>NC_137697.1:49947997-50547997 GCF_964034855.1 Anser brachyrhynchus | reverse complement strand
GAACGTTAGGTTTACTCCTGTAAATATTACCCCGAAGTGGGCTTTTGCTCATGTTTGGTGTAGGGTAAACCCAGTGAGTAGTGGGAATCAGTGAGTAAATCCTGCTAGAATGGCAAAGACGGCGCCTATGGATAGGACGTAGTGGAAGTGGGCAACTACGTAGTACGTGTCGTGCAGGGCGATGTCTAGGGAAGAGTTTGCAAGAACGATTCCTGTTAATCCTCCGATGGTAAATAGGAAGATAAATCCTAGAGCTCATAGTATTGGGGGGTCTCATTTGATTGTTCCTCCGTGCAGGGTGGCTAGTCAGCTAAATACTTTGATTCCGGTAGGGATGGCAATGATTATAGTGGCTGATGTAAAGTAGGCTCGGGTATCAACGTCTATTCCTACTGTAAACATGTGGTGAGCTCAGACGATGAATCCTAGGAAGCCGATGGATAGTATGGCTCAGACTATTCCCATGTAGCCGAAGGGCTCCTTTTTGCCTGAGTAGTACGTGACTACGTGTGAGATGATTCCGAACCCCGGTAGGATCAGAATATAGACTTCTGGGTGTCCGAAGAATCAGAATAGGTGTTGGTACAGGATTGGGTCTCCTCCTCCAGCGGGGTCGAAGAATGTGGTGTTTAGGTTTCGATCAGTTAGTAATATTGTAATACCGGCGGCGAGTACGGGGAGTGATAGAAGGAGTAGGATGGCGGTAATTAGTACGGATCAGACAAATAGTGGGGTTTGGTATTGTGAGAGTGCGGGGGGTTTTATGTTGATGGCTGTGGTGATAAAGTTGATGGCCCCAAGGATGGAGGAGATACCGGCTAAGTGGAGTGAGAAGATAGCCAGGTCTACTGAAGCTCCGGCGCGGGCAAGGTTACCTGCTAGGGGAGGGTAGACAGTTCAGCCTGTGCCGGCGCCAGCTTCTACAGTGGATGGGGCTAGTAGGAGGAGGAATGATGGGGGGAGGAGTCAAAAGCTTATGTTGTTTATTCGCGGGAATGCTATGTCGGGGGCACCGATTATGAGGGGGACTAATCAGTTGCCGAATCCTCCGATCATGATGGGTATGACTATAAAGAAGATTATTACAAAGGCGTGAGCGGTAACGATTACATTGTAAATTTGGTTGTCGCCTAGGAGAGTTCCTGGTTGTCCTAGTTCTGCGCGGATTAATAGGCTGAGTGCGGTGCCGACTATTCCTGCTCATGCCCCGAAGATGAGGTACAGGGTGCCAATATCCTTATGGTTAGTGGAAAATAGTCATCGGTTGATGAAGGTGACGGGTAAGATGGCTGAGTGTTGAAGCGTTAGGCTGTAGTCCTTTTTACAGAGGTTTAATTCCTCTTCTTATCGGCTCTGTAGTGAAATTCATGTTGAGTTGCAAGCTCATCGATGCGCACTAGGGTGCGTCAGGGTCTTTGTAGGCAGAAGCCAATTGGTTTAGGCATTTAGCTGTTAACTAGAGTTTTGTGGGATCGAAGCCCATCTGTCTAGGGAGGCTTTAGCTTAATTAAAGCGTCTGACTTGCATTCAGAAGATACAGGTTAATATTCTGTAAGTCTTAATGTGCAGAAACTAAGAGGGTTTAACTCTTATTTAAGGCTTTGAAGGCCTTCGGTTTGGGGTGTTATCCTAAGTTTCTAGACAATGGCATGTATTATTGGGGACAGGGGAAGTAAGAGGATTGATAGTGAGGCAAGGACCGCAGTAGGTGTGCTTGGGGCTTTGCTAGTGTATCATTGTTTTATGTGGTTAGAGGAGTTGGGGGGAAGGGTAATTGTTGAGTGGTATGCGAGGCGTAGGTAGAAGAAGAGGCTGAGCAGTGATAGCATGGCAATTGCCATGGCTGCTGGTGTTATTTCCTGTTTAGTTAGTTCTTGGATGATAAGTCACTTTGGTATAAAGCCTGTTAATGGGGGGAGGCCTGCTAGGGATAAAAGTACTAGTATTAGGGTGGCGTTTAGCACTGGGGTTTTTGTTCATGAGGTTGTGATCATGGATAGGTTAAGGGCTTTGATTTTGTTAAGGGCTAGGAATACGGCTGATGTTATGATTGTGTATAGGTAGAAGGTAAGTAAGGCCAATTTGGGGCTGTAAACTAGGATGATGGCGATTCAGCCTAAGTGGGAGATGGACGAGAAGGCTAGGATTTCGCGTGTTTGTGTTTGGTTCAGTCCTATTCAGCCTCCTAGTGCTGTTGAGGCTAGGGCCATGGCGGTGAGTAGAGCTGGGTCGAGGGATTTGGATGTTAGTAGAGGCAGGGTTAGTGGGGGGAATTTTATGAGGGTCGAGAGTAGCAGGGCTGTTATTAGTGGCGATCCTTGTAGTACTTCTGGGAATCAGAAGTGAAATGGCACTAGGCCCAGTTTAATAGCGATTGCTGCTGTCAGTAGTAGACAGGAGGTTGGGTGGTTTATTTGTGTGATGTCTCATTGGCCGGTGACTCAGGCATTGGTTATGCTAGAGAATAGGACCAGGGCGGAAGCAGCTGCTTGGGTTAGGAAGTCTCTGGACTCACTGAAGTGCATCCCCAGTGGTGCCAGTGCACTCTCTGGACTCACTGCACTGCATCCCCAGTGGTGCCAGTGCACTCTCTGGACTCACTGCAGTGCATCCCCAGTGGTGCCAGTGCACTCTCTGGACTCACTGCACTGCATCACCAGTGGTGCCAGTGCACTCCCTGGACTCACTGCACTGCATCCCCAGTGGTTCCAGTGCATTCACTGGACTCACTGCACTGCATCTCCAGTGGTGCCAGTGCACTCTCTGGGCTCACTGCAGTGCATCCCCAGTGGTGCCAGTGCACTCTCTGGACTCACTGCACTGCATCCCCAGTGGTGCCAGTGCACTCACTGGATTCACTGCACTGCATCCCCAGTGGTGCTAGTGCACTCTCTGGAGTCACTGCGCTGCATCCCCAGTGGTGCCAGTGCACTCTCTGGACTCACTGCACTGCATCCCCAGTGGTGCCAGTGCACTCTCTGGACTCACTGCACTGCATCCCCAGTGGTGCCACTGCACTCTCTGGACTCACTGCACTGCATACCCAGTGGTGCCAGTACACTCTCTGGACTCACTGCACTGCATCCCCAGTGGTGCCAGTGCACTCTCTGGACTCACTGCACTGCATCCCCAGTGGTGCCAGTGCAATCCCTGGACTCACTGTAGTGCATCCCCAGTGGTGCCAGTGCACTCTCTGGACTCACTGCAGGGCATCCCCAGTGGTGCCAGTGCACTCACTGGACTGACTGCACTGCATACCCAGTGGAGCCAGTGCGCTCTCCGGAGTCACAGCACTGCATCCCCAGTGGTGCCAGTGCACTCTCTGGACTCACTGTACTGCATCCCCAGTGGTGCCAGTGCACTCTCTGGACTCACTGTACTGCATCATCAGTGGTGCCAGTGCACTCTCTGGACTAACTGCACTGCATCCCCAGTGGTGCCAGTGCACTCTCTGGACTCACTGCAGTGCATCCCCAGTGGTGCCAGTGCACTCTCTGGACTCACTGCACTGCATCCCCAGTGGTGCCAGTGCATTCACTGGACTCACTGTACTGCATCTCCAGTGGTGCCAGTGCACTCTCTAGAGTCACTGCAGTGCATCCCCAGTGGTGCCAGTGCACTCTCTGGAGTCACTGCAGTGCATCCCCAGTGGTGCCAGTGCACTCGCTGGGCTCACTGCAGTGCATCCCCAGTGGTGCCAGTGCACTCACTGGACTCACTGTACTGCATAATCAGTGGTGCCAGTGCACTCTCTGGACTCACTGCACTGCATCCCCAGTGGTGCCAGTGCACTCACTGGACTCACTGTACTGCATCACCAGTGGTGCCAGTGCACTCTCTGGACTCACTGCACTGCATCCCCAGTGATTCCAGTGCATTCACTGGACTCACTGTACTGCATCTCCAGTGGTGCCAGTGCACTCACTGCACTCACTGCAGTGCATCCCCAGTGGTGCCAGTGCACTCTCTGGACTCACTGCAGTGCATCCCCAGTGGTGCCAGTGCACTCTCTGGACTCACTGCACTGCATCCCCAGTGGTGCCAGTGCAATCCCTGGACTCACTGTAGTGCATCCCCAGTGGTGCCAGTGCACTCTCTGGACTCACTGCAGGGCATCCCCAGTGGTGCCAGTGCACTCTCTGGACTCCCTGCAGTGCATCCCCAGTGGTGCCAGTGCACTCTCTGGACTCACTGCAGTGCATCCCCAGTGGTGCCAGTGCACTCTCTGCACTCACTTCACTGCATCCCCAGTGGTGCCAGTGCACTCTCTGGACTCACTGCACTGCATTCCCAGTGGTGACAGTGAAGTCTTTGGACTCACTGCACTGCATCCCCAGTGGTGCCAGTGCAATCTCTGGACTCACTGCAGTGCATCCCCAGTGGTGCCAGTGCACTCTCTGGACTACACTGCACTGCATCCCCAGTGGTGCCAGTGCACTCTCTGGACTCACTGCACTGCATCCCCAGTGGTGCCACTGCACTCTCTGGACTCACTGCACTGCATCCCCAGTGGTGCCAGAGCACTCTCTGGACTCACTGCACTGCATAACCAGTAGTGCCAGTGCTCTCTCTGGACTCACTGCACTGCATCCCCAGTGGTGCCAGTGCACTCTCTGGACTCACTGCACTGCATCCCCAGTGGTGCCAGTGCACTCTCTGGAGTCACAGCACTGCATCCCCAGTGGTGCCAGTGCAATCTCCGGACTCACTGCACTGCATCCCCAGTGGTGCCAGTGCACTCTCCGGACTCACTGCAGTGCACCCCAGTGGTGAAAGTGCACTCTGCACTCACTGCACTGCACCCCCAGTGGTGCCAGTGCTCTCTCTGGAGTCACAGCACTGCATCCCCAGTGGTGCCAGTGCACTCTCTGGACTCACTGCAGTGCATCCCCAGTGGTGCCAGTGCACTCTCTCGACTCACTGCACTGCATCCCCAGTGGTGCCAGTGCAATCTCTGGACTCACTGTAGAGCATCCCTAGTGTTGCCAGTGCACTCTCTGGACTCACTGCACTGCATCCCCAGTGGTGCCAGTGCACTCTCTGGACTCACTGCACTGCATCCCCAGTGGTGCCAGTGCACTCTCTGGACTCACTGCAGTGCATCCCCAGTGGTGCCAGTGCACTCTCTGGACTCACTGCAGTGCATCCCCAGAGGTGCCAGTGCACTCTCTGGACTCACTGCACTGCATCCCCAGTGGTGCCAGTGCACTCTCTGGACTCATCACACTGCATCCCCAGTGGTGCCAGTGCACACTCTGGACTCACTGCACTGCATCCCCAGTGGTGCCAGTGCACTCTCTGGACTCACTGCAGTGCATCCCCAGTGTTGCCAGTGCACTCTCTGCACTCACTGCACTGCATCCCCAGTGGTGCCAGTGCACTCTCTGGACTCACTGCACTGCATCCCCAGTGGTGCCAGTGCACTCTCTGGACTCACTGCACTGCATCCCCAGTGGTGACAGTGCACTCTCTGGACTCACTGTACTGCATCCCCAGTGGAGCCCGTGCACTCTCTGGACTCACTGCAGTACATCCCCAGTGGTGCCAGTGCACTCTCTGGACTCACTGCACTGCATCCCCAGTGGTGCCAGTGCACTCTCTGCACTCACTGCACTGCATCCCCAGTGGTGCCAGTGCACTCTCTGGACTCACTGAGGTGCATTCTCAGCGGTGCCAGTGCACTCTCTGGACTCACTGCACTGCATCCCCAGTGGTGCCAGTGCACTCTCTGGACTCACTGCACTGCATCCCCAGTGGTGCCACTGCACTCTCTGGACTCACTGAGGTGCATTCTCAGCGGTGCCAGTGCACTCTCTGGACTCACTGCACAGCATCCCCAGTGCTGCCAGTACACTCACTGGACTCTTTGCAGTGCATCCTCAGTGGTGCCAGTGCACTCTCTGGACTCACTGCACTGCATCCCCATTGGTGCCAGTGCATTCTCTGGACTCACTGCAGTGCATCCCCAGTGGTGCCAGTGCACTCTCTGGACTCACTGCACTGCATCACCAGTGGTGCCAGTGCACTCTCTGGACTCACTGAGGTGCATCCCCAGTGGTGCCAGTGCACTCTCTGGACTCACTGAGGTGCATCGCCAGTGTTGCCAGTGCAATCTCTGGACTGACTGCACTGCATCACCAGTGGTGCCAGTGCACTCTCTGGACTCACTGTACTGCATCCCCAGTGGTGCCAGTGCACTCTCTGGACTCACTGCAGTGCATCCCCAGTGTTGCCAGTGCACTCTCTGGACTCACTGCAGTGCATCACCAGTGGTGCCAGTGCACTCTCTGGACTCACTGAGGTACATACCCAGAGGTACCAGTGCAATCTCTGGACTCACTGCACTGCATCACCAGTGGTGCCAGTGCACACTCTGGACTCACTGCACTGCATCCCCAGTGGTGCCAGTGCACTCTCTGGACTCACTGCAGTGCATCCCCAGTGGTGCCAGTGCACTCTCTGCACTCACTGCACTGCATACCAAGTGGTGCCAGTGCACTCTCTGGACTCACTGCACTGCATCCCCAGTGGTGCCAGAGCACTCTCTGGACTCACTGCACTGCATCCCCAGTGGTGCCAGTGCACTCTCTGGACTCACTGTACTGCATCCCCAGTGCTGCCAGTGCACTCTCTGGACTCACTGCACTGCATCCCCAGTGGTGCCAGTGCAATCTCTGGACTCACTGCACTGCATCCCCTGTGGTGCCAGTGCACTCTCTGGACTCACTGCACTGCATCCCCAGTGGTGCCAGTGCACTCTCTGGACTCACTGTACTGCATCCCCAGTGGAGCCCGTGCACTCTCTGGACTCACTGCAGTGCATCCCCAGTGGTGCCAGTGCACTCTCTGGACTCACTGCAGTGCATCCCCAGTGGTGCCAGTGCACTCTGTGGACTCACTGCACTGCATCCCCAGTGGTGCCAGTGCACTCTCTGGACTCACTGAAGTGCATTCTCAGTGGTGCCAGTGCACTCTCTGGACTCACTGCACTGCATCACCAGTGGTGCCAGTACACTCACTGGACTCACTGCACTGCATCCCCAGTGGTACCAGTGCACTCTCTGGACTCACTGCACTGCATCCCCATTGGTGCCAGTGCATTCTCTGGACTGACCGCACTGCACCCTGAGTGGTGCCAGTGCACTCTCTGGACTCACTGCACCGCATCCCCAGTGGTGCCAGTGCACTCCCTGGAGTCACTGCGCTGCATCCCCAGTGGTTCCTGTGCACTCTCTGGACTCACTGTACTGCATCCCCAAGGTTGCCAGTGAACTCTCTGGAGTAACTGCAGTGCATCCCCAGTGGTGCCAAAGCACTCTCTGGACTCCCGGCACCGCATCCCCAGTGGTGCCAGTGCACTCTCTGGGCTCAGTGCAGTGCATCCCCAGTGGTGCCAGTGCACTCTCTGGACTCACTGCAGTGCATCCCCAGTGGTGCCAGTGCACTCTCTGGACTCACTGCAGTGCATCCCCAGTGGTGCCAGTGCACTCTCTGGACTCACTGTACTGCATCCCCAGTGGTGCCAGTGCACTCTCTGGACTCACTGAAGTGCATTCTCAGTGGTGCCAGTGCACTCTGTGGACTCACTGCAGTGCATCCCCATTGGTGCCAGTGCACTCTCTGGACTCACTGTACTGCATCTCCAGTGGTGCCAGTGCACTCTCTGGACTCACTGCACTGCATCCCCAGTGGTGCCAATGCACTCTCTGGACTCACTGCAGTGCATCCCCAGTGGTGCCAGTGCAATCTCTGGACTCACTGCACTGCATCCCCAGTGGTGCCAGTGCACTCTCTGGACTCACTGAAGTGCATCCCCAGATGTTCCAGTGCAATCTCTGGACTCACTGCACTGCATCCACAGTGATGCCAGTGCACTCTCTGGACTCACTGCAGTGCATCCCCAGTGGTGCCAGTGCACTCTCTGGACTCACTGCAGTGCATCCCCAGTGGTGCCAGTGCACTCTCTGGACTCACTGCAGTGCATCCCCAGAGGTGCCAGTGCACTCTCTGGACTCACTGCACTGCATCCCCAGTGGTGCCAGTGCACTCTCTGGACTCATCGCACTGCATCCCCAGTGGTGCCAGTGCACACTCTGGACTCACTGCACTGCATCCCCAGTGGTGCCAGTGCACTCTCTGGACTCACTGCAGTGCATCCCCAGTGTTGCCAGTGCACTCTCTGCACTCACTGCACTGCATCCCCAGTGGTGCCAGTGCACTCTCTGGACTCACTGCACTGCATCCCCAGTGGTGCCAGTGCACTCTCTGGACTCACTGCACTGCATCCCCAGTGGTGACAGTGCACTCTCTGGACTCACTGTACTGCATCCCCAGTGGAGCCCGTGCACTCTCTGGACTCACTGCAGTACATCCCCAGTGGTGCCAGTGCACTCTCTGGACTCACTGCACTGCATCCCCAGTGGTGCCAGTGCACTCTCTGGACTCACTGCACTGCATCCCCAGTGGTGCCAGTGCACTCTCTGGACTCACTGAGGTGCATTCTCAGCGGTGCCAGTGCACTCTCTGGACTCACTGCACTGCATCCCCAGTGGTGCCAGTGCACTCTCTGGACTCACTGCACTGCATCCCCAGTGGTGCCACTGCACTCTCTGGACTCACTGAGGTGCATTCTCAGCGGTGCCAGTGCACTCTCTGGACTCACTGCACAGCATCCCCAGTGCTGCCAGTACACTCACTGGACTCTTTGCAGTGCATCCTCAGTGGTGCCAGTGCACTCTCTGGACTCACTGCACTGCATCCCCATTGGTGCCAGTGCATTCTCTGGACTCACTGCAGTGCATCCCCAGTGGTGCCAGTGCACTCTCTGGACTCACTGCACTGCATCACCAGTGGTGCCAGTGCACTCTCTGGACTCACTGAGGTGCATCCCCAGTGGTGCCAGTGCACTCTCTGGACTCACTGAGGTGCATCGCCAGTGTTGCCAGTGCAATCTCTGGACTGACTGCACTGCATCACCAGTGGTGCCAGTGCACTCTCTGGACTCACTGTACTGCATCCCCAGTGGTGCCAGTGCACTCTCTGGACTCACTGCAGTGCATCCCCAGTGTTGCCAGTGCACTCTCTGGACTCACTGCAGTGCATCACCAGTGGTGCCAGTGCACTCTCTGGACTCACTGAGGTACATACCCAGAGGTACCAGTGCAATCTCTGGACTCACTGCACTGCATCACCAGTGGTGCCAGTGCACACTCTGGACTCACTGCACTGCATCCCCAGTGGTGCCAGTGCACTCTCTGGACTCACTGCAGTGCATCCCCAGTGGTGCCAGTGCACTCTCTGCACTCACTGCACTGCATACCAAGTGGTGCCAGTGCACTCTCTGGACTCACTGCACTGCATCCCCAGTGGTGCCAGAGCACTCTCTGGACTCACTGCACTGCATCCCCAGTGGTGCCAGTGCACTCTCTGGACTCACTGTACTGCATCCCCAGTGCTGCCAGTGCACTCTCTGGACTCACTGCACTGCATCCCCAGTGGTGCCAGTGCAATCTCTGGACTCACTGCACTGCATCCCCTGTGGTGCCAGTGCACTCTCTGGACTCACTGCACTGCATCCCCAGTGGTGCCAGTGCACTCTCTGGACTCACTGTACTGCATCCCCAGTGGAGCCCGTGCACTCTCTGGACTCACTGCAGTGCATCCCCAGTGGTGCCAGTGCACTCTCTGGACTCACTGCAGTGCATCCCCAGTGGTGCCAGTGCACTCTGTGGACTCACTGCACTGCATCCCCAGTGGTGCCAGTGCACTCTCTGGACTCACTGAAGTGCATTCTCAGTGGTGCCAGTGCACTCTCTGGACTCACTGCACTGCATCACCAGTGGTGCCAGTACACTCACTGGACTCACTGCACTGCATCCCCAGTGGTACCAGTGCACTCTCTGGACTCACTGCACTGCATCCCCATTGGTGCCAGTGCATTCTCTGGACTGACCGCACTGCACCCTGAGTGGTGCCAGTGCACTCTCTGGACTCACTGCACCGCATCCCCAGTGGTGCCAGTGCACTCCCTGGAGTCACTGCGCTGCATCCCCAGTGGTTCCAGTGCACTCTCTGGACTCACTGTACTGCATCCCCAAGGTTGCCAGTGAACTCTCTGGAGTAACTGCAGTGCATCCCCAGTGGTGCCAAAGCACTCTCTGGACTCCCGGCACCGCATCCCCAGTGGTGCCAGTGCACTCTCTGGGCTCACTGCAGTGCATCCCCAGTGGTGCCAGTGCACTCTCTGGACTCACTGCAGTGCATCCCCAGTGGTGCCAGTGCACTCTCTGGACTCACTGCAGTGCATCCCCAGTGGTGCCAGTGCACTCTCTGGACTCACTGTACTGCATCCCCAGTGGTGCCAGTGCACTCTCTGGACTCACTGAAGTGCATTCTCAGTGGTGCCAGTGCACTCTGTGGACTCACTGCAGTGCATCCCCATTGGTGCCAGTGCACTCTCTGGACTCACTGTACTGCATCTCCAGTGGTGCCAGTGCACTCTCTGGACTCACTGCACTGCATCTCCAGTGGTGCCAATGCACTCTCTGGACTCACTGCAGTGCATCCCCAGTGGTGCCAGTGCACTCTCTGGACTCACTGCACTGCATCCCCAGTGGTGCCAGTGCACTCTCTGGACTCACTGAAGTGCATCCCCAGATGTGCCAGTGCAATCTCTGGACTCACTGCACTGCATCCCCAGTGATGCCAGTGCACTCCCTGGACTCACTGCAGTGCATCCCCAGTGGTGCCAGTGCACTCTCTGGACTCACTGCACTGCATCCCCAGTGGTGCCAGTGCATTCTATGGACTCACCGCACTGCACCCTGAGTGGTGCCAGTGCACTCTCTGGACTCACTGCACCGCATCCCCAGTGGTGCCAGTGCACTCTCTGGAGTCACTGCGCTGCATCCCCAGTGGTGCCAGTGCACTCTCTGGACTCACTGCACTGCATCCCCAGTGGTGCCAGTGCACTCTCTGGACTCACTGCACTGCATCCCCAGTGGTGCCAGTGCACTCTCTGGACTCACTGCACTGCATCCCCAGTGGTGCCAGTGCACTCTCTGCACTCACTGCACTGCACCCCCAGTGGTGCCAGTGCGCTCTCTGGAGTCACAGCAATGCATCCCCAGTGGTGCCAGTGCACTCTCTGGACTCACTGCACTGCATCACAAGTGGTGCCAGTGCACTCTCTGGACTCACTGCACTGCATCCCCAGTGGAGCCAGTGCAATCTCTGGACTCACTGCAGAGCATCCCTAGTGTTGCCAGTGCACTCTCTGGACTCACTGCACTGCATCCCCAGTGGTGCCAGTGCACTCTCTGCACTCACTGCACTGCATCCCCAGTGGTGCCAGTGCACTCTCTGGACTCACTGCACTGCATCCCCAGTGGTGCCAGTGCACTCTCTGGACTCACTGCAGTGCATCACCAGTGGTGCCAGTGCACTCTCTGGACTCACTGAGGTGCATCCCCAGTGGTGCCAGTGCAATCTCTGGACTCACTGCACTGCATCCCCAGTGGTGCCAGTGCACACTCTGGACTCACTGCACTGCATCCCCAGTGGTGCCAGTGCACTCTCTGGACTCACTGCAGTGCATCCCCAGTGGTGCCAGTGCACTCTCTGGACTCACTGCACTGCATCCCCAGTGGTGCCAGTGCACTCTCTGGACTCACTGCACTGCATCCCCAGTGGTGCCAGTGCACTCTCTGGACTCACTGCACTGCATCCCCAGTGGTGCCAGTGCACTCTCTGGACTCACTGCACTGCATCCCCATTGGTGCCAGTGCATTCTCTGGACTGACCGCACTGCACCCTGAGTGGTGCCAGTGCACTCTCTGGACTCACTGCACCGCATCCCCAGTGGTGCCAGTGCACTCCCTGGAGTCACTGCGCTGCATCCCCAGTGGTTCCAGTGCACTCTCTGGACTCACTGTACTGCATCCCCAGTGGTGCCAGTGCACTCTCTGCACTCACTGCACTGCATCCCCAGTGGTGCCAGTGCACTCTCTGGAGTCACAGCACTGCATCCCCAGTGGTGCCAGTGCAATCTCCGGACTCACTGCACTGCATCCCCAGTGGTGCCAGTGCACTCTCTGGACTCACTGCAGTGCATCACCAGTGGTGCCAGTGCACTCTCTGCACTCACTGCACTGCACCCCCAGTGGTGCCAGTGCGCTCTCTGGAGTCACAGCACTGCATCCCCAGTGGTGCCAGTGCACTCTCTGGACTCACTGCACTGCATCCCCAGTGGTGCCAGTGCACTCTCTGGACTCACTGCACTGCATCCCCAGTGGTGCCAGTGCAATCTCTGGACTCACTGCAGAGCAACCCTAGTGTTGCCAGTGCACTCTCTGGACTCACTGCACTGCATCTCAGTGGTGCCAGTGCACTCTCTGGACTCACTGCACTGCATCCCCAGTGGTGCCAGTGCACTCTCTGGACTCACTGCACTGCATCCCCAGTGGTGCCAGTGCACTCTCTGGACTCACTGCAGTGCATCCCCAGTGGTGCCAGTGCACTCTCTGGACTTACTGAGGTGCATTCCCAGTGGTGCCAGTGCACTCTCTGGACTCACTGCACTGCATCCCCAGTGGTGCCAGTGCACTCTCTGGACTCACTGACGTGCATTCTCCGTGGTGCCAGTGCACTCTCTGGACGCACTGCACTGCATCCCCAGTGCTGCCAGTACACTCACTGGACTGACTGCAGTGCATCCCCACTGGTGCCAGTGCACTCTCTGGACTCACTGCACTGCATCCCCAGTGGTGCCAGTGCACTCTCTGGACTCACTGCACTGCATCACCAGTGGTGCCAGTGCAATCTCTGGACTCACTGCAGAGCATCCCTAGTGTTGCCAGTGCACTCTCTGGACTCACTGCACTGCATCTCAGTTGTGCCAGTGCACTCTCTGCACTCACTGCACTGCATCCCCAGTGGTGCCAGTGCACTCTCTGGACTCACTGCACTGCATCCCCAGTGGTGCCAGTGAACTCTCTGGACTCACTGCAGTGCATCTCCAGTGGTGCCAGTGCACTCTCTGGACTCACTGACCTGCATTCTCCGTGGTGCCAGTGCACTCTCTGGACTCACTGCACTGCATCCCCAGTGCTGCCAGTACACTCACTGGACTGACTGCACTGCATCCACAGTGGTGCCAGTGCACTCTCTGGACTCACTGTACTGCATCCCCATTGGTGCCAGTGCATTCTCTGGACTCACTGCAGTGCATCCCCAGTGGTGCCAGTGCACTCTCTGGACTCACTGCAGTGCATCCCCCGTGGTGCCAGTGCACTCTCTTGACTCACTGCACTGCATCACCAGTGGTGCCAGTGCACTCTCTGGACTCACTGTACTGCTTCCCCAGTGGTGCCAGTGCACTCTGTGGACTCACTGCACTGCATCCCCAGTGGTGCCAGTACACTCACTGGACTGACTGCACTGCATCCCCAGTGGTGCCAGTGCACTCTCTGGACTCACTGCACTGCATCCCCATTGGTGCCAGTGCATTCTCTGGACTCACCGCACTGCACCCTGAGTGGTGCCAGTGCACTCTCTGGACTCACTGCACCGCATCCCCAGTGGTGCCAGTGCACTCCCTGGAGTCACTGCGCTGCATCCCCAGTGGTGCCAGTGCACTCTCTGGACTCACTGTACTGCATCCCCACGGTTGCCAGTGAACTCTCTGGAGTAACTGCAGTGCATCCCCAGTGGTGCCTGTGCACTCTCTGGACTCCCGGCACGGCATCCCCAGTGGTGCCAGTGCACTCTCTGGGCTCACTGCAGTTCATCCCCAGTGGTGCCAGTGCACTCTCTGGATTCACTGCCCTGCATCCCCAGTGGTGCTAGTGCACTCTCTGTACTCACTGCAGTGCATCCCCAGTGGTGCCAGTGCACTCTCTGGACTCACTGAAGTGCATTCTCAGTGGTGCCAGTGCACTCTGTGAACTCACTGCAGTGCATCCCCAGTAGTGCCAGTGCACTCTCTGGACTCACTGCAGTGCATCCCCAGTGGTGCCAGTGCACTCTCTGGACTCACTGCACTGCATCCCCAGTGGTGCCAGTGCACTCTCTGGACTCACTGCACTGCATCCCCAGTGGTGCCAGTGCACTCTCTGGACTCACTGCAGTGCATCCCCAGTGGTGCCAGTGCACTCTCTGGACTCACTGCACTGCATCCCCAGTGGTGCCAGTGCATTCTATGGACTCACCGCACTGCATCCCCAGTGGTGCCAGTGCACTCTCTGGACTCACTGCACTGCATCCCAAGTGGTGCCAGTGCACTCTCTGGACTCACTGCACTGCATCCCCAGTGGTGCCAAAGCACTCTCTGGACACCCGGCACCGCATCCCCAGTGGTGCCAGTGCACTCACTGGACTCACTGTGCTGCATCACCAGTGGTGCCAGTGCACTCTCTGGACTCAGTGCACTGCATCCCCAGTGGTGCCAGTGCACTCTCTGGACTCACTGTACTGCATCTCCAGTGGTGCCAGTGCACTCTCTGGACTCACTGCACTGCATCACCAGTGGTGCCAGTGCACTCACTGGATTCACTGCACTGCATCCCCAGTGGTGCTAGTGCACTCTCTGCACTCACTGCAGTGCATCACCAGTGGTGCCAGTGCACTCTCTGGACTCACTGAAGTGCATTCTCAGTGGTGCCAGTGCACTCTCTGGATTCACTGCAGTGCATCCCCCGTGGTGCCAGTGCACTCTCTGGACTCACTGCAGGGCATCCCCAGTGGTGCCGGTGCACTCTCTGGACTCACTGCACTGCATCCCCAGTGGTGCCAGTGCTATCCCTGGACTCACTGTAGTGCATCCCCAGTGGTGCCAGTGCACTCTCTGGACTCACTGCAGGGCATCCCCAGTGGTGCCAGTGCACTCTCTGGACTCACTGCACTGCATCCCCAGTGGTGCCAGTGCACTCTCTGGACTCACTGCACTGCATCCCCAGTGGTGCCAGTGCACTCTCTGGACTCACTGCACTGCATCCCCAGTGCTGCCAGTGCACTCTTTGCACTCACTGCACTGCATCCCCAGTGGTGCCAGTGCACTCTCTGGACTCACTGCACTGCATCCCCAGTGCTGCCTGTGCACTCTCTGGACTCACTGCACTGCATCCCCAGTGGTGCCAGTGCACTCTCTGCACTCAATGCACTGCATCACCAGTGGTGCCAGTGCACTCACTGGACTCACTGCAGTGCATTCCCTCTGGTGCCAGTGCACTCTCTGGACTCACTGCACTGCATCCCCAGTGGTGCCAGTGCACTCTCTGGACTCACTGCACTGCATCCCCAGTGGTGCCAGTGCACTCTCTGGACTCACTGCACTGCATCCACAGTGGTGCCAGTGCACTCTCTGGACTCACTGCACTGCATCCCCAGTGGTGCCAGTGCACTCTCTGGACTAACTGCAGTGCATCCCCAGTGGTGCCAGTGCACTCTCTGGACTCACTGCACTGCATCCCCAGTGCTGCCAGTGCACTCTCTGCACTCACTGCACTGCATCCCCAGTGGTGCCAGTGCACTCTCTGGACTCACTGCACTGCATCCCAAGTGGTGCCAGTGCACTCTCTGGACTCACTGCACTGCATCCCCAGTGGTGCCAAAGCACTCTCTGGACACCCGGCACCGCATCCCCAGTGGTGCCAGTTCACTCACTGGACTCACTGTACTGCATCCCCAGTGGTGCCAGTGCACTCTCTGGACTCAGTGCACTGCATCCCCAGTGGTGCCAGTGCACTCTCTGGACTCACTGTACTGCATCTCCAGTGGTGCCAGTGCACTCTCTGGACTCACTGCACTGCATCACCAGTGGTGCCAGTGCACTCACTGGATTCACTGCACTGCATCCCCAGTGGTGCTAGTGCACTCTCTGGACTCACTGCAGTGCATCACCAGTGGTGCCAGTGCACTCTCTGGACTCACTGAAGTGCATTCTCAGTGGTGCCAGTGCACTCTCTGGATTCACTGTAGTGCATCCCCCGTGGTGCCAGTGCACTCTCTGGACTCACTGCAGGGCATCCCCAGTGGTGCCGGTGCACTCTCTGGACTCACTGCACTGCATCCCCAGTGGTGCCAGTGCTATCCCTGGACTCACTGTAGTGCATCCCCAGTGGTGCCAGTGCACTCTCTGGACTCACTGCAGGGAATCCCCAGTGGTGCCAGTGCACTCTCTGGACTCACTGCACTGCATCTCCAGTGGTGCCAGTGCACTCTCTGGACTCACTGCAGTGCATCCCCAGTGGTGCCAGTGCACTCTCTGGACTCACTGCACTGCATCCCCAGTGCTGCCAGTGCACTCTCTGGACTCACTGCACTGCATCCCCAGTGGTGCCAGTGCACTCTCTGGACTCACTGCACTGCATCCCCAGTGGTGCCAGTGCACTCTCTGGACTCACTGCACTGCATCCCCAGTGGTGCCAGTGCACCCTCTGGACTCACTGCAGGGCATCCCCAGTGGTGCCAGTGCACTCTCTGGACTCACTGCACTGCATCCCCAGTGGTGCCAGTGCACTCTCTGGACTCACTGCAGTGCATCCCCAGTGGTGCCAGTGCACTCTCTGGACTCACTGCACTGCATCCCCAGTGCTGCCAGTGCACTCTCTGCACTCACTGCAGTGCATCCCCAGTGGTGCCAGTGCACTCTCTGGACTCACTGAAGTGCATCCCCAGTGCTGCCTGTGCACTCTCTGGACTCACTGCACTGCATTCCAAGTGGTTCCACTGCATTCTCTGGACTCACTGCACTGCATCCCCAGTGGTGCCAGTGCACTCTCTGCACTCACTGCACTGCATCCCCAGTGGTGCCAGTGCACTCACTGGACTCAGTGCAGTGCATTCCCTCTGGTGCCAGTGCACTCTCTGGACTCACTGCACTGCATCCCCAGTGGTGCCAGTGCACTCTCTGGACTCACTGCACTGCATCCCCAGTGGTGCCAGTGCACTCTCTGGACTCACTGCACTGCATCCCCTGTGGTGCCAGTGCACTCTCTGGACTCACTGCAGGGCATCCCCAGTGGTGCCAGTGCACTCTCTGGAGTCACTGCACTGCATCCCTAGTGGTGCCAATGCACTCTCTGGACCTCCGGCACCGCATCCCCAGTGGTGCCAGTGCACTCTCTGGGCTCACTGCACTGCATCCCCAGTGGTGCCAGTGCACTCTCTGGAGTCACTGCACTGCATTCCTAGTGGTGCCAATGCACTCTCTGGACCTCCGGCACCGCATCCCCAGTGGTGCCAGTGCACTCTCTGGACTCTCGGCACTGCATCCCCAGTGGTGCCAGTGCACTCTCTCGAGTCACTGCACTACATCCCCAGTGGTGCCAGTGCACTCACTGGACTCACTGTAGTGCATCAGCAGTGGTGCCAGTGCACTCTCTGGACTCAGTGCACCTGCATCCCCAGTGGTGCCAGTGCACTCTCTGCACTCACTGTACTGCATCCCCAGTGGTGCCAGTGCACTCACTGGACTCACTGCAGTGCATTCCCTCTGGTGCCAGTGAACTCTCTGGACTCACTGCACCGCATCCCCAGTGGTGCCATTGCACTCTCTGGAGTCACTGCGCTGCATCCCCAGTGGTGCCAGTGCACTCTCTGGACTCACTGCAGTGCATCCCCAGTGTTGCCTGTTCACTCTCTGGAGTAACTGCAGCGCATCCCCAGTGGTGCCAAAGCACTCTCTGGACTCCCGGCACCGCATCCCCAGTGGTGCCAGTGCACTCTCTGGGCTCACTGCAGTGCATCCCCAGTGGTGCCAGTGCACTCTCTGGAGTCACTGCACTGCATCCCTAGTGGTGCCAATGCACTCTCTGGACCTCCGGCACCGCATCCCCAGTGGTGCCAGTGCACTCTCTGGACTCTCGGCACTGCATCCCCAGTGGTGCCAGTGCACTCTCTCCAGTCACTGCACTACATCCCCAGTGGTGCCAGTGCACTCACTGGACTCACTGTACTGCATCACCAGTGGTGCCAGTGCACTCTCTGGACTCAGTGCACTGCATCCCCAGTGGTTCCAGTGCATTCACTGGACTCACTGTACTGCATCTCCAGTGGTGCCAGTGCACTCTCTGGACTCACTGCACTGCATCACCAGTGGTGCCAGTGCACTCTCTGGATTCACTGCACTGCATCCCCAGTGGTGCTAGTGCACTCTCTGGACTCACTGCAGTGCATCCCCAGTGGTGCCAGTGCACTCTCTGGACTCACTGAAGTGCATTCTCAGTGGTGCCAGTGCACTCTCTGGATTCACTGCAGTGCATCCCCCGTGGTGCCAGTGCACTCTCTGGACTCACTGCAGGGCATCCCCAGTGGTGCCGGTGCACTCTCTGGACTCACTGCACTGCATCCCCAGTGGTGCCAGTGCTATCCCTGGACTCACTGTAGTGCATCCCCAGTGGTGCCAGTGCACTCTCTGGACTCACTGCAGGGCATCCCCAGTGGTGCCAGTGCACTCTCTGGACTCACTGCACTGCATCCCCTGTGGTGCCAGTGCACTCTCTGGACTCACTGCAGTGCATCCCCAGTGGTGCCAGTGCACTCTCTGGACTCACTGCAGTGCATCCCCAGTGCTGCCAGTGCACTCTCTGCACTCACTGCACTGCATCCCCAGTGGTGCCAGTGCACTCTCTGGACTCACTGCACTGCATCCCCAGTGGTGCCAGTGCACTCTCTGGACTCACTGCACTGCATCCCCAGTGGTGCCACTGCACTCTCTGGACTCACTGCAGTGCATCCCCAGTGGTGCCAGTGCACTCTCTGCACTCACTGCACTGCATCCCCAGTGGTGCCAGTGCACTCACTGGACTCACTGCAGTGCATTCCCTCTGGTTCCAGTGCACTCTCTGGACTCACTGCACTGCATCCCCAGTGGTGCCAGTGCACTCTCTGGACTCACTGCACTGCATCCCCAGTGGTGCCAGTGCACTCTCTGGACTCACTGCAGTGCATCCCCAGGGGTGCCAGTGCACTCTCTGGACTCAGTGCACTGCATCACCTGTGGTGCCAGTGCACTCTCTGGACTCACTGCAGGGCATCCCCAGTGGTGCCAGTGCACTCTCTGCACTCACTGCACTGCATCCCTATTGGTGCCAGTGCATTCTCTGGACTCACCGCACTGCACCCTGAGTGGTGCCAGTGCACTCTCTGGACTCACTGCACCGCATCTCCAGTGGTGCCATTGCACTCTCTGGAGTCACTGCGCTGCATCCCCAGTGGTGCCAGTGCACTCTCTGGACTCACTGCTGTGCATCCCCAGTGTTGCCTGTGCACTCTCTGGAGTAACTGCAGTGCATACCCAGTGGTGCCAAAGCACTCTCTGGACTCCCGGCACCGCATCCCCAGTGGTGCCAGTGCACTCTCTGGGCTCACTGCAGTGCATCCTCAGTGGTGCCAGTGCACTCTCTGGACCTCCGGCACCGCATCCCCAGTGGTGCCAGTGCACTCTCTGGACTCTCGGCACTGCATCCTCAGTGGTGCCAGTGCACTCTCTGGACTCACTGCAGTGCATCCCCAGTGGTGCCAGTGCACTCTCTGGACTCAGTGCACTGCATCCCCAGTGGTTCCAGTGCATTCACTGGACTCACTGCACTGCATCACCAGTGGTGCCAGTGCACTCTCTGGATTCACTGCACTGCATCCCCAGTGGTGCTAGTGCACTCTCTGCACTCACTGCAGTGCATCCCCAGTGGTGCCAGTGCACTCTCTGGACTCACTGAAGTGCATTCTCAGTGGTGCCAGTGCACTCTCTGGATTCACTGCAGTGCATCCCCAGTGGTGCCAGTGCACTCTCTGGACTCACTGAAGTGCATCCCCAGTGGTGCCAGTGCACTCTCTGGACTCACTGCACTGCATCCCCAGTGGTGCCAGTGCTATCCCTGGACTCACTGTAGTGCATCCCCAGTGGTGCCAGTGCACTCTCTGGACTCACTGCAGGGCATCCCCAGTGGTGCCAGTGCACTCTCTGGACTCACTGCACTGCATCCCCAGTGGTGCCAGTGCACTCTCTGGAATCACTGCAGTGCATCCCCAGTGGTGCCAGTGCACTCTCTGGACTCACTGCACTGCATCCCCAGTGGTGCCAGTGCACTCTCTGGACTCACTGCAGGGCATCCCCAGTGGTGCCAGTGCACTCTCTGGACTCAGTGCACTGCATCCCCAGTGGTGCCAGTGCACTCTCTGGACTCACTGCAGTGCATCCCCAGTGGTGCCAGTGCAATCTCTGGACTCACTGCACTGCATCCCCAGTGGTGCCAGTGCACTCTCTGGACTCACTGCACTGCATCCCCATTGGTGCCAGTGCATTCTCTGGACTCACCGCACTGCACCCTGAGTGGTGCCAGTGCACTCTCTGGACTCACTGCACCGCATCCCCAGTGGTGCCATTGCACTCTCTGGAGTCACTGCGCTGCATCCCCAGTGGTGCCAGTGCACTCTCTGGACTCACTGCAGTGCATCCCCAGTGTTGCCTGTGCACTCTCTGGAGTAACTGCAGCGCATCCCCAGTGGTGCCAAAGCACTCTCTGGACTCCCGGCACCGCATCCCCAGTGGTGCCAGTGCACTCTCTGGGCTCACTGCAGTGCATCCCCAGTGGTGCCAGTGCACTCTCTGGAGTCACTGCACTGCATCCCTAGTGGTGCCAATGCACTCTCTGGACCTCCGGCACCGCATCCCCAGTGGTGCCAGTGCACTCTCTGGACTCTCGGCACTGCATCCCCAGTGGTGCCAGTGCACTCTCTCGAGTCACTGCACTACATCCCCAGTGGTGCCAGTGCACTCACTGGACTCACTGTACTGCATCCCCAGTGGTTCCAGTGCATTCACTGGACTCACTGTACTGCATCTCCAGTGGTGCCAGTGCACTCTCTGGACTCACTGCACTGCATCACCAGTGGTGCCAGTGCACTCTCTGGATTCACTGCACTGCATCCCCAGTGGTGCTAGTGCACTCTCTGGACTCACTGCAGTGCATCCCCAGTGGTGCCAGTGCACTCTCTGGACTCACTGAAGTGCATTCTCAGTGGTGCCAGTGCACTCTCTGGATTCACTGCAGTGCATCCCCCGTGGTGCCAGTGCACTCTCTGGACTCACTGCAGGGCATCCCCAGTGGTGCCGGTGCACTCTCTGGACTCACTGCACTGCATCCCCAGTGGTGCCAGTGCTATCCCTGGACTCACTGTAGTGCATCCCCAGTGGTGCCAGTGCACTCTCTGGACTCACTGCAGGGCATCCCCAGTGGTGCCAGTGCACTCTCTGGACTCACTGCACTGCATCCCCTGTGGTGCCAGTGCACTCTCTGGACTCACTGCAGTGCATCCCCAGTGGTGCCAGTGCACTCTCTGGACTCACTGCAGTGCATCCCCAGTGCTGCCAGTGCACTCTCTGCACTCACTGCACTGCATCGCCAGTGGTGCCAGTGCACTCTCTGGACTCACTGCACTGCATCCCCAGTGGTGCCAGTGCACTCTCTGGACTCACTGCACTGCATCCCCAGTGGTGCCACTGCACTCTCTGGACTCACTGCAGTGCATCCCCAGTGGTGCCAGTGCACTCTCTGCACTCACTGCACTGCATCCCCAGTGGTGCCAGTGCACTCACTGGACTCACTGCAGTGCATTCCCTCTGGTTCCAGTGCACTCTCTGGACTCACTGCACTGCATCCCCAGTGGTGCCAGTGCACTCTCTGGACTCACTGCACTGCATCCCCAGTGGTGCCAGTGCACTCTCTGGACTCACTGCAGTGCATCCCCAGTGGTGTCAGTGCACTCTCTGGACTCAGTGCACTGCATCCCCTGTGGTGCCAGTGCACTCTCTGGACTCACTGCAGTGCATCCCCAGTGGTGCCAGTGCACTCTCTGGACTCAGTGCACTGCATCCCCAGTGGTGCCAGTGCACTCTCTGGACTCACTGCACTGCATCCCCAGTGGTGCCAGTGCAATCTCTGGACTCACTGCACTGCATCCCCAGTGGTGCCAGTGCACTCTCTGGACTCACTGCACTGCATCCCCATTGGTGCCAGTGCATTCTCTGGACTCACCGCACTGCACCCTGAGTGGTGCCAGTGCACTCTCTGGACTCAGTGCACCGCATCCCCAGTGGTTCCAGTGCACTCTCTGGACTCACTGCACTGCATCTCCAGTGGTGCCAGTGCACTCTCTGGACTCACTGCACTGCATCACCAGTGGTGCCAGTGCACTCTCTGGATTCACTGCACTGCATTCCCAGTGGTGCTAGTGCACTCTCTAGACTCACTGCAGTGCATCCCCGTGGTGCCAGTGCACTCTCTGGACTCACTGAAGTGCATTCTCAGTGGTGCCAGTGCACTCTCTGGATTCACTGCAGTGCATCCCCAGTGGTGCCAGTGCACTCTCTGGACTCACTGAAGTGCATCCCCAGTGGTGCCAGTGCACTCTCTGGACTCACTGCACTGCATCCCCAGTGGTGCCAGTGCTATCCCTGGACTCACTGTAGTGCATCCCCAGTGGTGCCAGTGCACTCTCTGGACTCACTGCAGGGCATCACCAGTGGTGCCAGTGCACTCTCTGGACTCACTGCACTGCATCCCCAGTGGTGCCAGTGCACTCTCTGGACTCACTGCAGTGCATCCCCAGTAGTGCCAGTGCACTCTCTGCACTCACTTCACTGAATCACCAGTGGTGCCAGTGCACTCTCTGGACTCACTGCACTGCATCCCCAGTGGTGCCAGTGCACTCTCTGGACTCACTGCACTGCATCCCCAGTGGTGCCTGTGCACTCTCTGGACTCACTGCACTGCATCCCCAGTGGTGCCACTGCACTCTCTGGACTCACTGCACTGCATCCCCAGTGGTGCCAGTGCACTCTCTGGACTCACTGTACTGCATCCCCAGTGGAGCCCGTGCACTCTCTGGACTCACTGAAGTGCATTCTCTGTGGTGCCAGTGCACTCTCTGGACTCACTGCACTGCATCCCCAGTGGTGCCAGTGCATTCTCTGGACTCACCGCACTGCACCCTGAGTGGTGCCAGTGCACTCTCTGGACTCACTGCACCGCATCCCCAGTGGTGCCAGTGCACTCTCTGGAGTAACTGCAGTGCATCACCAGTGGTGCCAGTGCACTCTCTGGACTCACTGCACTGCATCACCAGTGCTGCCAGTGCACTCTCTGGACTCACTGCACTGCATCCCCAGTGGTTCCAGAGCACTCTCTGGACTCACTGCAGTGCATCCCCAGTGGTGCCAGTGCACTCTCTGGACTCACTGTACTGCATCCCCAGTGGTGCCAGTACACTCTCTGGAGTAACTGCAGTGCATCCCCACTGGTGCCAAAGCACTCTCTGGACTCCCGGCACCGCATCCCCAGTGGTGCCAGTGCACTCTCTGGGCTCACTGCAGTGCATCCCCAGTGGTTCCAGTGCACTCTCTTGACTCACTGCACTGCATCCCCAGTGGTGCCAGTGCACTCACGGGATTCACTGCGCTGCATCCCCAGTGGTGCTAGTGCACTCTCTGGGCTCACTGCACTGCATCCCCAGTGGTGCCAGTGCACTCTCTGGACTCACTGAAGTGCATTCTCACTGGTGCCAGTGCACTCTGTGGACTCACTGCAGTGCATCACCAGTGGTGCCAGTACACTCACTGGACTGACTGCACTGCATCCCCAGTGGCGCCAGTGCACTCTCTGGACTCACTGCACTGCAACCCCAATGGTGCCAGTACACTCTCTGGACTCACTGCACTGCATCCCCAGTGGTGCCAGTGCACTCTCTGGACTCACTGCACTGCATCCCCAGTGGTGCCAGTGCACTCTCTGGACTCACTGCACTGCATCCCCAGTGGTGCCACTGCACTCTCTGGACTCACTGCACTGCATCCCCGGTGGTGCCAGTACACTCTCTGCACTCACTGCACTGCATTCCCAGTGGTGCTAGTGCACTCTCTGGACTCACTGCAGTGCATCCCCAGTGGTGCCAGTGCACTCTCTGGACTCACTGCACTGCATCCCCAGTGTTGCCAGTGCACTCTTTGGACTCACTGAAGTGCATCCCCAGTGGTGCCAGTGAACTCTCTGGACTAACTGCACTGCATCCCCAGTGGTGCCAGTGCACTCTCTGGACTCACTGCACTGCATCCCCAGTGGTGCCAGTGCACTCTCTGGACTCACTGAAGTGCATCCCCAGTGGTGCCAGTGCACTCTCTGGACTCACTGCACTGCATCCCCAGTGGTGCCAGTACACTCTCTGGACTCACTGCACTGCATTCCCAGTGGAGCTAGTGCACTCTCTGGACTCCCTGCAGTGCATCCCCAGTGGTGCCAGTGCACTCTCTGGACTCACTGCACTGCATCCCCAGTGTTGCCAGTGCACTCTTTGGACTCACTGAAGTACATCCCCAGTGGTGCCAGTGCACTCTCTGGACTCACTGCAGTGCATCCCCAGTGGTGCCAGTGCACTCTGTGGACTCACTGCACTGCATCCCCAGTGGTGCCAGTGCACTCTCTCGAGTCACTGCACTACATCCCCAGTGGTGCCAGTGCACTCACTGGACTTACTGTACTGCATCATCAGTGGTGCCAGTGCACTCTCTGGACTCACTGCACTGCATCCCCATTGGTGCCAGTGCACTCTCTGGACTCACTGCACTGCATCCCCAGTGGTGCCAGTGCACTCACTGGGCTCACTATACTACATCCCCAGTGGTGCCAGTGCACTCTCTGGACTCACTGCACTGCATCCCCAGTGGTGCCAGTGCACTCTCTGGACTCACTGCAGGGCATCCCCAGTGGTGCCAGTGCACTCTCTGGACTCAGTGCACTGCATCCCCAGTGGTGCCAGTGCACTCTCTGGACTCACTGCACTGCATCTCCAGTGGTGCCAGTGCACTCTCTGGACTCACTGCACTGCATCCCCATTGGAGCCAGTGCATTCTCTGGACTCACCGCACTGCACCCTGAGTGGTGCCAGTGCACTCTCTGCACTCACTGCACCGCATCCCCAGTGGTGCCATTGCACTCTCTGGAGTCACTGCGCTGCATCTCCAGTGGTGGCAGTGCACTCTCTGGACTCACTGCAGTGCACCCCCAGTGTTGCCAGTGCACTCTCTGGAGTAACTGCAGTGCATCCCCAGTGGTGCCAGTGCACTCTCTGGACTCACTGCACTGCATCCCCAGTGGTGCCAGTACACTCTCTGGACTCACTGCACTGCATTCCCAGTGGAGCTAGTGCACTCTCTGGACTCCCTGCAGTGCATCCCCAGTGGTGCCAGTGCACTCTCTGGACTCACTGCACTGCATCCCCAGTGTTGCCAGTGCACTCTTTGGACTCACTGAAGTACATCCCCAGTGGTGCCAGTGCACTCTCTGGACTCACTGCAGTGCATCCCCAGTGGTGCCAGTGCACTCTGTGGACTCACTGCACTGCATCCCCAGTGGTGCCAGTGCACTCTCTCGAGTCACTGCACTACATCCCCAGTGGTGCCAGTGCACTCACTGGACTTACTGTACTGCATCATCAGTGGTGCCAGTGCACTCTCTGGACTCACTGCACTGCATCCCCATTGGTGCCAGTGCACTCTCTGGACTCACTGCACTGCATCCCCAGTGGTGCCAGTGCACTCACTGGGCTCACTATACTACATCCCCAGTGGTGCCAGTGCACTCTCTGGACTCACTGCACTGCATCCCCAGTGGTGCCAGTGCACTCTCTGGACTCACTGCAGGGCATCCCCAGTGGTGCCAGTGCACTCTCTGGACTCAGTGCACTGCATCCCCAGTGGTGCCAGTGCACTCTCTGGACTCACTGCACTGCATCTCCAGTGGTGCCAGTGCACTCTCTGGACTCACTGCACTGCATCCCCATTGGAGCCAGTGCATTCTCTGGACTCACCGCACTGCACCCTGAGTGGTGCCAGTGCACTCTCTGCACTCACTGCACCGCATCCCCAGTGGTGCCATTGCACTCTCTGGAGTCACTGCGCTGCATCTCCAGTGGTGGCAGTGCACTCTCTGGACTCACTGCAGTGCACCCCCAGTGTTGCCAGTGCACTCTCTGGAGTAACTGCAGTGCATCCCCAGTCGTGCCAAAGCACTCTCTGGACTCCCGGCACCGCATCGCCAGTGGTCCCAGGGCACTCTCTGGGCTCACTGCAGTGCATCCCCAGTGGTGCCAGTGTACTCTCTGGAGTCACTGCAGTGCATCCCCAGTGGTGCCAATGCACTCTCTGGACCTCCGGCACCGCATCCCCAGTGGTGCCAGTGAACTCTCTGGACTCACTGCACCGCATCCCCAGTGGTGCCAGTGCACTCTCTGGAGTAACTGCAGTGCATCACCAGTGGTGCCAGTGCACTCACTGGACTCACTGTACTGCATCACCAGTGGTGCCAGTGCACTCTCTGGACTCAGTGCACTGCATCCCCAGTGGTTCCAGTGCTTTCACTGGATTCACTGCACTGCATCCCCAGTGGTGCTAGTGCACTCTCTGGACTCACTGCAGTGCATCCCCAGTGGTGCCAGTGCACTCTCTGGACTCACTGAAGTGCATTCTCAGTGGTGCCAGTGCACTCTCTGGACTCACTGCAGTGCATCCCCAGTGGTGCCAGTGCACTCACTGGACTCACTGTACTGCATCCCCAGTGGTGCCAGTGCACTCTCTGGACTCACTGCACTGCATCCCCAGTGGTGCCAGTGCACTCTCTGGACTCACTGCACTGCATTCCCAGTGGTGCCAGTGCACTCTCTGGACTCACTGTACTGCATCCCCAGTGGTGCTAGTGCACTCTCTGGACTCACTGTACTGCATCCCCAGTGGTGCCAGTGCACTCTCTGGACTCACTGCACTGCATCCCCAGTGGTGCTAGTGCACTCTCTGGACTCACTGTACTGCATCACCAGTGGTGCCAGTGCACTCTCTGGACTCAGTGCACTGCATCCCCAGTGGTTCCAGTGCTTTCACTGGATTCACTGCACTGCATCCCCAGTGGTGCTAGTGCACTCTCTGGACTCACTGCAGTGCATCCCCAGTGGTGCCAGTGCACTCTCTGCACTCACTGAAGTGCATTCTCAGTGGTGTCAGTGCACTCTCTGGACTCACTGCAGTGCATCCCCAGTGGTGCCAGTGCACTCACTGGACTCACTGTACTGCATCCCCAGTGGTGCCAGTGCACTCTCTGGACTCACTGCACTGCATCCCCAGTGGTGCCAGTGCACTCTCTGGACTCACTGCACTGCATCCCCAGTGGTGCCAGTGCACTCTCTGGACTCACTGCACTGCATTCCCAGTGGTGCCAGTGCACTCTCTGGACTCACTGTACTGCATCCCCAGTGGTGCTAGTGCACTCTCTGGACTCACTGTACTGCATCCCCAGTGGTGCCAGTGCACTCTCTGGACTCACTGCACTGCATCCCCAGTGGTGCCAGTGCACTCTCTGGACTCACTGAAGTGCATTCTCAGTGGTGCCAGTGCACTCTCTGGACTCACTGCAGTGCATCCCCAGTGGTGCCAGTGCACTCTCTGGACTCACTGTACTGCATCCCCAGTGGTGCCAGTGCACTCTCTGGACTCACTGCACTGCATCCCCAGTGGTGCCAGTGCACTCTCTGGACTCACTGAAGTGCATTCTCAGTGGTGCCAGTGCACTCTCTGCACTCACTGCACTGCATCCCCAGTGGTGCCAGTGCACTCACTGGACTCACTGTACTGCATCCCCAGTGGTGCCAGTGCACTCTCTGGACTCACTGCACTGCATCCCCAGTGGTGCCAGTGCACTCTCTGGACTCACTGCACTGCATCCCCAGTGGTGCCAGTGCACTCTCTGGACTCACTGCACTGCATTCCCAGTGGTGCCAGTGCACTCTCTGGACTCACTGTACTGCATTCCCAGTGGTGCCAGTGCACTCTCTGCACTCACTTCACTGCATTCCCAGTGGTGCCAGTGCACTCTCTGGACTCACTGTACTGCATTCCCAGTGGTGCCAGTGCACTCTCTGCACTCACTGCACTGCATCCCCAGTGGTGCCAGTGCACTCTCTGGACTCACTGAAGTGCATTCTCAGTGGTGCCAGTGCACTCTCTGGACTCACTGCAGTGCATCCCCAGTGGTGCCAGTGCACTCTCTGGACTCACAGTACTGCATCCCCAGTGGTGCCAGTGCACTCTCTGGACTCACTGCAGTGCATCCCCAGTGGTGCCAGTGCACTCTCTGGACTCACTGAAGTGCATTCTCAGTGGTGCCAGTGCACTCTCTGGAGTAACTGCAGTGCATCACCAGTGGTGCCAGTGCACTCACTGGACTCACTGTACTGCATCACCAGTGGTGCCAGTGCACTCTCTGGACTCAGTGCACTGCATCCCCAGTGGTTCCAGTGCTTTCACTGGATTCACTGCACTGCATCCCCAGTGGTGCTAGTGCACTCTCTGGACTCACTGCAGTGCATCCCCAGTGGTGCCAGTGCACTCTCTGGACTCACTGAAGTGCATTCTCAGTGGTGCCAGTGCACTCTCTGGACTCACTGCAGTGCATCCCCAGTGGTGCCAGTGCACTCACTGGACTCACTGTACTGCATCCCCAGTGGTGCCAGTGCACTCTCTGGACTCACTGCAGTGCATCCCCAGTGGTGCCAGTGCACTCTCTGGACTCACTGAAGTGCATTCTCAGTGGTGCCAGTGCACTCTCTGGACTCACTGCACTGCATCCCCAGTGGTGCCAGTGCACTCTCTGGACTCACTGCAGGGCATCCCCAGTGGTGCCAGTGCACTCTCTGGACTCACTGTACTGCATCCCCAGTGGTGCCAGTGCACTCTCTGGACTCACTGCACTGCATCCCCAGTGGTGCCAGTGCACTCTCTGGACTCACTGCACTGCATCCCCAGTGGTGCCAGTGCACTCTGTGGACTCACTGCAGTGCATCACCAGTGGTGCCAGTACACTCACTGGACTGACTGCAGTGCATCCCCAGTGGTGCCAGTGCACTCTCTGGACTCACTGCACTGCATCCCCAGTGGTGCCAGTGCACTCACTGGACTCACTGCAGTGCATCACAAGTGGTGCCAGTGCACTCTCTGGACTCACTGCACTGCATCCCCAGTGGTGCCAGTGCACTCTCTGGACTCACTGCACTGCATTCCCAGTGGTGCCAGTACACTCTCTGCACTCACTGCACTGCATTCCCAGTGGTGCCAGTGCACTCTCTGGACTCACTGCACTGCATCCCCAGTGGTGCCAGTGCACTCTCTGGACTCACTGCACTGCATCCCCAGTGTTGCCAGTGCACTCTTTGGACTCACTGCACTGCATCCCCAGTGGTGCCAGTGCACTCTCTGGACTAACTGCACTGCATCCCCAGTGGTGCCAGTGCACTCTGTGGACTCACTGCAGTGCATCACCAGTGGTGCCAGTACACTCACTGGACTGACTGCAGTGCATCCCCAGTGGTGCCAGTGCACTCTCTGGACTCACTGCACTGCATCCCCAGTGGTGCCAGTACACTCTCTGGACTCACTGCACTGCATTCCCAGTGGAGCTAGTGCACTCTCTGGACTCCCTGCAGTGCATCCCCAGTGGTGCCAGAGCACTCTCTGGACTCACTGCACTGCATCCCCAGTGTTGCCAGTGCACTCTTTGGACTCAGTGAAGTACATCCCCAGTGGTGCCAGTGCACTCTGTGGACTCACTGCAGTGCATCCCCAGTGGTGCCAGTGCACTCTGTGGACTCACTGCACTGCATCCCCAGTGGTGCCAGTGCACTCTCTCGAGTCACTGCACTACATCCCCAGTGGTGCCAGTGCACTCACTGGACTTACTGTACTGCATCATCAGTGGTGCCAGTGCACTCTCTGGACTCACTGCAGTGCATCCCCAGTGGTGCCAGTGCACTCTCTGGACTCACTGCACTGCATCCCCAGTGCTGCCAGTGCACTCACTGGGCTCACTATACTACATCACCAGTGGTGACAGTGCACTCTCTGGACTCACTGCACTGCATCCCCAGTGGTGCCAGTGCACTCTCTGGACTCACTGCAGGGCATCCCCAGTGGTGCCAGTGCACTCTCTGGACTCACTGCACTGCATCCCCATTGGAGCCAGTGCATTCTCTGGACTCACCGCACTGCACCCTGAGTGGTGCCAGTGCACTCTCTGGACTCACTGCAGTGCATCCCCAGTGGTGCCATTGCACTCTCTGGAGTCACTGTGCTGCATCTCCAGTGGTGGCAGTGCACTCTCTGGACTCACTGCAGTGCAACCCCAGTGTTGCCAGTGCACTCTCTGGAGTAACTGCAGTGCATCCCCAGTCGTGCCAAAGCACTCTCTGGACCTCCGGCACCGCATCCCCAGTGGTGCCAGTGCACTCTCTGGACTCACTGCACCGCATCCCCAGTGGTGCCAGTGCACTCTCTGGAGTAACTGCAGTGCATCACCAGTGGTGCCAGTGCACTCACTGGACTCACTGTACTGCATCACCAGTGGTGCCAGTGCACTCTCTGGACTCAGTGCACTGCATCCCCAGTGGTTCCAGTGCTTTCACTGGATTCACTACACTGCATCCCCAGTGGTGCTAGTGCACTCTCTGGACTCACTGCAGTGCATACCCAGTGGTGCCAGTGCACTCTCTGGACTCACTGAAGTGCATTCTCAGTGGTGCCAGTGCACTCTCTGGACTCACTGCAGTGCATCCCCAGTGGTGCCAGTGCACTCACTGGACTCACTGTACTGCATCCCCAGTGGTGCCAGTGCACTCTCTGGACTCACTGCAGGGCATCCCCAGTGGTGCCAGTGCACTCTCTGGACTCACTGCACTGCATCCCCAGTGGTGCCAGTGCTCTCTGTGGACTCACTGCACTGCATCCCCAGTGGAGCCCGTGCACTCTCTGGACTCACTGCACCGCATCCCCAGTGGTGCCCGTGCACTCTCTGGACTCACTGCACTGCATCCCCAGTGGTGCCAGTGCACTCTCTGGACTCACTGCACTGCATCCCCAGTGGTGCCAGTGCACTCTCTGGACTCACTGTACTGCATTCCCAGTGGTGCCAGTGCACTCTCTGGACTCACTGCACTGCATCACCAGTGGTGTCAGTGCACTCTCTGGACTCACTGTACTGCATCCCCAGTGGTGCCAGTGCACTCTCTGGACTCACTGCACTGCAGCCCCAATGGTGCCAGTGCACTATCTGGACTCACTGCACTACATCCCCAGTATTGCCAGTGCACTCTCTGGACTCACTGCACTGCATCCCCAGTGCTGCCTGTGCACTCTCTGGACTCACTGCACTGCATCCCCAGTGGTGCCACTGCACTCTCTGGACTCACTGCACTGCATCCCCAGTGGTGCCAGTGCACTCTCTGGAATCACTGCACTGCATCCCCAGTATTGCCAGTGCACTCTCTGGACTCGCTGCAGTGCATCCCCAGTGTTGCCAGTGCACTCTCTGGAATCGCTGCACTGCATCCCCAGTGGTGCCAGTGCACTCTCTGGACTCACTGCACTGCATCCCCAGTGGTGCCAGTGCACTCTTTGGACTCACTGAAGTGCATTCTCAGTGGTGCCAGTGCACTCTCTGGACTCACTGCACTGCATCCCCAGTGGTGCCAGTGCACTCTCTGGACTCACTGTAGTGCATCCCCAGTGGAGCCCGTGCACTCTCTGGACTCACTGCACTGCATCCCCAGTGGTGCCAGTGCACTCTGTGGACTCACTGCACTGCATCCTCAGTGGTGCTAGTGCACTCTGTGGACTCACTGCACTGCATCCCCAATGGTGCCAGTGCACTCTCTGGACTCACTGAAGAGCATTCTCAGTGGTGCCAGTGCACTCTCTGGACTCACTGCACTGCATCCCCAGTGGTGCCAGTGCACTCTCTGGAGTAACTGCAGTGCATCACCAGTGGTGCCAGTGCACTCTCTGGACTCACTGCACTGCATCCCCAGTGGTGCCAGTGCACTCTCTGGACTCACTGCAGTGCATCCCCAGTGGTGCCAGTGCACTCTCTGGACTCACTGTACTGCATCCCCAGTGTTGCCAGTGCACTCGCTGGAGTAACTGCAATGCATCCCCAGGGGTACCAAAGCACTCTCTGGACTCCCGGCACTGCATCCCCAGTGGTGCCAGTGCACTCTCTGGACTCACTGCAGTGCATCCCCAGTGGTGCCAGTGCACTCTCTGGACTCACTGCAGTGCATCCCCAGTGGTGCCAATGCACTCTCTGGACTTGCTGCACTGCATCCCCAGTGGTGCCAGTGCACTCTCTGGACTCACTGCACTGCATCCCCAGTGGTGCCAGTGCTCTCTGTGGACTCACTGCACTGCATCCCCAGTGGAGCCCGTGCACTCTCTGGACTCACTGCACCGCATCCCCAGTGGTGCCCGTGCACTCTCTGGACTCACTGCACTGCATCGCCAGTGGTGCCAGTGCAATCTCTGGACTCACTGCACTGCATCCCCAGTGGTGCCAGTGCACTCTCTGGACTCACTGTACTGCATCCCCAGTGGTGCCAGTGCACTCTCTGGACTCACTGCACTGCATCCCCAGTGGTGCCAGTGCACACTCTGGACTCACTGTACTGCATCCCCAGTGGTGCCAGTGCACTCTCTGGACTCACTGCACTGCATCCCCACTGGTGCCATTGCACTCTCTGGAGTCACTGCGCTGCATCCCCAGTGGTGCCAGTGCACTCTCTGGAGTCACGGCACTGCATCCCCAGTGGTGCCAGTGCACTCTCTGGACTCAGTACACTGCATCCCCAGTGGTTCCAGTGCATTCACTGGACTCACTGTACTGCATCTCCAGTGGTGCCAGTGCACTCTGTGGACTCACTGCACTGCATCCTCAGTGGTGCTAGTGCACTCTGTGGACTCACTGCAGTGCATCCCCAACGGTGCCAGTGCACTCTCTGGACTCACTGAAGAGCATTCTCAGTGGTGCCAGTGCACTCTCTGGACTCACTGCACTGCATCCCCAGTGGTGCCAGTGCACTCTCTGGAGTAACTGCAGTGCATCACCAGTGGTGCCAGGGCACTCTCTGGACTCACTGCACTGCATCCCCAGTGGTGCCAGTGCACTCTCTGGACTCACTGCAGTGCATCCCCAGTGGTGCCAGTGCACTCTCTGGACTCACTGTACTGCATCCCCAGTGTTGCCAGTGCACTCGCTGGAGTAACTGCAATGCATCCCCAGGGGTGCCAAAGCACTCTCTGGACTCCCGGCACCGCATCCCCAGTGGTGCCAGTGCACTCTCTGGACTCACTGCAGTGCATCCCCAGTGGTGCCAGTGCACTCTCTGGACTCACTGCAGTGCATCCCCAGTGGTGCCAATGCACTCTCTGGACTTGCTGCACTGCATCCCCAGTGGTGCCAGTGCACTCTCTGGACTCACTGCACTGCATCCCCAGTGGTGCCAGTGCTCTCTGTGGACTCACTGCACTGCATCCCCAGTGGAGCCCGTGCACTCTCTGGACTCACTGCACCGCATCCCCAGTGGTGCCCGTGCACTCTCTGGACTCACTGCACTGCATCGCCAGTGGTGCCAGTGCAATCTCTGGACTCACTGCAGTGCATCCCCAGTGGTGCCAGTGCACTCTCTGGACTCACTGTACTGCATCCCCAGTGGTGCCAGTGCACTCTCTGGACTCACTGCACTGCATCCCCAGTGGTGCCAGTGCACACTCTGGACTCACTGTACTGCATCCCCAGTGGTGCCAGTGCACTCTCTGGACTCACTGCACCGCATCCCCACTGGTGCCATTGCACTCTCTGGAGTCACTGCGCTGCATCCCCAGTGGTGCCAGTGCACTCTCTGGAGTCACGGCACTGCATCCCCAGTGGTGCCAGTGCACTCTCTGGACTCAGTGCACTGCATCCCCAGTGGTTCCAGTGCATTCACTGGACTCACTGTACTGCATCTCCAGTGGTGCCAGTGCACTCTCTGGACTCACTGCACTGCATCACCAGTGGTGCCAGTGCACTCACTGGATTCACTGCACTGCATCCCCAGTGGTGCTAGTGCACTCTCTGGACTCACTGCAGTGCATCCCCAGTGGTGCCAGTGCACTCTCTGGACTCACTGAAGTACATTCTCAGTGGTGCCAGTGCACTCTCTGGACTCACTGCAGTGCATCCCCAGTGGTGCCAGTGCACTCTCTGGACTCACTGCACTGCATCCCCAGTGGTGCCAGTGCACTCTCTGGACTCACTGCACTGCATTCCCAGTGGTGCCAGTACACTCTCTGCACTCACTGCACTGCATTCCCAGTGGTGCCAGTGCACTCTCTGGACTCACTGCAGTGCATCCCCAGTGGTGCCAGTGCACTCTCTGGACTCACTGCACTGCATCCCCAGTGTTGCCAGTGCACTCTTTGGACTCACTGAAGTGCATCCCCAGTGGTGCCAGTGCACTCTCTGGACTAACTGCACTGCATCCCCAGTGGTGCCAGTGCACTCTGTGGACTCACTGCAGTGCATCACCAGTGGTGCCAGTACACTCACTGGACTGACTGCAGTGCATCCCCAGTGGTGCCAGTGCACTGTCTGGACTCACTGCACTGCATCCCCAGTGGTGCCAGTACACTCTCTGGACTCACTGCACTGCATTCCCAGTGGAGCTAGTGCACTCTCTGGACTCCCTGCAGTGCATCCCCAGTGGTGCCAGTGCACTCTCTGGACTCACTGCACTGCATCCCCAGTGTTGCCAGTGCACTCTTTGGACTCACTGAAGTACACCCCCAGTGGTGCCAGTGCACTCTCTGGACTCACTGCAGTGCATCCCCAGTGGTGCCAGTGCACTCTGTGGACTCACTGCACTGCATCCCCAGTGGTGCCAGTGCACTCTCTCGAGTCACTGCACTACATCCCCAGTGGTGCCAGTGCACTCACTGGACTTACTGTACTGCATCATCAGTGGTGCCAGTGCACTCTCTGGACTCACTGCAGTGCATCCCCAGTGGTGCCAGTGCACTCTCTGGACTCACTGCACTGCATCCCCAGTGGTGCCAGTGCACTCACTGGGCTCACTATACTACATCCCCAGTGGTGACAGTGCACTCTCTGGACTCACTGCACTGCATCCCCAGTGGTGCCAGTGCACTCTCTGGACTCACTGCAGGGCATCCCCAGTGGTGCCAGTGCACTCTCTGGACTCAGTGCACTGCATCCCCAGTGGTGCCAGTGCACTCTCTGGACTCAATGCACTGCATCCCCAGTGGTGCCAGTGCACTCTCTGGACTCACTGCACTGCATCCCCATTGGAGCCAGTGCATTCTCTGGACTCACCGCACTGCACCCTGAGTGGTGCCAGTGCACTCTCTGGACTCACTGCACCGCATCCCCAGTGGTGCCAGTGCACTCTCTGGACTCACTGCACCGCATCCCCAGTGGTGCCAGTGCACTCTCTGGAGTAACTGCAGTGCATCACCAGTGGTGCCAGTGCACTCACTGGACTCACTGTACTGCATCACCAGTGGTGCCAGTGCACTCTCTGGACTCAGTGCACTGCATCCCCAGTGGTTCCAGTGCTTTCACTGGATTCACTGCACTGCATCCCCAGTGGTGCTAGTGCACTCTCTGGACTCACTGCAGTGCATTCCCAGTGGTGCCAGTGCACTCTCTGGACTCACTGAAGTGCATTCTCAGTGGTGCCAGTGCACTCTCTGGACTCACTGCAGTGCATCCCCAGTGGTGCCAGTGCACTCACTGGACTCACTGTACTGCATCCCCAGTGGTGCCAGTGCACTCTCTGGACTCACTGCAGGGCATCCCCAGTGGTGCCAGTGCACTCTCTGGACTCACTGCACTGCATCCCCAGTGGTGCCAGTGCACTCTCTGGACTCACTGCACTGCATCCCCAGTGGTGCCAGTGCTCTCTGTGGACTCACTGCACTGCATCCCCAGTGGAGCCCGTGCACTCTCTGCACTCACTGCACCGCATCCCCAGTGGTGCCCATGCACTCTCTGGACTCACTGCACTGCATCCCCATTGGAGCCAGTGCATTCTCTGGACTCACCGCACTGCACCCTGAGTGGTGCCAGTGCACTCTCTGGACTCACTGCAACGCATCCCCAGTGGTGCCATTGCACTCTCTGGAGTCACTGCGCTGCATCTCCAGTGGTGGCAGTGCACTCTCTGGACTCACTGCAGTGCAACCCCAGTGTTGCCAGTGCACTCTCTGGAGTAACTGCAGTGCATCCCCAGTCGTGCCAAAGCACTCTCTGGACTCCCGGCACCGCATCACCAGTGGTCCCAGGGCACTCTCTGGGCTCACTGCAGTGCATCCCCAGTGGTGCCAGTGTACTCTCTGGAGTCACTGCAGTGCATCCCCAGTGGTGCCAATGCATTCTCTGGACCTCCGGCACCGCATCCCCAGTGGTTCCAGTGCACTCTCTGGACTCACTGCACCGCATCCCCAGTGGTGCCAGTGCACTCTCTGGAGTAACTGCAGTGCATCACCAGTGGTGCCAGTGCACTCACTGGACTCACTGTACTGCATCACCAGTGGTGCCAGTGCACTCTCTGGACTCAGTGCACTGCATCCCCAGTGGTTCCAGTGCTTTCACTGGATTCACTGCACTGCATCCCCAGTGGTGCTAGTGCACTCTCTGGACTCACTGCAGTGCATTCCCAGTGGTGCCAGTGCACTCTCTGGACTCACTGAAGTGCATTCTCAGTGGTGCCAGTGCACTCTCTGGACTCACTGCAGTGCATCCCCAGTGGTGCCAGTGCACTCACTGGACTCACTGTACTGCATCCCCAGTGGTGCCAGTGCACTCTCTGGACTCACTGCAGGGCATCCCCAGTGGTGCCAGTGCACTCTCTGGACTCACTGCACTGCATCCCCAGTGGTGCCAGTGCACTCTCTGGACTCACTGCACTGCATCCCCAGTGGTGCCAGTGCTCTCTGTGGACTCACTGCACTGCATCCCCAGTGGAGCCCGTGCACTCTCTGCACTCACTGCACCGCATCCCCAGTGGTGCCCGTGCACTCTCTGGACTCACTGCACTGCATCCCCAGTGGTGCCAGTGCACTCTCTGGACTCACTGCACTGCATCCCCAGTGGTGCCAGTGCACTCTCTGGACTCACTGTACTGCATTCCCAGTGGTGCCAGTGCACTCTCTGGACTCACTGCACTGAATCACCAGTGGTGCCAGTGCACTCTCTGGACTCACTGAAGTACATTCTCAGTGGTGCCAGTGCACTCTCTGGACTCACTGCAGTGCATCCCCAGTGGTGCCAGTGCACTCTCTGGACTCACTGCACTGCATCCCCAGTGGTGCCAGTGCACTCTCTGGACTCACTGCACTGCATTCCCAGTGGTGCCAGTACACTCTCTGCACTCACTGCACTGCATCCCCAGTGGTGCCAGTGCACTCTCTGGACTCACTGCAGTGCATCCCCAGTGGTGCCAGTGCACTCTCTGGACTCACTGCACTGCATCCCCAGTGTTGCCAGTGCACTCTTTGGACTCACTGAAGTGCATCCCCATTGGTGCCAGTGCACTCTCTGGACTAACTGCACTGCATCCCCAGTGGTGCCAGTGCACTCTGTGGACTCACTGCAGTGCATCACCAGTGGTGCCAGTACACTCACTGGACTGACTGCAGTGCATCCCCAGTGGTGCCAGTGCACTCTCTGGACTCACTGCACTGCATCCCCAGTGGTGCCAGTACACTCTCTGGACTCACTGCACTGCATTCCCAGTGGAGCTAGTGCACTCTCTGGACTCCCTGCAGTACATCCCCAGTGGTGCCAGTGCACTCTCTGGACTCACCGCACTGCACCCTGAGTGGTGCCAGTGCACTCTCTGGACTCACTGCACCGCATCCCCAGTGGTGCCATTGCACTCTCTGGAGTCACTGCGCTGCATCTCCAGTGGTGGCAGTGCACTCTCTGGACTCACTGCAGTGCAACCCCAGTGTTGCCAGTGCACTCTCTGGAGTAACTGCAGTGCATCCCCAGTCGTGCCAAAGCACTCTCTGGACTCCCGGCACCGCACCGCCAGTGGTCCCAGGGCACTCTCTGGGCTCACTGCAGTGCATCCCCAGTGGTGCCAGTGTACTCTCTGGAGTCACTGCAGTGCATCCCCAGTGGTGCCAATGCACTCTCTGGACCTCCGGCACCGCATCCCCAGTGGTGCCAGTGCACTCTCTGGACTCACTGCACCGCATCCCCAGTGGTGCCAGTGCACTCTCTGGAGTAACTGCAGTGCATCACCAGTGGTGCCAGTGCACTCACTGGACTCACTGTACTGCATCACCAGTGGTACCAGTGCACTCTCTGGACTCAGTGCACTGCATCCCCAGTGGTTCCAGTGCTTTCACTGGATTCACTGCACTGCATCCCCAGTGGTGCTAGTGCACTCTCTGGACTCACTGCAGTGCATTCCCAGTGGTGCCAGTGCACTCTCTGGACTCACTGAAGTGCATTCTCAGTGGTGCCAGTGCACTCTCTGGACTCACTGCAGTGCATCCCCAGTGGTGCCAGTGCACTCACTGGACTCACTGTACTGCATCCCCAGTGGTGCCAGTGCACTCACTGGACTCACTGCACTGCATCCCCAGTGGTGCCAGTGCACTCTCTGGACTCACTGCACTGCATCCCCAGTGGTGCCAGTGCACTCTCTGGACTCACTGCAGTGCATCCCCAGTGGTGCCAGTGCACCCTCTGGACTCACTGCAGTGCATCCCCAGTGGTGCTAGTGCACTCTGGTCTCACTGCATTGCATCCCCAGTGGTGCCAGTGCACTCTCTGCACTCACTGCACTGCATCCACAGTGGTGCCAGTGCACTCTCTGGACTCACTGCACTGCATCCCCAGTGGTGCCAGTGCACTCTCTGGACTCACTGCACTGCATCCCCAGTGGTGCCAGTACACTCTCTGGATTCACTGCACTGCATCCCCAGTGGTGCTAGTGCACTCTCTGGACTCACAGCAGTGCATTCCCAGTGGTGCCAGTGCACTCTCTGGACTCACTGAAGTGCATTCTCAGTGGTGCCAGTGCACTCTCTGGACTCACTGCAGTGCATCCCCAGTGGTGCCAGTGCACTCACTGGACTCACTGTACTGCATCCCCAGTGGTGCCAGTGCACTCACTGGACTCACTGCACTGCATCCCCAGTGGTGCCAGTGCACTCTCTGGACTCACTGCACTGCATCCCCAGTGGTGCCAGTGCACTCTCTGGACTCACTGCAGTGCATCCCCAGTGGTGCCAGTGCACCCTCTGGACTCACTGCAGTGCATCCCCAGTGGTGCTAGTGCACTCTGGTCTCACTGCATTGCATCCCCAGTGGTGCCAGTGCACTCTCTGCACTCACTGCACTGCATCCACAGTGGTGCCAGTGCACTCTCTGGACTCACTGCACTGCATCCCCAGTGGTGCCAGTGCACTCTCTGGACTCACTGCACTGCATCCCCAGTGGTGCCAGTACACTCTCTGGACTCACTGCACTGCATTCCCAGTGGAGCTAGTGCACTCTCTGGACTCACTGCACTGCATCCCCAGTGTTGCCAGTGCACTCTTTGGACTCAGTGAAGTACATCCCCAGTGGTGCCAGTGCACTCTCTGGACTCACTGCAGTGCATCCCCAGTGGTGCCAGTGCACTCTGTGGACTCACTGCACTGCATCCCCAGTGGTGCCAGTGCACTCTCTCGAGTCACTGCACTACATCCCCAGTGGTGCCAGTGCACTCACTGGACTTACTGTACTGCATCATCAGTGGTGCCAGTGCACTCTCTGGACTCACTGCACTGCATCCCCAGTGGTGCCAGTGCACTCTCTGGACTCACTGCACTGCATCCCCAGTGCTGCCAGTGCACTCACTGGGCTCACTATACTACATCACCAGTGGTGACAGTGCACTCTCTGGACTCACTGCACTGCATCCCCAGTGGTGCCAGTGCACTCTCTGGACTCACTGCAGGGCATCCCCAGTGGTGCCAGTGCACTCTCTGGACTCACTGCACTGCATCCCCATTGGAGCCAGTGCATTCTCTGGACTCACCGCACTGCACCCTGAGTGGTGCCAGTGCACTCTCTGGACTCACTGCACCGCATCCCCAGTGGTGCCATTGCACTCTCTGGAGTCACTGTGCTGCATCTCCAGTGGTGGCAGTGCACTCTCTGGACTCACTGCAGTGCAACCCCAGTGTTGCCAGTGCACTCTCTGGAGTAACTGCAGTGCATCCCCAGTCGTGCCAAAGCACTCTCTGGACCTCCGGCACCGCATCCCCAGTGGTGCCAGTGCACTCTCTGGACTCACTGCACCGCATCCCCAGTGGTGCCAGTGCACTCTCTGGAGTAACTGCAGTGCATCACCAGTGGTGCCAGTGCACTCACTGGACTCACTGTACTGCATCACCAGTGGTGCCAGTGCACTCTCTGGACTCAGTGCACTGCATCCCCAGTGGTTCCAGTGCTTTCACTGGATTCACTGCACTGCATCCCCAGTGGTGCTAGTGCACTCTCTGGACTCACTGCAGTGCATCCCCAGTGGTGCCAGTGCACTCTCTGGACTCACTGAAGTGCATTCTCAGTGGTGCCAGTGCACTCTCTGGACTCACTGCAGTGCATCCCCAGTGGTGCCAGTGCACTCACTGGACTCACTGTACTGCATCCCCAGTGGTGCCAGTGCACTCTCTGGACTCACTGCAGGGCATCCCCAGTGGTGCCAGTGCACTCTCTGGACTCACTGCACTGCATCCCCAGTGGTGCCAGTGCTCTCTGTGGACTCACTGCACTGCATCCCCAGTGGAGCCCGTGCACTCTCTGGACTCACTGCACCGCATCACCAGTGGTGCCCGTGCACTCTCTGGACTCACTGCACTGCATCCCCAGTGGTGCCAGTGCACTCTCTGGACTCACTGCACTGCATCCCCAGTGGTGCCAGTGCACTCTCTGGACTCACTGTACTGCATTCCCAGTGGTGCCAGTGCACTCTCTGGACTCACTGCACTGCATCACCAGTGGTGTCAGTGCACTCTCTGGACTCACTGTACTGCATCCCCAGTGGTGCCAGTGCACTCTCTGGACTCACTGCACTGCAGCCCCAATGGTGCCAGTGCACTCTCTGGACTCACTGCACTACATCCCCAGTATTGCCAGTGCACTCTCTGGACTCACTGCACTGCATCCCCAGTGCTGCCTGTGCACTCTCTGGACTCACTGCACTGCATCCCCAGTGGTGCCACTGCACTCTCTGGACTCACTGCACTGCATCCCCAGTGGTGCCAGTGCACTCTCTGGAATCACTGCACTGCATCCCCAGTATTGCCAGTGCACTCTCTGGACTCGCTGCAGTGCATCCCCAGTGTTGCCAGTGCACTCTCTGGAATCGCTGCACTGCATCCCCAGTGGTGCCAGTGCACTCTCTGGACTCACTGCACTGCATCCCCAGTGGTGCCAGTGCACTCTTTGGACTCACTGAAGTGCATTCTCAGTGGTGCCAGTGCACTCTCTGGACTCACTGCACTGCATCCCCAGTGGTGCCAGTGCACTCTCTGGACTCACTGTAGTGCATCCCCAGTGGAGCCCGTGCACTCTCTGGACTCACTGCACTGCATCCCCAGTGGTGCCAGTGCACTCTGTGGACTCACTGCACTGCATCCTCAGTGGTGCTAGTGCACTCTGTGGACTCACTGCACTGCATCCACAATGGTGCCAGTGCACTCTCTGGACTCACTGAAGAGCATTCTCAGTGGTGCCAGTGCACTCTCTGGACTCACTGCACTGCATCCCCAGTGGTGCCAGTGCACTCTCTGGAGTAACTGCAGTGCATCACCAGTGGTGCCAGTGCACTCTCTGGACTCACTGCACTGCATCCCCAGTGGTGCCAGTGCACTCTCTGGACTCACTGTACTGCATCCCCAGTGTTGCCAGTGCACTCGCCGGAGTAACAGCAATGCATCCCCAGGGGTACCAAAGCACTCTCTGGACTCCCGGCACTGCATCCCCAGTGGTGCCAGTGCACTCTCTGGACTCACTGCAGTGCATCCCCAGTGGTGCCAGTGCACTCTCTGGACTCACTGCAGTGCATCCCCAGTGGTGCCAATGCACTCTCTGGACTTGCTGCACTGCATCCCCAGTGGTGCCAGTGCACTCTCTGGACTCACTGCACTGCATCCCCAGTGGTGCCAGTGCTCTCTGTGGACTCACTGCACTGCATCCCCAGTGGAGCCCGTGCACTCTCTGGACTCACTGCACCGCATCCCCAGTGGTGCCCGTGCACTCTCTGGACTCACTGCACTGCATCCCCAGTGGTGCCAGTGCAATCTCTGGACTCACTGCACTGCATCCCCAGTGGTGCCAGTGCACTCTCTGGACTCACTGTACTGCATCCCCAGTGGTGCCAGTGCACTCTCTGGACTCACTGCACTGCATCCCCAGTGGTGCCAGTGCACACTCTGGACTCACTGTACTGCATCCCCAGTGGTGCCAGTGCACTCTCTGGACTCACTGCACCGCATCCCCACTGGTGCCATTGCACTCTCTGGAGTCACTGCGCTGCATCCCCAGTGGTGCCAGTGCACTCTCTGGAGTCACGGCACTGCATCCCCAGTGGTGCCAGTGCACTCTCTGGACTCAGTACACTGCATCCCCAGTGGTTCCAGTGCATTCACTGGACTCACTGTACTGCATCTCCAGTGGTGCCAGTGCACTCTGTGGACTCACTGCACTGCATCCTCAGTGGTGCTAGTGCACTCTGTGGACTCACTGCAGTGCATCCCCAATGGTGCCAGTGCACTCTCTGGACTCACTGAAGAGCATTCTCAGTGGTGCCAGTGCACTCTCTGGACTCACTGCACTGCATCCCCAGTGGTGCCAGTGCACTCTCTGGAGTAACTGCAGTGCATCACCAGTGGTGCCAGTGCACTCTCTGGACTCACTGCACTGCATCCCCAGTGGTGCCAGTGCACTCTCTGGACTCACTGCACTGCATCCCCAGTGGTGCTAGTGCACTCTCTGGACTCACTGCAGTGCATTCCCAGTGGTGCCAGTGCACTCTCTGGACTCACTGAAGTGCATTCTCAGTGGTGCCAGTGCACTCTCTGGACTCACTGCAGTGCATCCCCAGTGGTGCCAGTGCACTCACTGGACTCACTGTACTGCATCCCCAGTGGTGCCAGTGCACTCTCTGGACTCACTGCAGGGCATCCCCAGTGGTGCCAGTGCACTCTCTGAACTCACTGCACTGCATCCCCAGTGGTGCCAGTGCACTCTCTGGACTCACTGCACTGCATCCCCAGTGGTGCCAGTGCTCTCTGTGGACTCACTGCACTGCATCCCCAGTGGAGCCCGTGCACTCTCTGCACTCACTGCACCGCATCCCCAGTGGTGCCCGTGCACTCTCTGGACTCACTGCACTGCATCCCCAGTGGTGCCAGTGCACTCTCTGGACTCACTGCACTGCATCCCCAGTGGTGCCAGTGCACTCTCTGGACTCACTGTACTGCATTCCCAGTGGTGCCAGTGCACTCTCTGGACTCACTGCACTGCATCACCAGTGGTGCCAGTGCACTCTCTGGACTCACTGAAGTACATTCTCAGTGGTGCCAGTGCACTCTCTGGACTCACTGCAGTGCATCCCCAGTGGTGCCAGTGCACTCTCTGGACTCACTGCACTGCATCCCCAGTGGTGCCAGTGCACTCTCTGGACTCACTGCACTGCATTCCCAGTGGTGCCAGTACACTCTCTGCACTCACTGCACTGCATCCCCAGTGGTGCCAGTGCACTCTCTGGACTCACTGCAGTGCATCCCCAGTGGTGCCAGTGCACTCTCTGGACTCACTGCACTGCATCCCCAGTGTTGCCAGTGCACTCTTTGGACTCACTGAAGTGCATCCCCATTGGTGCTAGTGCACTCTCTGGACTAACTGCACTGCATCCCCAGTGGTGCCAGTGCACTCTGTGGACTCACTGCAGTGCATCACCAGTGGTGCCAGTACACTCACTGGACTGACTGCAGTGCATCCCCAGTGGTGCCAGTGCACTCTCTGGACTCACTGCACTGCATCCCCAGTGGTGCCAGTACACTCTCTGGACTCACTGCACTGCATTCCCAGTGGAGCTAGTGCACTCTCTGGACTCCCTGCAGTACATCCCCAGTGGTGCCAGTGCACTCTCTGGACTCACCGCACTGCACCCTGAGTGGTGCCAGTGCACTCTCTGGACTCACTGCACCGCATCCCCAGTGGTGCCATTGCACTCTCTGGAGTCACTGCGCTGCATCTCCAGTGGTGGCAGTGCACTCTCTGGACTCACTGCAGTGCAACCCCAGTGTTGCCAGTGCACTCTCTGGAGTAACTGCAGTGCATCCCCAGTCGTGCCAAAGCACTCTCTGGACTCCCGGCACCGCACCGCCAGTGGTCCCAGGGCACTCTCTGGGCTCACTGCAGTGCATCCCCAGTGGTGCCAGTGTACTCTCTGGAGTCACTGCAGTGCATCCCCAGTGGTGCCAATGCACTCTCTGGACCTCCGGCACCGCATCCCCAGTGGTGCCAGTGCACTCTCTGGACTCACTGCACCGCATCCCCAGTGGTGCCAGTGCACTCTCTGGAGTAACTGCAGTGCATCACCAGTGGTGCCAGTGCACTCACTGGACTCACTGTACTGCATCACCAGTGGTGCCAGTGCACTCTCTGGACTCAGTGCACTGCATCCCCAGTGGTTCCAGTGCTTTCACTGGATTCACTGCACTGCATCCCCAGTGGTGCTAGTGCACTCTCTGGACTCACTGCAGTGCATTCCCAGTGGTGCCAGTGCACTCTCTGGACTCACTGAAGTGCATTCTCAGTGGTGCCAGTGCACTCTCTGGACTCACTGCAGTGCATCCCCAGTGGTGCCAGTGCACTCACTGGACTCACTGTACTGCATCCCCAGTGGTGCCAGTGCACTCACTGGACTCACTGCACTGCATCCCCAGTGGTGCCAGTGCACTCTCTGGACTCACTGCACTGCATCCCCAGTGGTGCCAGTGCACTCTCTGGACTCACTGCAGTGCATCCCCAGTGGTGCCAGTGCACCCTCTGGACTCACTGCAGTGCATCCCCAGTGGTGCTAGTGCACTCTGGTCTCACTGCATTGCATCCCCAGTGGTGCCAGTGCACTCTCTGCACTCACTGCACTGCATCCACAGTGGTGCCAGTGCACTCTCTGGACTCACTGCACTGCATCCCCAGTGGTGCCAGTGCACTCTCTGGACTCACTGCACTGCATCCCCAGTGGTGCCAGTGCACTCTCTGGACTCACTGCGCTGCATCGTCAGTGGTGCCAGTGCACTCTCTGGACACACTGAAGTGCATTCTCAGTGGTGCCAGTGCACTCTCTGAACTCACTGCACTGCATCCCCAGTGGTGCCAGTGCACTCTCTGGACTCCCGGCACCGCATCCCCATTGGTGCCAGTGCACTCTCTGGAAAGACTGCACTGCATCCCCAGTGGTGCCAGTGCACTCTCTGGACTCACTGCACTGCATCCCCAGTGGTGTCAGTGCACTCTCTGGAGTCACTGCGCTGCATCCCCAGTGGTGCCAGTGCACTCCCTGGACCAACTGCACTGCTCCAGCCGCGGCAGCCGCTCCAGCCACCGTAGCCCTCCAGCCGTGGCAGCCGCTCCACTCGGTAGCGGCTGGAGCGGCTGCCGCGGCTGGAGCGGCTAAAACGGCTGCCGCGGCTGGCGCGGATGTAGGGGCTGGAGCGGCTGCCGCGGCTGGATCGGCTGGAGCGGCTGCCGCGGCTGGAGCGTCTACCGCGTCTGGAGGGGCTACCGCGGCTGCAGCGGTTGACTCGGCTGGAGCGGATGCCGAGGCTGGAGCGGCACTCTCTGGACTCACTGCACTGCATCCCCAGTGGTGCCAGTGCACTCTCTGGACTCACTGCACTGCATCCCCAGTGGTGCTAGTGCACTCTCTGGACTCACTGCAGTGCATCCCGAGTGGTGCCAGTGCACTCTCTGGACTCACTGCAGTGCATCCCCAGTGGTGCCAGTGCACTCTCTGGACTCACTGCAGTGCATCCCCAGTGGTGCCAGTACACTCACTGGACTCACTGCACTGCATCCCCAGTGGTGCCAGGGCACTCTCTGCAGACACTGCAGTGCATCACCAAAGGTGACAGCACACTCTCTGGACTCACTGCACTGCTCCAGCCGCGGCAGACTCTCCAACCGCGGCAGCCGCTCCAGCCGCTGCAGCCGCGGTAGGCCCTCCAGCCGCGGCACACGCTCTAGACGCTCCAACCGCGTCAGCCTCTCCAGCCGCGTCAGCCTCTCCAGCCGCGGCAGCCCCTCCAGCCGCGGCAGCCGCTCCAGCCGCGGCAGCGCGGCAGCCGCTCCAAACGCGGCAGGCGCTCCAGCCGCGGCAGCCGCTCCATCCGCTCCAGCCGCGGCAGCCGCTCCAGCCTCTACCGAGTGGAGAGGCTGCCACGGCTGGAGCGGTTGCCGCGGTTGGAGCGCCTGCCGCGTTTGGAGCGGCTACCGCAGCTGCAGCGGCTGGAGCGGCTGGAGCGGCTTCCGCGGTCGGAGAGTCTGGCGCGTATGCCGCGGACGGAGCGGCTGCCGCGGCTGGAGCGGCTCCTGCGGCTGCCGCGGCTGCCGAGGCTGGAGGGCTACCGCGGCTGGAGCGACTGCCGCGGCTGGAGCAGTGCAGTGAATCCAGAGAGTGCACTGGCAGCACTGGGGATGCAGTGCAGTGAGTCCAGAGAGTGCACTGTCACTTTTGGGGATGCACTGCAGTGTCTGCAGAGAATGCCCTGGCAGCACTGGGGATGCAGTGCAGTGAGTCCAGAGAGTGCACTGGCACAACTGGGGATGAAGTGCAGTGAGTCCAGTGAGTGTACTGGCACCACTGGGGATGCACTGCACTGAGTCCAGAGAGTGCACTGGCACCACTGGGGATGCCCTGCAGTGAGTCCAGAGAGTGCACTGGCACCACAGGGGATGCAGTGCAGTGAGTCCAGAGAGTGCACTGGCACCACTGGGGATGCACTGCAGTGAGTCCAGAGAGTGCACTGGCACCACTGGGGATGCACTTCAGTGAGTGCAGAGTGTGCACTGGCACCACTGGGGATGCAGTACAGTGAGTCCAGAGATTGCACTGGCACCACTGAGAATGCACTTCAGTGTGTCCAGGGTGTTCACTGGCACCACTGGGGATGCATTGCAGTGAGTCCAGAGAGTGCACTGGCACCACTCGGGATGCAGTGGAGTGAGTCCAGAGAGTGCACTAGCACCACTGAGAATGCACTTCAGTGTGTCCAGAGAGTGCACTGGCACCACTGGGGGATGCACTGCAGTGAGTCCAGAGAGTGCACTAGCACCACTGGGGATGCAGTGCAGTGAGTCCAGAGAGTGCACTGGCACCACTGGGGATGCAGTGCAGTGAGTCCAGAGAGTGCCGCTCCAGCCTCGGCATCCGCTCCAACCGAGTCAACCGCTGCAGCCGCGGTAGCCCCTCCAGAAGCGGTTGACGCTCCAGCCGCGGCAGCCGCTCCAGCCGCTCCAGCCGCGGAAGCCGCTCCATCCCCTACATCCGCGCCAGCCGCGGCAGCAGTTCCAGCCGCTCCAGCCGCGGCAGCCGCTCCAGCCGCTACCGAGTGGAGCGGCTGCCACGGCTGGAGGGCTACCACGGCTGGAGCGCCTGCCGCGGCTGGAGCAGTGCAGTGAGTCCAGGGAGTGTACTGGCACCATTGGGGATGCAGCGCAGTGACTCCAGAGAGTGCACTGACACCACTGGGGATGCAGTGCAGTGAGTCCAGAGAGTGCACTGGCACATGTGGGGATGCACTGCAGTGAGTCCAGAGAGTGCACTGGCACCATTCGGGATGCAGAGCAGTGAGTCAAGAGAGTGCACTGGCACCACTGGGGATGCAGTGCAGTGAGTCCAGAGAGTGCACTGGCACCAATGGGGATGCAGTGCAGTGAGTCCAGAGAGTGCACTGGCACCACTGGGGATGCAGTGCAGTGAGTCCAGAGAGTGCACTGGCACCACTGGGGATGCAGTGCAGTGAGTCCAGAGAGTGCACTGGCACCAATGGGGATGCACTGCAGTGAGTTCAGAGAGTGCACTGGCACCACTGGGGATGCACTTCAGTGAGTCCAGAGAGTGCACTGGCACCACTCAGGGTGCAGTGCGGTGAGTCCAGAGAGTGCACTGGCACCACTGGGGATGCACTGCAGTGAGTCCAGAGAGTACACTGGCACCACTGGGGATGCAGTGCAGTGAGTCCAGAGAGTGCACTGGCACCACTGGGGATGCAATTAAGTGAGTGCAGAGAGTGCACTGGCACCACTGGGGATGCACTGCAGTGAGTCCAGAGTGCACTAGCACCACTGGGGATGCAGTGCAGTGAGTCCAGAGAGTGCACTGGCACCACTGGGGATGCACTGCAGTGAGTACAGAGAGTGCACTGGCACCACTGGGGATGCACTTCAGTGAGTGCAGAGAGTGCACTGGCACCACTGGGGATGCAGTGCAGTGAGTCCAGAGAGTGCACTGGCACCACTGAGAATGCACTTCAGTGTGTCCAGAGTGTGCACTGGCATCACTGGGGATGCACTGCAGTGATTCCAGAGAGTGCACTAGCACCACTGTGGATGCAGTGGAGTGAGTCCAGAGAGTGCACTGGCACCACTGGGGATGCACTGCAGTGAGTCCAGAGAGTGTACTGGCACCACTGTGGATGCAGTGCAGTGAGTCCAGAGAGTGCCGCTCCAGCCTCGGCATCCGCTCCAGCCGCGTCAACCGCTCCAGCCGCGGTAGCCCCTTCAGCCGCGGCACACGCTCTAGACGCTCCAACCGCTTCAGCCTCTCCAGCCGCGTTAGCCCCTCCAGCCGCGGCAGACGCTCCAGCCACGGCAGCCGCTCCAGCCGCGGCAGCGCGGCAGCCGCTCCAAACGCCGCAGGCGCTCCAGCCGCGGCAGCCGCTCCAGCCGCTCCAGCCGCGGCAGACGCTCCAGCCGCTACCGAGTGGAGCGGCTGCCACGGCTGGAGCGGTTGCCGCGGTTGGAGCGCCTGCCGCGTTTGGAGCGGCTACCGCGGCAGCAGCGGCTGGAGCGGCTGGAGAGGCTGCCGCGGTCGGAGAGTCTGGCGCGTATACCGCGGACGGAGCGGCTGCCGCGGCTGGAGCGGCTGCCGCGGCTGCCGCGGCTGCCGAGGCTGGAGGGCTACCGCGGCTGGAGCGACTGCCGCGGCTGGAGCAGTGCAGTGAATCCAGAGAGTGCACTGGCACCACTGGGGATGCAGTGCAGTGAGTCCAGAGAGTGCACTGTCACCTTTGGGGATGCACTGCAGTGTCTGCAGAGAGTGCCCTGGCAGCACTGGGGATGCAGTGCAGTGAGTCCAGAGAGTGCACTGGCACCACTGGGGATGCACTGCAGTGAGTCCAGAGAGTGCACTGGCACCACTGGTGATGCAGTGCAGTGAGTCCAGAGAGTGCACTGGCACCACTGGAGATGCAGTACAGTGAGTCCAGTGAATGCACTGGAACCACTGGGGATGCAGTGCACTGAGTCCAGAGAGTGCACTGGCACCACTGGGGATGCACTTCAGTGAGTGCAGAGAGTGCACTGGCACCACTGGGGATGCAGTGCAGTGAGTCCAGAGTGCACTAGCACCACTGGGAATGCACTGCAGTGAGTCCAGAGGGTGCACTGGCACCACTGGGGATGCACTGCAGTGAGTACAGAGAGTGCACTGGCACCACTGGGGATGCAGTGAAGTGAGTGCAGAGAGTGCACTGGCACCACTGGGAATGCAGTGCAGTGAGTCCAGAGAGTGCACTGGCACCACTGGGGATGCACTTCAGTGTGTCCAGAGTGTGCACTGGCACCACTGGAGATGCAGTGCAGTGAGTCCAGAGAGTGTACTGGCACCACTGGGGATGCAGTGCAGTGAGTCCAGAGAGTGCACTGGCTCCAGCCTCGGCATCCGCTCCAGCCGCGTCAACCGCTCCAGCCGCGGTAGCCCCTCCAGCCGCGGCACACGCTCTAGACGCTCCAACCGCGTCAGCCTCTCCAGCCGCGTCAGCCTCTCCAGCCGCGGCAGCCCCTCCAGCCGCGGCAGCCGCTCCAGCCGCGGCAGCGCGGCAGCCGCTCCAAACGCGGCAGGCGCTCCAGCCGCGGCAGCCGCTCCATCCGCTCCAGCCGCGGCAGCCGCTCCAGCCTCTACCGAGTGGAGCGGCTGCCACGGCTGGAGCGGTTGCCGCGGTTGGAGCGCCTGCCGCGTTTGGAGCGGCTACCGCGGCTGCAGCGGCTGGAGCGGCTGGAGCGGCTGCCGCGGTCGGAGAGTCTGGCGCGTATGCCGCGGACGGAGCGGCTGCCGCGGCTGGAGCGGCTCCTGCGGCTGCCGCGGCTGCCGAGGATGGAGGGCTACCGCGGCTGGAGCGACTGCCGCGGCTGGAGCAGTGCAGTGAATCCAGAGAGTGCACTGGCACCACTGGGGATGCAGTGCAGTGAGTCCAGAGAGTGCACTGTCACCTTTGGGGATGCACTGCAGTGTCTGCAGAGAATGCCCTGGCAGCACTGGGGATGCAGTGCAGTGAGTCCAGAGAGTGCACTGGCACAACTGGGGATGAAGTGCAGTGAGTCCAGTGAGTGTACTGGCACCACTGGGGATGCACTGCAGTGACTCCAGAGAGTGCACTGGCACCACTGGGGATACAGCGCAGTGACTCCAGAGAGTGCACTGGCACCTCTGGGGATGCACTGCAGTGAGTCCAGAGAGTGCACTGGCACCACTGGGGATGCACTGCAGTGAGTCCAGAGAGTGCACTGGCACCACTGGGGATGCACTTCAGTGAGTGCAGAGAGTGCACTGGCACCACTGGGGATGCAGTACAGTGAGTCCAGAGAGTGCCGCTCCAGTCTCGGCATCCGCTCCAACCGAGTCAACCGCTGCAGCCGCGGTAGCCCCTCTAGAAGCGGTTGACGCTCCAGCCGCGGCAGCCGCTCCAGCCGCTCCAGCCGCGGCAGCCGCTCCAGCCCCTACATCCGCGCCAGCCGCGGCAGCAGTTCCAGCCGCTCCAGCCGCGGCAGCCGCTCCAGCCGCTACCGAGTGGAGCGGCTGCCACGGCTGGAGGGCTACCGCGGCTGGAGCGGCTGCCGCGGCTGGAGCAGTGCAGTGAGTCCAGGGAGTGTACTGGCACCACTGGGGATGCAGCGCAGTGACTCCAGAGAGTGCACTGACACCACTGGGGATGCAGTGCAGTGAGTCCAGAGAGTGCACTGGCACCACTGGGGATGCAGTGCAGTGAGTCCAGAGAGTGCACTGGCACCATTCGGGATGCAGTGCAGTGAGTCAAGAGAGTGCACTGGCACCACTGGGGATGCAGTGCAGTGAGTCCAGAGAGTGCACTGGCACCAATGGGGATGCAGTGCAGTGAGTCCAGAGAGTGCACTGGCACCACAGGGTATGCACTAGAGTGAGTCCAGAGAGTGCACTGGCACCAATGGGGATGCAGTGCAGTGAGTCCAGAGAGTGCACTGGCACCTCTGGGGATGCACTGCAGTGAGTCCAGAGAGTGCACTGGCACCACTGGGGATGCACTGCAGTGAGTCCAGAGAGTGCACTGGCACCACTGGGGATGCACTTCAGTGAGTGCAGAGAGTGCACTGGCACCACTGGGGATGCAGTACAGTGAGTCCAGAGATTGCACTGGCACCACTGAGAATGCACTTCAGTGTGTCCAGAGTGTTCACTGGCACCACTGGGGATGCACTGCAGTGAGTCCAGAGAGTGCACTGGCACCACTCGGGATGCAGTGGAGTGAGTCCAGAGAGTGCACTAGCACCACTGAGAATGCACTTCAGTGTGTCCAGAGAGTGCACTGGCACCACTGGGGGATGCACTGCAGTGAGTCCAGAGAGTGCACTAGCACCACTGGGGATGCAGTGCAGTGAGTCCAGAGAGTGCACTGGCACCACTGGGGATGCAGTGCAGTGAGTCCAGAGAGTGCCGCTCCAGTCTCGGCATCCGCTCCAACCGAGTCAACCGCTGCAGCCGCGGTAGCCCCTCTAGAAGCGGTTGACGCTCCAGCCGCGGCAGCCGCTCCAGCCGCTCCAGCCGCGGCAGCCGCTCCAGCCCCTACATCCGCGCCAGCCGCGGCAGCAGTTCCAGCCGCTCCAGCCGCGGCAGCCGCTCCAGCCGCTACCGAGTGGAGCGGCTGCCACGGCTGGAGGGCTACCGCGGCTGGAGCGGCTGCCGCGGCTGGAGCAGTGCAGTGAGTCCAGGGAGTGTACTGGCACCACTGGGGATGCAGCGCAGTGACTCCAGAGAGTGCACTGACACCACTGGGGATGCAGTGCAGTGAGTCCAGAGAGTGCACTGGCACATGTGGGGATGCACTGCAGTGAGTCCAGAGAGTGCACTGGCACCATTCGGGATGCAGTGCAGTGAGTCAAGAGAGTGCACTGGCACCACTGGGGATGCAGTGCAGTGAGTCCAGAGAGTGCACTGGCACCAATGGGGATGCAGTGCAGTGAGTCCAGAGAGTGCACTGGCACCACAGGGTATGCACTAGAGTGAGTCCAGAGAGTGCACTGGCACCAATGGGGATGCAGTGCAGTGAGTCCAGAGAGTGCACTGGCACCACTGGGGATGCAGTGCAGTGAGTCCAGAGAGTGCACTGGCACCACTGGGGATGCACTTCAGTGAGTCCAGAGAGTGCACTGGCACCACTGGGGATGCAGTGCAGTGAGTCCAGAGAGTGCACTGGCACCACTGGGGATGCAGTGCAGTGAGTCCAGAGAGTGCACTGGCACCACTGGGGATGCAGTGCAGTGAGTCCAGAGAGTGCACTGGCACCAATGGGGATGCAGTGCAGTGAGTTCAGAGAGTGCACTGGCACCACTGGGGATGCACTTCAGTGAGTCCAGAGAGTGCACTGGCACCACTCAGGGTGCAGTGCGGTGAGTCCAGAGAGTGCACTGGCACCACTGGGGATGCACTGCAGTGAGTCCAGAGAGTACACTGGCACCACTGGGGATGCAGTGCAGTGAGTCCAGAGAGTGCACTGACACCACTGGGGATGCAATTAAGTGAGTGCAGAGAGTGCACTGGCACCACTGGGGATGCACTGCAGTGAGTCCAGAGAGTGCACTGGCACCACTGGGGATGCAGTGACGAGAGTCCAGGGAGTGCACTGGCACCACTGGGGATGCAGCGCAGTGACTCTAGAGAGTGCACTAGCACCATTGGGGATGCACTGCAGTGAGTCCAGAGAGTGCACTGGCCCCAATGGGGATGCACTGCAGTGAGTCCAGAGAGTGCACTGGCACCACTGGGGATGCAGTGCAGTGAGTCCAGAGAGTGCACTGGCACCACTGGGGATGCAGTGCAGTGAGTCCAGAGAGTGCACTGGCACCACTGGGGATGCACTGCAGTGAGTCCAGAGAGTGCACTGGCACCATTGGGGATGCAGTGCAGTGAGACCAGAGAGCTCACTGGCACCACTGGGGAAGCAGTGCAGTGAGTCCAGAGAGTGCAGTGGCACCACTGGTGATGCAGTGCAGTGAGTCCAGAGAGTGCATTGGCAGCACTGGGGATGCAGTGCAGTGAGTCCACAGAGTGCACTGGCACCACTGGGGTTGCAGTTCAGTGAGACCAGAGAGTGCACTGGCACCACTGGGGATGCACTGCAGTCAGTCCAGAGAGTGCACTGGCACCACTGGAGATGCAGTACAGTGAGTCCAGTGAATGCACTGGCAGCACAGGGGTTGCAGTGCAGTGAGTCCAGAGAGTGCACTGGCACCACTGGTGATGCAGTTTAGTGAGTCCAGAGAGTGCACTGGCACCACTGGGGATGCAGTGCAGTGAGTCCAGTGAGTGTACAGGCACCACTGGGGATGCAGTGCAGTGAGTCCAGAGAGTGCACTGGCACCACTGAGAATGCACTTCAGTGTGTCCAGAGACTACACTGGAACCACTGGGGATGCAGTGCAGTGAGTCCAGAGAGTGCACTGGCACCACTGGTGATGCACTGCAGTGAGTCCAGAGAGTGCACTGGCACCACTGTGGATGCAGTGCAGTGAGTCCACAGAGAGCACTGGCACCACTGGGGATGCAGTGCAGTGAGTCCAGAGAGTGCACTGGCACCACTGGGGATGCACTGCAGTGAGTCCAGAGAGTGCACTAGCACCACTGGGGATGCTGTGCAGTGAGTGCAGAGAGTGCACTGGCACCAGTGGAGATGCAGTCCTGTGTGTCCAGTGAATGCACTGGCACCACTGGGGATGCAGTGCAGTGAGTCCAGAGAGTGCACTGGCACCACTGGGGATGCAGTATAGTGAGTCCAGAGAGTGCACTGGCACCAATGGGGATGCAGTGCAGTGAGTCCAGAGAGTGCACTGGCACCACTGGGGATGCACTGCAGTGAGTCCAGAGAGTGCACTGGCACCACTGGGCATGCAGTGCAGTGAGTCCAGAGAGGTCACTGGCACCACTGGGGATGCACTGCAGTGAGTCCAGAGAGTGCACTGGCGCCACTGGGGATGCAGTGCAGTGAGTCCAGAGAATGCACTGGCACCACTGGGGATGCAGTGCAGTGAGTCCAGAGAGTGCACTGGCACCACTGGGGATGCACTTCAGTGAGTCCAGAGAGTGCACTGGCACCACTGGGGATGCACTGCAGTGAGTCCAGAATGTGCACTGGCACCACTGGGGATGCAGTACAGTGAGTCCAGAGAGTGCACTGGCACCACTGGGGATGCAGTGCAGTGAGTCCAGAGAATGCACTGGCACCACTAGGGATGCAGTGCAGTGAGTCCAGAGAGTGCACTGGCACCACTGGGGATGCACTTCAGTGAGTCCAGAGAGTGCACTGGCACCACTGGGGATGCAGTGCAGTGAGTCCAGAGAGTGCACTGGCACCACTGGGGATGCAGTACAGTGAGTCTAGAGAGTGCACTGGCACCACTGGGGATGCAGTACAGTGAGTCCAGAGAGTGCACTGGCACCACTGGGGATGCAGTGCAGTGAGTCCAGAGAGTGCACTGGCACCACTGGTGATGCAGTTTAGTGAAACCAGAGAGTGCACTGGCACCACTGGGGATGCAGTGCAGTGAGTCCAGTGAGTGTACTGGCACCACTGGGGATGCAGTGCAGTGAGTCCAGAGAGTGCACTGGCACCACTGAGAATGCACTTCAGTGTGTCCAGAGACTACACTGGAACCACTGGGGATGCAGTGCAGTGAGTCCAGAGAGTGCACTGGCACCACTGGGGATGCAGTGCACTGAGTCCAGAGAGTGCACTGGCACCACTGGTGATGCAGTGCAGTGAGTCCAGAGAGTGCACTGGCACCACTGTGGATGCAGTGCAGTGAGTCCACAGAGAGCACTGGCACCACTGGGGATGCACTGCAGTGAGTCCAGAGAGTGCACTGGCACCACTGGGGATGCACTGCAGTGAGTCCAGAGAGTGCACTAGCACCACTGGGGATGCTGTGCAGTGAGTGCAGAGAGTGCACTGGCACCACTCGGGATGCAGTGCAGTCAGTCCAGTGAGTGTACTGGCACCACTGGGGATGCACTGCAGTGAATCCAAGGAGTGCACTGGCACCACTGAGAATGCACTTCAGAGAGTCCAGAGAGTGCACTGGCACCAATGGGCATGCACTGCAGTGAGTCAAGAGAGTGCACCGGAACCACTGGGGATGCCGTGCAGTGAGTCCAGAGAGTGCACTGGCACCACTGGGGATGCCCTGCAGTGAGTCCAGAGAGTGCACTGGCACCACTGGGGATGCCCTGCAGTGAGTCCAGAGAGTGCACTGGCACCACTGGGGATGCAGTGCAGTGAGTCCAGAGAGTGCACTGGCACCACTGGGGATGCAGTGCAGTGAGTCCAGAGAGTGCACTGGCACCACTGGGGATGCACTGCGGTGAGTCCAGAGAGTGCACTGGCACCACTGGGGATGCACTGCAGTAAGTCCAGAGAGTGCACTGGCACCACTGGTGATGCAGTGCAGTGAGTCCAGAGAGTGCACTGGCACCACTGGGGATGCACTGCAGTGAGTCCAGTGAGTGTACTGGCACCACTGGGGATGCACTGCAGTGTGTCCAGAGAGTGCAGTGGCACCACTGGGGATGCACTGCAGTGAGTCCAGAGAGTGCACTGGCACCACTGGGGATGCAGTGCAGTGAGTCCAGAGAGTGCACTGGCACCACTGTGGATGCAGTGCGGTGAGTCCAGAGAGTGCACTGGCACCACTGGGGATGCACTGCAGTGAGTCCAGAGAGTGCACTGGCACCACTGGGGATGCAGTACAGTGAGTCCAGAGAGTTCTTTGGCACCACTGGGGATGCAGTGCAGTGAGTCCAGAGAGTGCACTGGCTCCACTGGGGATGCACTGCAGTGAGTCCAGAGAGTGCACTGGCACCACTGGGGATGCAGTGCAGTTAGTCCAGAGTGCACTGTCACCAATGGGGACGCAGTACAGTGAGTCCACAGAGTGCACTGGCACCACTGGGGATGCAGTGCAGTGAGTCCAGAGAGTGCACTGGCACCACTGGGGATGCAGTGCAGTGAGTCCAGAGAGTGCACTGGCACCACTGGGGATGCACTTCAGTGAGTGCAGAGAGTGCACTGGCACCACTGGGGATGCAGTACAGTGAGTCCAGAGATTGCACTGGCACCACTGAGAATGCACTTCAGTGTGTCCAGAGTGTTCACTGGCACCACTGGGGATGCACTGCAGTGAGTCCAGAGAGTGCACTGGCACCACTCGGGATGCAGTGGAGTGAGTCCAGAGAGTGCACTAGCACCACTGAGAATGCACTTCAGTGTGTCCAGAGAGTGCACTGGCACCACTGGGGGATGCACTGCAGTGAGTCCAGAGAGTGCACTAGCACCACTGGGGATGCAGTGCAGTGAGTCCAGAGAGTGCACTGGCACCACTGGGGATGCAGTGCAGTGAGTCCAGAGAGTGCCGCTCCAGTCTCGGCATCCGCTCCAACCGAGTCAACCGCTGCAGCCGCGGTAGCCCCTCTAGAAGCGGTTGACGCTCCAGCCGCGGCAGCCGCTCCAGCCGCTCCAGCCGCGGCAGCCGCTCCAGCCCCTACATCCGCGCCAGCCGCGGCAGCAGTTCCAGCCGCTCCAGCCGCGGCAGCCGCTCCAGCCGCTACCGAGTGGAGCGGCTGCCACGGCTGGAGGGCTACCGCGGCTGGAGCGGCTGCCGCGGCTGGAGCAGTGCAGTGAGTCCAGGGAGTGTACTGGCACCACTGGGGATGCAGCGCAGTGACTCCAGAGAGTGCACTGACACCACTGGGGATGCAGTGCAGTGAGTCCAGAGAGTGCACTGGCACATGTGGGGATGCACTGCAGTGAGTCCAGAGAGTGCACTGGCACCATTCGGGATGCAGTGCAGTGAGTCAAGAGAGTGCACTGGCACCACTGGGGATGCAGTGCAGTGAGTCCAGAGAGTGCACTGGCACCAATGGGGATGCAGTGCAGTGAGTCCAGAGAGTGCACTGGCACCACAGGGTATGCACTAGAGTGAGTCCAGAGAGTGCACTGGCACCAATGGGGATGCAGTGCAGTGAGTCCAGAGAGTGCACTGGCACCACTGGGGATGCAGTGCAGTGAGTCCAGAGAGTGCACTGGCACCACTGGGGATGCACTTCAGTGAGTCCAGAGAGTGCACTGGCACCACTGGGGATGCAGTGCAGTGAGTCCAGAGAGTGCACTGGCACCACTGGGGATGCAGTGCAGTGAGTCCAGAGAGTGCACTGGCACCACTGGGGATGCAGTGCAGTGAGTCCAGAGAGTGCACTGGCACCAATGGGGATGCAGTGCAGTGAGTTCAGAGAGTGCACTGGCACCACTGGGGATGCACTTCAGTGAGTCCAGAGAGTGCACTGGCACCACTCAGGGTGCAGTGCGGTGAGTCCAGAGAGTGCACTGGCACCACTGGGGATGCACTGCAGTGAGTCCAGAGAGTACACTGGCACCACTGGGGATGCAGTGCAGTGAGTCCAGAGAGTGCACTGACACCACTGGGGATGCAATTAAGTGAGTGCAGAGAGTGCACTGGCACCACTGGGGATGCACTGCAGTGAGTCCAGAGAGTGCACTGGCACCACTGGGGATGCAGTGACGAGAGTCCAGGGAGTGCACTGGCACCACTGGGGATGCAGCGCAGTGACTCTAGAGAGTGCACTAGCACCATTGGGGATGCACTGCAGTGAGTCCAGAGAGTGCACTGGCCCCAATGGGGATGCACTGCAGTGAGTCCAGAGAGTGCACTGGCACCACTGGGGATGCAGTGCAGTGAGTCCAGAGAGTGCACTGGCACCACTGGGGATGCAGTGCAGTGAGTCCAGAGAGTGCACTGGCACCACTGGGGATGCACTGCAGTGAGTCCAGAGAGTGCACTGGCACCATTGGGGATGCAGTGCAGTGAGACCAGAGAGCTCACTGGCACCACTGGGGAAGCAGTGCAGTGAGTCCAGAGAGTGCAGTGGCACCACTGGTGATGCAGTGCAGTGAGTCCAGAGAGTGCATTGGCAGCACTGGGGATGCAGTGCAGTGAGTCCACAGAGTGCACTGGCACCACTGGGGTTGCAGTTCAGTGAGACCAGAGAGTGCACTGGCACCACTGGGGATGCACTGCAGTCAGTCCAGAGAGTGCACTGGCACCACTGGAGATGCAGTACAGTGAGTCCAGTGAATGCACTGGCAGCACAGGGGTTGCAGTGCAGTGAGTCCAGAGAGTGCACTGGCACCACTGGTGATGCAGTTTAGTGAGTCCAGAGAGTGCACTGGCACCACTGGGGATGCAGTGCAGTGAGTCCAGTGAGTGTACAGGCACCACTGGGGATGCAGTGCAGTGAGTCCAGAGAGTGCACTGGCACCACTGAGAATGCACTTCAGTGTGTCCAGAGACTACACTGGAACCACTGGGGATGCAGTGCAGTGAGTCCAGAGAGTGCACTGGCACCACTGGTGATGCACTGCAGTGAGTCCAGAGAGTGCACTGGCACCACTGTGGATGCAGTGCAGTGAGTCCACAGAGAGCACTGGCACCACTGGGGATGCAGTGCAGTGAGTCCAGAGAGTGCACTGGCACCACTGGGGATGCACTGCAGTGAGTCCAGAGAGTGCACTAGCACCACTGGGGATGCTGTGCAGTGAGTGCAGAGAGTGCACTGGCACCAGTGGAGATGCAGTCCTGTGTGTCCAGTGAATGCACTGGCACCACTGGGGATGCAGTGCAGTGAGTCCAGAGAGTGCACTGGCACCACTGGGGATGCAGTATAGTGAGTCCAGAGAGTGCACTGGCACCAATGGGGATGCAGTGCAGTGAGTCCAGAGAGTGCACTGGCACCACTGGGGATGCACTGCAGTGAGTCCAGAGAGTGCACTGGCACCACTGGGCATGCAGTGCAGTGAGTCCAGAGAGGTCACTGGCACCACTGGGGATGCACTGCAGTGAGTCCAGAGAGTGCACTGGCGCCACTGGGGATGCAGTGCAGTGAGTCCAGAGAATGCACTGGCACCACTGGGGATGCAGTGCAGTGAGTCCAGAGAGTGCACTGGCACCACTGGGGATGCACTTCAGTGAGTCCAGAGAGTGCACTGGCACCACTGGGGATGCACTGCAGTGAGTCCAGAATGTGCACTGGCACCACTGGGGATGCAGTACAGTGAGTCCAGAGAGTGCACTGGCACCACTGGGGATGCAGTGCAGTGAGTCCAGAGAATGCACTGGCACCACTAGGGATGCAGTGCAGTGAGTCCAGAGAGTGCACTGGCACCACTGGGGATGCACTTCAGTGAGTCCAGAGAGTGCACTGGCACCACTGGGGATGCAGTGCAGTGAGTCCAGAGAGTGCACTGGCACCACTGGGGATGCAGTACAGTGAGTCTAGAGAGTGCACTGGCACCACTGGGGATGCAGTACAGTGAGTCCAGAGAGTGCACTGGCACCACTGGGGATGCAGTGCAGTGAGTCCAGAGAGTGCACTGGCACCACTGGTGATGCAGTTTAGTGAAACCAGAGAGTGCACTGGCACCACTGGGGATGCAGTGCAGTGAGTCCAGTGAGTGTACTGGCACCACTGGGGATGCAGTGCAGTGAGTCCAGAGAGTGCACTGGCACCACTGAGAATGCACTTCAGTGTGTCCAGAGACTACACTGGAACCACTGGGGATGCAGTGCAGTGAGTCCAGAGAGTGCACTGGCACCACTGGGGATGCAGTGCACTGAGTCCAGAGAGTGCACTGGCACCACTGGTGATGCAGTGCAGTGAGTCCAGAGAGTGCACTGGCACCACTGTGGATGCAGTGCAGTGAGTCCACAGAGAGCACTGGCACCACTGGGGATGCACTGCAGTGAGTCCAGAGAGTGCACTGGCACCACTGGGGATGCACTGCAGTGAGTCCAGAGAGTGCACTAGCACCACTGGGGATGCTGTGCAGTGAGTGCAGAGAGTGCACTGGCACCACTCGGGATGCAGTGCAGTCAGTCCAGTGAGTGTACTGGCACCACTGGGGATGCACTGCAGTGAATCCAAGGAGTGCACTGGCACCACTGAGAATGCACTTCAGAGAGTCCAGAGAGTGCACTGGCACCACTGGGCATGCACTGCAGTGAGTCAAGAGAGTGCACCGGAACCACTGGGGATGCCGTGCAGTGAGTCCAGAGAGTGCACTGGCACCACTGGGGATGCCCTGCAGTGAGTCCAGAGAGTGCACTGGCACCACTGGGGATGCCCTGCAGTGAGTCCAGAGAGTGCACTGGCACCACTGGGGATGCAGTGCAGTGAGTCCAGAGAGTGCACTGGCACCACTGGGGATGCAGTGCAGTGAGTCCAGAGAGTGCACTGGCACCACTGGGGATGCACTGCGGTGAGTCCAGAGAGTGCACTGGCACCACTGGGGATGCACTGCAGTAAGTCCAGAGAGTGCACTGGCACCACTGGTGATGCAGTGCAGTGAGTCCAGAGAGTGCACTGGCACCACTGGGGATGCACTGCAGTGAGTCCAGTGAGTGTACTGGCACCACTGGGGATGCACTGCAGTGTGTCCAGAGAGTGCAGTGGCACCACTGGGGATGCACTGCAGTGAGTCCAGAGAGTGCACTGGCACCACTGGGGATGCAGTGCAGTGAGTCCAGAGAGTGCACTGGCACCACTGTGGATGCAGTGCGGTGAGTCCAGAGAGTGCACTGGCACCACTGGGGATGCACTGCAGTGAGTCCAGAGAGTGCACTGGCACCACTGGGGATGCAGTACAGTGAGTCCAGAGAGTTCTTTGGCACCACTGGGGATGCAGTGCAGTGAGTCCAGAGAGTGCACTGGCTCCACTGGGGATGCACTGCAGTGAGTCCAGAGAGTGCACTGGCACCACTGGGGATGCAGTGCAGTTAGTCCAGAGTGCACTGTCACCAATGGGGACGCAGTACAGTGAGTCCACAGAGTGCACTGGCACCACTGGGGATGCAGTGCAGTGAGTCCAGAGAGTGCACTGGCACCACTGGGGATGCAGTGCAGTGAGTCCAGAGAGTGCACTGGCACCACTGGTGATGTAGTGCAGTGTGTCCAGAGAGTGCACTGGCACCACTGGGGATGCACTGCAGTGAGCCCAGAGAGTGCACTGGCACCACTGGAGATGCAGTCCTGTGTGTCCAGTGAATGCACTGGCACCACTGGGGATGCAGTGCAGTGAGTCCAGAGAGTGCACTGGCACCACTGGTGATGCAGTATAGTGAGTCCAGAGAGTGCACTGGCACCAATGGGGATGCAGTGCAGTGAGTGCAGAGAGTGCACTGGCACCACTGGGGATGCACTGCAGTGAGTCCAGAGAGTGCACTGGCACCACTGGGGATGCAGTGCAGTGAGTCCAGAGAGTGCACTGGCACCACTGGGGATGCACTGCAGTGAGTCCAGAGAGTGCACTGGCGCCACTGGGGATGCAGTGCAGTGAGTCCAGAGAATGCACTGGCACCACTGGGGATGCAGTGCAGTGAGTCCAGAGAGTGCACTGGCACCACTGGGGATGCACTTCAGTGAGTCCAGAGAGTGCACTGGCACCACTGGGGATGCACTGCAGTGAGTCCAGAATGTGCACTGGCACCACTGGGGATGCAGTACAGTGAGTCCAGAGAGTGCACTGGCACCACTGGGGATGCAGTGCAGTGAGTCCAGAGAATGCACTGGCACCACTAGGGATGCAGTGCAGTGAGTCCAGAGAGTGCACTGGCACCACTGGGGATGCACTGCAGTGAGTCCAGAGAGTGCACTGGCACCACTGGGGATGCACTGCAGTGAGTCCAGAGAGTGCACTGGCACCACTGGGGATGCAGTACAGTGAGTCCAGAGAGTGCACTGGCACCACTGGGGATGCAGTACAGTGAGTCCAGAGAGTGCACTGGCACCACTGGGGATGCAGTGCAGTGAGTCCAGAGAGTGCACTGGCACCACAGGGAATGCAGAGAAGTGAGTCCAGAGAGTGCACTGGCACCACTGGGGATGCAGTGCAGTGAGTCCAGAGAGTGCACTGGCACCACTGGGGATGCAGTGCAGTGAGTCCAGAGAGTGCACTGGCACCACTGGGGATGCACTGCAGTGAATCCAGAGAGTGCACTGGCACCACTGGTGATGCAGTACAGTGAGTCCAGAGAGTGCACTGGCACCACTGGGGATGCAGTGCAGTGAGTCCAGAGATTGCACTGGCACCACTGGGGATGCAGTGCAGTGAGTCCAGAGAGTGCACTGGCACCACTGGTGATGCAGTTTAGTGAGTCCAGAGAGTGCACTGGCACCACTGGGGATGCAGTGCAGTGAGTCCAGTGAGTGTACTGGCACCACTGGGGATGCAGTGCAGTGAGTCCAGAGAGTGCACTGGCACCACTGAGAATGCACTTCAGTGTGTCCAGAGACTACACTGGAACCACTGGGGATGCAGTGCAGTGAGTCCAGAGAGTGCACTGGCACCACTGGTGATGCAGTGCACTGAGTCCAGAGAGTGCACTGGCACCACTGGTGATGCACTGCAGTGAGTCCAGAGAGTGCACTGGCACCACTGGGGATGCAGTGCAGTGAGTCCACAGAGAGCACTGGCACCACTGGGGATGCACTGCAGTGAGTCCAGAGAGTGCACTGGCACCACTGGGGATGCACTGCAGTGAGTCCAGAGAGTGCACTAGCACCACTGGGGATGCTGTGCAGTGAGTGCAGAGAGTGCACTGGCACCACTCGGGATGCAGTGCAGTCAGTCCAGTGAGTGTACTGGCACCACTGGGGATGCACTGCAGTGAGTCCAAAGAGTGCACTAGCACCATGAGAATGCACTTCAGAGAGTCCAGAGAGTGCACTGGCACCACTGGGGATGCACTGCAGTGAGTCAAGAGAGTGCACCGGAACCACTGGGGATGCCGTGCAGTGAGTCCAGAGAGTGCACTGGCACCACTGGGGATGCACTGCAGTGAGTCCAGAGAGTGCACTGGCACCACTGGGGATGCCCTGCAGTGAGTCCAGAGAGTGCACTGGCACCACTGGGGATGCAGTGCAGTGAGTCCAGAGAGTGCACTGGCACCACTGGGGATGCAGTGCAGTGAGTCCAGAGAGTGCACTGGCACCACTGGGGATGCACTGCGGTGAGTCCAGAGAGTGCACTGGCACCACTGGGGATGCAGTGCAGTGAGTCCAGAGAGTGCACTGGCACCACTGGTGATGCAGTGCAGTGAGTCCAGAGAGTGCACTGGCACCACTGGGGATGCACTGCAGTGAGTCCAGTGAGTGTACTGGCACCACTGGGGATGCACTGCAGTGTGTCCAGAGAGTGCAGTGGCACCACTGGGGATGCACTGCAGTGAGTCCAGAGAGTGCACTGGCACCACTGGGGATGCAGTGCAGTGAGTCCAGAGAGTGCACTGGCACCACTGGGGATGCAGTGCGGTGAGTCCAGAGAGTGCACTGGCACCACTGGGGATGCAGTGCAGTGAGTCCAGAGAGTGCACTGGCACCACTGGGGATGCACTGCAGTGAGTCCAGAGAGTTCTTTGGCACCACTGGGGATGCAGTGCAGTGAGTCCAGAGAGTGCACTGGCTCCACTGGGGATGCACTGCAGTGAGTCCAGAGAGTGCACTGGCACCACTGGGGATGCAGTGCAGTTAGTCCAGAGTGCACTGTCACCAATGGGGACGCAGTACAGTGAGTCCACAGAGTGCACTGGCACCACTGTGGATGCACTGCAGTGAGTCCAGAGAGTGCACTGGCACCACTGGTGATGTAGTGCAGTGTGTCCAGAGAGTGCACTGGCACCACTGGGGATGCACTGCAGTGAGCCCAGAGAGTGCACTGGCACCACTGGAGATGCAGTCCTGTGTGTCCAGTGAATGCACTGGCACCACTGGGGATGCAGTGCAGTGAGTCCAGAGAGTGCACTGGCACCACTGGGGATGCAGTATAGTGAGTCCAGAGAGTGCACTGGCACCAATGGGGATGCAGTGCAGTGAGTCCAGAGAGTGCACTGGCACCACTGGTGATGTAGTGCAGTGTGTCCAGAGAGTGCACTGGCACCACTGGGGATGCACTGCAGTGAGCCCAGAGAGTGCACTGGCACCACTGGAGATGCAGTCCTGTGTGTCCAGTGAATGCACTGGCACCACTGGGGATGCAGTGCAGTGAGTCCAGAGAGTGCACTGGCACCACTGGTGATGCAGTATAGTGAGTCCAGAGAGTGCACTGGCACCAATGGGGATGCAGTGCAGTGAGTGCAGAGAGTGCACTGGCACCACTGGGGATGCACTGCAGTGAGTCCAGAGAGTGCACTGGCACCACTGGGGATGCAGTGCAGTGAGTCCAGAGAGTGCACTGGCACCACTGGGGATGCACTGCAGTGAGTCCAGAGAGTGCACTGGCGCCACTGGGGATGCAGTGCAGTGAGTCCAGAGAATGCACTGGCACCACTGGGGATGCAGTGCAGTGAGTCCAGAGAGTGCACTGGCACCACTGGGGATGCACTTCAGTGAGTCCAGAGAGTGCACTGGCACCACTGGGGATGCACTGCAGTGAGTCCAGAATGTGCACTGGCACCACTGGGGATGCAGTACAGTGAGTCCAGAGAGTGCACTGGCACCACTGGGGATGCAGTGCAGTGAGTCCAGAGAGTGCACTGGCACCACTGGTGATGCAGTTTAGTGAGTCCAGAGAGTGCACTGGCACCACTGGGGATGCAGTGCAGTGAGTCCAGTGAGTGTACTGGCACCACTGGGGATGCAGTGCAGTGAGTCCAGAGAGTGCACTGGCACCACTGAGAATGCACTTCAGTGTGTCCAGAGACTACACTGGAACCACTGGGGATGCAGTGCAGTGAGTCCAGAGAGTGCACTGGCACCACTGGGGATGCAGTGCACTGAGTCCAGAGAGTGCACTGGCACCACTGGTGATGCAGTGCAGTGAGTCCAGAGAGTGCACTGGCACCACTGTGGATGCAGTGCAGTGAGTCCACAGAGAGCACTGGCACCACTGGGGATGCACTGCAGTGAGTCCAGAGAGTGCACTGGCACCACTGGGGATGCACTGCAGTGAGTCCAGAGAGTGCACTAGCACCACTGGGGATGCTGTGCAGTGAGTGCAGAGAGTGCACTGGCACCACTCGGGATGCAGTGCAGTCAGTCCAGTGAGTGTACTGGCACCACTGGGGATGCACTGCAGTGAATCCAAGGAGTGCACTGGCACCACTGAGAATGCACTTCAGAGAGTCCAGAGAGTGCACTGGCACCACTGGGCATGCACTGCAGTGAGTCAAGAGAGTGCACCGGAACCACTGGGGATGCCGTGCAGTGAGTCCAGAGAGTGCACTGGCACCACTGGGGATGCCCTGCAGTGAGTCCAGAGAGTGCACTGGCACCACTGGGGATGCCCTGCAGTGAGTCCAGAGAGTGCACTGGCACCACTGGGGATGCAGTGCAGTGAGTCCAGAGAGTGCACTGGCACCACTGGGGATGCAGTGCAGTGAGTCCAGAGAGTGCACTGGCACCACTGGGGATGCACTGCAGTGAGTCCAGTGAGTGTACTGGCACCACTGGGGATGCACTGCAGTGTGTCCAGAGAGTGCAGTGGCACCACTGGGGATGCACTGCAGTGAGTCCAGAGAGTGCACTGGCACCACTGGGGATGCAGTGCAGTGAGTCCAGAGAGTGCACTGGCACCACTGGGGATGCAGTGCGGTGAGTCCAGAGAGTGCACTGGCACCACTGGGGATGCAGTGCAGTGAGTCCAGAGAGTGCACTGGCACCACTGGGGATGCACTGCAGTGAGTCCAGAGAGTTCTTTGGCACCACTGGGGATGCAGTGCAGTGAGTCCAGAGAGTGCACTGGCTCCACTGGGGATGCACTGCAGTGAGTCCAGAGAGTGCACTGGCACCACTGGGGATGCAGTGCAGTTAGTCCAGAGTGCACTGTCACCAATGGGGACGCAGTACAGTGAGTCCACAGAGTGCACTGGCACCACTGGGGATGCAGTGCAGTGAGTCCAGAGAGTGCACTGGCACCACTGGGGATGCAGTGCAGTGAGTCCAGAGAGTGCACTGGCACCACTGGTGATGTAGTGCAGTGTGTCCAGAGAGTGCACTGGCACCACTGGGGATGCACTGCAGTGAGCCCAGAGAGTGCACTGGCACCACTGGAGATGCAGTCCTGTGTGTCCAGTGAATGCACTGGCACCACTGGGGATGCAGTGCAGTGAGTCCAGAGAGTGCACTGGCACCACTGGTGATGCAGTATAGTGAGTCCAGAGAGTGCACTGGCACCAATGGGGATGCAGTGCAGTGAGTGCAGAGAGTGCACTGGCACCACTGGGGATGCACTGCAGTGAGTCCAGAGAGTGCACTGGCACCACTGGGGATGCAGTGCAGTGAGTCCAGAGAGTGCACTGGCACCACTGGGGATGCACTGCAGTGAGTCCAGAGAGTGCACTGGCACCACTGGGGATGCACTGCAGTGAGTCCAGAATGTGCACTGGCACCACTGGGGATGCAGTACAGTGAGTCCAGAGAGTGCACTGGCACCACTGGGGATGCAGTGCAGTGAGTCCAGAGAATGCACTGGCACCACTGGTGATGCAGTTTAGTGAGTCCAGAGAGTGCACTGGCACCACTGGGGATGCACTGCAGTGAGTCCAGAGAGTGCACTGGCACCACTGGGGATGCAGTACAGTGAGTCCAGAGAGTGCACTGGCACCACTGGGGATGCAGTACAGTGAATCCAGAGAGTGCACTGGCACCACTGGGGATGCAGTGCAGTGAGTCCAGAGAGTGCACTGGCACCACTGGGGATGCACTGCAGTGAGTCCAGAGAGTGCACTGGCACCACTGGGGATGCACTGCAGTGAGTCCAGAATGTGCACTGGCACCACTGGGGATGCAGTACAGTGAGTCCAGAGAGTGCACTGGCACCACTGGGGATGCAGTGCAGTGAGTCCAGAGAATGCACTGGCACCACTAGGGATGCAGTGCAGTGAGTCCAGAGAGTGCACTGGCACCACTGGGGATGCACTGCAGTGAGTCCAGAGAGTGCACTGGCACCACTGGGGATGCAGTACAGTGAGTCCAGAGAGTGCACTGGCACCACTGGGGATGCAGTACAGTGAATCCAGAGAGTGCACTGGCACCACTGGGGATGCACTGCAGTGAGTCCAGAGAGTGCACTGGCACCACTGAGAATGCACTTCAGTGTGTCCAGAGACTACACTGGAACCACTGGGGATGCAGTGCAGTGAGTCCAGAGAGTGCACTGGCACCACTGGTGATGCAGTGCACTGAGTCCAGAGAGTGCACTGGCACCACTGGTGATGCACTGCAGTGAGTCCAGAGAGTGCACTGGCACCACTGTGGATGCAGTGCAGTGAGTCCACAGAGAGCACTGGAACCACTGGGGATGCACTGCAGTGAGTCCAGAGAGTGCACTGGCACCACTGGGGATGCACTGCAGTGAGTCCAGAGAGTGCACTAGCACCACTGGGGATGCTGTGCAGTGAGTGCAGAGAGTGCACTGGCACCACTCGGGATGCAGTGCAGTCAGTCCAGTGAGTGTACTGGCACCACTGGGGATGCACTGCAGTGAGTCCAAAGAGTGCACTGGCACCATGAGAATGCACTTCAGAGAGTCCAGAGAGTGCACTGGCACCACTGGGGATGCACTGCAGTGAGTCAAGAGAGTGCACCGGAACCACTGGGGATGCCGTGCAGTGAGTCCAGAGAGTGCACTGGCACCACTGGGGATGCACTGCAGTGAGTCCAGAGAGTGCACTGGCACCACTGGGGATGCCCTGCAGTGAGTCCAGAGAGTGCACTGGCACCACTGGGGATGCAGTGCAGTGAGTCCAGAGAGTGCACTGGCACCACTGGGGATGCAGTGCAGTGAGTCCAGAGAGTGCACTGGCACCACTGGGGATGCACTGCGGTGAGTCCAGAGAGTGCACTGGCACCACTGGGGATGCAGTGCAGTGAGTCCAGAGAGTGCACTGGCACCACTGGTGATGCAGTGCAGTGAGTCCAGAGAGTGCACTGGCACCACTGGGGATGCACTGCAGTGAGTCCAGTGAGTGTACTGGCACCACTGGGGATGCACTGCAGTGTGTCCAGAGAGTGCAGTGGCACCACTGGGGATGCACTGCAGTGAGTCCAGAGAGTGCACTGGCACCACTGTGGATGCAGTGCAGTGAGTCCACAGAGAGCACTGGCACCACTGGGGATGCAGTGCAGTGAGTCCAGAGAGTGCACTGGCACCACTGGGGAAGCACTGCAGTGAGTCCAGAGAGTGCACTAGCACCACTGGGGATGCTGTGCAGTGAGTGCAGAGAGTGCACTGGCACCACTCGGGATGCAGTGCAGTCTGTCCAGTGAGTGTACTGGCACCACTGGGGATGCACTGCAGTGAGTCCAAAGAGTGCACTGGCACCACTGAGAATGCACTTCAGAGAGTCCAGAGAGTGCACTGGCACCACTGGGCATGCACTGCAGTGAGTCAAGAGAGTGCACCGGAACCACTGGGGATGCCGTGCAGTGAGTCCAGAGAGTGCACTGGCACCACTGGGGATGCCCTGCAGTGAGTCCAGAGAGTGCACTGGCACCACTGGGGATGCAGTGCAGTGAGTCCAGAGAGTGCACTGGCACCACTGGGGATGCAGTGCAGTGAGTCCAGAGAGTGCACTGGCACCACTGGGGATGCAGTGCAGTGAGTCCAGAGAGTGCACTGGCACCACTGGGGATGCACTGCGGTGAGTCCAGAGAGTGCACTGGCACCACTGGGGATGCACTGCAGTGAGTCCAGAGAGTGCACTGGCACCACTGGTGATGCAGTGCAGTGAGTCCAGAGAGTGCACTGGCACCACTGGGGATGCACTGCAGTGAGTCCAGTGAGTGTACTGGCACCACTGGGGATGCACTGCAGTGTGTCCAGAGAGTGCAGTGGCACCACTGGGGATGCACTTCAGTGAGTCCAGAGAGTGCACTGGCACCACTGGGGATGCAGTGCAGTGAGTCCAGAGAGTGCACTGGCACCACTGGGGATGCAGTGCGGTGAGTCCAGAGAGTGCACTGGCACCACTGGGGATGCAGTGCAGTGAGTCCAGAGAGTGCACTGGCACCACTGGGGATGCACTGCAGTGAGTCCAGAGAGTTCTTTGGCACCACTGGGGATGCAGTGCAGTGAGTACAGAGAGTGCACTGGCTCCACTGGGGATGCACTGCAGTGAGTCCAGAGAGTGCACTGGCACCACTGGGGATGCAGTGCAGTTAGTCCAGAGTGCACTGTCACCAATGGGGACGCAGTACAGTGAGTCCACAGAGTGCACTGGCACCACTGGGGATGCACTGCAGTGAGTCCAGAGAGTGCACTGGCACCACTGGTGATGTAGTGCAGTGTGTCCAGAGAGTGCACTGGCACCACTGGAGATGCAGTCCTGTGTGTCCAGTGAATGCACTGGCACCACTGGGGATGCAGTGCAGTGAGTCCAGAGAGTGCACTGGCACCACTGGGGATGCAGTATAGTGAGTCCAGAGAGTGCACTGGCACCAATGGGGATGCAGTGCAGTGAGTCCAGAGAGTGCACTGGCACCACTGGGGATGCACTGCAGTGAGTCCAGAGAGTGCACTGGCACCACTGGGCATGCAGTGCAGTGAGTCCAGAGAGGTCACTGGCACCACTGGGGATGCACTGCAGTGAGTCCAGAGAGTGCACTGGCGCCACTGGGGATGCAGTGCAGTGAGTCCAGAGAATGCACTGGCACCACTGGGGATGCAGTGCAGTGAGTCCAGAGAGTGCACTGGCACCACTGGGGATGCACTTCAGTGAGTCCAGAGAGTGCACTGGCACCACTGGGGATGCACTGCAGTGAGTCCAGAATGTGCACTGGCACCACTGGGGATGCAGTACAGTGAGTCCAGAGAGTGCACTGGCACCACTGGGGATGCAGTGCAGTGAGTCCAGAGAATGCACTGGCACCACTAGGGATGCAGTGCAGTGAGTCCAGAGAGTGCACTGGCACCACTGGGGATGCACTTCAGTGAGTCCAGAGAGTGCACTGGCACCACTGGGGATGCACTGCAGTGAGTCCAGAGAGTGCACTGGCACCACTGGGGATGCAGTACAGTGAGTCCAGAGAGTGCACTGGCACCACTGGGGATGCAGTACAGTGAGTCCAGAGAGTGCACTGGCACCACTGGGGATGCAGTGCAGTGAGTCCAGAGAGTGCACTGGCACCACTGGTGATGCAGTTTAGTGAGTCCAGAGAGTGCACTGGCACCACTGGGGATGCAGTGCAGTGAGTCCAGTGAGTGTACTGGCACCACTGGGGATGCAGTGCAGTGAGTCCAGAGAGTGCACTGGCACCACTGAGAATGCACTTCAGTGTGTCCAGAGACTACACTGGAACCACTGGGGATGCAGTGCAGTGAGTCCAGAGAGTGCACTGGCACCACTGGGGATGCAGTGCACTGAGTCCAGAGAGTGCACTGGCACCACTGGTGATGCAGTGCAGTGAGTCCAGAGAGTGCACTGGCACCACTGTGGATGCAGTGCAGTGAGTCCACAGAGAGCACTGGCACCACTGGGGATGCACTGCAGTGAGTCCAGAGAGTGCACTGGCACCACTGGGGATGCACTGCAGTGAGTCCAGAGAGTGCACTAGCACCACTGGGGATGCTGTGCAGTGAGTGCAGAGAGTGCACTGGCACCACTCGGGATGCAGTGCAGTCAGTCCAGTGAGTGTACTGGCACCACTGGGGATGCAGTGCAGTGAGTCCAGAGAGTGCACTGGCACCACTGGGGATGCACTGCAGTGAGTCCAGAGAGTGCACTAGCACCACTGGGGATGCTGTGCAGTGAGTGCAGAGAGTGCACTGGCACCACTCGGGATGCAGTGCAGTCAGTCCAGTGAGTGTACTGGCACCACTGGGGATGCACTGCAGTGAGTCCAAAGAGTGCACTGGCACCATGAGAATGCACTTCAGAGAGTCCAGAGAGTGCACTGGCACCACTGGGGATGCACTGCAGTGAGTCAAGAGAGTGCACCGGAACCACTGGGGATGCCGTGCAGTGAGTCCAGAGAGTGCACTGGCACCACTGGGGATGCACTGCAGTGAGTCCAGAGAGTGCACTGGCACCACTGGGGATGCCCTGCAGTGAGTCCAGAGAGTGCACTGGCACCACTGGGGATGCAGTGCAGCGAGTCCAGAGAGTGCACTGGCACCACTGGGGATGCAGTGCAGTGAGTCCAGAGAGTGCACTGGCACCACTGGGGATGCACTGCGGTGAGTCCAGAGAGTGCACTGGCACCACTGGGGATGCACTGCAGTGAGTCCAGAGAGTGCACTGGCACCACTGGTGATGCAGTGCAGTGAGTCCAGAGAGTGCACTGGCACCACTGGGGATGCACTGCAGTGAGTCCAGTGAGTGTACTGGCACCACTGGGGATGCACTGCAGTGTGTCCAGAGAGTGCAGTGGCACCACTGGGGATGCACTGCAGTGAGTCCAGAGAGTGCACTGGCACCACTGGGGATGCAGTGCAGTGAGTCCAGAGAGTGCACTGGCACCACTGGGGATGCAGTGCGGTGAGTCCAGAGAGTGCACTGGCACCACTGGGGATGCAGTGCAGTGAGTCCAGAGAGTGCACTGGCACCACTGGGGATGCACTGCAGTGAGTCCAGAGAGTTCTTTGGCACCACTGGGGATGCAGTGCAGTGAGTCCAGAGAGTGCACTGGCTCCACTGGGGATGCACTGCAGTGAGTCCAGAGAGTGCACTGGCACCACTGGGGATGCAGTGCAGTTAGTCCAGAGTGCACTGTCACCAATGGGGACGCAGTACAGTGAGTCCACAGAGTGCACTGGCACCACTGGGGATGCAGTGCAGTGAGTCCAGAGAGTGCACTGGCACCACTGGGGATGCAGTGCAGTGAGTCCAGAGAGTGCACTGGCACCACTGGTGATGTAGTGCAGTGTGTCCAGAGAGTGCACTGGCACCACTGGGGATGCACTGCAGTGAGCCCAGAGAGTGCACTGGCACCACTGGAGATGCAGTCCTGTGTGTCCAGTGAATGCACTGGCACCACTGGGGATGCAGTGCAGTGAGTCCAGAGAGTGCACTGGCACCACTGGTGATGCAGTATAGTGAGTCCAGAGAGTGCACTGGCACCAATGGGGATGCAGTGCAGTGAGTCCAGAGAGTGCACTGGCACCACTGGGGATGCACTGCAGTGAGTCCAGAGAGTGCACTGGCACCACTGGGGATGCAGTGCAGTGAGTCCAGAGAGTGCACTGGCACCACTGGGGATGCACTGCAGTGAGTCCAGAGAGTGCACTGGCGCCACTGGGGATGCAGTGCAGTGAGTCCAGAGAATGCACTGGCACCACCGGGGATGCAGTGCAGTGAGTCCAGAGAGTGCACTGGCACCACTGGGGATGCACTTCAGTGAGTCCAGAGAGTGCACTGGCACCACTGGGGATGCACTGCAGTGAGTCCAGAGAATGCACTGGCACCACTAGGGATGCAGTGCAGTGAGTCCAGAGAGTGCACTGGCACCACTGGGGATGCACTTCAGTGAGTCCAGAGAGTGCACTGGCACCACTGGGGATGCACTGCAGTGAGTCCAGAGAGTGCACTGGCACCACTGGGGATGCAGTGCAGTGAGTCCAGAGAGTGCACTGGCACCACAGGGAATGCAGAGAAGTGAGTCCAGAGAGTGCACTGGCACCACTGGGGATGCAGTGCAGTGAGTCCAGAGAGTGCACTGGCACCACCTGTGATGCAGTGCAGTGAGTCCAGAGAGCGCACTGGCACCACTGGGGATGCACTGCAGTGAATCCAGAGAGTGCACTGGCACCACTGGTGATGCAGTACAGTGAGTCCAGAGAGTGCACTGGCACCACTGGGGATGCAGTGCAGTGAGTCCAGAGAGTGCACTGGCACCACTGGGGATGCAGTGCAGTGAGTCCAGAGAGTGCACTGGCACCACTGGGGATGCAGTGCAGTGAGTCCAGAGAGTGCACTGGCACCACTGGGGATGCAGTGCAGTGAGTCCAGAGAGTGCACGGGCTCCACTGGGGATGCAGTGCAGTGAGTCCAGAGAGTGCACTGGCACCACTTGTGATGCAGTGCAGTGAGTCCAGTGAGTGCACTGGCACCAGTGGGGATGCAGTACAGTGAGTCCAGAGAGTGCACTGGCACCACTGGGGATGCAGTGCAGTGAGTCCAGAGAGTGCACTGGCTCCACTGGGGATGCACTGCAGTGAGTCCAGAGAGTGCACTGACACCACTGGGGATGCAGTGCAGTGAGTCCAAAGACTTCACTGGCACCACTGGGGATGCAGTGCAGTGAGTCCAGAGAGTGCACTGGCACCACAGGGGATGCACTACAGTGAGTCCAGAGAGTGCACTGGCACCACTGGGGATGCAGTGCAGTGAGTCCAGAGAGTGCACTGGCACCACTGGGGATGCACTGCAGTGAGCCCAGAGAGTGCACTGGCACCACTGGAGATGCAGTGCAGTGAGTCCAGTGAATGCACTGGAACCACTGGGGATGCAGTGCAGTGAGTCCAGAGAGTGCACTGGCACCACTGGGGATGCACTGCAGTGAGTCCAGTGAGTGTACTGGCACCACTGGGGATGCACTGCAGTGTGTCCAGAGAGTGCAGTGGCACCACTGGGGATGCACTGCAGTGAGTCCAGAGAGTGCACTGGCACCACTGGGGATGCAGTGCAGTGAGTCCAGAGAGTGCACTGGCACCACTGGGGATGCAGTGCGGTGAGTCCAGAGAGTGCACTGGCACCACTGGGGATGCAGTGCAGTGAGTCCAGAGAGTGCACTGGCACCACTGGGGATGCACTGCAGTGAGTCCAGAGAGTTCTTTGGCACCACTGGGGATGCAGTGCAGTGAGTCCAGAGAGTGCACTGGCTCCACTGGGGATGCACTGCAGTGAGTCCAGAGAGTGCACTGGCACCACTGGGGATGCAGTGCAGTTAGTCCAGAGTGCACTGTCACCAATGGGGACGCAGTACAGTGAGTCCACAGAGTGCACTGGCACCACTGGGGATGCAGTGCAGTGAGTCCAGAGAGTGCACTGGCACCACTGGGGATGCAGTGCAGTGAGTCCAGAGAGTGCACTGGCACCACTGGTGATGTAGTGCAGTGTGTCCAGAGAGTGCACTGGCACCACTGGGGATGCACTGCAGTGAGCCCAGAGAGTGCACTGGCACCACTGGAGATGCAGTCCTGTGTGTCCAGTGAATGCACTGGCACCACTGGGGATGCAGTGCAGTGAGTCCAGAGAGTGCACTGGCACCACTGGGGATGCAGTGCAGTGAGTCCAGAGAGTGCACTGGCACCACTGGGGATGCACTGCAGTGAGTCCAGAGAGTGCACTGGCACCACTGGGGATGCAGTGCAGTGAGTCCAGAGAGTGCACTGGCACCACTGGGGATGCACTGCAGTGAGTCCAGAGAGTGCACTGGCGCCACTGGGGATGCAGTACAGTGAGTCCAGAGAATGCACTGGCACCACCGGGGATGCAGTGCAGTGAGTCCAGAGAGTGCACTGGCACCACTGGGGATGCACTTCAGTGAGTCCAGAGAGTGCACTGGCACCACTGGGGATGCACTGCAGTGAGTCCAGAGAATGCACTGGCACCACTAGGGATGCAGTGCAGTGAGTCCAGAGAGTGCACTGGCACCACTGGGGATGCACTTCAGTGAGTCCAGAGAGTGCACTGGCACCACTGGGGATGCACTGCAGTGAGTCCAGAGAGTGCACTGGCACCACTGGGGATGCAGTGCAGTGAGTCCAGAGAGTGCACTGGCACCACAGGGAATGCAGAGAAGTGAGTCCAGAGAGTGCACTGGCACCACTGGGGATGCAGTGCAGTGAGTCCAGAGAGTGCACTGGCACCACCTGTGATGCAGTGCAGTGAGTCCAGAGAGTGCACTGGCACCACTGGGGATGCACTGCAGTGAATCCAGAGAGTGCACTGGCACCACTGGTGATGCAGTACAGTGAGTCCAGAGAGTGCACTGGCACCACTGGGGATGCAGTGCAGTGAGTCCAGAGAGTGCACTAGCACCACTGGGGATGCAGTGCAGTGAGTCCAGAGAGTGCACTGGCACCACTGGGGATGCAGTGCAGTGAGTCCAGAGAGTGCACTGGCACCACTGGGGATGCAGTGCAGTGAGTCCAGAGAGTGCACGGGCTCCACTGGGGATGCAGTGCAGTGAGTCCAGAGAGTGCACTGGCACCACTTGTGATGCAGTGCAGTGAGTCCAGTGAGTGCACTGGCACCAGTGGGGATGCAGTACAGTGAGTCCAGAGAGTGCACTGGCACCACTGGGGATGCAGTGCAGTGAGTCCAGAGAGTGCACTGGCTCCACTGGGGATGCACTGCAGTGAGTCCAGAGAGTGCACTGACACCACTGGGGATGCAGTGCAGTGAGTCCAAAGACTTCACTGGCACCACTGGGGATGCAGTGCAGTGAGTCCAGAGAGTGCACTGGCACCACTGGAGATGCAGTGCAGTGAGTCCAGTGAATGCACTGGAACCACTGGGGATGCAGTGCAGTGAGTCCAGAGAGTGCACTGGCACCACTGGTAATGCAGTACAGTGAGTCCAGTGAATGCACTGGAACCACTGGGGATGCAGTGCAGTGAGTCCAGAGAGTGCTCTAGCACCACTGCGGATGCAGTGCAGTGAGTCCAGTGAATGCACTGGAACCACTGGGGATGCAGTGCAGTGAGTCCAGAGAGTGCACTGGCACCACTGGGGATGCAGTGCAGTGAATCCTGTTAGTACACTGGCACCACTGGGGATGCAGTGCAGTGAGTCCAGAGAGCTCCCTGGCACCACTGGGGATGCACTGCAGTGAGTCCAGAGAGTGCACTGGCACCACTGAGAATGCACTTCAGTGAGTCCAGAGAGTGCACTGGCACCACTGGAGATGCAGTACAGTGAGTCCAGTGAATGCACTGGAACCACTGGGGATGCAGTGCAGTGAGTCCAGAGAGTGCACTGGCAGCACTGGTGTTGCAGTACAGTGAGTCCAGTGAATGCACTGGAACCACTGGGGATGCAGTGCAGTGAGTCTAGAGAGTGCACTGGCACCACTGGAGATGCAGTACAGTGAGTCCAGTGAATGCACTGGAACCACTGGGGATGCAGTGCAGTGAGTCCAGAGAGTGCACTAGCACCACTGGGGATGCAGTGCAGTGAATCCTGTTAGTACACTGGCACCACTGGGGATGCAGTGCAGTGAGTCCAGAGAGCTCCCTGGCACCACTGGTGATGCACTGCAGTGAGTCCAGAGAGTGCACTGGCACCACTGGAGATGCAGTACAGTGAGTCCAGTGAATGCACTGGAACCACTGGGGATGCAGTGCAGTGAGTCCAGAGAGTGCACTGGCAGCACTGGTGATGCAGTACTGTGAGTCCAGTGAGTGCACTGGCTCCACTGGGCCTGCAGTTCAGTGAGTCCAGAGAGTGCACTGGCACCACTGGGGATGCAGTGCAGTGAGTCCAGAGAGTGCACTGGCACCACTGGGGATGTAGTGCAGTGATTCGAGAGAGTGCACTGGCACCACTGGGGATGCAGTGCAGTGAGTCCAGAGAGTACACTGGCACCACTGGTGATGCAGTGCAGTGAGTCCAGAGAGTGCACTGGAACAACTGGGGATGAAGTGCAGTGAGTCCAGAGAGTGCACTGGCACCACTGGGGATGCAGTGCAGTGAGTCCAGAGAGTGCACTGGCACCACTGGGGATGCACTGCAGTGAGTCCAGAGAGTGCACTGGCACCACTGGGGATACAGTGCAGTGAGTCCAGAGAGTGCACTGGCACCACTGGGGATGCAGTGCAGTGAGTCCAGAGAGTTCACTGGCACCACTGGGGATGCAGTGCAGTGAGTCCAGAGAGTGCACTGGCACCACTGGGGATACAGTGCAGTGAGTCCAGAGAGTGCTCTGGCACCACTGGGGATGCAGTGCAGTGAGTCCAGAGAGTGCTCTGGCACCACTGGGGATGCACTGCAGTTAGTCCAGAGAGTGCACTGGCACCACTGGGGATGCAGTGCAGTGAGTCCAGAGAGTGCACTGGCACCACTGGGGATGCACTTCAGTGACTACAGAGAGTGCACTGGCACCACTGGGGATGCAGTGCAGTGAGTCCAGAGAGTGCTCTGGCACCACTGGGGATGCAGTGCAGTGAGTCCAGAGAGTGCACTGGCACCACTGGGGATGCAGTGAAGTGAGTCCAAAGACTTCACTGGCACCACTGGAGATGCAGTGCAGTGAGTCCAGAGAGTGCACTGGCACCACTGGGGATGCAGTGAAGTGAGTGCAGAGAGTGCACTGGCACCACTGGGGATGCAGTGCAGTGAGTCCAGAGAGTGCACTGGCACCACTGGGGATGCAGTGCAGTGAGTCCAGAGAGTGCACTGGCACCACTCGGGATGCAGTGCAGTGAGTCCAGTGAGTGTACTGGCACCACTGGAGATGCAGTACAGTGAGTCCAGTGAATGCACTGGAACCACTGGGGATGTACTGCAGTGAGCCCAGAGCGTGCACTGGCACCACTTGGGATGCGGTGCAGTGAGTCCAGAGATTGCACTGGCACCACTGGGGATGCAGTGCAGTGAGTCCAGAGAGTGCACTAGCACCACTGGGAATGCAGTGCAGTGAATCCTGTTAGTACACTGGCACCACTGGGGTTGCAGTGCAGTGAGTCCAGAGAGCTCACTGGCACCACTGGTGATGCAGTGCAGTGAGTCCAGAGAGTGCACTGGCACCACTGGAGATGCAGTACAGTGAGTCCAGTGAATGCACTGGAACCACTGGGGATGCACTGCAGTGAGTCCAGAGAGTGCACTGGCAGCACTGGTGATGCAGTACTGTGAGTCCAGTGAGTGCACTGGCTCCACTGGGCCTGCAGCGCAGTGAGTCCAGAGAGTGCACTGGCACCACTGGGGATGCGGTGCAGTAAGTCCAGAGAGTGCACTGGCACCACTGGGGATGTAGTGCAGTGACTCGAGAGAGTGCACTGGCACCACTGGGGATGTAGTGCAGTGAGTCCAGAGAGTACACTGGCACCAGTGGGGATGCAGTGCAGTGAGTCCAGAGAGTGCACTGGCACCACTGTGCATGCAGTGCAGTGAGTCCAGAGAGTGCACTAGCACCACTGGGGATGCAGTGCAGTGAGTCCAGAGAGTGCTCTGGCACCACTGGCGATGCACTGCAGTGAGTCCAGAGAGTGCACTGGCACTACTGGGGATGCAGTGCAGTGAGTCCAGAGAATGCTCTGGCACCACTGGGGATGCAGTGCAGTGAGTCCAGAGAGTGCACTGGCACCACTGGTGATGCAGTCCAGTGAGTCCAGTGAATGCACTGGCACCACTGGGGATGCAGTACAGTGAGTCCACAGAGTGCACTGGCACCACTGGGGATGCAGTACAGTGAGTCCAGAGAGTGCACTGGCACCACTGGGGATGCAGTGCAGTGAGTCCAGAGATTGCACTGGCACCACTGGGGATGCAGTGCAGTGAGTCCAGAGACTTCACTGGCACCACTGGAAATGCAGTGCAGTGAGTCCAGAGAGTGCACTGGCACCACTGGGGATGCAGTGCAGTGAGTCCAGAGAGTGCACTGGCACCACTGGGGATGCACTGCAGTGAGTCCAGAGAGTGCACTGGCACCACTGGGGATGCAGTGCAGTGAGTCCAGAGAGTGCACTGGCACCACTGGGGATGCACTTCAGTGAGTCCAGAGAGTGCACTGGCACCACTGGGGATGCACTACAGTGAGATCAGAGATTGCACTGGCACCACTGGAGATGCAGTACAGTGAGTCCAGAGAGTGCACTGGCAACACTGGGGATGCACTGCAGTGAGTCCAGAGAGTGCACTGGCACCACTGGGGATGCAGTGAAGTGAGTGCAGAGAGTGCACTGGCACCACTGGGGATGCAGTGCAGTGAGTCCAGAGAGTGCACTGGCACCACTGGGGATGCAGTGCAGTGAGTCCAGAGAGTGCACTGGCACCACTGGGGATGCACTGCAGTGAGTCCAGAGAGTGCACTGGCACCACTGGGGATGCAGTGCAGTGAGTCCAGTGAGTGTACTGGAACCACTGGGGATGCACTGCAGTGAGCCCAGAGAGTGCACTGGCACCACTGGAGATGCAGTACAGTGAGTCCAGTGAATGCACTGGAACCACTGGGGATGCAGTGCAGTGAGTCCAGAGAGTGCACTGGCACCACTGGGGATGCAGTACTGTGAGTCCAGTGAGTGCACTGGCTCCACTGGGCCTGCAGTGCAGTGAGTCCAGAGAGTGCACTGGCACCACTGGGGATGCGGTGCAGTAAGTCCAGAGAGTGCACTGGCACCACTGGGGATGTAGTGCAGTGACTCGAGAGAGTGCACTGGCACCACTGGGGATGCAGTGCAGTGAGTCCAGAGAGTTTACTGGCACCACTGGGGATGCAGTGCAGTGAGTCCAGTGAATGCACTGGCACCACTGGGGATGCTGTGCAGTGAGTGCAGAGAGTGCACTGGCACCACCTGTGATGCAGTACAGTGTGTCCAGTGAGTGCACTGGCACCACTGGGGATGCAGTGCTGTGACTCCGGAAAGCGCACTGGCACCACTGGGGATGCAGTGCAGTCAGTCCAGTGAGTACACTGGCACCACTGGGGATGCAATGCAGTGAGTCCAGAGAGTGCACTGGCACCACTGGGGATGCAGTGCAGTGAGTCCAGAGAGTGCACTGGCACCACTGGGGATGTGTCCAGTGAGTCCAGTGAGTGCACTGGCACCACTGGGGATGCAGTGCAGTTAGTGCAGTGAGTGCATTGGCACCACTGTGGGTGCAGTACAGTGAGTCCAGAGAGTGCACTGGCACCACTGGGGATGCACTGCAGTGAGTCCAGAGAGTGCACTGGCACCACTGGGGATGCCCTGCAGTGAGTCCAGAGAGTGCTCTGGCACCACTGGGGATGCAGTGCAGTGAGTCCAGAGAGTGCACTGGCACCACTGGGGATGCACTGCAGGGAGTCCAGAGAGTGCTTTGGCACCACTGGCGATGCAGTGCAGTGAGTCCAGAGAGGGCACTGGCACCACTGGGGATGCACTGCAGTGAGTCCAGAGAGTGCACTGGCACCACTGGGGATGCAGTGCAGTGAGTCCAGAGAGTGCACTGTCACCAATGGGGACGCAGTACAGTGAGTCCACAGAGTGCACTGGCACCTCTGGGGATGCACTGCAGTGAGTCCAGAGAGTGCACTGGCGCCACTGGGGATGCAGTGCAGTGAGTCCAGAGAGTGCACTGGCACCACTGGTGATGTAGTGCAGTGTGTCCAGAGAGTGCACTGGCACCACTGGGGATGCACTGCAGTGAGCCCAGAGAGTGCACTGGCACCACTGGAGATGCAGTCCTGTGTGTCCAGTGAATGCACTGGCAGCACTGGGGATGCAGTGCAGTGAGTCCAGAGAGTGCACTGGCACCACTGGTGATGCAGTATAGTGAGTCCAGAGAGTGCACTGGCACCACTGGGGATGCAGTGCAGTGAGTCCAGAGAGTGCACTGGCACCACTGGGGATGCACTGCAGTGAGACCAGAGAGTGCACTGGCACCACTGGCGATGCAGTACAGTGAGTCCAGTGAGTGCACTGGCACCACTGGGGATGTAGTGCAGTGACTCGAGATAGTGCACTTGCACCACTGGGGATGCAGTGCAGTGAGTCCAGAGAGTGCACTGGCAACATTGGTGATGCATTGCAGTGAGTCCAGAGAGTGCACTGGCACCACTGGGGATGCGGTGCAGTGAGTCCAGAGAGTGCACTGGCACCACTGGGGATGCACTGTAGTGAGTCCAGAGAGTGCACTGGCGCCACTGGGGATGCAGTGCAGTGAATCCAGAGAGTGCACTGGCACCACTGGGGATGCACTTCAGTGAGTCCAGAGAGTGCACTGGCACCACTGGGGATGCACTGCAATGAGTCCAGAGAGTGCACTGGCACCACTGGGGATGCAGTACAGTGAGTCCAGAGAGTGCACTGGCACCACTGGGGATGCAGTACAGTGAGTCCAGAGAGTGCACTGGCACCACTGGGGATGCAGTGCAGTGAGTCCAGAGACTTCACTGGCACCACAGGGAATGCAGAGAAGTGAGTCCAGAGAGTGCACTGGCACCACTGGGGATGCAGTGCAGTGAGTCCAGAGAGTGCACTGGCACCACCTGTGATGCAGTGCAGTGAGTCCAGAGAGTGCACTGGCACCACTGGGGATGCACTGCAGTGAATCCAGAGAGTGCACTGGCACCACTGGTGATGCACTGCAGTGAGTCCAGAGAGTGCACTGGCACCACTGGGGATGCACTGCAGTGAGTCCAGAGAGTGCACTAGCACCACTGGGGATGCACTGCAGTGAGTCCAGAGAGTGCACTGGCACCACTCGGGATGCAGTGCAGTCAGTCCAGTGAGTGTACTGGAACCACTGGGCATGCACTGCAGTGAGTCAAGAGAGTGCACCGGAACCACTGGGGATGCCGTGCAGTGAGTCCAGAGAGTGCACTGGCACCACTGGGGATGCCCTGCAGTGAGTCCAGAGAGTGCACTGGCACCACTGGGGATGCCCTGCAGTGAGTCCAGAGAGTGCACTGGCACCACTGGGGATGCAGTGCAGTGAGTCCAGAGAGTGCACTGGCACCACTTGTGATGCAGTGCAGTGAGTCCAGAGAGTGCACTGGCACCACTGGGGATGCACTGCAGTGAGTCCAGAGAGTGCACTGGCACCACTGGGGATGCCCTGCAGTGAGTCCAGAGAGTGCTCTGGCACCACTGGGGATGCAGTGCAGTGAGTCCAGAGAGTGCACTGGCACCACTGGGGATGCACTGCAGGGAGTCCAGAGAGTGCTTTGGCACCACTGGCGATGCAGTGCAGTGAGTCCAGAGAGGGCACTGGCACCACTGGGGATGCACTGCAGTGAGTCCAGAGAGTGCACTGGCACCACTGGGGATGCAGTGCAGTGAGTCCAGAGAGTGCACTGTCACCAATGGGGACGCAGTACAGTGAGTCCACAGAGTGCACTGGCACCTCTGGGGATGCAGTGCAGTGAGTCCAGAGAGTGCACTGGCGCCACTGGGGATGCAGTGCAGTGAGTCCAGAGAGTGCACTGGCACCACTGGTGATGTAGTGCAGTGTGTCCAGAGAGTGCACTGGCACCACTGGGGATGCACTGCAGTGAGCCCAGAGAGTGCACTGGCACCACTGGAGATGCAGTCCTGTGTGTCCAGTGAATGCACTGGCAGCACTGGGGATGCAGTGCAGTGAGTCCAGAGAGTGCACTGGCACCACTGGTGATGCAGTATAGTGAGTCCAGAGAGTGCACTGGCACCACTGGGGATGCAGTGCAGTGAGTCCAGAGAGTGCACTGGCACCACTGGGGATGCACTGCAGTGAGACCAGAGAGTGCACTGGCACCACTGGCGATGCAGTACAGTGAGTCCAGTGAGTGCACTGGCACCACTGGGGATGTAGTGCAGTGACTCGAGATAGTGCACTTGCACCACTGGGGATGCAGTGCAGTGAGTCCAGAGAGTGCACTGGCAACATTGGTGATGCATTGCAGTGAGTCCAGAGAGTGCACTGGCACCACTGGGGATGCAGTGCAGTGAGTCCAGAGAGTGCACTGGCACCACTGGGGATGCACTGTAGTGAGTCCAGAGAGTGCACTGGCGCCACTGGGGATGCAGTGCAGTGAATCCAGAGAGTGCACTGGCACCACTGGGGATGCACTTCAGTGAGTCCAGAGAGTGCACTGGCACCACTGGGGATGCACTGCAATGAGTCCAGAGAGTGCACTGGCACCACTGGGGATGCAGTACAGTGAGTCCAGAGAGTGCACTGGCACCACTGGGGATGCAGTACAGTGAGTCCAGAGAGTGCACTGGCACCACTGGGGATGCAGTGCAGTGAGTCCAGAGACTTCACTGGCACCACAGGGAATGCAGAGAAGTGAGTCCAGAGAGTGCACTGGCACCACTGGGGATGCAGTGCAGTGAGTCCAGAGAGTGCACTGGCACCACCTGTGATGCAGTGCAGTGAGTCCAGAGAGTGCACTGGCACCACTGGGGATGCACTGCAGTGAATCCAGAGAGTGCACTGGCACCACTGGTGATGCACTGCAGTGAGTCCAGAGAGTGCACTGGCACCACTGGGGATGCACTGCAGTGAGTCCAGAGAGTGCACTAGCACCACTGGGGATGCACTGCAGTGAGTCCAGAGAGTGCACTGGCACCACTCGGGATGCAGTGCAGTCAGTCCAGTGAGTGTACTGGAACCACTGGGCATGCACTGCAGTGAGTCAAGAGAGTGCACCGGAACCACTGGGGATGCCGTGCAGTGAGTCCACAGAGTGCACTGGCACCACTGGGGATGCCCTGCAGTGAGTCCAGAGAGTGCACTGGCACCACTGGGGATGCCCTGCAGTGAGTCCAGAGAGTGCACTGGCACCACTGGGGATGCAGTGCAGTGAGTCCAGAGAGTGCACTGGCACCACTTGTGATGCAGTGCAGTGAGTCCAGAGAGTGCACTGGCACCACTGGGGATGCAGTGCGGTGAGTCCAGAGAGTGCACTGGCACCACTGGGGATGCAGTGCAGTGAGTCCAGAGAGTGCACTGGCACCACTGGGGATGCACTGCAGTGAGTCCAGAGAGTGCTTTGGCACCACTGGGGATGCAGTGCAGTGAGTCCAGAGAGTGCACTGGCACCACTGGGGATGCACTGCAGTGAGTCCAGAGAGTGCACTGGCACCACTGGGGATGCAGTACAGTGAGTCCAGAGAGTGCACTGGCACCACTGGGGATGCAGTACAGTGAGTCCAGAGAGTGCACTGGCACCACTGGGGATGCAGTGCAGTGAGTCCAGAGAGTGCACTGGCACCACTGGTGATGCAGTTTAGTGAGTCCAGAGAGTGCACTGGCACCACTGGGGATGCAGTGCAGTGAGTCCAGTGAGTGTACTGGCACCACTGGGGATGCAGTGCAGTGAGTCCAGAGAGTGCACTGGCACCACTGAGAATGCACTTCAGTGTGTCCAGAGACTACACTGGAACCACTGGGGATGTAGTGCAGTGAGTCCAGAGAGTGCACTGGCACCACTGGGGATGCAGTGCACTGAGTCCAGAGAGTGCACTGGCACCACTGGTGATGCACTGCAGTGAGTCCAGAGAGTGCACTGGCACCACTGTGGATGCAGTGCAGTGAGTCCACAGAGAGCACTGGCACCACTGGGGATGCACTGCAGTGAGTCCAGAGAGTGCACTGGCACCACTGGGGATGCAGTGCAGTGAGTCCAGAGAGTGCACTAGCACCACTGGGGATGCTGTGCAGTGAGTGCAGAGAGTGCACTGGCACCACTCGGGATGCAGTGCAGTCAGTCCAGTGAGTGTACTGGCACCACTGGGGATGCACTGCAGTGAATCCAAGGAGTGCACTGGCACCACTGAGAATGCACTTCAGAGAGTCCAGAGAGTGCACTGGCACCACTGGGCATGCACTGCAGTGAGTCAAGAGAGTGCACCGGAACCACTGGGGATGCCGTGCAGTGAGTCCAGAGAGTGCACTGGCACCACTGGGGATGCCCTGCAGTGAGTCCAGAGAGTGCACTGGCACCACTGGGGATGCCCTGCAGTGAGTCCAGAGAGTGCACTGGCACCACTGGGGATGCAGTGCAGTGAGTCCAGAGAGTGCACTGGCACCACTGGGGATGCAGTGCAGTGAGTCCAGAGAGTGCACTGGCACCACTGGGGATGCACTGCGGTGAGTCCAGAGAGTGCACTGGCACCACTGGGGATGCACTGCAGTAAGTCCAGAGAGTGCACTGGCACCACTGGTGATGCAGTGCAGTGAGTCCAGAGAGTGCACTGGCACCACTGGGGATGCACTGCAGTGAGTCCAGAGAGTGTACTGGCACCACTGGGGATGCACTGCAGTGTGTTCAGAGAGTGCAGTGGCACCACTGGGGATGCACTGCAGTGAGTCCAGAGAGTGCACTGGCACCACTGGGGATGCAGTGCAGTGAGTCCAGAGAGTGCACTGGCACCACTGGGGATGCAGTGCGGTGAGTCCAGAGAGTGCACTGGCACCACTGGGGATGCAGTGCAGTGAGTCCAGAGAGTGCACTGGCACCACTGGGGATGCACTGCAGTGAGTCCAGAGAGTTCTTTGGCACCACTGGGGATGCAGTGCAGTGAGTCCAGAGAGTGCACTGGCTCCACTGGGGATGCACTGCAGTGAGTCCAGAGAGTGCACTGGCACCACTGGGGATGCAGTGCAGTTAGTCCAGAGTGCACTGTCACCAATGGGGACGCAGTACAGTGAGTCCAGAGAGTGCACTGGCACCACTGGGGATGCAGTGCAGTGAGTCCAGAGAGTGCACTGGCACCACTGGGGATGCAGTGCAGTGAGTCCAGAGAGTGCACTGGCACCACTGGTGATGTAGTGCAGTGTGTCCAGAGAGTGCACTGGCACCACTGGGGATGCACTGCAGTGAGCCCAGAGAGTGCACTGGCACCACTGGAGATGCAGTCCTGTGTGTCCAGTGAATGCACTGGCACCACTGGGGATGCAGTGCAGTGAGTCCAGAGAGTGCACTGGCACCACTGGGGATGCAGTATAGTGAGTCCAGAGAGTGCACTGGCACCAATGGGGATGCAGTGCAGTGAGTCCAGAGAGTGCACTGGCACCACTGGGGATGCACTGCAGTGAGTCCAGAGAGTGCACTGGCACCACTGGGGATGCAGTGCAGTGAGTCCAGAGAGTGCACTGGCACCACTGGGGATGCACTGCAGTGAGTCCAGAGAGTGCACTGGCGCCACTGGGGATGCAGTGCAGTGAGTCCAGAGAATGCACTGGCACCACTGGGGATGCAGTGCAGTGAGTCCAGAGAGTGCACTGGCACCACTGGGGATGCACTTCAGTGAGTCCAGAGAGTGCACTGGCACCACTGGGGATGCACTGCAGTGAGTCCAGAGAGTGCCCTGGCACCACTGGGGATGCAGTACAGTGAGTCCAGAGAGTGCACTGGCACCACTGGGGATGCAGTACAGTGAGTCCAGAGAGTGCACTGGCACCACTGGGGATGCAGTGCAGTGAGTCCAGAGAGTGCACTGGCACCACAGGGAATGCAGAGAAGTGAGTCCAGAGAGTGCACTGGCACCACTGGGGATGCAGTGCAGTGAGTCCAGAGAGTGCACTGGCACCACTGGGGATGCAGTGCAGTGAGTCCAGAGAGTGCACTGGCACCACTGGGGATGCACTGCAGTGAATCCAGAGAGTGCACTGGCACCACTGGTGATGCAGTACAGTGAGTCCAGAGAGTGCACTGGCACCACTGGGGATGCAGTGCAGTGAGTCCAGAGATTGCACTGGCACTACTGGGGATGCAGTGCAGTGAGTCCAGAGAGTGCACTGGCACCACTGGGGATGCAGTGCAGTGAGTCCAGAGAGTGCACTGGCACCACTGGGGATTCAGTGCAGTGAGTCCAGAGAGTGCACTGGCACCACTGGGGATGCAGTGCAGTGAGTCCAGAGAGTGCACGGGCTCCACTGGGGATGCAGTGCAGTGAGTCCAGAGAGTGCACTGGCACCACTGGTGATGCAGTTTAGTGAGTCCAGAGAGTGCACTGGCACCACTGGGGATGCAGTGCAGTGAGTCCAGTGAGTGTACTGGCACCACTGGGGATGCAGTGCAGTGAGTCCAGAGAGTGCACTGGCACCACTGAGAATGCACTTCAGTGTGTCCAGAGACTACACTAGAACCACTGGGGATGCAGTGCAGTGAGTCCAGAGAGTGCACTGGCACCACTGGTGATGCAGTGCACTGAGTCCAGAGAGTGCACTGGCACCACTGGTGATGCACTGCAGTGAGTCCAGAGAGTGCACTGGCACCACTGTGGATGCAGTGCAGTGAGTCCACAGAGAGCACTGGCACCACTGGGGATGCACTGCAGTGAGTCCAGAGAGTGCACTGGCACCACTGGGGATGCACTGCAGTGAGTCCAGAGAGTGCACTAGCACCACTGGGGATGCTGTGCAGTGAGTGCAGAGAGTGCACTGGCACCACTCGGGATGCAGTGCAGTCAGTCCAGTGAGTGTACTGGCACCACTGGGGATGCACTGCAGTGAGTCCAAAGAGTGCACTGGCACCATGAGAATGCACTTCACAGAGTCCAGAGAGTGCACTGGCACCACTGGGGATGCACTGCAGTGAGTCAAGAGAGTGCACCGGAACCACTGGGGATGCCGTGCAGTGAGTCCAGAGAGTGCACTGGCACCACTGGGGATGCACTGCAGTGAGTCCAGAGAGTGCACTGGCACCACTGGGGATGCCCTGCAGTGAGTCCAGAGAGTGCACTGGCACCACTGGGGATGCAGTGCAGTGAGTCCAGAGAGTGCACTGGCACCACTGGGGATGCAGTGCAGTGAGTCCAGAGAGTGCACTGGCACCACTGGGGATGCACTGCGGTGAGTCCAGAGAGTGCACTGGCACCACTGGTGATGCACTGCAGTGAGTCCAGAGAGTGCACTGGCACCACTGGGGATGCAGTGCGGTGAGTCCAGAGAGTGCACTGGCACCACTGGGGATGCAGTGCAGTGAGTCCAGAGAGTGCACTGGCACCACTGGGGATGCACTGCAGTGAGTCCAGAGAGTTCTTTGGCACCACTGGGGATGCAGTGCAGTGAGTCCAGAGAGTGCACTGGCTCCACTGGGGATGCACTGCAGTGAGTCCAGAGAGTGCACTGGCACCACTGGGGATGCAGTGCAGTTAGTCCAGAGTGCACTGTCACCAATGGGGACGCAGTACAGTGAGTCCACAGAGTGCACTGGCACCACTGGGGATGCAGTGCAGTGAGTCCAGAGAGTGCACTGGCACCACTGGGGATGCAGTGCAGTGAGTCCAGAGAGTGCACTGGCACCACTGGTGATGTAGTGCAGTGTGTCCAGAGAGTGCACTGGCACCACTGGGGATGCACTGCAGTGAGCCCAGAGAGTGCACTGGCACCACTGGAGATGCAGTCCTGTGTGTCCAGTGAATGCACTGGCACCACTGGGGATGCAGTGCAGTGAGTCCAGAGAGTGCACTGGCACCACTGGGGATGCAGTGCAGTGAGTCCAGAGAGTGCACTGGCACCACTGGTGATGTAGTGCAGTGTGTCCAGAGAGTGCACTGGCACCACTGGGGATGCACTGCAGTGAGCCCAGAGAGTGCACTGGCACCACTGGAGATGCAGTCCTGTGTGTCCAGTGAATGCACTGGCACCACTGGGGATGCAGTGCAGTGAGTCCAGAGAGTGCACTGGCACCACTGGTGATGCAGTATAGTGAGTCCAGAGAGTGCACTGGCACCAATGGGGATGCAGTGAAGTGAGTCCAGAGAGTGCACTGGCACCACTGGGGATGCACTGCAGTGAGTCCAGAGAGTGCACTGGCACCACTGGGGATGCAGTGCAGTGAGTCCAGAGAGTGCACTGGCACCACTGGGGATGCACTGCAGTGAGTCCAGAGAGTGCACTGGCGCCACTGGGGATGCAGAGCAGTGAGTCCAGAGAATGCACTGGCACCACTGGGGATGCAGTGCAGTGAGTCCAGAGAGTGCACTGGCACCACTGGGGATGCACTTCAGTGAGTCCAGAGAGTGCACTGGCACCACTGGGGATGCAGTGCAGTGAGTCCAGAGAATGCACTGGCACCACTAGGGATGCAGTGCAGTGAGTCCAGAGAGTGCACTGGCACCACTGGGGATGCACTTCAGTGAGTCCAGAGAGTGCACTGGCACCACTGGGGATGCACTGCAGTGAGTCCAGAGAGTGCACTGGCACCACTGGGGATGCAGTACAGTGAGTCCAGAGAGTGCACTGGCACCACAGGGAATGCAGAGAAGTGAGTCCAGAGAGTGCACTGGCACCACTGGGGATGCAGTGCAGTGAGTCCAGAGAGTGCACTGGCACCACCTGTGATGCAGTGCAGTGAGTCCAGAGAGTGCACTGGCACCACTGGGGATGCACTGCAGTGAATCCAGAGAGTGCACTGGCACCACTGGTGATGCAGTACAGTGAGTCCAGAGAGTGCACTGGCACCACTGGGGATGCACTGCAGGGAGTCCAGAGATTGCACTGGCACCACTGGGGATGCAGTGCAGTGAGTCCAGAGAGTGCACTAGCACCACTGGGGATGCAGTGCAGTGAGTCCAGAGAGTGCACTGGCACCACTGGGGATGCAGTGCAGTGAGTCCAGAGAGTGCACTGGCACCACTGGGGATGCAGTGCAGTGAGTCCAGAGAGTGCACGGGCTCCACTGGGGATGCAGTGCAGTGAGTCCAGAGAGTGCACTGGCACCACTTGTGATGCAGTGCAGTGAGTCCAGTGAGTGCACTGGCACCAGTGGGGATGCAGTACAGTGAGTCCAGAGAGTGCACTGGCACCACTGGGGATGCAGTGCAGTGAGTCCAGAGAGTGCACTGGCTCCACTGGGGATGCACTGCAGTGAGTCCAGAGAGTGCACTGACACCACTGGGGATGCAGTGCAGTGAGTCCAAAGACTTCACTGGCACCACTGGGGATGCAGTGCAGTGAGTCCAGAGAGTGCACTGGCACCACAGGGGATGCAGTGAAGTGAGTGCAGAGAGTGCACTGGCACCACTGGGGATGCACTACAGTGAGTCCAGAGAGTGCACTGGCACCACTGGGGATGCAGTGCAGTGAGTCCAGAGAGTGCACTGGCACCACTGGGGATGCACTGCAGTGAGCCCAGAGAGTGCACTGGCACCACTGGAGATGCAGTGCAGTGAGTCCAGTGAATGCACTGGAACCACTGGGGATGCAGTGCAGTGAGTCCAGAGAGTGCACTGGCACCACTGGTAATGCAGTACAGTGAGTCCAGTGAATGCACTGGAACCACTGGGGATGCAGTGCAGTGAGTCCAGAGAGTGCTCTAGCACCACTGCGGATGCAGTGCAGTGAGTCCAGTGAATGCACTGGAACCACTGGGGATGCAGTGCAGTGAGTCCAGAGAGTGCACTGGCACCACTGGGGATGCAGTGCAGTGAATCCTGTTAGTACACTGGCACCACTGGGGATGCAGTGCAGTGAGTCCAGAGAGCTCCCTGGCACCACTGGGGATGCAGTGCAGTGAGTCCAGAGAGTGCACTGGCACCACTGAGCATGCACTTCAGTGAGTCCAGAGAGTGCACTGGCACCACTGGAGATGCAGTACAGTGAGTCCAGTGAATGCACTGGAACCACTGGGGATGCAGTGCAGTGAGTCCAGAGAGTGCACTGGCAGCACTGGTGATGCAGTACAGTGAGTCCAGTGAATGCACTGGAACCACTGGGGATGCAGTGCAGTGAGTCTAGAGAGTGCACTGGCACCACTGGAGATGCAGTACAGTGAGTCCAGTGAATGCACTGGAACCACTGGGGATGCAGTGCAGTGAGTCCAGAGAGTGCACTAGCACCACTGGGGATGCAGTGCAGTGAATCCTGTTAGTACACTGGCACCACTGGGGATGCAGTGCAGTGAGTCCAGAGAGCTCCCTGGCACCACTGGTGATGCACTGCAGTGAGTCCAGAGAGTGCACTGGCACCACTGGAGATGCAGTACAGTGAGTCCAGTGAATGCACTGGAACCACTGGGGATGCAGTGCAGTGAGTCCAGAGAGTGCACTGGCAGCACTGGTGATGCAGTACTGTGAGTCCAGTGAGTGCACTGGCTCCACTGGGCCTGCAGTTCAGTGAGTCCAGAGAGTGCACTGGCACCACTGGGGATGCAGTGCAGTGAGTCCAGAGAGTGCACTGGCACCACTGGGGATGTAGTGCAGTGATTCGAGAGAGTGCACTGGCACCACTGGGGATGCAGTGCAGTGAGTCCAGAGAGTACACTGGCACCACTGGTGATGCAGTGCAGTGAGTCCAGAGAGTGCACTGGCACCACTGGGGATGAAGTGCAGTGAGTCCAGAGAGTGCACTGGCACCACCGGGGATGCAGTGCAGTGAGTCCAGAGAGTGCACTGGCACCACTGGGGATGCACTGCAGTGAGTCCAGAGAGTGCACTGGCACCACTGGGGATACAGTGCAGTGAGTCCAGAGAGTGCACTGGCACCACTGGGGATGCAGTGCAGTGAGTCCAGAGAGTTCACTGGCACCACTGGGGATGCAGTGCAGTGAGTCCAGAGAGTGCTCTGGCACCACTGGGGATGCAGTGCAGTGAGTCCAGAGAGTGCACTGGCACCACTGGGGATGCAGTGAAGTGAGTGCAGAGAGTGCACTGGCACCACTGGGGATGCAGTGCAGTGAGTCCAGAGAGTGCACTGGCACCACTGGGGATGCAGTGCAGTGAGTCCAGTGAGTGTACTGGAACCACTGGGGATGCACTGCAGTGAGCCCAGAGAGTGCACTGGCACCACTTGGGATGCGGTGCAGTGAGTCCAGAGATTGCACTGGCACCACTGGGGATGCAGTGCAGTGAGTCCAGAGAGTGCACTAGCACCACTGGGGATGCAGTGCAGTGAATCCTGTTAGTACACTGGCACCACTGGGGATGCAGTGCAGTGAGTCCAGAGAGCTCACTGGCACCACTGCTGATGCAGTGCAGTGAGTCCAGAGAGTGCACTGGCACCACTGGAGATGCAGTACAGTGAGTCCAGTGAATGCACTGGAACCACTGGGGATGCAGTGCAGTGAGTCCAGAGAGTGCACTGGCAGCACTGGTGATGCAGTACTGTGAGTCCAGTGAGTGCACTGGCTCCACTGGGCCTGCAGCGCAGTGAGTCCAGAGAGTGCACTGGCACCACTGGGGATGCGGTGCAGTAAGTCCAGAGAGTGCACTGGCACCACTGGGGATGTAGTGCAGTGACTCGAGAGAGTGCACTGGCACCAGTGGGGATGCAGTGCAGTGAGTCCAGAGAGTACACTGGCACCACTGGTGATGCACTGCAGTGAGACCAGAGAGTGCACTGGCACCACTGGCGATGCAGTACAGTGAGTCAAGTGAGTGCACTGGCACCACTGGGGATGTAGTGCAGTGACTCGAGATAGTGCACTTGCACCACTGGGGATGCAGTGCAGTGAGTCCAGAGAGTGCACTGGCACCATTGGTGATGCATTGCAGTGAGTCCAGAGAGTGCACTGGCACCACTGGGGTTGCAGTGCAGTGAGTCCAGAGAGTGCACTGGCACCACTGGGGATGCACTCTAGTGAGTCCAGAGAGTGCACTGGCGCCACTGGGGATGCAGTGCAGTGTGTCCAGAGAGTGCACTGGCACCACTGGGGATGCAGTGCAGTGAGTCCAGAGAGTGCACTGGCACCACTGGGGATGCACTTCAGTGAGTCCAGAGAGTGCACTGGCACCACTGGGGATGCACTGCAGTGAGTCCAGAGAGTGCACTGGCACCACTGGGGATGCAGTACAGTGAGTCCAGAGAGTGCACTGGCACCACTGGGGATGCAGTACAGTGAGTCCAGAGAGTGCACTGGCACCACTGGGGATGCAGTGCAGTGAGTCCAGAGACTTCACTGGCACCACAGGGAATGCAGAGAAGTGAGTCCAGAGAGTGCACTGCCACCACTGGGGATGCAGTGCAGTGAGTCCAGAGAGTGCACTGGCACCACCTGTGATGCAGTGCAGTGAGTCCAGAGAGTGCACTGGCACCACTGGGGATGCACTGCAGTGAATCCAGAGAGTGCACTGGCACCACTGGTGATGCACTGCAGTGAGTCCAGAGAGTGCACTGGCACCACTGGGGATGCACTGCAGTGAGTCCAGAGAGTGCACTAGCACCACTGGGGATGGACTGCAGTGAGTCCAGAGAGTGCACTGGCACCACTCGGGATGCAGTGCAGTCAGTCCAGTGAGTGTACTGGCACCACTGGGCATGCACTGCAGTGAGTCAAGAGAGTGCACCGGAACCACTGGGGATGCCGTGCAGTGAGTCCAGAGAGTGCACTGGCACCACTGGGGATGCCCTGCAGTGAGTCCAGAGAGTGCACTGGCACCACTGGGGATGCCCTGCAGTGAGTCCAGAGAGTGCACTGGCACCACTGGGGATGCAGTGCAGTGAGTCCAGAGAGTGCACTGGCACCACTGGGGATGCAGTGCAGTGAGTCCAGAGAGTGCACTGGCACCACTGGGGATGCAGTGCGGTGAGTCCAGAGAGTGCACTGGCACCACTGGGGATGCAGTGCAGTGAGTCCAGAGAGTGCACTGGCACCACTGGGGATGCAGTGCAGTGAGTCCAGAGAGTGCTTTGGCACCACTGGGGATGCAGTGCAGTGAGTCCAGAGAGTGCACTGGCACCACTGGGGATGCAGTGCAGTGAGTCCAGAGAGTGCACTGGCACCACTGGGGATGCAGTGCAGTGAGTCCAGAGAGTGCACTGTCACCAATGGGGACGCACTACAGTGAGTCCACAGAGTGCACTGGCACCACTGGGGATGCAGTGCAGTGAGTCCAGAGAGTGCACTGGCACCACTGGGGATGCAGTGCAGTGAGTCCAGAGAGTGCACTGGCACCACTGGTGATGTAGTGCAGTGTGTCCAGAGAGTGCACTGGCACCACTGGGGATGCACTGCAGTGAGCCCAGAGAGTGCACTGGCACCAGTGGAGATGCAGTCCTGTGTGTCCAGTGAATGCACTGGCAGCACTGGGGATGCAGTGCAGTGAGTCCAGAGAGTGCACTGGCACCACTGGTGATGCAGTATAGTGAGTCCAGAGAGTGCACTGGCACCACTGGGGATGCAGTGCAGTGAGTCCAGAGAGTGCACTGGCACCACTGGGGATGCACTGCAGTGAGACCAGAGAGTGCACTGGCACCACTGGCGATGCAGTACAGTGAGTCCAGTGAGTGCACTGGCACCACTGGGGATGTAGTGCAGTGACTCGAGATAGTGCACTTGCACCACTGGGGATGCAGTGCAGTGAGTCCAGAGAGTGCACTGGCACCACTGGGGATGCACTGCAGTGAGTCCAGAGAGTGCACTGGCGCCACTGGGGATGCAGTGCAGTGTGTCCAGAGAGTGCACTGGCACCACTGGGGATGCAGTGCAGTGAGTCCAGAGAGTGCACTGGCACCACTGGGGATGCACTTCAGTGACTCCAGAGAGTGCACTGGCACCACTGGGGATGCACTGCAGTGAGTCCAGAGAGTGCACTGGCACCACTGGGGATGCAGTACAGTGAGTCCAGAGAGTGCACTGGCACCACTGGGGATGCACTTCAGTGAGTCCAGAGAGTGCACTGGCACCACTGGGGATGCAGTGCAGTGAGTCCAGAGACTTCACTGGCACCACAGGGAATGCAGAGAAGTGAGTCCAGAGAGTGCACTGGCACCACTGGGGATGCAGTGCAGTGAGTCCAGAGAGTGCACTGGCACCACCTGTGATGCAGTGCAGTGAGTCCAGAGAGTGCACTGGCACCACTGGGGATGCACTGCAGTGAATCCAGAGAGTGCACTGGCACCACTGGTGATGCAGTACAGTGAGTCCAGAGAGTGCACTGGCACCACTGGGGATGCAGTGCAGTGAGTCCAGAGAGTGCACTGGCACCACTGGGGATGCACTACAGTGAGTCCAGAGATTGCACTGGCACCACTGGGGATGCAGTGCAGTAAGTCCAGAGAGTGCACAGGCACCACTGGGGATGCAGTGCAGTGAGTCCAGAGAGTGCACTGGCACCACTGGGGATGCAGTGCAGTGAGTCCAGAGAGTGCACGGGCTCCACTGGGGATGCAGTGCAGTGAGTCCAGAGAGTGCACTGGCACCACTTGTGATGCAGTGCAGTGAGTCCAGTGAGTGCACTGGCACCACTGGGGATGCAGTACAGTGAGTCCAGAGAGTGCACTGGCACCACTGGGGATGCAGTGCAGTGAGTCCAGAGAGTGCCCTGGCTCCACTGGGGATGCACTGCAGTGAGTCCAGAGAGTGCACTGACACCACTGGGGATGCAGTGCAGTGAGTCCAAAGACTTCACTGGCACCACTGGGGATGCAGTGCAGTGAGTCCAGAGAGTGCACTGGCACCACAGGGGATGCAGTGAAGTGAGTGCAGAGAGTGCACTGGCACCACTGGGGATGCAGTACAGTGAGTCCAGAGAGTGCACTGGCACCACTGGGGATGCAGTGCAGTGAGTCCAGAGAGTGCACTGGCACCACTGGGGATGCACTGCATTGAGCCCAGAGAGTGCACTGGCACCACTGAGTATGCACTTCAGTGAGTCCAGAGAGTGCACTGGCACCACTGGAGATGCAGTACAGTGAGTCCAGTGAATGCACTGGAACCACTGGGGATGCAGTGCAGTGAGTCCAGAGAGTGCACTGGCACCACTGGTGATGCAGTACAGTGAGTCCAGTGAATGCACTGGAACCACTGGGGAAGCAGTGCAGTGAGTCCAGAGAGTGCACTAGCACCACTGGGGATGCAGTGCAGTGAGTCCAGTGAATGCACTGGAACCACTGGGGATGCAGTGCAGTGAGTCCAGAGAGTGCACTGGCACCACTGGGGATGCAGTGCAGTGAATCCTGTTAGTACACTGGCACCACTGGGGATGCAGTGCAGTGAGTCCAGAGAGCTCCCTGGCACCACTGGGGATGCACTGCAGTGAGTCCAGAGAGTGCACTGGCACCACTGAGAATGCACTTCAGTGAGTCCAGAGAGTGCACTGGCACCACTGGAGATGCAGTACAGTGAGTCCAGTGAATGCACTGGAACCACTGGGGATGCAGTGCAGTGAGTCCAGAGAGTGCACTGGCAGCACTGGTGATGCAGTACAGTGAGTCCAGTGAATGCACTGGAACCACTGGGGATGCAGTGCAGTGAGTCCAGAGAGTGCACTGGCACCACAGGGGATGCAGTGAAGTGAGTGCAGAGAGTGCACTGGCACCACTGGGGATGCAGTACAGTGAGTCCAGAGAGTGCACTGGCACCACTGGGGATGCAGTGCAGTGAGTCCAGAGAGTGCACTGGCACCACTGGGGATGCACTGCATTGAGCCCAGAGAGTGCACTGGCACCACTGAGTATGCACTTCAGTGAGTCCAGAGAGTGCACTGGCACCACTGGAGATGCAGTACAGTGAGTCCAGTGAATGCACTGGAACCACTGGGGATGCAGTGCAGTGAGTCCAGAGAGTGCACTGGCACCACTGGTGATGCAGTACAGTGAGTCCAGTGAATGCACTGGAACCACTGGGGATGCAGTGCAGTGAGTCCAGAGAGTGCACTAGCACCACTGGGGATGCAGTGCAGTGAGTCCAGTGAATGCACTGGAACCACTGGGGATGCAGTGCAGTGAGTCCAGAGAGTGCACTGGCACCACTGGGGATGCAGTGCAGTGAATCCTGTTAGTACACTGGCACCACTGGGGATGCAGTGCAGTGAGTCCAGAGAGCTCCCTGGCACCACTGGGGATGCACTGCAGTGAGTCCAGAGAGTGCACTGGCACCACTGAGAATGCACTTCAGTGAGTCCAGAGAGTGCACTGGCACCACTGGAGATGCAGTACAGTGAGTCCAGTGAATGCACTGGAACCACTGGGGATGCAGTGCAGTGAGTCCAGAGAGTGCACTGGCAGCACTGGTGATGCAGTACAGTGAGTCCAGTGAATGCACTGGAACCACTGGGGATGCAGTGCAGTGAGTCCAGAGAGTGCACTGGCACCACTGGAGATGCAGTACAGTGAGTCCAGTGAATGCACTGGAACCACTGATGATGCAGTGCAGTGAGTCCAGAGAGTGCACTAGCACCACTGGGGATGCAATGCAGTGAATCCTGTTAGTACACTGGCACCACTGGGGATGCAGTGCAGTGAGTCCAGAGAGCTCCCTGGCACCACTGGTGATGCACTGCAGTGAGTCCAGAGAGTGCACTGGCACCACTGGAGATGCAGTACAGTGAGTCCAGTGAATGCACTGGAACCACTGGGGATGCAGTGCAGTGAGTCCAGAGAGTGCACTGGCAGCACTGGTGATGCAGTACTGTGAGTCCAGTGAGTGCACTGGCCCCACTGGGCCTGCAGTTCAGTGAGTCCAGAGAGTGCACTGGCACCACTGGGGATGCAGTGCAGTGAGTCCAGAGAGTGCACTGGCACCACTGGGGATGTAGTGCAGTGACTCGGGAGAGTGCACTGGCACCACTGGGGATGCAGTGCAGTGAGTCCAGAGAGTACACTGGCACCACTGGTGATGCAGTGCAGTGAGTCCAGAGAGTGCACTGGCACCACTGGGGATGAAGTGCAGTGAGTCCAGAGAGTGCACTGGCACCACCGGGGTGCAGTGCAGTGAGTCCAGAGAGTGCACTGGCACCACTGGGGATGCACTGCAGTGAGTCCAGAGAGTGCACTGGCACCAGTGGGGATACAGTGCAGTGAGTCCAGAGAGTGCACTGGCACCACTGGGGATGCAGTGCAGTGAGTCCAGAGAGTTCACTGGCAGCACTGGGGATGCAGTGCAGTGAGTCCAGAGAGTGCACTGGCACCACTGGGGATACAGTGCAGAGAGTCCAGAGAGTGCTCTGGCACCACTGGGGATGCAGTGCAGTGAGTCCAGAGAGTGCTCTGGCACCACTGGGGATGCAGTGCAGTGAGTCCAGAGAGTGCACTGGCACCACTGGGGATGCAGTGCAGTGAGTCCAGAGAGTGCACTGGCACCACTGGGGATGCACTTCAGTGACTACAGAGAGTGCACTGGCACCACTGGGGATGCAGTGCAGTGAGTCCAGAGAGTGCTCTGGCACCACTGGGGATGCAGTGCAGTGAGTCCAGAGAGTGCACTGGCACCACTGGGGATGCAGTGAAGTGAGTCCAAAGACTTCACTGGCACCACTGGAGATGCAGTGCAGTGAGTCCAGAGAGTGCACTGGCACCACTGGGGATGCAGTGAAGTGAGTGCAGAGAGTGCACTGGCACCACTGGGGATGCAGTGCAGTGAGTCCAGAGAGTGCACTGGCACCACTGGGGATGCAGTGCAGTGAGTCCAGAGAGTGCACTGGCACCACTGGGGATGCAGTGCAGTGAGTCCAGTGAGTGTACTGGAACCACTGGGGATGCACTGCAGTGAGCCCAGAGAGTGCACTGGCACCACTGGGGATGCAGTGCAGTGAGTCCAGAGAGTGCACTAGCACCACTGGGGATGCACTGCAGTGAATCCTGTTAGTACACTGGCACCACTGGGGTTGCAGTGCAGTGAGTCCAGAGAGCTCAATGGCACCACTGGGGATGCAGTGCAGTGAGTCCAGAGAGTGCACTGGCACCACTGGAGATGCAGTACAGTGAGTCCAGTGAATGCACTGGAACCACTGGGGATGCAGTGCAGTGAGTCCAGAGAGTGCACTGGCAGCACTGGTGATGCAGTACTGTGAGTCCAGTGAGTGCACTGGCTCCACTGGGCCTGCAGCGCAGTGAGTCCAGAGAGTGCACTGGCACCACTGGGGATGCGGTGCAGTAAGTCCAGAGAGTGCACTGGCACCACTGGGGATGTAGTGCAGTGACTCGAGAGAGTGCACTGGCACCACTGGGGATGCAGTGCGGTGAGTCCAGAGAGGACACTGGCACCACTGGTGATGCAGAGCAGTGAGTCCAGAGAGTCCACTGGCACCACTGGGGATGAAGTGCAGTGAGTCCAGAGAGTGCACTGGCACCACCGGGGATGTAGTGCAGTGAGTCCAGAGAGTGCTCTCGCACCACTGGGGATGCACTGCAGTGAGTCCAGAGAGTGCACTGGCACTACTGGGGATGCAGTGCAGTGAGTCCAGAGAATGCACTGGCACCACTGGGGATGCAGTGCAGTGAGTCCAGAGAGTTCACTGGCACCACTGGGGATGCAGTGCAGTGAGTCCAGAGAGTGCACTGGCACCACTGGGGCTTCAGTGCAGTCAGTCCAGAGAGTGCACTGGCACCACTGGGGATGCAGTACAGTGAGTCCAGAGAGTGCACTGGCACCACTGGGGATGCAGTACAGTGAGTCCAGAGAGTGCACTGGCACCACTGGGGATGCAGTGCAGTGAGTCCAGAGATTGCACTGGCACCACTGGGGATGCAGTGCAGTGAGTCCAGAGACTTCACTGGCACCACTGGAAATGCAGTGCAGTGAGTCCAGAGAGTGCACTGGCACCACTGGGGATGCAGTGCAGTGAGTCCAGAGAGTGCACTGGCACCACTGGGTATGCACTGCAGTGAGTCCAGAGAGTGCACTGGCACCACTGGGGATGCAGTGCAGTGAGTCCAGAGAGTGCACTGGCACCACTGGGGATGCAGTGCAGTGAGTCCAGAGAGTGCACTGGCACCACTGGGGATGCACTACAGTGAGATCAGAGATTGCACTGGCACCACAGGGGATACAGTGCAGTGAGTCCAGAGAGTGCACTGGCAACACTGGGGATGCACTGCAGTGAGTCCAGAGAGTGCACTGGCACCACTGGGGATGCAGTGAAGTGAGTGCAGAGAGTGCACTGGCACCACTGGGGATGCAGTGCAGTGAGTCCAGAGAGTGCACTGGCACCACTGGGGATGCAGTGCAGTGAGTCCAGAGAGTGCACTGGCACCACTGGGGATGCAGTGCAGTGAGTCCAGAGAGTGCACTGGCACCACTGGGGATGCAGTGCAGTGAGTCCAGTGAGTGTACTGGAACCACTGGGGATGCACTGCAGTGAGCCCAGAGAGTGCACTGGCACTACTGGGGATGCGGTGCAGTGAGTCCAGAGATTGCACTGGCACCACTGGGGATGCAGTGCAGTGAGTCCAGAGAGTGCACTAGCACCACTGGGGATGCAGTGCAGTGAATCCTGTTAGTACACTGGCACCACTGGGGATGCAGTGCAGTGAGTCCAGAGAGTGCACTGGCACCACTGGGGATGCACTGCAGTGAGTCCTGAGAGTGCACTGGCAGCACTGGAGATGCAGTACAGTGAGTCCAGTGAATGCCCTGGAACCACTGGGGATGCAGTGCAGTGAGTCCAGAGAGTGCACTGGCAGCACTGGTGATGCAGTACTGTGAGTCCAGTGAGTGCACTGGCTCCACTGGGCCTGCAGTGCAGTGAGTCCAGAGAGTGCACTGGCACCACTGGGGATGCGGTGCAGTAAGTCCAGAGAGTGCACTGGCACCACTGGGGATGTAGTGCAGTGACTCGAGAGAGTGCACTGGCACGACTGGGGATGCAGTGCAGTGAGTCCAGAGAGTACACTGGCACCACTGGGGATGCAGTGCAGTGAGTCCAGAGAGTGCACTGGCACCACTGGGGATGCAGTGCAGTGAGATCAGAGAGTGCACTGGCACCACAGGGGATACAGTGCAGTGAGTCCAGAGAGTGCACTGGCACCACTGGGATTGCAGTGCAGTGAGTCCAGAGAGTGCACTGGCACCAGTGGGGATGCAGTGCAGTGAGTCCAGAGAGTGCTCTGGCACCACTGGGGATGCAGTGCAGTGAGTCCAGAGAGTGCACTGGCACCACTGGGGATGCACTGCAGTGAGTCCAGAGAGTGCACTGGCACCACTGGGGATGCAGTGCATTGAGTCCAGAGAGTGCACTGGCACCACTGGTGATGCAGTCCAGTGAGTCCAGTGAATGCACTGGCACCACTGGGGATGCTGTGCAGTGAGTGCAGAGAGTGCACTGGCACCACCTGTGATGCAGTACAGTGTGTCCAGTGAGTGCACTGGCACCACTGGGGATGCAGTGCTGTGACTCCGGAAAGCGCACTGGCACCACTGGGGATGCAGTGCAGTCAGTCCAGTGAGTACACTGGCACCACTGGGGATGCAGTGCAGTGAGTCCAGAGAGTGCACTGGCACCACTGGGGATGCAGTGCAGTGAGTCCAGAGAGTGCACTGGCACCACTGGGGATGTGTCCAATGACTCCAGTGAGTGCACTGGCACCACTGGGGATGCAGTGCAGTCAGTGCAGTGAGTGCATTGGCACCACTGTGGGTGCAGTACAGTGAGTCCAGAGAGTGCACTGGCACCACTGGGGATGCACTGCAGTGAGTCCAGAGAGTGCACTGGCACCACTGGGGATGCCCTGCAGTGAGTCCAGAGAGTGCACTGGCACCACTGGGGATGCAGTGCAGTGAGTCCAGAGAGTGCACTGGCACCACTGGGGATGCAGTGCAGTGAGTCCAGAGAGTGCACTGGCACCACTGGGGATGCAGTGCAGTGAGTCCAGAGAGTGCACTGGCACCACCGGGGATGCAGTGCAGTGAGTCCAGAGAGTGCTCTGGCACCACTGGGGATGCAGTGCAGTGAGTCCAGAGAGTGCACTGGCACTACTGGGGATGCAGTGCAGTGAGTCCAGAGAATGCACTGGCACCACTGGGGATGCAGTGCAGTGAGTCCAGAGAGTTCACTGGCACCACTGGGGATGCAGTGCAGTGAGTCCAGAGAGTGCACTGGCACCACTGGGGATGCACTGCAGTGAGTCCAGAGAGTGCACTGGCACCACTGGTGATGCACTACAGTGAGTCCACAGAGTGCACTGGCACCACTGGGGATGCAGTACAGTGAGTCCAGAGAGTGCACTGGCACCACTGGGGATGCAGTGCAGTGAGTCCAGAGATTGCACTGGCACCACTGGGGATGCAGTGCAGTGAGTCCAGAGACTTCACTGGCACCACTGGAAATGCAGTGCAGTGAGTCCAGAGAGTGCACTGGCACCACTGGGGATGCAGTGCAGTGAGTCCAGAGAGTGCACTGGCACCACTGGGGATGCAGTGCAGTGAGTCCAGAGAGTGCACTGGCACCACTGGGGATGCAGTACAGTGAGTCCAGAGAGTGCACTAGCACCACTGGGGATGCACTGCAGTGAGTCCAGAGAGTGCACTGGCACCACTGGGGATGCACTACAGTGAGATCAGAGATTGCACTGGCACCACAGGGGATACAGTGCAGTGAGTCCAGAGAGTGCACTGGCACCACTGGGGATGCACTGCAGTGAGTCCAGAGAGTGCACTGGCACCACTGGGGATGCAGTGAAGTGAGTGCAGAGAGTGCACTGGCACCACTGGGGATGCAGTGCAGTGAGTCCAGAGAGTGCACTGGCACCACTGGGGATGCAGTGCAGTGAGTCCAGAGAGTGCACTGGCACCACTGGGGATGCAGTGCAGTGAGTCCAGTGAGTGTACTGGAACCACTGGGGATGCACTGCAGTGAGCCCAGAGAGTGCACTGGCACCACTTGGGATGCGGTGCAGTGAGTCCAGAGATTGCACTGGCACCACTGGGGATGCAGTGCAGTGAGTCCAGAGAGCTCACTGGCACCACTGGGGATGCAGTGCAGTGAGTCCAGAGAGTGCACTGGCAGCACTGGTGATGCAGTACTGTGAGTCCAGTGAGTGCACTGGCACCACTGGGGATGCAGTGCAGTGAGTCCAGAGAGTGCACTGGCACCACTGGGGATGCACTGCAGTGAGTCCAGAGAGTGCACTGGCACCACTGGGGATGTAGTGCAGTGACTCGAGAGAGTGCACTGGCACCACTGTGGATGCAGTGCAGTGAGTCCAGAGAGTACACTGGCACCACTGGGGATGCAGTGCAGTGAGTCCAGAGAGTGCACTGGCACCACTGGGGATGCACTGCAGTGAGATCAGAGAGTGCACTGGCACCACAGGGGATACAGTGCAGTGAGTCCAGAGAGTGCACTGGCACCACTGGGGATGCACTGCAGTGAGTCCAGAGAGTGCACTGGCACCAGTGGGGATGCAGTGCAGTGAGTCCAGAGAGTGCTCTGGCACCACTGGGGATGCACTGCATTGAGTCCAGAGAGTGCACTGGCACCACTGGTGATGCAGTCCAGTGAGTCCAGTGAATGCACTGGCACCACTGGGGATGCTGTGCAGTGAGTGCAGAGAGTGCACTGGCACCACCTGTGATGCAGTACAGTGTGTCCAGTGAGTGCACTGGCACCACTGGGGATGCAGTGCTGTGACTCCGGAGAGCGCACTGGCACCACTGGGGATGCAGTACAGTGAGTCCAGAGAGTGCACTGGTACCACTGGGGATGTGTCCAGTGAGTCCAGTGAGTGCACTGGCACCACTGGGGATGCAGTGCAGTCAGTGCAGTGAGTGCATTGGCACCACTGTGGGTGCAGTACAGTGAGTCCAGAGAGTGCACTGGCACCACTGGGGATGCACTGCAGTGAGTCCAGAGAGTGCACTGGCACCACTGGGGATGCAGTGCAGTGAGTCCAGAGAGTGCACTGGCACCACTGGGGATGCAGTGCAGTGAGTCCAGAGAGTGCACTGGCACCACTGGGGATGCAGTGCAGTGAGTCCAGAGAGTGCACTGGCACCACTGGGGATGCAGTGCAGTGAGTCCAGAGAGTGCACTGGCACCACTGGGGATGCAGTGCAGTGAGTCCAGAGAGTGCACTGGCACCACTGGGGATGCAGTGCAGTGAGCCCAGAGAGTGCACTGGCACCACTTGGGATGCGGTGCAGAGAGTCCAGAGATTGCACTGGCACCACTGGGGATGCAGTGCAGTGAGTCCAGAGAGTGCACTAGCACCACTGGGGATGCAGTGCAGTGAATCCTGTTAGTACACTGGCACCACTGGGGATGCAGTGCAGTGAGTCCAGAGAGCTCACTGGCACCACTGGGGATTCACTGCAGTGAGTCCAGAGAGTGCACTGGCACCACTGGAGATGCAGTACAGTGAGTCCAGTGAATGCACTGGAACCACTGGGGATGCAGTGCAGTGAGTCCAGAGAGTGCACTGGCACCACTGGGGATGCAGTACTGTGAGGCCAGTGAGTGCACTGGCTCCACTGGGCCTGCAGTGCAGTGAGTCCAGAGAGTGCACTGGCACCACTGGGGATGCGGTGCAGTAAGTCCAGAGAGTGCACTGGCACCACTGGGGATGTAGTGCAGTGACTCGAGAGAGTGCACTGGCACCACTGGGGATGCAGTGCAGTGAGTCCAGAGAGTACACTGGCACCACTGGGAATGCAGTGCAGTGAGTCCAGAGAGTGCACTGGCACCACTGGGGATGCACTACAGTGAGATCAGAGAGTGCACTGGCACCACAGGGGATACAGTGCAGTGAGTCCAGAGAGTGCACTGGCACCACTGGGGATGCACTGCAGTGAGTCCAGAGAGTGCACTGGCACCAGTGGGGATGCAGTGCAGTGAGTCCAGAGAGTGCTCTGGCACCACTGGGGATGCAGTGCAGTGAGTCCAGAGAGTGCACTGGCACCACTGGGGATGCAGTGCAGTGAGTCCAGAGAGTGCACTGGCACCACTGGGGATGCAGTGCATTGAGTCCAGAGAGTGCACTGGCACCACTGGTGATGCAGTCCAGTCAGTCCAGTGAATGCACTGGCACCACTGGGGATGCTGTGCAGTGAGTGCAGAGAGTGCACTGGCACCACCTGTGATGCAGTACAGTGTGTCCAGTGAGTGCACTGGCACCACTGGGGATGCAGTGCTGTGACTCCGGAGAGCGCACTGGCACCACTGGGGATGCAGTGCAGTGAGTCCAGAGAGTGCACTGGCACCACTGGGGATGTGTCCAGTGAGTCCAGTGAGTGCACTGGCACCACTGGGGATGCAGTGCAGTCGGTGCAGTGAGTGCATTGGCACCACTGTGGGTGCAGTACAGTGAGTCCAGAGAGTGCACTGGCACCACTGGGGATGCCCTGCAGTGAGTCCAGAGAGTGCACTGGCACCACTGGGGATGCAGTGCAGTGAGTCCAGAGAGTGCACTGGCACCACTGGGGATGCAGTGCAGTGAGTCCAGAGAGTGCACTGGCACCACTGGGGATGCAGTGCAGTGAGTCCAGAGAGTGCACTGGCACCACTGGGGATGCAGTGCAGTGAGTCCAGAGAGTGCACTGGCACCACTGGGGATGCAGTGCAGTGAGTCCAGAGAGTGCACTGGCACCACTGGGGATGCAGTGCAGTGAGTCCAGAGAGTGCACTGGCACCACTGGGGATGCACTTCAGTGAGTCCAGAGAGTGCACTGGCACCACCGGGGATGCACTGCAGTGAGTCCAGAGAGTGCAGTGGCACCACTGGGATTGCAGTACAGTGAGTCCACAGAGTGCACTGGCACCACTGGGGATGCAGTACAGTGAGTCCAGAGAGTGCACTGGCACCACTGGGGATGCACTGCAGTGAGTCCAGAGAGTGCACTGGCACCACTGGGGATGCAGTTTAGTGAGTCCAGAGAGTGCACTGGCACCACTGGGGATGCAGTGCAGTGAGTCCAGTGAGTGTACTGGCACCACTGGGGATGCACTGCAGTGAGTCCAGAGAGTGCACTGGCACCACTGAGAATGTACTTCAGTGAGTCCAGAGAGTGCACTGGCACCACTGGGGATGCACTGCAGTGAGTCCAGAGAGTGCACTGGCACCACTGGGGATGCACTGCAGTGAGTCCAGAGAGTGCACTGGCACCACCTGTGATGCAGTGCAGTGAGTCCAGAGAGTGCACTGGCACCACTGGGGATACACTGCAGTGAGTCCAGAGAGTGCACTGGCACCACTGGGGATGCAGTGCAGTGAGTCCAGAGAGTGCACTGGCACCACTGTGGATGCGGTGCCGGGAGTCCAGAGAGTGCTTTGGCACCACTGGGGATGCAGTGCAGTGAGTCCAGAGAGTGCACTGGCACCACTGGGGATGCACTGCAGTGAGTCCAGAGAGTGCACTGGCACCACTGGGGATGCACTGCAGTGAGCCCAGAGAGTGCACTGGCACCACTGGAGATGCAGTCCAGTGAGTCCAGTGAATGCACTGGCAGCACTGGGGATGCAGTGCAGTGAGTCCAGAGAGTGCACTGGCACCACTGGTGATGCAGTATAGTGAGTCCAGAGAGTGCACTGGCACCACTGGGGATGCCCTGCAGTGAGTCCAGAGAGTGCACTGGCACCACTGGGGATGCAGTGCAGTGAGTCCAGAGAGTGCACTGGCTCCACTGGGGATGCCCTGCAGTGAGTCCAGAGAGTGCACTGGCACCACTGGGGATGCACTGCAGTGAGTCCAGAGAGTGCACTGGCACCACTGGGGATGCGGTGCCGGGAGTCCAGAGATTGCTTTGGCACCACTGGGGATGCAGTGCAGTGAGTCCAGAGAGTGCTCTGGCACCACTGGGGATGCAGTGCAGTGAGTCCAGAGAGTGCACTGGCACCACTGGGGATGCAGTGCAGTGAGTCCAGAGAGTGCACTGGCACCACTGGGGATGCAGTGCATTGAGTCCAGAGAGTGCACTGGCACCACTGGTGATGCAGTCCAGTGAGTCCAGTGAATGCACTGGCACCACTGGGGATGCTGTGCAGTGAGTGCAGAGAGTGCACTGGCACCACCTGTGATGCAGTACAGTGTGTCCAGTGAGTGCACTGGCACCACTGGGGATGCAGTGCTGTGACTCCGGAAAGCGCACTGGCACCACTGGGGATGCAGTGCAGTCAGTCCAGTGAGTACACTGGCACCACTGGGGATGCAGTGCAGTGAGTCCAGAGAGTGCACTGGCACCACTGGGGATGGACTGCAGTGAGTCCAGAGAGTGCACTGGCACCACTGGGGATGTGTCCAGTGAGTCCAGTGAGTGCACTGGCACCACTGGGGATGCAGTGCAGTCAGTGCAGTGAGTGCATTGGCACCACTGTGGGTGCAGTACAGTGAGTCCAGAGAGTGCACTGGCACCACTGGGGATGCACTGCAGTGAGTCCAGAGAGTGCACTGGCACCACTGGGGATGCAGTGCAGTGAGTCCAGAGAGTGCACTGGCAACACTGGGGATGCAGTGCAGTGAGTCCAGAGAGTGCACTGGCACCACTGGGGATGCAGTGCAGTGAGTCCAGAGAGTGCACTGGCACCACTGGGGATGTGTCCAGTGAGTCCAGTGAGTGCACTGGCACCACTGGGGATGCAGTGCAGTCAGTGCAGTGAGTGCATTGGCACCACTGTGGGTGCAGTACAGTGAGTCCAGAGAGTGCACTGGCACCACTGGGGATGCACTGCAGTGAGTCCAGAGAGTGCACTGGCACCACTGGGGATGCCCTGCAGTGAGTCCAGAGAGTGCACTGGCACCACTGGGGATGCAGTGCAGTGAGTCCAGAGAGTGCACTGGCACCACTGGGGATGTAGTGCAGTGACTCGAGAGAGTGCACTGGCACCACTGGGGATGCAGTGCAGTGAGTCCAGAGAGTACACTGGCACCACTGGGAATGCAGTGCAGTGAGTCCAGAGAGTGCACTGGCACCACTGGGGATGCACTACAGTGAGATCAGAGAGTGCACTGGCACCACAGGGGATACAGTGCAGTGAGTCCAGAGAGTGCACTGGCACCACTGGGGATGCACTGCAGTGAGTCCAGAGAGTGCACTGGCACCAGTGGGGATGCAGTGCAGTGAGTCCAGAGAGTGCTCTGGCACCACTGGGGATGCAGTGCAGTGAGTCCAGAGAGTGCACTGGCACCACTGGGGATGCAGTGCAGTGAGTCCAGAGAGTGCACTGGCACCACTGGGGATGCAGTGCATTGAGTCCAGAGAGTGCACTGGCACCACTGGTGATGCAGTCCAGTCAGTCCAGTGAATGCACTGGCACCACTGGGGATGCTGTGCAGTGAGTGCAGAGAGTGCACTGGCACCACCTGTGATGCAGTACAGTGTGTCCAGTGAGTGCACTGGCACCACTGGGGATGCAGTGCTGTGACTCCGGAGAGCGCACTGGCACCACTGGGGATGCAGTGCAGTGAGTCCAGAGAGTGCACTGGCACCACTGGGGATGTGTCCAGTGAGTCCAGTGAGTGCACTGGCACCACTGGGGATGCAGTGCAGTCGGTGCAGTGAGTGCATTGGCACCACTGTGGGTGCAGTACAGTGAGTCCAGAGAGTGCACTGGCACCACTGGGGATGCCCTGCAGTGAGTCCAGAGAGTGCACTGGCACCACTGGGGATGCAGTGCAGTGAGTCCAGAGAGTGCACTGGCACCACTGGGGATGCAGTGCAGTGAGTCCAGAGAGTGCACTGGCACCACTGGGGATGCAGTGCAGTGAGTCCAGAGAGTGCACTGGCACCACTGGGGATGCAGTGCAGTGAGTCCAGAGAGTGCACTGGCACCACTGGGGATGCAGTGCAGTGAGTCCAGAGAGTGCACTGGCACCACTGGGGATGCAGTGCAGTGAGTCCAGAGAGTGCACTGGCACCACTGGGGATGCACTTCAGTGAGTCCAGAGAGTGCACTGGCACCACCGGGGATGCACTGCAGTGAGTCCAGAGAGTGCAGTGGCACCACTGGGATTGCAGTACAGTGAGTCCACAGAGTGCACTGGCACCACTGGGGATGCAGTACAGTGAGTCCAGAGAGTGCACTGGCACCACTGGGGATGCACTGCAGTGAGTCCAGAGAGTGCACTGGCACCACTGGGGATGCAGTTTAGTGAGTCCAGAGAGTGCACTGGCACCACTGGGGATGCAGTGCAGTGAGTCCAGTGAGTGTACTGGCACCACTGGGGATGCACTGCAGTGAGTCCAGAGAGTGCACTGGCACCACTGAGAATGTACTTCAGTGAGTCCAGAGAGTGCACTGGCACCACTGGGGATGCACTGCAGTGAGTCCAGAGAGTGCACTGGCACCACTGGGGATGCACTGCAGTGAGTCCAGAGAGTGCACTGGCACCACCTGTGATGCAGTGCAGTGAGTCCAGAGAGTGCACTGGCACCACTGGGGATACACTGCAGTGAGTCCAGAGAGTGCACTGGCACCACTGGGGATGCAGTGCAGTGAGTCCAGAGAGTGCACTGGCACCACTGTGGATGCGGTGCCGGGAGTCCAGAGAGTGCTTTGGCACCACTGGGGATGCAGTGCAGTGAGTCCAGAGAGTGCACTGGCACCACTGGGGATGCACTGCAGTGAGTCCAGAGAGTGCACTGGCACCACTGGGGATGCACTGCAGTGAGCCCAGAGAGTGCACTGGCACCACTGGAGATGCAGTCCAGTGAGTCCAGTGAATGCACTGGCAGCACTGGGGATGCAGTGCAGTGAGTCCAGAGAGTGCACTGGCACCACTGGTGATGCAGTATAGTGAGTCCAGAGAGTGCACTGGCACCACTGGGGATGCCCTGCAGTGAGTCCAGAGAGTGCACTGGCACCACTGGGGATGCAGTGCAGTGAGTCCAGAGAGTGCACTGGCTCCACTGGGGATGCCCTGCAGTGAGTCCAGAGAGTGCACTGGCACCACTGGGGATGCACTGCAGTGAGTCCAGAGAGTGCACTGGCACCACTGGGGATGCGGTGCCGGGAGTCCAGAGATTGCTTTGGCACCACTGGGGATGCAGTGCAGTGAGTCCAGAGAGTGCTCTGGCACCACTGGGGATGCAGTGCAGTGAGTCCAGAGAGTGCACTGGCACCACTGGGGATGCAGTGCAGTGAGTCCAGAGAGTGCACTGGCACCACTGGGGATGCAGTGCATTGAGTCCAGAGAGTGCACTGGCACCACTGGTGATGCAGTCCAGTGAGTCCAGTGAATGCACTGGCACCACTGGGGATGCTGTGCAGTGAGTGCAGAGAGTGCACTGGCACCACCTGTGATGCAGTACAGTGTGTCCAGTGAGTGCACTGGCACCACTGGGGATGCAGTGCTGTGACTCCGGAAAGCGCACTGGCACCACTGGGGATGCAGTGCAGTCAGTCCAGTGAGTACACTGGCACCACTGGGGATGCAGTGCAGTGAGTCCAGAGAGTGCACTGGCACCACTGGGGATGGACTGCAGTGAGTCCAGAGAGTGCACTGGCACCACTGGGGATGTGTCCAGTGAGTCCAGTGAGTGCACTGGCACCACTGGGGATGCAGTGCAGTCAGTGCAGTGAGTGCATTGGCACCACTGTGGGTGCAGTACAGTGAGTCCAGAGAGTGCACTGGCACCACTGGGGATGCACTGCAGTGAGTCCAGAGAGTGCACTGGCACCACTGGGGATGCAGTGCAGTGAGTCCAGAGAGTGCACTGGCAACACTGGGGATGCAGTGCAGTGAGTCCAGAGAGTGCACTGGCACCACTGGGGATGCAGTGCAGTGAGTCCAGAGAGTGCACTGGCACCACTGGGGATGTGTCCAGTGAGTCCAGTGAGTGCACTGGCACCACTGGGGATGCAGTGCAGTCAGTGCAGTGAGTGCATTGGCACCACTGTGGGTGCAGTACAGTGAGTCCAGAGAGTGCACTGGCACCACTGGGGATGCACTGCAGTGAGTCCAGAGAGTGCACTGGCACCACTGGGGATGCCCTGCAGTGAGTCCAGAGAGTGCACTGGCACCACTGGGGATGCAGTGCAGTGAGTCCAGAGAGTGCACTGGCACCACTGGGGATGCAGTGCAGTGAGTCCAGAGAGTGCACTGGCACCACTGGGGATGCAGTGCAGTGAGTCCAGAGAGTGCACTGGCACCACCGGGGATGCAGTGCAGTGAGTCCAGAGAGTGCTCTGACACCACTGGGGATGCACTGCAGTGAGTCCAGAGAGTGCACTGGCACTACTGGGGATGCTGTGCAGTGAGTCCAGAGAATGCACTGGCACCACTGGGGATGCAGTGCAGTGAGTCCAGAGATTGCACTGGCACCACTGGGGATGCAGTGCAGTGAGTCCAGAGACTTCACTGGCACCACTGGAAATGCAGTGCAGTGAGTCCAGAGAGTGCACTGGCACCACTAGGGATGCAGTGCAGTGAGTCCAGAGAGTGCACTGGCACCACTGGGGATGCAGTGCAGTGAGTCCAGAGAGTGCACTGGCACCACTGGGGATGCAGTGCAGTGAGTCCAGAGAGTGCACTAGCACCACTGGGGATGCAGTGCAGTGAGTCCAGAGAGTGCACTGGCACCACTGGGGATGCACTACAGTGAGATCAGAGATTGCACTGGCACCACAGGGGATACAGTGCAGTGAGTCCAGAGAGTGCACTGGCAACACTGGGGATGCACTGCAGTGAGTCCAGAGAGTGCACTGGCACCACTGGGGATGCCCTGCAGTGAGTCCAGAGAGTGCACTGGCACCACTGGGGATGCAGTGCAGTGAGTCCAGAGAGTGCACTGGCACCACTGGGGATGCAGTGCAGTGAGTCCAGAGAGTGCACTGGCACCACTGGGGATGCAGTGCAGTGAGTCCAGAGAGTGCACTGGCACCACTGGGGATGCAGTGCAGTGAGTCCAGTGAGTGTACTGGAACCACTGGGGATGCACTGCAGTTAGCCCAGAGAGTGCACTGGCACCACTTGGGATGCGGTGCAGTGAGTCCAGAGATTGCACTGGCACCACTGGGGATGCAGTGCAGTGAGTCCCGAGAGTGCACTAGCACCACTGGGGATGCAGTGCAGTGAATCCTGTTAGTACACTGGCACCACTGGGGATGCAGTGCAGTGAGTCCAGAGAGCTCACTGGCACCACTGGGGTTGCACTGCATTGAGTCCAGAGAGTGCACTGGCACCACTGGAGATGCAGTACAGTGAGTCCAGTGAATGCACTGGAACCACTGGGGATGCAGTGCAGTGAGTTCAGAGAGTGCACTGGCAGCACTGGTGATGCAGTACTGTGAGTCCAGTGAGTGCACTGGCTCCACTGGGCCTGCAGTGCAGTGAGTCCAGAGAGTGCACTGGCACCACTGGGGATGCGGTGCAGTAAGTCCAGAGAGTGCACTGGCACCACTGGGGATGCACTGCAGTGAGTCCAGAGAGTGTACTGGCACCACTGGGGATGCACTGCAGTGTGTTCAGAGAGTGCAGTGGCACCACTGGGGATGCACTGCAGTGAGTCCAGAGAGTGCACTGGCACCACTGGGGATGCAGTGCAGTGAGTCCAGAGAGTGCACTGGCACCACTGGGGATGCAGTGCGGTGAGTCCAGAGAGTGCACTGGCACCACTGGGGATGCAGTGCAGTGAGTCCAGAGAGTGCACTGGCACCACTGGGGATGCACTGCAGTGAGTCCAGAGAGTTCTTTGGCACCACTGGGGATGCAGTGCAGTGAGTCCAGAGAGTGCACTGGCTCCACTGGGGATGCACTGCAGTGAGTCCAGAGAGTGCACTGGCACCACTGGGGATGCAGTGCAGTTAGTCCAGAGTGCACTGTCACCAATGGGGACGCAGTACAGTGAGTCCACAGAGTGCACTGGCACCACTGGGGATGCAGTGCAGTGAGTCCAGAGAGTGCACTGGCACCACTGGGGATGCAGTGCAGTGAGTCCAGAGAGTGCACTGGCACCACTGGTGATGTAGTGCAGTGTGTCCAGAGAGTGCACTGGCACCACTGGGGATGCACTGCAGTGAGCCCAGAGAGTGCACTGGCACCACTGGAGATGCAGTCCTGTGTGTCCAGTGAATGCACTGGCACCACTGGGGATGCAGTGCAGTGAGTCCAGAGAGTGCACTGGCACCACTGGGGATGCAGTATAGTGAGTCCAGAGAGTGCACTGGCACCAATGGGGATGCAGTGCAGTGAGTCCAGAGAGTGCACTGGCACCACTGGGGATGCACTGCAGTGAGTCCAGAGAGTGCACTGGCACCACTGGGGATGCAGTGCAGTGAGTCCAGAGAGTGCACTGGCACCACTGGGGATGCACTGCAGTGAGTCCAGAGAGTGCACTGGCGCCACTGGGGATGCAGTGCAGTGAGTCCAGAGAATGCACTGGCACCACTGGGGATGCAGTGCAGTGAGTCCAGAGAGTGCACTGGCACCACTGGGGATGCACTTCAGTGAGTCCAGAGAGTGCACTGGCACCACTGGGGATGCACTGCAGTGAGTCCAGAGAGTGCACTGGCACCACTGGGGATGCAGTACAGTGAGTCCAGAGAGTGCACTGGCACCACTGGGGATGCAGTACAGTGAGTCCAGAGAGTGCACTGGCACCACTGGGGATGCAGTGCAGTGAGTCCAGAGAGTGCACTGGCACCACAGGGAATGCAGAGAAGTGAGTCCAGAGAGTGCACTGGCACCACTTTGGATGCAGTGCAGTGAGTCCAGAGAGTGCACTGGCACCACTGGGGATGCAGTGCAGTGAGTCCAGAGAGTGCACTGGCACCACTGGGGATGCACTGCAGTGAATCCAGAGAGTGCACTGGCACCACTGGTGATGCAGTACAGTGAGTCCAGAGAGTGCACTGGCACCACTGGGGATGCAGTGCAGTGAGTCCAGAGATTGCACTGGCACTACTGGGGATGCAGTGCAGTGAGTCCAGAGAGTGCACTGGCACCACTGGGGATGCAGTGCAGTGAGTCCAGAGAGTGCACTGGCACCACTGGGGATTCAGTGCAGTGAGTCCAGAGAGTGCACTGGCACCACTGGGGATGCAGTGCAGTGAGTCCAGAGAGTGCACGGGCTCCACTGGGGATGCAGTGCAGTGAGTCCAGAGAGTGCACTGGCACCACTGGTGATGCAGTTTAGTGAGTCCAGAGAGTGCACTGGCACCACTGGGGATGCAGTGCAGTGAGTCCAGTGAGTGTACTGGCACCACTGGGGATGCAGTGCAGTGAGTCCAGAGAGTGCACTGGCACCACTGAGAATGCACTTCAGTGTGTCCAGAGACTACACTAGAACCACTGGGGATGCAGTGCAGTGAGTCCAGAGAGTGCACTGGCACCACTGGTGATGCAGTGCACTGAGTCCAGAGAGTGCACTGGCACCACTGGTGATGCACTGCAGTGAGTCCAGAGAGTGCACTGGCACCACTGTGGATGCAGTGCAGTGAGTCCACAGAGAGCACTGGCACCACTGGGGATGCACTGCAGTGAGTCCAGAGAGTGCACTGGCACCACTGGGGATGCACTGCAGTGAGTCCAGAGAGTGCACTAGCACCACTGGGGATGCTGTGCAGTGAGTGCAGAGAGTGCACTGGCACCACTCGGGATGCAGTGCAGTCAGTCCAGTGAGTGTACTGGCACCACTGGGGATGCACTGCAGTGAGTCCAAAGAGTGCACTGGCACCATGAGAATGCACTTCACAGAGTCCAGAGAGTGCACTGGCACCACTGGGGATGCACTGCAGTGAGTCAAGAGAGTGCACCGGAACCACTGGGGATGCCGTGCAGTGAGTCCAGAGAGTGCACTGGCACCACTGGGGATGCACTGCAGTGAGTCCAGAGAGTGCACTGGCACCACTGGGGATGCAGTGCAGTGAGTCCAGAGAGTGCACTGGCACCACTGGGGATGCAGTGCAGTGAGTCCAGAGAGTGCACTGGCACCACTGGGGATGCAGTGCAGTGAGTCCAGAGAGTGCACTGGCACCACTGGGGATGCACTGCGGTGAGTCCAGAGAGTGCACTGGCACCACTGGTGATGCACTGCAGTGAGTCCAGAGAGTGCACTGGCACCACTGGTGATGCAGTGCAGTGAGTCCAGAGAGTGCACTGGCACCACTGGGGATGCACTGCAGTGAGTCCAGTGAGTGTACTGGCACCACTGGGGATGCACTGCAGTGTGTCCAGAGAGTGCAGTGGCACCACTGGGGATGCACTGCAGTGAGTCCAGAGAGTGCACTGGCACCACTGGGGATGCAGTGCAGTGAGTCCAGAGAGTGCACTGGCACCACTGGGGATGCAGTGCGGTGAGTCCAGAGAGTGCACTGGCACCACTGGGGATGCAGTGCAGTGAGTCCAGAGAGTGCACTGGCACCACTGGGGATGCACTGCAGTGAGTCCAGAGAGTTCTTTGGCACCACTGGGGATGCAGTGCAGTGAGTCCAGAGAGTGCACTGGCTCCACTGGGGATGCACTGCAGTGAGTCCAGAGAGTGCACTGGCACCACTGGGGATGCAGGGCAGTTAGTCCAGAGTGCACTGTCACCAATGGGGACGCAGTACAGTGAGTCCACAGAGTGCACTGGCACCACTGGGGATGCAGTGCAGTGAGTCCAGAGAGTGCACTGGCACCACTGGGGATGCAGTGCAGTGAGTCCAGAGAGTGCACTGGCACCACTGGTGATGTAGTGCAGTGTGTCCAGAGAGTGCACTGGCACCACTGGGGATGCACTGCAGTGAGCCCAGAGAGTGCACTGGCACCACTGGAGATGCAGTCCTGTGTGTCCAGTGAATGCACTGGCACCACTGGGGATGCCCTGCAGTGAGTCCAGAGAGTGCACTGGCACCACTGGTGATGCAGTATAGTGAGTCCAGAGAGTGCACTGGCACCAATGGGGATGCAGTGAAGTGAGTCCAGAGAGTGCACTGGCACCACTGGGGATGCACTGCAGTGAGTCCAGAGAGTGCACTGGCGCCACTGGGGATGCACTGCAGTGAGTCCAGAGAGTGCACTGGCACCACTGGGGATGCAGTACAGTGAGTCCAGTGAGTGCACTGGCACCACTGGGGATGTAGTGCAGTGACTCAAGATAGTGCACTTGCACCACTGGGGATGCAGTGCAGTGAGTCCAGAGAGTGCACTGGCACCACTGGTGATGCAGTACAGTGAGTCCAGAGAGTGCACTGGCACCACTGGGGATGCAGTGCAGTGAGTCCAGAGAGTGCACTGGCACCACTGGGGATGTGTCCAGTGAGTCCAGTGAGTGCACTGGCACCACTGGGGATGCAGTGCAGTCAGTGCAGTGAGTGCATTGGCACCACTGTGGGTGCAGTACAGTGAGTCCAGAGAGTGCACTGGCACCACTGGGGATGCACTGCAGTGAGTCCAGAGAGTGCACTGGCACCACTGGGGATGCCCTGCAGTGAGTCCAGAGAGTGCACTGGCACCACTGGGGATGCAGTGCAGTGAGTCCAGAGAGTGCACTGGCACCACTGGGGATGCAGTGCAGTGAGTCCAGAGAGTGCACTGGCACCACTGGGGATGCAGTGCAGTGAGTCCAGAGAGTGCACTGGCACCACTTGGGATGCAGTGCAGTGAGTCCAGAGAGTGCTCTGACACCACTGGGGATGCACTGCAGTGAGTCCAGAGAGTGCACTGGCACTACTGGGGATGCTGTGCAGTGAGTCCAGAGAATGCACTGGCACCACTGGGGATGCAGTGCAGTGAGTCCAGAGATTGCACTGGCACCACTGGGGATGCAGTGCAGTGAGTCCAGAGACTTCACTGGCACCACTGGAAATGCAGTGCAGTGAGTCCAGAGAGTGCACTGGCACCACTAGGGATGCAGTGCAGTGAGTCCAGAGAGTGCACTGGCACCACTGGGGATGCAGTGCAGTGAGTCCAGAGAGTGCACTGGCACCACTGGGGATGCAGTGCAGTGAGTCCAGAGAGTGCACTAGCACCACTGGGGATGCAGTGCAGTGAGTCCAGAGAGTGCACTGGCACCACTGGGGATGCACTACAGTGAGATCAGAGATTGCACTGGCACCACAGGGGATACAGTGCAGTGAGTCCAGAGAGTGCACTGGCAACACTGGGGATGCACTGCAGTGAGTCCAGAGAGTGCACTGGCACCACTGGGGATGCCCTGCAGTGAGTCCAGAGAGTGCACTGGCACCACTGGGGATGCAGTGCAGTGAGTCCAGAGAGTGCACTGGCACCACTGGGGATGCAGTGCAGTGAGTCCAGAGAGTGCACTGGCACCACTGGGGATGCAGTGCAGTGAGTCCAGAGAGTGCACTGGCACCACTGGGGATGCAGTGCAGTGAGTCCAGTGAGTGTACTGGAACCACTGGGGATGCACTGCAGTTAGCCCAGAGAGTGCACTGGCACCACTTGGGATGCGGTGCAGTGAGTCCAGAGATTGCACTGGCACCACTGGGGATGCAGTGCAGTGAGTCCCGAGAGTGCACTAGCACCACTGGGGATGCAGTGCAGTGAATCCTGTTAGTACACTGGCACCACTGGGGATGCAGTGCAGTGAGTCCAGAGAGCTCACTGGCACCACTGGGGTTGCACTGCATTGAGTCCAGAGAGTGCACTGGCACCACTGGAGATGCAGTACAGTGAGTCCAGTGAATGCACTGGAACCACTGGGGATGCAGTGCAGTGAGTTCAGAGAGTGCACTGGCAGCACTGGTGATGCAGTACTGTGAGTCCAGTGAGTGCACTGGCTCCACTGGGCCTGCAGTGCAGTGAGTCCAGAGAGTGCACTGGCACCACTGGGGATGCGGTGCAGTAAGTCCAGAGAGTGCACTGGCACCACTGGGGATGCACTGCAGTGAGTCCAGAGAGTGTACTGGCACCACTGGGGATGCACTGCAGTGTGTTCAGAGAGTGCAGTGGCACCACTGGGGATGCACTGCAGTGAGTCCAGAGAGTGCACTGGCACCACTGGGGATGCAGTGCAGTGAGTCCAGAGAGTGCACTGGCACCACTGGGGATGCAGTGCGGTGAGTCCAGAGAGTGCACTGGCACCACTGGGGATGCAGTGCAGTGAGTCCAGAGAGTGCACTGGCACCACTGGGGATGCACTGCAGTGAGTCCAGAGAGTTCTTTGGCACCACTGGGGATGCAGTGCAGTGAGTCCAGAGAGTGCACTGGCTCCACTGGGGATGCACTGCAGTGAGTCCAGAGAGTGCACTGGCACCACTGGGGATGCAGTGCAGTTAGTCCAGAGTGCACTGTCACCAATGGGGACGCAGTACAGTGAGTCCACAGAGTGCACTGGCACCACTGGGGATGCAGTGCAGTGAGTCCAGAGAGTGCACTGGCACCACTGGGGATGCAGTGCAGTGAGTCCAGAGAGTGCACTGGCACCACTGGTGATGTAGTGCAGTGTGTCCAGAGAGTGCACTGGCACCACTGGGGATGCACTGCAGTGAGCCCAGAGAGTGCACTGGCACCACTGGAGATGCAGTCCTGTGTGTCCAGTGAATGCACTGGCACCACTGGGGATGCAGTGCAGTGAGTCCAGAGAGTGCACTGGCACCACTGGGGATGCAGTATAGTGAGTCCAGAGAGTGCACTGGCACCAATGGGGATGCAGTGCAGTGAGTCCAGAGAGTGCACTGGCACCACTGGGGATGCACTGCAGTGAGTCCAGAGAGTGCACTGGCACCACTGGGGATGCAGTGCAGTGAGTCCAGAGAGTGCACTGGCACCACTGGGGATGCACTGCAGTGAGTCCAGAGAGTGCACTGGCGCCACTGGGGATGCAGTGCAGTGAGTCCAGAGAATGCACTGGCACCACTGGGGATGCAGTGCAGTGAGTCCAGAGAGTGCACTGGCACCACTGGGGATGCACTTCAGTGAGTCCAGAGAGTGCACTGGCACCACTGGGGATGCACTGCAGTGAGTCCAGAGAGTGCACTGGCACCACTGGGGATGCAGTACAGTGAGTCCAGAGAGTGCACTGGCACCACTGGGGATGCAGTACAGTGAGTCCAGAGAGTGCACTGGCACCACTGGGGATGCAGTGCAGTGAGTCCAGAGAGTGCACTGGCACCACAGGGAATGCAGAGAAGTGAGTCCAGAGAGTGCACTGGCACCACTTTGGATGCAGTGCAGTGAGTCCAGAGAGTGCACTGGCACCACTGGGGATGCAGTGCAGTGAGTCCAGAGAGTGCACTGGCACCACTGGGGATGCACTGCAGTGAATCCAGAGAGTGCACTGGCACCACTGGTGATGCAGTACAGTGAGTCCAGAGAGTGCACTGGCACCACTGGGGATGCAGTGCAGTGAGTCCAGAGATTGCACTGGCACTACTGGGGATGCAGTGCAGTGAGTCCAGAGAGTGCACTGGCACCACTGGGGATGCAGTGCAGTGAGTCCAGAGAGTGCACTGGCACCACTGGGGATTCAGTGCAGTGAGTCCAGAGAGTGCACTGGCACCACTGGGGATGCAGTGCAGTGAGTCCAGAGAGTGCACGGGCTCCACTGGGGATGCAGTGCAGTGAGTCCAGAGAGTGCACTGGCACCACTGGTGATGCAGTTTAGTGAGTCCAGAGAGTGCACTGGCACCACTGGGGATGCAGTGCAGTGAGTCCAGTGAGTGTACTGGCACCACTGGGGATGCAGTGCAGTGAGTCCAGAGAGTGCACTGGCACCACTGAGAATGCACTTCAGTGTGTCCAGAGACTACACTAGAACCACTGGGGATGCAGTGCAGTGAGTCCAGAGAGTGCACTGGCACCACTGGTGATGCAGTGCACTGAGTCCAGAGAGTGCACTGGCACCACTGGTGATGCACTGCAGTGAGTCCAGAGAGTGCACTGGCACCACTGTGGATGCAGTGCAGTGAGTCCACAGAGAGCACTGGCACCACTGGGGATGCACTGCAGTGAGTCCAGAGAGTGCACTGGCACCACTGGGGATGCACTGCAGTGAGTCCAGAGAGTGCACTAGCACCACTGGGGATGCTGTGCAGTGAGTGCAGAGAGTGCACTGGCACCACTCGGGATGCAGTGCAGTCAGTCCAGTGAGTGTACTGGCACCACTGGGGATGCACTGCAGTGAGTCCAAAGAGTGCACTGGCACCATGAGAATGCACTTCACAGAGTCCAGAGAGTGCACTGGCACCACTGGGGATGCACTGCAGTGAGTCAAGAGAGTGCACCGGAACCACTGGGGATGCCGTGCAGTGAGTCCAGAGAGTGCACTGGCACCACTGGGGATGCACTGCAGTGAGTCCAGAGAGTGCACTGGCACCACTGGGGATGCAGTGCAGTGAGTCCAGAGAGTGCACTGGCACCACTGGGGATGCAGTGCAGTGAGTCCAGAGAGTGCACTGGCACCACTGGGGATGCACTGCGGTGAGTCCAGAGAGTGCACTGGCACCACTGGTGATGCACTGCAGTGAGTCCAGAGAGTGCACTGGCACCACTGGTGATGCAGTGCAGTGAGTCCAGAGAGTGCACTGGCACCACTGGGGATGCACTGCAGTGAGTCCAGTGAGTGTACTGGCACCACTGGGGATGCACTGCAGTGTGTCCAGAGAGTGCAGTGGCACCACTGGGGATGCACTGCAGTGAGTCCAGAGAGTGCACTGGCACCACTGGGGATGCAGTGCAGTGAGTCCAGAGAGTGCACTGGCACCACTGGGGATGCAGTGCGGTGAGTCCAGAGAGTGCACTGGCACCACTGGGGATGCAGTGCAGTGAGTCCAGAGAGTGCACTGGCACCACTGGGGATGCACTGCAGTGAGTCCAGAGAGTTCTTTGGCACCACTGGGGATGCAGTGCAGTGAGTCCAGAGAGTGCACTGGCTCCACTGGGGATGCACTGCAGTGAGTCCAGAGAGTGCACTGGCACCACTGGGGATGCAGGGCAGTTAGTCCAGAGTGCACTGTCACCAATGGGGACGCAGTACAGTGAGTCCACAGAGTGCACTGGCACCACTGGGGATGCAGTGCAGTGAGTCCAGAGAGTGCACTGGCACCACTGGGGATGCAGTGCAGTGAGTCCAGAGAGTGCACTGGCACCACTGGTGATGTAGTGCAGTGTGTCCAGAGAGTGCACTGGCACCACTGGGGATGCACTGCAGTGAGCCCAGAGAGTGCACTGGCACCACTGGAGATGCAGTCCTGTGTGTCCAGTGAATGCACTGGCACCACTGGGGATGCCCTGCAGTGAGTCCAGAGAGTGCACTGGCACCACTGGTGATGCAGTATAGTGAGTCCAGAGAGTGCACTGGCACCAATGGGGATGCAGTGAAGTGAGTCCAGAGAGTGCACTGGCACCACTGGGGATGCACTGCAGTGAGTCCAGAGAGTGCACTGGCGCCACTGGGGATGCAGTGCAGTGAGTCCAGAGAGTGCACTGGCACCACTGGGGATGCACTGCAGTGAGTCCAGAGAGTGCACTGGCGCCACTGGGGATGCAGTGCAGTGAGTCCAGAGAATGCACTGGCACCACTGGGGATGCAGTGCAGTGAGTCCAGAGAGTGCACTGGCACCACTGGGGATGCACTTCAGTGAGTCCAGAGAGTGCACTGGCACCACTGGGGATGCAGTGCAGTGAGTCCAGAGAATGCACTGGCACCACTAGGGATGCAGTGCAGTGAGTCCAGAGAGTGCACTGGCACCACTGGGGATGCACTTCAGTGAGTCCAGAGAGTGCACTGGCACCACTGGGGATGCACTGCAGTGAGTCCAGAGAGTGCACTGGCACCACTGGGGATGCAGTACAGTGAGTCCAGAGAGTGCACTGGCACCACAGGGAATGCAGAGAAGTGAGTCCAGAGAGTGCACTGGCACCACTGGGGATGCAGTGCAGTGAGTCCAGAGAGTGCACTGGCACCACCTGTGATGCAGTGCAGTGAGTCCAGAGAGTGCACTGGCACCACTGGGGATGCACTGCAGTGAATCCAGAGAGTGCACTGGCACCACTGGTGATGCAGTACAGTGAGTCCAGAGAGTGCACTGGCACCACTGGGGATGCACTGCAGGGAGTCCAGAGATTGCACTGGCACCACTGGGGATGCAGTGCAGTGAGTCCAGAGAGTGCACTAGCACCACTGGGGATGCAGTGCAGTGAGTCCAGAGAGTGCACTGGCACCACTGGGGATGCAGTGCAGTGAGTCCAGAGAGTGCACTGGCACCACTGGGGATGCAGTGCAGTGAGTCCAGAGAGTGCACGGGCTCCACTGGGGATGCAGTGCAGTGAGTCCAGAGAGTGCACTGGCACCACTTGTGATGCAGTGCAGTGAGTCCAGTGAGTGCACTGGCACCAGTGGGGATGCAGTACAGTGAGTCCAGAGAGTGCACTGGCACCACTGGGGATGCAGTGCAGTGAGTCCAGAGAGTGCACTGGCTCCACTGGGGATGCACTGCAGTGAGTCCAGAGAGTGCACTGACACCACTGGGGATGCAGTGCAGTGAGTCCAAAGACTTCACTGGCACCACTGGGGATGCAGTGCAGTGAGTCCAGAGAGTGCACTGGCACCACAGGGGATGCAGTGAAGTGAGTGCAGAGAGTGCATTGGCACCACTGGGGATGCACTACAGTGAGTCCAGAGAGTGCACTGGCACCACTGGGGATGCAGTGCAGTGAGTCCAGAGAGTGCACTGGCACCACTGGGGATGCACTGCAGTGAGCCCAGAGAGTGCACTGGCACCACTGGAGATGCAGTGCAGTGAGTCCAGTGAATGCACTGGAACCACTGGGGATGCAGTGCAGTGAGTCCAGAGAGTGCACTGGCACCACTGGTAATGCAGTACAGTGAGTCCAGTGAATGCACTGGAACCACTGGGGATGCAGTGCAGTGAGTCCAGAGAGTGCTCTAGCACCACTGCGGATGCAGTGCAGTGAGTCCAGTGAATGCACTGGAACCACTGGGGATGCAGTGCAGTGAGTCCAGAGAGTGCACTGGCACCACTGGGGATGCAGTGCAGTGAATCCTGTTAGTACACTGGCACCACTGGGGATGCAGTGCAGTGAGTCCAGAGAGCTCCCTGGCACCACTGGGGATGCACTGCAGTGAGTCCAGAGAGTGCACTGGCACCACTGAGCATGCACTTCAGTGAGTCCAGAGAGTGCACTGGCACCACTGGAGATGCAGTACAGTGAGTCCAGTGAATGCACTGGAACCACTGGGGATGCAGTGCAGTGAGTCCAGAGAGTGCACTGGCAGCACTGGTGATGCAGTACAGTGAGTCCAGTGAATGCACTGGAACCACTGGGGATGCAGTGCAGTGAGTCTAGAGAGTGCACTGGCACCACTGGAGATGCAGTACAGTGAGTCCAGTGAATGCCCTGGAACCACTGGGGATGCAGTGCAGTGAGTCCAGAGAGTGCACTAGCACCACTGGGGATGCAGTGCAGTGAATCCTGTTAGTACACTGGCACCACTGGGGATGCAGTGCAGTGAGTCCAGAGAGCTCCCTGGCACCACTGGTGATGCACTGCAGTGAGTCCAGAGAGTGCACTGGCACCACTGGAGATGCAGTACAGTGAGTCCAGTGAATGCACTGGAACCACTGGGGATGCAGTGCAGTGAGTCCAGAGAGTGCACTGGCAGCACTGGTGATGCAGTACTGTGAGTCCAGTGAGTGCACTGGCTCCACTGGGCCTGCAGTTCAGTGAGTCCAGAGAGTGCACTGGCACCACTGGGGATGCAGTGCAGTGAGTCCAGAGAGTGCACTGGCACCACTGGGGATGTAGTGCAGTGATTCGAGAGAGTGCACTGGCACCACTGGGGATGCAGTGCAGTGAGTCCAGAGAGTACACTGGCACCACTGGTGATGCAGTGCAGTGAGTCCAGAGAGTGCACTGGCACCACTGGGGATGAAGTGCAGTGAGTCCAGAGAGTGCACTGGCACCACCGGGGATGCAGTGCAGTGAGTCCAGAGAGTGCACTGGCACCACTGGGGATGCACTGCAGTGAGTCCAGAGAGTGCACTGGCACCACTGGGGATACAGTGCAGTGAGTCCAGAGAGTGCACTGGCACCACTGGGGATGCAGTGCAGTGAGTCCAGAGAGTTCACTGGCACCACTGGGGATGCAGTGCAGTGAGTCCAGAGAGTGCTCTGGCACCACTGGGGATGCAGTGCAGTGAGTCCAGAGAGTGCACTGGCACCACTGGGGATGCAGTGAAGTGAGTGCAGAGAGTGCACTGGCACCACTGGGGATGCAGTGCAGTGAGTCCAGAGAGTGCACTGGCACCACTGGGGATGCAGTGCAGTGAGTCCAGTGAGTGTACTGGAACCACTGGGGATGCACTGCAGTGAGCCCAGAGAGTGCACTGGCACCACTTGGGATGCGGTGCAGTGAGTCCAGAGATTGCACTGGCACCACTGGGGATGCAGTGCAGTGAGTCCAGAGAGTGCACTAGCACCACTGGGGATGCAGTGCAGTGAATCCTGTTAGTACACTGGCACCACTGGGGATGCAGTGCAGTGAGTCCAGAGAGCTCACTGGCACCACTGGGGATGCAGTGCAGTGAGTCCAGAGAGTGCACTGGCACCACTGGAGATGCAGTACAGTGAGTCCAGTGAATGCACTGGAACCACTGGGGATGCAGTGCAGTGAGTCCAGAGAGTGCACTGGCAGCACTGGTGATGCAGTACTGTGAGTCCAGTGAGTGCACTGGCTCCACTGGGCCTGCAGCGCAGTGAGTCCAGAGAGTGCACTGGCACCACTGGGGATGCGGTGCAGTAAGTCCAGAGAGTGCACTGGCACCACTGGGGATGTAGTGCAGTGACTCGAGAGAGTGCACTGGCACCAGTGGGGATGTAGTGCAGTGAGTCCAGAGAGTACACTGGCACCACTGGTGATGCAGTGCAGTGAGTCCAGAGAGTGCACTGGCACCACTGTGGATGCAGTGCAGTGAGTCCAGAGAGTGCACTAGCACCACTGGGGATGCAGTGCAGTGAGTCCAGAGAGTGCTCTGGCACCACTGGGGATGCACTGCAGTGAGTCCAGAGAGTGCACTGGCACTACTGGGGATGCAGTGCAGTGAGTCCAGAGAATGCACTGGCACCACTGGGGATGCAGTGCAGTGAGTCCAGAGAGTTCACTGGCACCACTGGGGATGCAGTGCAGTGAGTCCAGAGAGTGCACTGGCACCACTGGTGATGCAGTCCAGTGAGTCCAGTGAATGCACTGGCACCACTGGGGATGCAGTACAGTGAGTCCACAGAGTGCACTGGCACCACTGGGGATGCAGTACAGTGAGTCCAGAGAGTGCACTGGCACCACTGGGGATGCAGTGCAGTGAGTCCAGAGATTGCACTGGCACCACTGGGGATGCAGTGCAGTGAGTCCAGAGACTTCACTGGCACCACTGGAAATGCAGTGCAGTGAGTCCAGAGAGTGCACTGGCACCACTGGGGATGCAGTGCAGTGAGTCCAGAGAGTGCACTGGCACCACTGGGGATGCACTGCAGTGAGTCCAGAGAGTGCACTGGCACCACTGGGGATGCAGTGCAGTGAGTCCAGAGAGTGCACTGGCACCACTGGGGATGCACTTCAGTGAGTCCAGAGAGTGCACTGGCACCACTGGGGATGCACTACAGTGAGATCAGAGATTGCACTGGCACCACTGGAGATGCAGTACAGTGAGTCCAGAGAGTGCACTGGCAACACTGGGGATGCACTGCAGTGAGTCCAGAGAGTGCACTGGCACCACTGGGGATGCAGTGAAGTGAGTGCAGAGAGTGCACTGGCACCACTGGGGATGCAGTGCAGTGAGTCCAGAGAGTGCACTGGCACCACTGGGGATGCAGTGCAGTGAGTCCAGAGAGTGCACTGGCACCACTGGGGATGCAGTGCAGTGAGTCCAGTGAGTGTACTGGAACCACTGGGGATGCACTGCAGTGAGCCCAGAGAGTGCACTGGCACCACTTGGGATGCGGTGCAGTGAGTCCAGAGATTGCACTGGAACCACTGGGGATGCAGTGCAGTGAGTCCAGAGAGTGCACTAGCACCACTGGGGATGCAGTGCAGTGAATCCTGTTAGTACACTGGCACCACTAGGGATGCAGTGCAGTGAGTCCAGAGAGCTCACTGGCACCACTGGGGATGCACTGCAGTGAGTCCAGAGAGTGCACTGGCACCACTGGAGATGCAGTACAGTGAGTCCAGTGAATGCACTGGAACCACTGGGGATGCAGTGCAGTGAGTCCAGAGAGTGCACTGGCAGCACTGGTGATGCAGTACTGTGAGTCCAGTGAGTGCACTGGCTCCACTGGGCCTGCAGTGCAGTGAGTCCAGAGAGTGCACTGGCACCACTGTGGATGCGGTGCAGTAAGTCCAGAGAGTGCACTGGCACCACTGGGGATGTAGTGCAGTGACTCGAGAGAGTGCACTGGCACCACTGGGGATGCAGTGCAGTGAGTCCAGAGAGTTTACTGGCACCACTGGGGATGCAGTGCAGTGAGTCCAGTGAATGCACTGGCACCACTGGGGATGCTGTGCAGTGAGTGCAGAGAGTGCACTGGCACCACCTGTGATGCAGTACAGTGTGTCCAGTGAGTGCACTGGCACCACTGGGGATGCAGTGCTGTGACTCCGGAAATCGCACTGGCACCACTGGGGATGCAGTGCAGTCAGTCCAGTGAGTACACTGGCACCACTGGGGATGCAATGCAGTGAGTCCAGAGAGTGCACTGGCACCACTGGGGATGCAGTGCAGTGAGTCCAGAGAGTGCACTGGCACCACTGGGGATGTGTCCAGTGAGTCCAGTGAGTGCACTGGCACCACTGGGGATGCAGTGCAGTCAGTGCAGTGAGTGCATTGGCACCACTGTGGGTGCAGTACAGTGAGTCCAGAGAGTGCACTGGCACCACTGGGGATGCACTGCAGTGAGTCCAGAGAGTGCACTGGCACCACTGGGGATGCCCTGCAGTGAGTCCAGAGAGTGCACTGGCACCACTGGGGATGCAGTGCAGTGAGTCCAGAGAGTGCACTGGCACCACTGGGGATGCACTGCAGTGAGTCCAGAGAGTGCTTTGGCACCACTGGGGATGCAGTGCAGTGAGTCCAGAGAGTGCACTGCCACCACTGGGGATGCACTGCAGTGAGTCCAGAGAGTGCACTGGCACCACTGGGGATGCAGTGCAGTGAGTCCAGAGAGTGCACTGTCACCAATGGGGACGCAGTACAGTGAGTCCACAGAGTGCACTGGCACCTCTGGGGATACAGTGCAGTGAGTCCAGAGAGTGCACTGGCACCACTGGGGATGCAGTGCAGTGAGTCCAGAGAGTGCTCTGGCACCACTGGGGATGCACTGCAGTGAGCCCAGAGAGTGCACTGGCACCACTGGAGATGCAGTCCTGTGTGTCCAGTGAATGCACTGGCAGCACTGGGGATGCAGTGCAGTGAGTCCAGAGAGTGCACTGGCACCACTGGTGATGCAGTATAGTGAGTCCAGAGAGTGCACTGGCACCAATGGGGATGCAGTGCAGTGAGTCCAGAGAGTGCACTGGCACCACTGGGGATGCACTGCAGTGAGACCAGAGAGTGCACTGGCACCACTGGGGATGCACTGCAGTGAGACCAGAGAGTGCACTGGCACCACTGGCGATGCAGTACAGTGAGTCCAGTGAGTGCACTGGCACCACTGGGGATGTAGTGCAGTGACTCGAGATAGTGCACTTGCACCACTGGGGATGCAGTGCAGTGAGTCCAGAGAGTGCACTGGCACCATTGGTGATGCATTGCAGTGAGTCCAGAGAGTGCACTGGCACCACTGGGGATGCAGTGCAGTGAGTCCAGAGAGTGCACTGGCACCACTGGGGATGCACTCTAGTGAGTCCAGAGAGTGCACTGGCGCCACTGGGGATGCAGTGCAGTGTGTCCAGAGAGTGCACTGGCACCACTGGGGATGCAGTGCAGTGAGTCCAGAGAGTGCACTGGCACCACTGGGGATGCACTTCAGTGAGTCCAGAGAGTGCACTGGCACCACTGGGGATGCACTGCAGTGAGTCCAGAGAGTGCACTGGCACCACTGGGGATGCAGTACAGTGAGTCCAGAGAGTGCACTGGCACCACTGGGGATGCAGTACAGTGAGTCCAGAGAGTGCACTGGCACCACTGGGGATGCAGTGCAGTGAGTCCAGAGACTTCACTGGCACCACAGGGAATGCAGAGAAGTGAGTCCAGAGAGTGCACTGCCACCACTGGGGATGCAGTGCAGTGAGTCCAGAGAGTGCACTGGCACCACCTGTGATGCAGTGCAGTGAGTCCAGAGAGTGCACTGGCACCACTGGGGATGCACTGCAGTGAATCCAGAGAGTGCACTGGCACCACTGGTGATGCACTGCAGTGAGTCCAGAGAGTGCACTGGCACCACTGGGGATGCACTGCAGTGAGTCCAGAGAGTGCACTAGCACCACTGGGGATGGACTGCAGTGAGTCCAGAGAGTGCACTGGCACCACTCGGGATGCAGTGCAGTCAGTCCAGTGAGTGTACTGGCACCACTGGGCATGCACTGCAGTGAGTCAAGAGAGTGCACCGGAACCACTGGGGATGCCGTGCAGTGAGTCCAGAGAGTGCACTGGCACCACTGGGGATGCCCTGCAGTGAGTCCAGAGAGTGCACTGGCACCACTGGGGATGCCCTGCAGTGAGTCCAGAGAGTGCACTGGCACCACTGGGGATGCAGTGCAGTGAGTCCAGAGAGTGCACTGGCACCACTGGGGATGCACTGCAGTGAGTCCAGAGAGTGCACTGGCACCACTGGGGATGCAGTGCGGTGAGTCCAGAGAGTGCACTGGCACCACTGGGGATGCAGTGCAGTGAGTCCAGAGAGTGCACTGGCACCACTGGGGATGCAGTGCAGTGAGTCCAGAGAGTGCTTTGGCACCACTGGGGATGCAGTGCAGTGAGTCCAGAGAGTGCACTGGCACCACTGGGGATGCAGTGCAGTGAGTCCAGAGAGTGCACTGGCACCACTGGGGATGCAGTGCAGTGAGTCCAGAGAGTGCACTGTCACCAATGGGGACGCACTACAGTGAGTCCACAGAGTGCACTGGCACCACTGGGGATGCAGTGCAGTGAGTCCAGAGAGTGCACTGGCACCACTGGGGATGCAGTGCAGTGAGTCCAGAGAGTGCACTGGCACCACTGGTGATGTAGTGCAGTGTGTCCAGAGAGTGCACTGGCACCACTGGGGATGCACTGCAGTGAGCCCAGAGAGTGCACTGGCACCAGTGGAGATGCAGTCCTGTGTGTCCAGTGAATGCACTGGCAGCACTGGGGATGCAGTGCAGTGAGTCCAGAGAGTGCACTGGCACCACTGGTGATGCAGTATAGTGAGTCCAGAGAGTGCACTGGCACCACTGGGGATGCAGTGCAGTGAGTCCAGAGAGTGCACTGGCACCACTGGGGATGCACTGCAGTGAGACCAGAGAGTGCACTGGCACCACTGGCGATGCAGTACAGTGAGTCCAGTGAGTGCACTGGCACCACTGGGGATGTAGTGCAGTGACTCGAGATAGTGCACTTGCACCACTGGGGATGCAGTGCAGTGAGTCCAGAGACTGCACTGGCACCACTGGGGATGCACTGCAGTGAGTCCAGAGAGTGCACTGGCGCCACTGGGGATGCAGTGCAGTGTGTCCAGAGAGTGCACTGGCACCACTGGGGATGCAGTGCAGTGAGTCCAGAGAGTGCACTGGCACCACTGGGGATGCACTTCAGTGAGTCCAGAGAGTGCACTGGCACCACTGGGGATGCACTGCAGTGAGTCCAGAGAGTGCACTGGCACCACTGGGGATGCAGTACAGTGAGTCCAGAGAGTGCACTGGCACCACTGGGGATGCACTTCAGTGAGTCCAGAGAGTGCACTGGCACCACTGGGGATGCAGTGCAGTGAGTCCAGAGACTTCACTGGCACCACAGGGAATGCAGAGAAGTGAGTCCAGAGAGTGCACTGGCACCACTGGGGATGCAGTGCAGTGAGTCCAGAGAGTGCACTGGCACCACCTGTGATGCAGTGCAGTGAGTCCAGAGAGTGCACTGGCACCACTGGGGATGCACTGCAGTGAATCCAGAGAGTGCACTGGCACCACTGGTGATGCAGTACAGTGAGTCCAGAGAGTGCACTGGCACCACTGGGGATGCAGTGCAGTGAGTCCAGAGAGTGCACTGGCACCACTGGGGATGCACTACAGTGAGTCCAGAGATTGCACTGGCACCACTGGGGATGCAGTGCAGTAAGTCCAGAGAGTGCACAGGCACCACTGGGGATGCAGTGCAGTGAGTCCAGAGAGTGCACTGGCACCACTGGGGATGCAGTGCAGTGAGTCCAGAGAGTGCACGGGCTCCACTGGGGATGCAGTGCAGTGAGTCCAGAGAGTGCACTGGCACCACTTGTGATGCAGTGCAGTGAGTCCAGTGAGTGCACTGGCACCACTGGGGATGCAGTACAGTGAGTCCAGAGAGTGCACTGGCACCACTGGGGATGCAGTGCAGTGAGTCCAGAGAGTGCCCTGGCTCCACTGGGGATGCACTGCAGTGAGTCCAGAGAGTGCACTGACACCACAGGGGATGCAGTGCAGTGAGTCCAAAGACTTCACTGGCACCACTGGGGATGCAGTGCAGTGAGTCCAGAGAGTGCACTGGCACCACAGGGGATGCAGTGAAGTGAGTGCAGAGAGTGCACTGGCACCACTGGGGATGCAGTACAGTGAGTCCAGAGAGTGCACTGGCACCACTGGGGATGCAGTGCAGTGAGTCCAGAGAGTGCACTGGCACCACTGGGGATGCACTGCATTGAGCCCAGAGAGTGCACTGGCACCACTGAGAATGCACTTCAGTGAGTCCAGAGAGTGCACTGGCACCACTGGAGATGCAGTACAGTGAGTCCAGTGAATGCACTGGAACCACTGGGGATGCAGTGCAGTGAGTCCAGAGAGTGCACTGGCACCACTGGTGATGCAGTACAGTGAGTCCAGTGAATGCACTGGAACCACTGGGGATGCAGTGCAGTGAGTCCAGAGAGTGCACTAGCACCACTGGGGATGCAGTGCAGTGAGTCCAGTGAATGCACTGGAACCACTGGGGATGCAGTGCAGTGAGTCCAGAGAGTGCACTGGCACCACTGGGGATGCAGTGCAGTGAATCCTGTTAGTACACTGGCACCACTGGGGATGCAGTGCAGTGAGTCCAGAGAGCTCCCTGGCACCACTGGGGATGCACTGCAGTGAGTCCAGAGAGTGCACTGGCACCACTGAGAATGCACTTCAGTGAGTCCAGAGAGTGCACTGGCACCACTGGAGATGCAGTACAGTGAGTCCAGTGAATGCACTGGAACCACTGGGGATGCAGTGCAGTGAGTCCAGAGAGTGCACTGGCAGCACTGGTGATGCAGTACAGTGAGTCCAGTGAATGCACTGGAACCACTGGGGATGCAGTGCAGTGAGTCCAGAGAGTGCACTGGCACCACTGGAGATGCAGTACAGTGAGTCCAGTGAATGCACTGGAACCACTGATGATGCAGTGCAGTGAGTCCAGAGAGTGCACTAGCACCACTGGGGATGCAATGCAGTGAATCCTGTTAGTACACTGGCACCACTGGGGATGCAGTGCAGTGAGTCCAGAGAGCTCCCTGGCACCACTGGTGATGCACTGCAGTGAGTCCAGAGAGTGCACTGGCACCACTGGAGATGCAGTACAGTGAGTCCAGTGAATGCACTGGAACCACTGGGGATGCAGTGCAGTGAGTCCAGAGAGTGCACTGGCAGCACTGGTGATGCAGTGCTGTGAGTCCAGTGAGTGCACTGGCCCCACTGGGCCTGCAGTTCAGTGAGTCCAGAGAGTGCACTGGCACCACTGGGGATGCAGTGCAGTGAGTCCAGAGAGTGCACTGGCACCACTGGGGATGTAGTGCAGTGACTCGAGAGAGTGCACTGGCACCACTGGGGATGCAGTGCAGTGAGTCCAGAGAGTACACTGGCACCACTGGTGATGCAGTGCAGTGAGTCCAGAGAGTGCACTGGCACCACTGGGGATGAAGTGCAGTGAGTCCAGAGAGTGCACTGGCACCACCGGGGTGCAGTGCAGTGAGTCCAGAGAGTGCACTGGCACCACTGGGGATGCACTGCAGTGAGTCCAGAGAGTGCACTGGCACCAGTGGGGATACAGTGCAGTGAGTCCAGAGAGTGCACTGGCACCACTGGGGATGCAGTGCAGTGAGTCCAGAGAGTTCACTGGCAGCACTGGGGATGCAGTGCAGTGAGTCCAGAGAGTGCACTGGCACCACTGGGGATACAGTGCAGAGAGTCCAGAGAGTGCTCTGGCACCACTGGGGATGCAGTGCAGTGAGTCCAGAGAGTGCTCTGGCACCACTGGGGATGCAGTGCAGTGAGTCCAGAGAGTGCACTGGCACCACTGGGGATGCAGTGCAGTGAGTCCAGAGAGTGCACTGGCACCACTGGGGATGCACTTCAGTGACTACAGAGAGTGCACTGGCACCACTGGGGATGCAGTGCAGTGAGTCCAGAGAGTGCTCTGGCACCACTGGGGATGCAGTGCAGTGAGTCCAGAGAGTGCACTGGCACCACTGGGGATGCAGTGAAGTGAGTCCAAAGACTTCACTGGCACCACTGGAGATGCAGTGCAGTGAGTCCAGAGAGTGCACTGGCACCACTGGGGATGCAGTGAAGTGAGTGCAGAGAGTGCACTGGCACCACTGGGGATGCAGTGCAGTGAGTCCAGAGAGTGCACTGGCACCACTGGGGATGCAGTGCAGTGAGTCCAGAGAGTGCACTGGCACCACTGGGGATGCAGTGCAGTGAGTCCAGTGAGTGTACTGGAACCACTGGGGATGCACTGCAGTGAGCCCAGAGAGTGCACTGGCACCACTGGGGATGCAGTGCAGTGAGTCCAGAGAGTGCACTAGCACCACTGGGGATGCACTGCAGTGAATCCTGTTAGTACACTGGCACCACTGGGGTTGCAGTGCAGTGAGTCCAGAGAGCTCAATGGCACCACTGGGGATGCAGTGCAGTGAGTCCAGAGAGTGCACTGGCACCACTGGAGATGCAGTACAGTGAGTCCAGTGAATGCACTGGAACCACTGGGGATGCAGTGCAGTGAGTCCAGAGAGTGCACTGGCAGCACTGGTGATGCAGTACTGTGAGTCCAGTGAGTGCACTGGCTCCACTGGGCCTGCAGCGCAGTGAGTCCAGAGAGTGCACTGGCACCACTGGGGATGCGGTGCAGTAAGTCCAGAGAGTGCACTGGCACCACTGGGGATGTAGTGCAGTGACTCGAGAGAGTGCACTGGCACCACTGGGGATGCAGTGCGGTGAGTCCAGAGAGGACACTGGCACCACTGGTGATGCAGTGCAGTGAGTCCAGAGAGTCCACTGGCACCACTTGGGATGAAGTGCAGTGAGTCCAGAGAGTGCACTGGCACCACCGGGGATGTAGTGCAGTGAGTCCAGAGAGTGCTCTCGCACCACTGGGGATGCACTGCAGTGAGTCCAGAGAGTGCACTGGCACTACTGGGGATGCAGTGCAGTGAGTCCAGAGAATGCACTGGCACCACTGGGGATGCAGTGCAGTGAGTCCAGAGAGTGCACTGGCACCACTGGGGATGCAGTGCAGTGAGTCCAGAGAGTGCACTGGCACCACTGGGGCTTCAGTGCAGTGAGTCCAGAGAGTGCACTGGCACCACTGGGGATGCAGTACAGTGAGTCCAGAGAGTGCACTGGCACCACTGGGGATGCAGTACAGTGAGTCCAGAGAGTGCACTGGCACCACTGGGGATGCAGTGCAGTGAGTCCAGAGATTGCACTGGCACCACTGGGGATGCAGTGCAGTGAGTCCAGAGACTTCACTGGCACCACTGGAAATGCAGTGCAGTGAGTCCAGAGAGTGCACTGGCACCACTGGGGATGCAGTGCAGTGAGTCCAGAGAGTGCACTGGCACCACTGGGTATGCACTGCAGTGAGTCCAGAGAGTGCACTGGCACCACTGGGGATGCAGTGCAGTGAGTCCAGAGAGTGCACTGGCACCACTGGGGATGCAGTGCAGTGAGTCCAGAGAGTGCACTGGCACCACTGGGGATGCACTACAGTGAGATCAGAGATTGCACTGGCACCACAGGGGATACAGTGCAGTGAGTCCAGAGAGTGCACTGGCAACACTGGGGATGCACTGCAGTGAGTCCAGAGAGTGCACTGGCACCACTGGGGATGCAGTGAAGTGAGTGCAGAGAGTGCACTGGCACCACTGGGGATGCAGTGCAGTGAGTCCAGAGAGTGCACTGGCACCACTGGGGATGCAGTGCAGTGAGTCCAGAGAGTGCACTGGCACCACTGGGGATGCAGTGCAGTGAGTCCAGAGAGTGCACTGGCACCACTGGGGATGCAGTGCAGTGAGTCCAGTGAGTGTACTGGAACCACTGGGGATGCACTGCAGTGAGCCCAGAGAGTGCACTGGCACTACTGGGGATGCGGTGCAGTGAGTCCAGAGATTGCACTGGCACCACTGGGGATGCAGTGCAGTGAGTCCAGAGAGTGCACTAGCACCACTGGGGATGCAGTGCAGTGAATCCTGTTAGTACACTGGCACCACTGGGGATGCAGTGCAGTGAGTCCAGAGAGTGCACTGGCACCACTGGGGATGCACTGCAGTGAGTCCAGAGAGTGCACTGGCAGCACTGGAGATGCAGTACAGTGAGTCCAGTGAATGCCCTGGAACCACTGGGGATGCAGTGCAGTGAGTCCAGAGAGTGCACTGGCAGCACTGGTGATGCAGTACTGTGAGTCCAGTGAGTGCACTGGCTCCACTGGGCCTGCAGTGCAGTGAGTCCAGAGAGTGCACTGGCACCACTGGGGATGCGGTGCAGTAAGTCCAGAGAGTGCACTGGCACCACTGGGGATGTAGTGCAGTGACTCGAGAGAGTGCACTGGCACGACTGGGGATGCAGTGCAGTGAGTCCAGAGAGTACACTGGCACCACTGGGGATGCAGTGCAGTGAGTCCAGAGAGTGCACTGGCACCACTGGGGATGCAGTGCAGTGAGATCAGAGAGTGCACTGGCACCACAGGGGATACAGTGCAGTGAGTCCAGAGAGTGCACTGGCACCACTGGGGATGCAGTGCAGTGAGTCCAGAGAGTGCACTGGCACCAGTGGGGATGCAGTGCAGTGAGTCCAGAGAGTGCTCTGGCACCACTGGGGATGCAGTGCAGTGAGTCCAGAGAGTGCACTGGCACCACTGGGGATGCACTGCAGTGAGTCCAGAGAGTGCACTGGCACCACCTGTGATGCAGTGCATTGAGTCCAGAGAGTGCACTGGCACCACTGGTGATGCAGTCCAGTGAGTCCAGTGAATGCACTGGCACCACTGGGGATGCTGTGCAGTGAGTGCAGAGAGTGCACTGGCACCACCTGTGATGCAGTACAGTGTGTCCAGTGAGTGCACTGGCACCACTGGGGATGCAGTGCTGTGACTCCGGAAAGCGCACTGGTACCACTGGGGATGCAGTGCAGTCAGTCCAGTGAGTACACTGGCACCACTGGGGATGCAGTGCAGTGAGTCCAGAGAGTGCACTGGCACCACTGGGGATGCAGTGCAGTGAGTCCAGAGAGTGCACTGGCACCACTGGGGATGTGTCCAATGAGTCCAGTGAGTGCACTGGCACCACTGGGGATGCAGTGCAGTCAGTGCAGTGAGTGCATTGGCACCACTGTGGGTGCAGTACAGTGAGTCCAGAGAGTGCACTGGCACCACTGGGGATGCACTGCAGTGAGTCCAGAGAGTGCACTGGCACCACTGGGGATGCCCTGCAGTGAGTCCAGAGAGTGCACTGGCACCACTGGGGATGCAGTGCAGTGAGTCCAGAGAGTGCACTGGCACCACTGGGGATGCAGTGCAGTGAGTCCAGAGAGTGCACTGGCACCACTGGGGATGCAGTGCAGTGAGTCCAGAGAGTGCACTGGCACCACCGGGGATGCAGTGCAGTGAGTCCAGAGAGTGCTCTGGCACCACTGGGGATGCAGTGCAGTGAGTCCAGAGAGTGCACTGGCACTACTGGGGATGCAGTGCAGTGAGTCCAGAGAATGCACTGGCACCACTGGGGATGCAGTGCAGTGAGTCCAGAGAGTTCACTGGCACCACTGGGGATGCAGTGCAGTGAGTCCAGAGAGTGCACTGGCACCACTGGGGATGCACTGCAGTGAGTCCAGAGAGTGCACTGGCACCACTGGGGATGCAGTACAGTGAGTCCACAGAGTGCACTGGCACCACTGGGGATGCAGTACAGTGAGTCCAGAGAGTGCACTGGCACCACTGGGGATGCAGTGCAGTGAGTCCAGAGATTGCACTGGCACCACTGGGGATGCAGTGCAGTGAGTCCAGAGACTTCACTGGCACCACTGGAAATGCAGTGCAGTGAGTCCAGAGAGTGCACTGGCACCACTGGGGATGCAGTGCAGTGAGTCCAGAGAGTGCACTGGCACCACTGGGGATGCAGTGCAGTGAGTCCAGAGAGTGCACTGGCACCACTGGGGATGCAGTACAGTGAGTCCAGAGAGTGCACTAGCACCACTGGGGATGCACTGCAGTGAGTCCAGAGAGTGCACTGGCACCACTGGGGATGCACTACAGTGAGATCAGAGATTGCACTGGCACCACAGGGGATACAGTGCAGTGAGTCCAGAGAGTGCACTGGCACCACTGGGGATGCACTGCAGTGAGTCCAGAGAGTGCACTGGCACCACTGGGGATGCAGTGAAGTGAGTGCAGAGAGTGCACTGGCACCACTGGGGATGCAGTGCAGTGAGTCCAGAGAGTGCACTGGCACCACTGGGGATGCAGTGCAGTGAGTCCAGAGAGTGCACTGGCACCACTGGGGATGCAGTGCAGTGAGTCCAGTGAGTGTACTGGAACCACTGGGGATGCACTGCAGTGAGCCCAGAGAGTGCACTGGCACCACTTGGGATGCGGTGCAGTGAGTCCAGAGATTGCACTGGCACCACTGGGGATGCAGTGCAGTGAGTCCAGAGAGCTCACTGGCACCACTGGGGATGCAGTGCAGTGAGTCCAGAGAGTGCACTGGCAGCACTGGTGATGCAGTACTGTGAGTCCAGTGAGTGCACTGGCACCACTGGGGATGCAGTGCAGTGAGTCCAGAGAGTGCACTGGCACCACTGGGGATGCACTGCAGTGAGTCCAGAGAGTGCACTGGCACCACTGGGGATGTAGTGCAGTGACTCGAGAGAGTGCACTGGCACCACTGGGGATGCAGTGCAGTGAGTCCAGAGAGTACACTGGCACCACTGGGGATGCAGTGCAGTGAGTCCAGAGAGTGCACTGGCACCACTGGGGATGCACTGCAGTGAGATCAGAGAGTGCACTGGCACCACAGGGGATACAGTGCAGTGAGTCCAGAGAGTGCACTGGCACCACTGGGGATGCACTGCAGTGAGTCCAGAGAGTGCACTGGCACCAGTGGGGATGCAGTGCAGTGAGTCCAGAGAGTGCTCTGGCACCACTGGGGATGCAGTGCATTGAGTCCAGAGAGTGCACTGGCACCACTGGTGATGCAGTCCAGTGAGTCCAGTGAATGCACTGGCACCACTGGGGATGCTGTGCAGTGAGTGCAGAGAGTGCACTGGCACCACCTGTGATGCAGTACAGTGTGTCCAGTGAGTGCACTGGCACCACTGGGGATGCAGTGCTGTGACTCCGGAGAGCGCACTGGCACCACTGGGGATGCAGTACAGTGAGTCCAGAGAGTGCACTGGTACCACTGGGGATGTGTCCAGTGAGTCCAGTGAGTGCACTGGCACCACTGGGGATGCAGTGCAGTCAGTGCAGTGAGTGCATTGGCACCACTGTGGGTGCAGTACAGTGAGTCCAGAGAGTGCACTGGCACCACTGGGAATGCACTGCAGTGAGTCCAGAGAGTGCACTGGCACCACTGGGGATGCAGTGCAGTGAGTCCAGAGAGTGCACTGGCACCACTGGGGATGCAGTGCAGTGAGTCCAGAGAGTGCACTGGCACCACTGGGGATGCAGTGCAGTGAGTCCAGAGAGTGCACTGGCACCACTGGGGATGCAGTGCAGTGAGTCCAGAGAGTGCACTGGCACCACTGGGGATGCAGTGCAGTGAGTCCAGAGAGTGCACTGGCACCACTGGGGATGCAGTGCAGTGAGCCCAGAGAGTGCACTGGCACCACTTGGGATGCGGTGCAGAGAGTCCAGAGATTGCACTGGCACCACTGGGGATGCAGTGCAGTGAGTCCAGAGAGTGCACTAGCACCACTGGGGATGCAGTGCAGTGAATCCTGTTAGTACACTGGCACCACTGGGGATGCAGTGCAGTGAGTCCAGAGAGCTCACTGGCACCACTGGGGATTCACTGCAGTGAGTCCAGAGAGTGCACTGGCACCACTGGAGATGCAGTACAGTGAGTCCAGTGAATGCACTGGAACCACTGGGGATGCAGTGCAGTGAGTCCAGAGAGTGCACTGGCACCACTGGGGATGCAGTACTGTGAGGCCAGTGAGTGCACTGGCTCCACTGGGCCTGCAGTGCAGTGAGTCCAGAGAGTGCACTGGCACCACTGGGGATGCCCTGCAGTGAGTCCAGAGAGTGCACTGGCACCACTGGGGATGTAGTGCAGTGACTCGAGAGAGTGCACTGGCACCACTGGGGATGCAGTGCAGTGAGTCCAGAGAGTACACTGGCACCACTGGGAATGCAGTGCAGTGAGTCCAGAGAGTGCACTGGCACCACTGGGGATGCACTACAGTGAGATCAGAGAGTGCACTGGCACCACAGGGGATACAGTGCAGTGAGTCCAGAGAGTGCACTGGCACCACTGGGGATGCACTGCAGTGAGTCCAGAGAGTGCACTGGCACCAGTGGGGATGCAGTGCAGTGAGTCCAGAGAGTGCTCTGGCACCACTGGGGATGCAGTGCAGTGAGTCCAGAGAGTGCACTGGCACCACTGGGGATGCAGTGCAGTGAGTCCAGAGAGTGCACTGGCACCACTGGGGATGCAGTGCATTGAGTCCAGAGAGTGCACTGGCACCACTGGTGATGCAGTCCAGTCAGTCCAGTGAATGCACTGGCACCACTGGGGATGCTGTGCAGTAAGTGCAGAGAGTGCACTGGCACCACCTGTGATGCAGTACAGTGTGTCCAGTGAGTGCACTGGCACCACTGGGGATGCAGTGCTGTGACTCCGGAGAGCGCACTGGCACCACTGGGGATGCAGTGCAGTGAGTCCAGAGAGTGCACTGGCACCACTGGGGATGTGTCCAGTGAGTCCAGTGAGTGCACTGGCACCACTGGGGATGCAGTGCAGTCGGTGCAGTGAGTGCATTGGCACCACTGTGGGTGCAGTACAGTGAGTCCAGAGAGTGCACTGGCACCACTGGGGATGCACTGCAGTGAGTCCAGAGAGTGCACTGGCACCACTGGGGATGCCCTGCAGTGAGTCCAGAGAGTGCACTGGCACCACTGGGGATGCAGTGCAGTGAGTCCAGAGAGTGCACTGGCACCACTGGGGATGCAGTGCAGTGAGTCCAGAGAGTGTACTGGCACCACTGGGGATGCAGTGCAGTGAGTCCAGAGAGTGCACTGGCACCACTGGGGATGCAGTGCAGTGAGTCCAGAGAGTGCACTGGCACCACTGGGGATGCAGTGCAGTGAGTCCAGAGAGTGCACTGGCACCACTGGGGATGCAGTGCAGTGAGTCCAGAGAGTGCACTGGCACCATTGGGGATGCACTTCAGTGAGTCCAGAGAGTGCACTGGCACCACCGGGGATGCACTGCAGTGAGTCCAGAGAGTGCAGTGGCACCACTGGGATTGCAGTACAGTGAGTCCACAGAGTGCACTGGCACCACTGGGGATGCAGTACAGTGAGTCCAGAGAGTGCACTGGCACCACTGGGGATGCACTGCAGTGAGTCCAGAGAGTGCACTGGCACCACTGGGGATGCAGTTTAGTGAGTCCAGAGAGTGCACTGGCACCACTGGGGATGCAGTGCAGTGAGTCCAGTGAGTGTACTGGCACCACTGGGGATGCACTGCAGTGAGTCCAGAGAGTGCACTGGCACCACTGAGAATGTACTTCAGTGAGTCCAGAGAGTGCACTGGCACCACTGGGGATGCAGTGCAGTGAGTCCAGAGAGTGCACTGGCACCACTGGGGATGCACTGCAGTGAGTCCAGAGAGTGCACTGGCACCACCTGTGATGCAGTGCAGTGAGTCCAGAGAGTGCACTGGCACCACTGGGGATACACTGCAGTGAGTCCAGAGAGTGCACTGGCACCACTGGGGATGCAGTACAGTGAGTCCAGAGAGTGCACTGGCACCACTGTGGATGCGGTGCCGGGAGTCCAGAGAGTGCTTTGGCACCACTGGGGATGCAGTGCAGTGAGTCCAGAGAGTGCACTGGCACCACTGGGGATGCACTGCAGTGAGTCCAGAGAGTGCACTGGCACCACTGGGGATGCACTGCAGTGAGCCCAGAGAGTGCACTGGCACCACTGGAGATGCAGTCCAGTGAGTCCAGTGAATGCACTGGCAGCACTGGGGATGCAGTGCAGTGAGTCCAGAGAGTGCACTGGCACCACTGGTGATGCAGTATAGTGAGTCCAGAGAGTGCACTGGCACCACTGGGGATGCAGTGCAGTGAGTCCAGAGAGTGCACTGGCACCACTGGGGATGCAGTGCAGTGAGTCCAGAGAGTGCACTGGCTCCACTGGGGATGCCCTGCAGTGAGTCCAGAGAGTGCACTGGCACCACTGGGGATGCACTGCAGTGAGTCCAGAGAGTGCACTGGCACCACTGGGGATGCGGTGCCGGGAGTCCAGAGATTGCTTTGGCACCACTGGGGATGCAGTGCAGTGAGTCCAGAGAGTGCTCTGGACCCACTGGGGATGCAGTGCAGTGAGTCCAGAGAGTGCACTGGCACCACTGGGGATGCAGTGCAGTGAGTCCAGAGAGTGCACTGGCACCACTGGGGATGCAGTGCATTGAGTCCAGAGAGTGCACTGGCACCACTGGTGATGCAGTCCAGTGAGTCCAGTGAATGCACTGGCACCACTGGGGATGCTGTGCAGTGAGTGCAGAGAGTGCACTGGCACCACCTGTGATGCAGTACAGTGTGTCCAGTGAGTGCACTGGCACCACTGGGGATGCAGTGCTGTGACTCCGGAAAGCGCACTGGCACCACTGGGGATGCAGTGCAGTCAGTCCAGTGAGTACACTGGCACCACTGGGGATGCAGTGCAGTGAGTCCAGAGAGTGCACTGGCAGCACTGGGGATGGACTGCAGTGAGTCCAGAGAGTGCACTGGCACCACTGGGGATGTGTCCAGTGAGTCCAGTGAGTGCACTGGCACCACTGGGGATGCAGTGCAGTCAGTGCAGTAAGTGCATTGGCACCACTGTGGGTGCAGTACAGTGAGTCCAGAGAGTGCACTGGCACCACTGGGGATGCACTGCAGTGAGTCCAGAGAGTGCACTGGCACCACTGGGGATGCAGTGCAGTGAGTCCAGAGAGTGCACTGGCAACACTGGGGATGCAGTGCAGTGAGTCCAGAGAGTGCACTGGCACCACTGGGGATGCAGTGCAGTGAGTCCAGAGAGTGCACTGGCACCACTGGGGATGTGTCCAGTGAGTCCAGTGAGTGCACTGGCACCACTGGGGATGCAGTGCAGTCAGTGCAGTGAGTGCATTGGCACCACTGTGGGTGCAGTACAGTGAGTCCAGAGAGTGCACTGGCACCACTGGGGATGCACTGCAGTGAGTCCAGAGAGTGCACTGGCACCACTGGGGATGCCCTGCAGTGAGTCCAGAGAGTGCACTGGCACCACTGGGGATGCAGTGCAGTGAGTCCAGAGAGTGCACTGGCACCACTGGGGATGCAGTGCAGTGAGTCCAGAGAGTGCACTGGCACCACTGGGGATGCAGTGCAGTGAGTCCAGAGAGTGCACTGGCACCACCGGGGATGCAGTGCAGTGAGTCCAGAGAGTGCTCTGACACCACTGGGGATGCACTGCAGTGAGTCCAGAGAGTGCACTGGCACTACTGGGGATGCTGTGCAGTGAGTCCAGAGAATGCACTGGCACCACTGGGGATGCAGTGCAGTGAGTCCAGAGATTGCACTGGCACCACTGGGGATGCAGTGCAGTGAGTCCAGAGACTTCACTGGCACCACTGGAAATGCAGTGCAGTGAGTCCAGAGAGTGCACTGGCACCACTAGGGATGCAGTGCAGTGAGTCCAGAGAGTGCACTGGCACCACTGGGGATGCAGTGCAGTGAGTCCAGAGAGTGCACTGGCACCACTGGGGATGCAGTGCAGTGAGTCCAGAGAGTGCACTAGCACCACTGGGGATGCAGTGCAGTGAGTCCAGAGAGTGCACTGGCACCACTGGGGATGCACTACAGTGAGATCAGAGATTGCACTGGCACCACAGGGGATACAGTGCAGTGAGTCCAGAGAGTGCACTGGCAACACTGGGGATGCACTGCAGTGAGTCCAGAGAGTGCACTGGCACCACTGGGGATGCCCTGCAGTGAGTCCAGAGAGTGCACTGGCACCACTGGGGATGCAGTGCAGTGAGTCCAGAGAGTGCACTGGCACCACTGGGGATGCAGTGCAGTGAGTCCAGAGAGTGCACTGGCACCACTGGGGATGCAGTGCAGTGAGTCCAGAGAGTGCACTGGCACCACTGGGGATGCAGTGCAGTGAGTCCAGTGAGTGTACTGGAACCACTGGGGATGCACTGCAGTTAGCCCAGAGAGTGCACTGGCACCACTTGGGATGCGGTGCAGTGAGTCCAGAGATTGCACTGGCACCACTGGGGATGCAGTGCAGTGAGTCCCGAGAGTGCACTAGCACCACTGGGGATGCAGTGCAGTGAATCCTGTTAGTACACTGGCACCACTGGGGATGCAGTGCAGTGAGTCCAGAGAGCTCACTGGCACCACTGGGGTTGCACTGCATTGAGTCCAGAGAGTGCACTGGCACCACTGGAGATGCAGTACAGTGAGTCCAGTGAATGCACTGGAACCACTGGGGATGCAGTGCAGTGAGTCCAGAGAGTGCACTGGCAGCACTGGTGATGCAGTATTGTGAGTCCAGTGAGTGCACTGGCTCCACTGGGCCTGCAGTGCAGTGAGTCCAGAGAGTGCACTGGCACCACTGGGGATGCGGTGCAGTAAGTCCAGAGAGTGCACTGGCACCACTGGGGATGTAGTGCAGTGACTCGAGAGAGTGCACTGGCACCACTGGGGATGCAGTGCAGTGAGTCCAGAGAGTACACTGGCACCACTGGGGATGCAGTGCAGTGAGTCCAGAGAGTGCACTGGTACCACTGGGGATGCACTACAGTGAGATCAGAGAGTGCACTGGCACCACAGGGGATACAGTGCTGTGAGTCCAGAGAGTGCACTGGCACCACTGGGGATGCACTGCAGTGAGTCCAGAGAGTGCACTGGCACCAGTGGGGATGCAGTGCAGTGAGTCCAGAGAGTGCTCTGGCACCACTGGGGATGCAGTGCAGTGAGTCCAGAGAGTGCACTGGCACCACTGAGAATGCACTTCAGTGAGTCCAGAGAGTGCACTGGCACCACTGGGGATGCACTGCAGTCAGTCCAGAGAGTGCACTGGCACCACTGGAGATGCAGTACAGTGAGTCCAGTGAATGCACTGGCAGCACAGGGGTTGCAGTGCAGTGAGTCCAGAGAGTGCACTGGCACCACTGGGGATGCAGTGCAGTGAGTCCAGTGAGTGTACTGGCACCACTGGGGATGCAGTGCAGTGAGTCCAGAGAGTGCACTGGCACCACTGAGAATGCACTTCAGTGTGTCCAGAGACTACACTGGAACCACTGGGGATGCAGTGCAGTGAGTCCAGAGAGTGCACTGGCACGACTGGGGATGCAGTGCACTGAGTCCAGAGAGAGCACTGGCACCACTGGGGATGCACTGCAGTGAGTCCAGAGAGTGCACTGGCACCACTGGGGATGCACTGCAGTGAGTCCAGAGAGTGCACTGGCACCACTGGGGATGCAGTGCACTGAGTCCAGAGAGAGCACTGGCACCACTGGGGATGCACTGCAGTGAGTCCAGAGAGTGCACTGGCACCACTGGGGATGCACTGCAGTGAGTCCAGAGAGTGCACTAGCACCACTGGGGATGCACTGCAGTGAGTCCAGAGAGTGCACTGGCACCACTCGGGATGCAGTGCAGTCAGTCCAGTGAGTGTACTGGCACCACTGGGGATGCACTGCAGTGAGTCCAGAGAGTGCACTGGCACCACTGAGAATGCATTTCAGAGAGTCCAGAGAGTGCACTGGCACCACTGGGCATGCACTGCAGTGAGTCAAGAGAGTGCACCGGAACCACTGGGGATGCCGTGCAGTGAGTCCAGAGAGTGCACTGGCACCACTGGGGATGCCCTGCAGTGAGTCCAGAGAGTGCACTGGCACCACTGGGGATGCCCTGCAGTGAGTCCAGAGAGTGCACTGGCACCACTGGGGATGCAGTGCAGTGAGTCCAGAGAGTGCACTGGCACCACTGGGGATGCAGTGCAGTGAGTCCAGAGAGTGCACTGGCACCACTGGGGATGCACTGCGGTGAGTCCAGAGAGTGCACTGGCACCACTGGGGATGCAGTGCAGTGAGTCCAGAGAGTGCACTGGCACCACTGGGGATGCACTGCAGTGAGTCCAGAGAGTGCACTGGCACCACTGGTGATGCAGTTTAGTGAGTCCAGAGAGTGCACTGGCACCACTGGGGATGCACTGCAGTGAGTCCAGTGAGTGTACTGGCACCACTGGGGATGCACTGCAGTGAGTCCAGAGAGTGCAGTGGCACCACTGGGGATGCACTGCAGTGAGTCCAGAGAGTGCACTGGCACCACTGGGGATGCGGTGCCGGCAGTCCATAGAGTGCACTGGCACCACTGGGGATGCAGTGCGGTGAGTCCAGAGAGTGCACTGGCACCACTGGGGATGCAGTGCAGTGAGTCCAGAGAGTGCACTGGCACCACTGGGGATGCACTGCAGTGAGTCCAGAGAGTGCTTTGGCACCACTGGGGATGCAGTGCAGTGAGTCCAGAGAGTGCACTGGCACCACTGGGGATGCAGTGCAGTGAGTCCAGAGAGTGCACTGGCACCACTGGGGACGCAGTGCAGTGAGTCCAGAGAGTGCACTGTCACCAATGGGGACGCAGTACAGTGAGTCCACAGAGTGCACTGGCACCACTGGGGATGCAGTGCAGTGAGTCCAGAGAGTGCACTGGCACCACTGGGGATGTAGTGCAGTGTGTCCAGAGAGAGCACTGGCACCACTGGGGATGCAGTGCAGTGAGTCCAGAGAGTGCACTGGCACCACTGGGGATGTAGTGCAGTGTGTCCAGAGAGTGCACTGGCACCACTGGGGATGCACTGCAGTGAGCCCAGAGAGTGCACTGGCACCACTGGCGATGCAGTCCTGTGTGTCCAGTGAATGCACTGGCAGCACTGGGGATGCAGTGCAGTGAGTCCAGAGAGTGCACTGGCACCACTGGTGATGCAGTATAGTGAGTCCAGAGAGTGCACTGGCACCACTGGGGATGCAGTGCAGTGAGTCCAGAGACTGCACTGGCACCACTGGGGATGCACTGCAGTGAGACCAGAGAGTGCACTGGCACCACTGGCGATGCAGTACAGTGAGTCCAGTGAGTGCACTGGCACCACTGGGGATGTAGTGCAGTGACTCGAGATAGTGCACTGGCACCACTGGGGATGCAGTGCAGTGAGTCCGGAGAGTGCACTGGCGCCACTGGGGATGCAGTGCAGTGTGTCCAGAGAGTGCACTGGCACCACTGGGGATGCAGTGCAGTGAGTCCAGAGAGTGCACTGGCACCACTGGGGATGCACTTCAGTGAGTCCAGAGAGTGCACTGGCACCACTGGGGATGCAGTGCAGTGAGTCCAGAGAGTGCACTGGCACCACTGGGGATGCAGTACATTGAGTCCAGAGAGTGCACTGGCACCACTGGGGATGCAGTACAGTGAGTCCAGAGAGTGCACTGGCACCACTGGGGATGCAGTGCAGTGAGTCCAGAGACTTCACTGGCACCACAGGGAATGCAGAGAAGTGAGTCCAGAGAGTGCACTGGCACCACTGGGGATGCAGTGCAGTGAGTCCAGAGAGTGCACTGGCACCACCTGTGATGCAGTGCAGTGAGTCCAGAGAGTGCACTGGCACCACTGGGGATGCACTGCAGTGAATCCAGAGAGTGCACTGGCACCACTGGTGATGCACTGCAGTGAGTCCAGTGAGTGTACTGGCACCACTGGGGATGCACTGCAGTGAGTCCAGAGAGTGCACTGGCACCACTGAGAATGCACTTCAGAGAGTCCAGAGAGTGCACTGGCACCACTGGGCATGCACTGCTGTGAGTCAAGAGAGTGCACCGGAACCACTGGGGATGCCGTGCAGTGAGTCCAGAGAGTGCACTGGCACCACTGGGGATGCCCTGCAGTGAGTCCAGAGAGTGCACTGGCACCACTGGGGATGCCCTGCAGTGAGTCCAGAGAGTGCACTGGCACCACTGGGGATGCAGTGCAGTGAGTCCAGAGAGTGCACTGGCACCACTGGGGATGCAGTGCAGTGAGTCCAGTGAGTGTACTGGCACCACTGGGGATGCACTGCAGTGAGTCCAGAGAGTGCAGTGGCACCACTGGGGATGCACTGCAGTGAGTCCAGAGAGTGCACTGGCACCACTGGGGATGCAGTGCAGTGAGTCCAGAGAGTGCACTGGCACCACTGGGGATGCAGTGCGGTGAGTCCAGAGAGTGCACTGGCACCACTGGGGATGCAGTGCAGTGAGTCCAGAGAGTGCACTGGCACCACTGGGGATGCACTGCAGTGAGTCCAGAGAGTGCTTTGGCACCACTGGGGATGCAGTGCAGTGAGTCCAGAGAGTGCACTGGCACCACTGGGGATGCACTGCAGTGAGTCCAGAGAGTGCACTGGCACCACTGGGGATGCAGTGCAGTGAGTCCAGAGAGTGCACTGTCACCAATGGGGACGCACTACAGTGAGTCCAGAGAGTGCACTGGCACCACTGGGGATGCAGTGCAGTGAGTCCAGAGAGTGCACTGGCACCACTGGGGATGCACTGTAGTGAGTCCAGAGAGTGCACTGGCGCCACTGGGGATGCAGTGCAGTGTGTCCAGAGAGTGCACTGGCACCACTGGGGATGCAGTGCAGTGAGTCCAGAGAGTGCACTGGCACCACTGGGGATGCACTTCAGTGAGTCCAGAGAGTGCACTGGCACCACTGGGGATGCACTGCAGTGAGTCCAGAGAGTGCACTGGCACCACTGGGGATGCAGTACATTGAGTCCAGAGAGTGCACTGGCACCACTGGGGATGCAGTACAGTGAGTCCAGAGAGTGCACTGGCACCACTGGGGATGCAGTGCAGTGAGTCCAGAGACTTCATTGGCACCACAGGGAATGCAGAGAAGTGAGTCCAGAGAGTGCACTGGCACCACTGGGGATGCAGTGCAGTGAGTCCAGAGAGTGCACTGGCACCACCTGTGATGCAGTGCAGTGAGTCCAGAGAGTGCACTGGCACCACTGGGGATGCACTGCAGTGAATCCAGAGAGTGCACTGGCACCACTGGTGATGCACTGCAGTGAGTCCAGAGAGTGCACTGGCACCACTGGGGATGCACTGCAGTGAGTCCAGAGAGTGCACTAGCACCACTGGGGATGCAGTGCAGTGAGTCCAGAGAGTGCACTGGCACCACTCGGGATGCAGTGCAGTCAGTCCAGTGAGTGTACTGGCACCACTGGGGATGCACTGCAGTGAGTCCAGAGAGTGCACTGGCACCACTGAGAATGCACTTCAGAGAGTCCAGAGAGTGCACTGGCACCACTGGGCATGCACTGCAGTGAGTCAAGAGAGTGCACCGGAACCACTGGGGATGCCGTGCAGTGAGTCCAGAGAGTGCACTGGCACCACTGGGGATGCCCTGCAGTGAGTCCAGAGAGTGCACTGGCACCACTGGGGATGCCCTGCAGTGAGTCCAGAGAGTGCACTGGCACCACTGGGGATGCAGTGCAGTGAGTCCAGAGAGTGCACTGGCACCACTGGGGATGCAGTGCAGTGAGTCCAGAGAGTGCACTGGCACCACTGGGGATGCACTGCGGTGAGTCCAGAGAGTGCACTGGCACCACTGGGGATGCACTGCAGTGAGTCCAGAGAGTGCACTGGCACCACTGGGGATGCACTGCAGTGAGTCCAGAGAGTGCACTGGCACCACTGGTGATGCAGTTTAGTGAGTCCAGAGAGTGCACTGGCACCACTGGGGATGCACTGCAGTGAGTCCAGTGAGTGTACTGGCACCACTGGGGATGCACTGCAGTGAGTCCAGAGAGTGCAGTGGCACCACTGGGGATGCACTGCAGTGAGTCCAGAGAGTGCACTGGCACCACTGGGGATGCAGTGCAGTGAGTCCAGAGAGTGCACTGGCACCACTGGGGATGCAGTGCGGTGAGTCCAGAGAGTGCACTGGCACCACTGGGGATGCAGTGCAGTGAGTCCAGAGAGTGCACTGGCACCACTGGGGATGCACTGCAGTGAGTCCAGAAAGTGCTTTGGCACCACTGGGGATGCAGTGCAGTGAGTCCAGAGAGTGCACTGGCACCACTGGGGATGCACTGCAGTGAGTCCAGAGAGTGCACTGGCACCACTGGGGATGCAGTGCAGTGAGTCCAGAGAGTGCACTGTCACCAATGGGGACGCACTACAGTGAGTCCACAGAGTGCACTGGCACCACTGGGGATGCAGTGCAGTGAGTCCAGAGAGTGCACTGGCACCACTGGGGATGCAGTTCAGTGAGTCCAGAGAGTGCACTGGCACCACTGGTGATGTAGTGCAGTGTGTCCAGAGAGTGCACTGGCACCACTGGGGATGCACTGCAGTGAGCCCAGAGAGTGCACTGGCACCAGTGGAGATGCAGTCCTGTGTGTCCAGTGAATGCACTGGCAGCACTGGGGATGCAGTGCAGTGAGTCCAGAGAGTGCACTGGCACCACTGGTAATGCAGTATAGTGAGTCCAGAGAGTGCACTGGCACCACTGGGGATGTAGTGCAGTGAGTCCAGAGAGTGCACTGGCACCACTGGGGATGCACTGCAGTGAGACCAGAGAGTGCACTGGCACCACTGGCGATGCAGTACAGTGAGTCCAGTGAGTGCACTGGCACCACTGGGGATGTAGTGCAGTGACTCGAGATAGTGCACTTGCACCACTGGGGATGCAGTGCAGTGAGTCCAGAGAGTGCACTGGCACCACTGGTGATGCACTGCAGTGAGTCCAGAGAGTGCACTGGCACCACTGGGGATGCAGTGCAGTGAGTCCAGAGAGTGCACTGGCACCAGTGGGGATGCACTGCAGTGAGTCCAGAGAGTGCACTGGCGCCACTGGGGATGCAGTGCAGTGTGTCCAGAGAGTGCACTGGCACCTCTGGGGCTTCAGTGCAGTGAGTCCAGAGAGTGCACTGGCACCACTGGGGATGCACTGCAGTGAGTCCAGAGAGTGCACTGGCACCACTGGGGATGCAGTACAGTGAGTCCAGAGAGTGCACTGGCACCACTGGGGATGCAGTACAGTGAGTCCAGAGAGTGCACTGGCACCACTGGGGATGCAGTGCAGTGAGTCCAGAGAGTGCACTGGCACCACTGGGGATGCAGTGCGGTGAGTCCAGAGAGTGCACTGGCACCACTGGGGATGCAGTGCAGTGAGTCCAGAGAGTGCACTGGCACCACTGGGGATGCACTGCAGTGAGTCCAGAGAGTGCTTTGGCACCACTGGGGGTGCAGTGCAGTGAGTCCAGAGAGTGCACTGGCACCACTGGGGATGCACTGCAGTGAGTCCAGAGAGTGCACTGGCACCACTGGGGATGCAGTGCAGTGAGTCCAGAGAGTGCACTGTCACCAATGGGGACGCACTACAGTGAGTCCAGAGAGTGCACTGGCACCACTGGGGATGCAGTGCAGTGAGTCCAGAGAGTGCACTGGCACCACTGGGGATGCACTGTAGTGAGTCCAGAGAGTGCACTGGCGCCACTGGGGATGCAGTGCAGTGTGTCCAGAGAGTGCACTGGCACCACTGGGGATGCAGTGCAGTGAGTCCAGAGAGTGCACTGGCACCACTGGGGATGCACTTCAGTGAGTCCAGAGAGTGCACTGGCACCACTGGGGATGCACTGCAGTGAGTCCAGAGAGTGCACTGGCACCACTGGGGATGCAGTGCAGTGAGTCCAGAGAGTGCACTGGCACCACTGGGGATGCAGTACAGTGAGTCCAGAGAGTGCACTGGCACCACTGGGGATGCAGTGCAGTGAGTCCAGAGACTTCATTGGCACCACAGGGAATGCAGAGAAGTGAGTCCAGAGAGTGCACTGGCACCACTGGGGATGCAGTGCAGTGAGTCCAGAGAGTGTACTGGCACCACCTGTGATGCAGTGCAGTGAGTCCAGAGAGTGCACTGGCACCACTGGGGATGCACTGCAGTGAATCCAGAGAGTGCACTGGCACCACTGGTGATGCACTGCAGTGAGTCCAGAGAGTGCACTGGCACCACTGGGGATGCACTGCAGTGAGTCCAGAGAGTGCACTAGCACCACTGGGGATGCAGTGCAGTGAGTCCAGAGAGTGCACTGGTACCACTCGGGATGCAGTGCAGTCAGTCCAGTGAGTGTACTGGCACCACTGGGGATGCACTGCAGTGAGTCCAGAGAGTGCACTGGCACCACTGAGAATGCACTTCAGAGAGTCCAGAGAGTGCACTGGCACCACTGGGCATGCACTGCAGTGAGTCAAGAGAGTGCACCGGAACCACTGGGGATGCCGTGCAGTGAGTCCAGAGAGTGCACTGGCACCACTGGGGATGCCCTGCAGTGAGTCCAGAGAGTGCACTGGCACCACTGGGGATGCCCTGCAGTGAGTCCAGAGAGTGCACTGGCACCACTGGGGATGCAGTGCAGTGAGTCCAGAGAGTGCACTGGCACCACTGGGGATGCAGTGCAGTGAGTCCAGAGAGTGCACTGGCACCACTGGGGATGCACTGCGGTGAGTCCAGAGAGTGCACTGGCACCACTGGGGATGCACTGCAGTGAGTCCAGAGAGTGCACTGGCACCACTGGGGATGCACTGCAGTGAGTCCAGAGAGTGCACTGGCACCACTGGTGATGCAGTTTAGTGAGTCCAGAGAGTGCACTGGCACCACTGGGGATGCACTGCAGTGAGTCCAGTGAGTGTACTGGCACCACTGGGGATGCACTGCAGTGAGTCCAGAGAGTGCAGTGGCACCACTGGGGATGCACTGCAGTGAGTCCAGAGAGTGCACTGGCACCACTGGAGATGCAGTGCAGTGAGTCCAGAGAGTGCACTGGCACCACTGGGGATGCAGTGCGGTGAGTCCAGAGAGTGCACTGGCACCACTGGGGATGCAGTGCAGTGAGTCCAGAGAGTGCACTGGCACCACTGGGGATGCACTGCAGTGAGTCCAGAAAGTGCTTTGGCACCACTGGGGATGCAGTGCAGTGAGTCCAGAGAGTGCACTGGCACCACTGGGGATGCACTGCAGTGAGTCCAGAGAGTGCACTGGCACCACTGGGGATGCAGTGCAGTGAGTCCAGAGAGTGCACTGTCACCAATGGGGACGCACTACAGTGAGTCCACAGAGTGCACTGGCACCACTGGGGATGCAGTGCAGTGAGTCCAGAGAGTGCACTGGCACCACTGGGGATGCAGTTCAGTGAGTCCAGAGAGTGCACTGGCACCACTGGTGATGTAGTGCAGTGTGTCCAGACAGTGCACTGGCACCACTGGGGATGCACTGCAGTGAGCCCAGAGAGTGCACTGGCACCAGTGGAGATGCAGTCCTGTGTGTCCAGTGAATGCACTGGCAGCACTGGGGATGCAGTGCAGTGAGTCCAGAGAGTGCACTGGCACCACTGGTAATGCAGTATAGTGAGTCCAGAGAGTGCACTGGCACCACTGGTGATGCACTGCAGTGAGTCCAGAGAGTGCACTGGCACCAGTGGGGATGCACTGCAGTGAGTCCAGAGAGTGCACTGGCGCCACTGGGGATGCAGTGCAGTGTGTCCAGAGAGTGCACTGGCACCTCTGGGGCTTCAGTGCAGTGAGTCCAGAGAGTGCACTGGCACCACTGGGGATGCACTGCAGTGAGTCCAGAGAGTGCACTGGCACCACTGGGGATGCAGTACAGTGAGTCCAGAGAGTGCACTGGCACCACTGGGGATGCAGTACAGTGAGTCCAGAGAGTGCACTGGCACCACTGGGGATGCAGTGCAGTGAATCTAGAGACTTCACTGGCACCACAGGGAATGCAGAGAAGTGAGTCCAGAGAGTGCACTGGCACCACTGGGGATGCAGTGCAGTGAGTCCAGAGAGTGCACTGGCACCACCTGTGATGCAGTGCAGTGAGTCCAGAGAGTGCACTGGCACCACTGGGGATGCACTGCAGTGAATCCAGAGAGTGCACTGGCACCACTGGGGATGCAGTACAGTGAGTCCAGAGAGTGCACTGGCACCACTGGGGATGCAGTGCAGTGAGTCCAGAGAGTGCACTGGCACCACTGGGGATGCACTACAGTGAGTCCAGAGATTGCACTGGCACCACTGGGGATGCAGTGCAGTGAGTCCAGAGAGTGCACTGGCACCACTGGGGATGCAGTGCAGTGAGTCCAGAGAGTGCACTGGCACCACTGGGGATGCAGTGCAGTGAGTCCAGAGAGTGCACGGGCTCCACTGGGGATGCAGTGCAGTGAGTCCAGAGAGTGCACTGGCACCACTTGTGATGCAGTGCAGTGAGTCCAGTGAGTGCACTGGCACCAGTGGGGATGCAGTACAGTGAGTCCAGAGAGTGCACTGGCACCACTGGGGATGCAGTGCAGTGAGTCCAGAGAGTGCACTGGCTCCACTGGGGATGCACTGCAGTGAGTCCAGAGAGTGCACTGACACCACTGGGGATGCAGTGCAGTGAGTCCAAAGACTTCACTGGCACCACTGGGGATGCAGTGCAGTGAGTCCAGAGAGTGCACTGGCACCACAGGGGATGCAGTGAAGTGAGTGCAGAGAGTGCACTGGCACCACTGGGGATGCACTACAGTGAGTCCAGAGAGTGCACTGGCACCACTGGGGATGCAGTGCAGTGAGTCCAGTGAGTGCACTGGCACCAGTGGGGATGCAGTACAGTGAGTCCAGAGAGTGCACTGGCACCACTGGGGATGCAGTGCAGTGAGTCCAGAGAGTGCACTGGCTCCACTGGGGATGCACTGCAGTGAGTCCAGAGAGTGCACTGGCACCACTGGGGATGCAGTGCAGTGAGTCCAAAGACTTCACTGGCACCACTGGGGATGCAGTGCAGTGAGTCCAGAGAGTGCACTGGCACCACAGGGGATGCAGTGAAGTGAGTGCAGAGAGTGCACTGGCACCACTGGGGATGCACTACAGTGAGTCCAGAGAGTGCACTGGCACCACTGGGGATGCACTGCAGTGAGCCCAGAGAGTGCACTGGCACCACTGAGTATGCACTTCAGTGAGTCCAGAGAGTGCACTGGCACCACTGGGGATGCAGTGCAGTGAATCCTGTTAGTACACTGGCACCACTGGGGATGCAGTGCAGTGAGTCCAGAGAGCTCCCTGGCACCACTGGGGATGCACTGCAGTGAGTCCAGAGAGTGCACTGGCACCACTGAGAATGCACTTCAGTGAGTCCAGAGAGTGCACTGACACCACTGGAGATGCAGTACAGTGAGTCCAGTGAATGCACTGGAACCACTGGGGATGCAGTGCAGTGAGTCCAGAGAGTGCACTGGCAGCACTGGTGATGCAGTACAGTGAGTCCACTGAATGCACTGGAACCACTGGGGATGCAGTGCAGTGAGTCCAGAGAGTGCACTGGCACCACTGGAGATGCAGTACAGTGAGTCCAGTGAATGCACTGGAACCACTGGGGATGCAGTGCAGTGAGTCCAGAGAGTGCACTGGCACCACTGGGGATGCAGTGCAGTGAGTCCAGAGAGTGCACTGGCACCACCTGTGATGCAGTGCAGTGAGTCCAGAGAGTGCACTGGCACCACTGGGCATGCACTGCAGTGAGTCAAGAGAGTGCACCGGAACCACTGGGGATGCCGTGCAGTGAGTCCAGAGAGTGCACTGGCACCACTGGGGATGCCCTGCAGTGAGTCCAGAGAGTGCACTGGCACCACTGGGGATGCCCTGCAGTGAGTCCAGAGAGTGCACTGGCACCACTGGGGATGCAGTGCAGTGAGTCCAGAGAGTGCACTGGCACCACTGGGGATGCAGTTCAGTGAGTCCAGAGAGTACACTGGCACCACTGGGGATGCACTGCGGTGAGTCCAGAGAGTGCACTGGCACCACTGGGGATGCACTGCAGTGAGTCCAGAGAGTGCACTGGCACCAGTGGGGATGCACTGCAGTGAGTCCAGAGAGTGCACTGGCACCACTGGTGATGCAGTTTAGTGAGTCCAGAGAGTGCACTGGCACCACTGGGGATGCACTGCAGTGAGTCCAGTGAGTGTACTGGCACCACTGGGGATGCACTGCAGTGAGTCCAGAGAGTGCAGTGGCACCACTGGGGATGCACTGCAGTGAGTCCAGAGAGTGCACTGGCACCACTGGGGATGCGGTGCCGGGAGTCCATAGAGTGCACTGGCACCACTGGGGATGCAGTGCGGTGAGTCCAGAGAGTGCACTGGCACCACTGGGGATGCAGTGCAGTGAGTCCAGAGAGTGCACTGGCACCACTGGGGATGCACTGCAGTGAGTCCAGAGAGTGCTTTGGCACCACTGGGGATGCAGTGCAGTGACTCCAGAGAGTGCACTGGCACCACTGGGGATGCACTGCAGTGAGTCCAGAGAGTGCACGGGCTCCACTGGGGATGCAGTGCAGTGAGTCCAGAGAGTGCACTGGCACCACTTGTGATGCAGTGCAGTGAGTCCAGAGAGTGCACTGGCACCACTGGGGATGCACTGTAGTGAGTCCAGAGAGTGCACTGGCACCACTGGGGATGCAGTGCAGTGAGTCCAGAGAGTGCACTGGCTCCACTGGGGATGCACTGCAGTGAGTCCAGAGAGTGCACTGACACCACTGGGGATGCAGTGCAGTGAGTCCAAAGACTTCACTGGCACCACTGGGGATGCAGTGCAGTGAGTCCAGAGAGTGCACTGGCACCACAGGGGATGCAGTGAAGTGAGTGCAGAGAGTGCACTGGCACCACTGGGGATGCACTACAGTGAGTCCAGAGAGTGCACTGGCACCACTGGGGATGCAGTGCAGTGAGTCCAGTGAGTGCACTGGCACCAGTGGGGATGCAGTACAGTGAGTCCAGAGAGTGCACTGGCACCACTGGGGATGCAGTGCAGTGAGTCCAGAGAGTGCACTGGCTCCACTGGGGATGCAGTGCAGTGAGTCCAGAGAGTGCACTGGCACCACTGGGGATGCAGTGCAGTGAGTCCAAAGACTTCACTGGCACCACTGGGGATGCAGTGCAGTGAGTCCAGAGAGTGCACTGGCACCACAGGGGATGCAGTGAAGTGAGTGCAGAGAGTGCACTGGCACCACTGGGGATGCACTACAGTGAGTCCAGAGAGTGCACTGGCACCACTGGGGATGCACTGCAGTGAGCCCAGAGAGTGCACTGGCACCACTGAGTATGCACTTCAGTGAGTCCAGAGAGTGCACTGGCACCACTGGGGATGCAGTGCAGTGAATCCTGTTAGTACACTGGCACCACTGGGGATGCAGTGCAGTGAGTCCAGAGAGTTCCCTGGCACCACAGGGGATGCACTGCAGTGAGTCCAGAGAGTGCACTGGCACCACTGAGAATGCACTTCAGTGAGTCCAGAGAGTGCACTGGCACCACTGGAGATGCAGTACAGTGAGTCCAGTGAATGCACTGGAACCACTGGGGATGCAGTGCAGTGAGTCCAGAGAGTGCACTGGCAGCACTGGTGATGCAGTACAGTGAGTCCAGTGAATGCACTGGAACCACTGGGGATGCAGTGCAGTGAGTCCAGAGAGTGCACTGGCACCACTGGAGATGCAGTACAGTGAGTCCAGTGAATGCACTGGAACCACTGGGGATGCAGTGCAGTGAGTCCAGAGAGTGCACTAGCACCACTGGGGATGCAGTGCAGTGAGTCCAGAGAGTACACTGGCACCACTGGGGATGCAGTGCAGTGAGTCCAGAGAGCTCCCTGGCACCACTGGTGATGCACTGCAGTGAGTCCAGAGAGTGCACTGGCACCACTGGAGATGCAGTACAGTGAGTCCAGTGAATGCACTGGCACCACTGGGGATGCAGTGCAGTGAGTCCAGAGAGTGCACTGGCACCACTGGTGATGCAGTACTGTGAGTCCAGTGAGTGCACTGGCTCCACTGGGCCTGCAGTTCAGTGAGTCCAGAGAGTGCACTGGCACCACTGGGGATGCAGTGCAGTGAGTCCAGAGAGTGCACTGGCACCACTGGGGATGCAGTGCAGTGACTCGAGAGAGTGCACTGGCACCACTGGGGATGCAGTGCAGTGAGTCCAGAGAGTACACTGGCACCACTGGTGATGCAGTGCAGTGAGTCCAGAGAGTGCACTGGCACCACTGGTGATGCACTTCAGTGACTACAGAGAGTGCACTGGCACCACTGGGGATGCACTGCAGTGAGTCCAGAGAGTGCACTGGCACCACTCGGGATGCAGTGCAGTCAGTCCAGTGAGTGTACTGGCACCACTGGGGATGCACTGCAGTGAGTCCAGAGAGTGCACTGGCACCACTGAGAATGCATTTCAGAGAGTCCAGAGAGTGCACTGGCACCACTGGGCATGCACTGCAGTGAGTCAAGAGAGTGCACCGGAACCACTGGGGATGCCGTGCAGTGAGTCCAGAGAGTGCACTGGCACCACTGGGGATGCCCTGCAGTGAGTCCAGAGAGTGCACTGGCACCACTGGGGATGCCCTGCAGTGAGTCCAGAGAGTGCACTGGCACCACTGGGGATGCAGTGCAGTGAGTCCAGAGAGTGCACTGGCACCACTGGAGATGCAGTTCAGTGAGTCCAGAGAGTACACTGGCACCACTGGGGATGCACTGCGGTGAGTCCAGAGAGTGCACTGGCACCACTGGGGATGCACTGCAGTGAGTCCAGAGAGTGCACTGGCACCACTGGGGATGCACTGCAGTGAGTCCAGAGAGTGCACTGGCACCACTGGTGATGCAGTTTAGTGAGTCCAGAGAGTGCACTGGCACCACTGGGGATGCACTGCAGTGAGTCCAGTGAGTGTACTGGCACCACTGGGGATGCACTGCAGTGAGTCCAGAGAGTGCAGTGGCACCACTGGGGATGCACTGCAGTGAGTCCAGAGAGTGCACTGGCACCACTGGGGATGCGGTGCCGGGAGTCCAGAGAGTGCACTGGCACCACTGGGGATGCAGTGCGGTGAGTCCAGAGAGTGCACTGGCACCACTGGGGATGCAGTGCAGTGAGTCCAGAGAGTGCACTGGCACCACTGGGGATGCACTGCAGTGAGTCCAGAGAGTGCTTTGGCACCACTGGGGATGCAGTGCAGTGACTCCAGAGAGTGCACTGGCACCACTGGGGATGCACTGCAGTGAGTCCAGAGAGTGCACTGGCACCACTGGGGACGCAGTGCAGTGAGTCCAGAGAGTGCACTGTCACCAATGGGGACGCAGTACAGTGAGTCCACAGAGTGCACTGGCACCACTGGGGATGCAGTGCAGTGAGTCCAGAGAGTGCACTGGCACCACTGGGGATGTAGTGCAGTGTGTCCAGAGAGTGCACTGGCACCACTGGGGATGCACTGCAGTGAGCCCAGAGAGTGCACTGGCACCACTGGAGATGCAGTCCTGTGTGTCCAGTGAATGCACTGGCAGCACTGGGGATGCAGTGCAGTGAGTCCAGAGAGTGCACTGGCACCACTGGTGATGCAGTATAGTGAGTCCAGAGAGTGCACTGGCACCACTGGGGATGCAGTGCAGTGAGTCCAGAGACTGCACTGGCACCACTGGGGATGCACTGCAGTGAGACCAGAGAGTGCACTGGCACCACTGGCGATGCAGTACAGTGAGTCCAGTGAGTGCACTGGCACCACTGGGGATGTAGTGCAGTGACTCGAGATAGTGCACTGGCACCACTGGGGATGCAGTGCAGTGAGTCCAGAGAGTGCACTGGCACCACTGGGGATGCACTGTAGTGAGTCCAGAGAGTGCACTGGCGCCACTGGGGATGCAGTGCAGTGTGTCCAGAGAGTGCACTGGCACCACTGGGGATGCAGTGCAGTGAGTCCAGAGAGTGCACTGGCACCACTGGGGATGCACTTCAGTGAGTCCAGAGAGTGCACTGGCACCACTGGGGATGCAGTGCAGTGAGTCCAGAGAGTGCACTGGCACCACTGGGGATGCAGTACATTGAGTCCAGAGAGTGCACTGGCACCACTGGGGATGCAGTACAGTGAGTCCAGAGAGTGCACTGGCACCACTGGGGATGCAGTGCAGTGAGTCCAGAGACTTCACTGGCACCACAGGGAATGCAGAGAAGTGAGTCCAGAGAGTGCACTGGCACCACTGGGGATGCAGTGCAGTGAGTCCAGAGAGTGCACTGGCACCACCTGTGATGCAGTGCAGTGAGTCCAGAGAGTGCACTGGCACCACTGGGGATGCACTGCAGTGAATCCAGAGAGTGCACTGGCACCACTGGTGATGCACTGCAGTGAGTCCAGTGAGTGTACTGGCACCACTGGGGATGCACTGCAGTGAGTCCAGAGAGTGCACTGGCACCACTGAGAATGCACTTCAGAGAGTCCAGAGAGTGCACTGGCACCACTGGGGATGCACTGCTGTGAGTCAAGAGAGTGCACCGGAACCACTGGGGATGCCGTGCAGTGAGTCCAGAGAGTGCACTGGCACCACTGGGGATGCCCTGCAGTGAGTCCAGAGAGTGCACTGGCACCACTGGGGATGCCCTGCAGTGAGTCCAGAGAGTGCACTGGCACCACTGGGGATGCAGTGCAGTGAGTCCAGAGAGTGCACTGGCACCACTGGGGATGCAGTGCAGTGAGTCCAGTGAGTGTACTGGCACCACTGGGGATGCACTGCAGTGAGTCCAGAGAGTGCAGTGGCACCACTGGGGATGCACTGCAGTGAGTCCAGAGAGTGCACTGGCACCACTGGGGATGCAGTGCAGTGAGTCCAGAGAGTGCACTGGCACCACTGGGGATGCAGTGCGGTGAGTCCAGAGAGTGCACTGGCACCACTGGGGATGCAGTGCAGTGAGTCCAGAGAGTGCACTGGCACCACTGGGAATGCACTGCAGTGAGTCCAGAGAGTGCTTTGGCACCACTGGGGATGCAGTGCAGTGAGTCCAGAGAGTGCACTGGCACCACTGGGGATGCACTGCAGTGAGTCCAGAGAGTGCACTGGCACCACTGGGGATGCAGTGCAGTGAGTCCAGAGAGTGCACTGTCACCAATGGGGACGCACTACAGTGAGTCCAGAGAGTGCACTGGCACCACTGGGGATGCAGTGCATTGAGTCCAGAGAGTGCACTGGCACCACTGGGGATGCACTGTAGTGAGTCCAGAGAGTGCACTGGCGCCACTGGGGATGCAGTGCAGTGTGTCCAGAGAGTGCACTGGCACCACTGGGGATGCAGTGCAGTGAGTCCAGAGAGTGCACTGGCACCACTGGGGATGCACTTCAGTGAGTCCAGAGAGTGCACTGGCACCACTGGGGATGCAGTGCAGTGAGTCCAGAGAGTGCACTGGCACCACTGGGGATGCAGTACATTGAGTCCAGAGAGTGCACTGGCACCACTGGGGATGCAGTACAGTGAGTCCAGAGAGTGCACTGGCACCACTGGGGATGCAGTGCAGTGAGTCCAGAGACTTCACTGGCACCACAGGGAATGCAGAGAAGTGAGTCCAGAGAGTGCACTGGCACCACTGGGGATGCAGTGCAGTGAGTCCAGAGAGTGCACTGGCACCACCTGTGATGCAGTGCAGTGAGTCCAGAGAGTGCACTGGCACCACTGGGGATGCACTGCAGTGAATCCAGAGAGTGCACTGGCACCACTGGTGATGCACTGCAGTGAGTCCAGAGAGTGCACTTTCACCACTGGGGATGCACTGCAGTGAGTCCAGAGAGTGCACTAGCACCACTGGGGATGCACTGCAGTGAGTCCAGAGAGTGCACTGGCACCACAGGGGATGCAGTGCAGTCAGTCCAGTGAGTGTACTGGCACCACTGGGGATGCACTGCAGTGAGTCCAGAGAGTGCACTGGCACCACTGAGAATGCACTTCAGAGAGTCCAGAGAGCGCACTGGCACCACTGGGCATGCACTGCAGTGAGTCAAGAGAGTGCACCGGAACCACTGGGGATGCCGTGCAGTGAGTCCAGAGAGTGCACTGGCACCACTGGGGATGCCCTGCAGTGAGTCCAGAGAGTGCACTGGCACCACTGGGGATGCCCTGCAGTGAGTCCAGAGAGTGCACTGGCACCACTGGGGATGCAGTGCAGTGAGTCCAGAGAGTGCACTGGCACCACTGGGGATGCAGTGCAGTGAGTCCAGAGAGTGCACTGGCACCACTGGGGATGCACTGCGGTGAGTCCAGAGAGTGCACTGTCACCACTGGGGATGCAGTGCAGTGAGTCCAGAGAGTGCACTGGCACCACTGGGGATGCACTGCAGTGAGTCCAGAGAGTGCACTGGCACCACTGGTGATGCAGTTTAGTGAGTCCAGAGAGTGCACTGGCACCACTGGGGATGCACTGCAGTGAGTCCAGTGAGTGTACTGGCACCACTGGGGATGCACTGCAGTGAGTCCAGAGAGTGCAGTGGCACCACTGGGGATGCAGTGCTGCGACTCCAGAGAGTGCACTGGCACCACTGGGGATGCAGTGCAGTGAGTCCAGAGAGTGCACTGGCACCACTGGGGATGCAGTGCGGTGAGTCCAGAGAGTGCACTGGCACCACTGGGGATGCAGTGCAGTGAGTCCAGAGAGTGCACTGGCACCACTGGGGATGCACTGCAGTGAGTCCAGAAAGTGCTTTGGCACCACTGGGGATGCAGTGCAGTGAGTCCAGAGAGTGCACTGGCACCACTGGGGATGCACTGCAGTGAGTCCAGAGAGTGCACTGGCACCACTGGGGATGCAGTGCAGTGAGTCCAGAGAGTGCACTGTCACCAATGGGGACGCACTACAGTGAGTCCACAGAGTGCACTGGCACCACTGGGGATGCAGTGCAGTGAGTCCAGAGAGTGCACTGGCACCACTGGGGATGCAGTTCAGTGAGTCCAGAGAGTGCACTGGCACCACTGGTGATGTAGTGCAGTGTGTCCAGAGAGTGCACTGGCACCACTGGGGATGCACTGCAGTGAGCCCGGAGAGTGCACTGGCACCAGTGGAGATGCAGTCCTGTGTGTCCAGTGAATGCACTGGCAGCACTGGGGATGCAGTGCAGTGAGTCCAGAGAGTGCACTGGCACCACTGGTGATGCAGTATAGTGAGTCCAGAGAGTGCACTGGCACCACTGGGGATGCAGTGCAGTGAGTCCAGAGAGTGCACTGGCACCACTGGGGATGCAGTGCAGTGAGACCAGAGAGTGCACTGGCACCACTGGCGATGCAGTACAGTGAGTCCAGTGAGTGCACTGGCACCACTGGGGATGTAGTGCAGTGACTCGAGATAGTGCACTTGCACCACTGGGGATGCAGTGCAGTGAGTCCAGAGAGTGCACTGGCACCACTGGTGATGCACTGCAGTGAGTCCAGAGAGTGCACTGGCACCACTGGGGATGCAGTGCAGTGAGTCCAGAGAGTGCACTGGCACCAGTGGGGATGCACTGCAGTGAGTCCAGAGAGTGCACTGGCGCCACTGGGGATGCAGTGCAGTGTGTCCAGAGAGTGCACTGGCACCTCTGGGGCTTCAGTGCAGTGAGTCCAGAGAGTGCACTGGCACCACTGGGGATGCACTGCAGTGAGTCCAGAGAGTGCACTGGCACCACTGGGGATGCAGTACAGTGAGTCCAGAGAGTGCACTGGCACCACTGGGGATGCAGTACAGTGAGTCCAGAGAGTGCACTGGCACCACTGGGGATGCAGTGCAGTGAATCCAGAGACTTCACTGGCACCACAGGGAATGCAGAGAAGTGAGTCCAGAGAGTGCACTGGCACCACTGGGGATGCAGTGCAGTGAGTCCAGAGAGTGCACTGGCACCACCTGTGATGCAGTGCAGTGAGTCCAGAGAGTGCACTGGCACCACTGGGGATGCACTGCAGTGAATCCAGAGAGTGCACTGGCACCACTGGGGATGCAGTACAGTGAGTCCAGAGAGTGCACTGGCACCACTGGGGATGCAGTGCAGTGAGTCCAGAGAGTGCACTGGCACCACTGGGGATGCACTACAGTGAGTCCAGAGATTGCACTGGCACCACTGGGGATGCAGTGCAGTGAGTCCAGAGAGTGCACTGGCACCACTGGGGATGCAGTGCAGTGAGTCCAGAGAGTGCACTGGCACCACTGGGGATGCAGTGCAGTGAGTCCAGAGAGTGCACGGGCTCCACTGGGGATGCAGTGCAGTGAGTCCAGAGAGTGCACTGGCACCACTTGTGATGCAGTGCAGTGAGTCCAGTGAGTGCACTGGCACCAGTAGGGATGCAGTACAGTGAGTCCAGAGAGTGCACTGGCACCACTGGGGATGCAGTGCAGTGAGTCCAGAGAGTGCACTGGCTCCACTGGGGATGCACTGCAGTGAGTCCAGAGAGTGCACTGACACCACTGGGGATGCAGTGCAGTGAGTCCAAAGACTTCACTAGCACCACTGGGGATGCAGTGCAGTGAGTCCAGAGAGTGCACTGGCACCACAGGGGATGCAGTGAAGTGAGTGCAGAGAGTGCACTGGCACCACTGGGGATGCACTACAGTGAGTCCAGAGAGTGCACTGGCACCACTGGGGATGCAGTGCAGTGAGTCCAGTGAGTGCACTGGCACCAGTGGGGATGCAGTACAGTGAGTCCAGAGAGTGCACTGGCACCACTGGGGATGCAGTGCAGTGAGTCCAGAGAGTGCACTGGCTCCACTGGGGATGCACTGCAGTGAGTCCAGAGAGTGCACTGACACCACTGGGGATGCAGTGCAGTGAGTCCAAAGACTTCACTGGCACCACTGGGGATGCAGTGCAGTGAGTCCAGAGAGTGCACTGGCACCACAGGGGATGCAGTGAAGTGAGTGCAGAGAGTGCACTGGCACCACTGGGGATGCAGTACAGTGAGTCCAGAGAGTGCACTGGCACCACTGGGGATGCACTGCAGTGAGCCCAGAGAGTGCACTGGCACCACTGAGTATGCACTTCAGTGAGTCCAGAGAGTGCACTGGCACCACTGGGGATGCAGTGCAGTGAATCCTGTTAGTACACTGGCACCACTGGGGATGCAGTGCAGTGAGTCCAGAGAGCTCCCTGGCACCACTGGGGATGCACTGCAGTGAGTCCAGAGAGTGCACTGGCACCACTGAGAATGCACTTCAGTGAGTCCAGAGAGTGCACTGGCACCACTGGAGATGCAGTACAGTGAGTCCAGTGAATGCACTGGAACCACTGGGGATGCAGTGCAGTGAGTCCAGAGAGTGCACTGGCAGCACTGGTGATGCAGTACAGTGAGTCCAGTGAATGCACTGGAACCACTGGGGATGCAGTGCAGTGAGTCCAGAGAGTGCACTGGCACCACTGGAGATGCAGTACAGTGAGTCCAGTGAATGCACTGGAACCACTGGGGATGCAGTGCAGTGAGTCCAGAGAGTGCACTAGCACCACTGGGGATGCAGTGCAGTGAGTCCAGAGAGTACACTGGCACCACTGGGGATGCAGTGCAGTGAGTCCAGAGAGCTCCCTGGCACCACTGGTGATGCACTGCAGTGAGTCCAGAGAGTGCACTGGCACCACTGGAGATGCAGTACACTGAGTCCAGTGAATGCACTGGAACCACTGGGGATGCAGTGCAGTGAGTCCAGAGAGTGCACTGGCACCACTGGTGATGCAGTACTGTGAGTCCAGTGAGTGCACTGGCTCCACTGGGCCTGCAGTTCAGTGAGTCCAGAGAGTGCACTGGCACCACTGGGGATGCAGTGCAGTGAGTCCAAAGAGTGCACTGGCACCACTGGGGATGTAGTGCAGTGACTCGAGAGAGTGCACTGGCACCACTGGGGATGCAGTGCAGTGAGTCCAGAGAGTACACTGGCACCACTGGTGATGCAGTGCAGTGAGTCCAGAGAGTGCACTGGCACCACTGGTGATGCACTTCAGTGACTACAGAGAGTGCACTGGCACCACTGGGGATGCAGTGCAGTGAGTCCAGAGAGTGCTCTGGCACCACTGGGGATGCAGTGCAGTGAGTGCAGAGAGTGCACTGGCACCACTGGGGATGCAGTGAAGTGAGTCCAAAGACTTCACTGGCACCACTGGAGATGCAGTGCAGTGAGTCCAGAGAGTGCACTGGCACCACTGGGGATGCAGTGAAGTGAGTGCAGAGAGTGCACTGGCACCAGTGGGGATGCAGTGCAGTGAGTCCAGAGAGTGCACTGGCACCACTGGGGATGCAGTGCAGTGAGTCCAGAGAGTGCACTGGCACCACTGGGGATGCAGTGCAGTGAGTCCATTGAGTGTACTGGAACCACTGGGGATGCACTGCAGTGAGCCCAGAGAGTGCACTGGCACCACTTGGGATGCGGTGCAGTGAGTCCAGAGATTGCACTGGCACCACTGGGGATGCAGTGCAGTGAGTCCAGAGAGTGCACTAGCACCACTGGGGATGCAGTGCAGTGAATCCTGTTAGTACACTGGCACCACTGGGGTTGCAGTGCAGTGAGTCCAGAGAGCTCACTGGCACCACTGGGGATGCAGTGCAGTGAGTCCAGAGAGTGCACTGGCACCACTGGAGATGCAGTACAGTGAGTCCAGTGAATGCACTGGAACCACTGGGGATGCAGTGCAGTGAGTCCAGAGAGTGCACTGGCAGCACTGGTGATGCAGTACTGTGAGTCCAGTGAGTGCACTGGCTCCACTGGGCCTGCAGCGCAGTGAGTCCAGAGAGTGCACTGGCACCACTGGGGATGCGGTGCAGTAAGTCCAGAGAGTGCACTGGCACCACTGGGGATGTAGTGCAGTGACTCGAGAGAGTGCACTGGCACCACTGGGGATGCAGTGCAGTGAGTCCAGAGAGTACACTGGCACCACTGGTGATGCAGTGCAGTGAGTCCAGAGAGTGCACTGGCACCACTGGGGATGCAGTGCAGTGAGTCCAGAGAGTGCACTGGCACCACCGGGGATGCAGTGCAGTGAGTCCAGAGAGTGCTCTGGCACCACTGGGGATGCACTGCAGTGAGTCCAGAGAGTGCACTGGCACTACTGGGGATGCAGTGCAGTGAGTCCAGAGAATGCACTGGCACCACTGGGGATGCAGTGCAGTGAGTCCAGAGAGTTCACTGGCACCACTGGGGATGCAGTGCAGTGAGTCCAGAGAGTGCACTGGCACCACTGGGGCTTCAGTGCAGTGAGTCCAGAGAGTGCACTGGCACCACTGGGGATGCAGTACAGTGAGTCCACAGAGTGCACTGGCACCACTGGGGATGCAGTACAGTGAGTCCAGAGAGTGCACTGGCACCACTGGGGATGCAGTGCAGTGAGTCCAGAGATTGCACTGGCACCACTGGGGGTGCAGTGCAGTGAGTCCAGAGACTTCACTGACACCACTGGAAATGCAGTGCAGTGAGTCCAGAGAGTGCACTGGCACCACTGGGGATGCAGTGCAGTGAGTCCAGAGAGTGCACTGGCACCACTGGGGATGCAGTGCAGTGAGTCCAGAGAGTGCACTGGCACCACTGGGGATGCAGTGCAGTGAGTCCAGAGAGTGCACTGGCACCACTGGGGATGCAGTGCAGTGAGTCCAGAGAGTGCACTGGCACCACTGGGGATGCACTACAGTGAGATCAGAGATTGCACTGGCACCACAGGGGATACAGTGCAGTGAGTCCAGAGAGTGCACTGACACCACTGGGGATGCACTGCAGTGAGTCCAGAGAGTGCACTGCCACCACTGGGGATGCAGTGAAGTGAGTGCAGAGAGTGCACTGGCACCACTGGGGATGCAGTGCAGTGAGTCCAGAGAGTGCACTGGCACCACTGGGGATGCAGTGCAGTGAGTCCAGAGAGTGCACTGGCACCACTGGGGATGCAGTGCAGTGAGTCCAGAGAGTGCACTGGCACCACTGGGGATGCAGTGCAGTGAGTCCAGTGAGTGTACTGGAACCACTGGGGATGCACTGCAGTGAGCCCAGAGAGTGCACTGGCACCACTGGGGATGCGGTGCAGTGAGTCCAGAGATTGCACTGGCACCACTGGGGATGCAGTGCAGTGAGTCCCGAGAGTGCACTAGCACCACTGGGGATGCAGTGCAGTGAATCCTGTTAGTACACTGGCACCACTGGGGATGCAGTGCAGTGAGTCCAGAGAGTGCACTGGCACCACTGGGGATGCACTGCAGTGAGTCCAGAGAGTGCACTGGCACCAGTGGAGATGCAGTACAGTGAGTCCAGTGAATGCACTGGAACCACTGGGGATGCAGTGCAGTGAGTCCAGAGAGTGCACTGGCAGCACTGGTGATGCGGTGCAGTAAGTCCAGAGAGTGCACTGGCACCACTGGGGATGTAGTGCAGTGACTCGAGAGAGTGCACTGGCACCACTGGGGATGCAGTGCAGTGAGTCCAGAGAGTACACTGGCACCACTGGGGATGCAGTGCAGTGAGTCCAGAGAGTGCACTGGCACCACTGGGGATGCAGTGCATTGAGTCCAGAGAGTGCACTGGCACCACTGGTGATGCAGTCCAGTGAGTCCAGTGAATGCACTGGCACCACTGGGGATGCTGTGCAGTGAGTGCAGAGAGTGCACTGGCACCACCTGTGATGCAGTACAGTGTGTCCAGTGAGTGCACTGGCACCACTGGGGATGCAGTGCTGTGACTCCGGAAAGCGCACTGGCACCACTGGGGATGCAGTGCAGTCAGTCCAGTGAGTACACTGGCACCACTGGGGATGCAGTGCAGTGAGTCCAGAGAGTGCACTGGCACCACTGGGGATGCAGTGCAGTGAGTCCAGAGAGTGCACTGGCACCACTGGGGATGTGTCCAGTGAGTCCAGTGAGTGCACTGGCACCACTGGGGATGCAGTGCAGTCAGTGCAGTGAGTGCATTGGCACCACTGTGGGTGCAGTACAGTGAGTACAGAGAGTGCCCTGGCACCACTGGGGATGCACTGCAGTGAGTCCAGAGAGTGCACTGGCACCACTGGGGATGCCCTGCAGTGAGTCCAGAGAGTGCACTGGCACCACTGGGGATGCAGTGCAGTGAGTCCAGAGAGTGCACTGGCACCACTGGGGCTTCAGTGCAGTGAGTCCAGAGAGTGCACTGGCACCACTGGGGATGCAGTACAGTGAGTCCACAGAGTGCACTGGCACCACTGGGGATGCAGTACAGTGAGTCCAGAGAGTGCACTGGCACCACTGGGGATGCAGTGCAGTGAGTCCAGAGATTGCACTGGCACCACTGGGGATGCAGTGCAGTGAGTCCAGAGACTTCACTGGCACCACTGGAAATGCAGTGCAGTGAGTCCAGAGAGTGCACTGGCACCACTGGGGATGCAGTGCAGTGAGTCCAGAGAGTGCACTGGCACCACTGGGGATGCAGTGCAGTGAGTCCAGAGAGTGCACTGGCACCACTGGGGATGCAGTGCAGTGAGTCCAGAGAGTGCACTAGCACCACTGGGGATGCACTGCAGTGAGTCCAGAGAGTGCACTGGCACCACTGGGGATGCACTACAGTGAGATCAGAGATTGCACTGGCACCACAGGGGATACAGTGCAGTGAGTCCAGAGAGTGCACTGGCAACACTGGGGATGCACTGCAGTGAGTCCAGAGAGTGCACTGGCACCACTGGGGATGCAGTGAAGTGAGTGCAGAGAGTGCACTGGCACCACTGGGGATGCAGTGCAGTGAGTCCAGAGAGTGCACTGGCACCACTGGGGATGCAGTGCAGTGAGTCCAGAGAGTGCACTGGCACCACTGGGGATGCAGTGCAGTGAGTCCAGTGAGTGTACTGGAACCACTGGGGATGCACTGCAGTGAGCCCAGAGAGTGCACTGGCACCACTTGGGATACGGTGCAGTGAGTCCAGAGATTGCACTGGCACCACTGGGGATGCAGTGCAGTGAGTCCAGAGAGTGCACTAGCACCACTGGGGATGCAGTGCAGTGAATCCTGTTAGTACACTGGCACCACTGGGGATGCAGTGCAGTGAGTCCAGAGAGCTCACTGGCACCACTGGGGATGCACTGCAGTGAGTCCAGAGAGTGCACTGGCACCACTGGAAATGCAGTACAGTGAGTCCAGTGAATGCACTGGAACCACTGGGGATGCAGTGCAGTGAGTCCAGAGAGTGCACTGGCAGCACTGGTGATGCAGTACTGTGAGTCCAGTGAGTGCACTGGCTCCACTGGGCCTGCAGTGCAGTGAGTCCAGAGAGTGCACTGGCACCACTGGGGATGCACTGCAGTGAGTCCAGAGAGTGCACTGGCACCACTGGGGATGTAGTGCAGTGACTCGAGAGAGTGCACTGGCACCACTGGGAATGCAGTGCAGTGAGTCCAGAGAGTACACTGGCACCACTGGGGATGCAGTGCAGTGAGTCCAGAGAGTGCACTGGCACCACTGGGGATGCACTACAGTGAGATCAGAGAGTGCACTGGCACCACAGGGGATACAGTGCAGTGAGTCCAGAGAGTGCACTGGCACCACTGGGGATGCACTGCAGTGAGTAAAGAGAGTGCTCTGGCACCACTGGGGATGCAGTGCAGTGAGTCCAGAGAGTGCACTGGCACCACTGGGGATGCAGTGCAGTGAGTCCAGAGAGTGCACTGGCACCACTGGGGATGCAGTGCAGTGAGTCCAGAGAGTGCACTGGCACCACTGGGGATGCACTGCAGTGAGTCCAGTGAATGCACTGGCACCACTGGGGATGCTGTGCAGTGAGTGCAGAGAGTGCACTGGCACCACCTGTGATGCAGTACTGTGTGTCCAGTGAGTGCACTGGCACCACTGGGGATGCAGTGCTGTGACTCCGGAGAGCGCACTGGCACCACTGGGGATGCAGTGCAGTGAGTCCAGAGAGTGCACTGGCACCACTGGGGATGTGTCCAGTGAGTCCAGTGAGTGCACTGGCACCACTGGGGATGCAGTGCAGTCAGTGCAGTGAGTGCATTGGCACCACTGTGGGTGCAGTACAGTGAGTCCAGAGAGTGCACTGGCACCACTGGGGATGCACTGCAGTGAGTCCAGAGAGTGCACTGGCACCACTGGGGATGCCCTGCAGTGAGTCCAGAGAGTGCACTGGCACCACTGGGGATGCAGTGCAGTGAGTCCAGAGAGTGCACTGGCACCACTGGGGATGCAGTGCAGTGAGTCCAGAGAGTGCACTGGCACCACTGGGGATGCAGTGCAGTGAGTCCAGAGAGTGCACTGGCACCACTGGGGATGCACTGCAGTGAGTCCAGAGAGTGCACTGGCACCACTGGGGATGCAGTGCAGTGAGTCCAGAGAGTGCACTGGCACCACTGGGGATGCAGTGCAGTGAGCCCAGAGAGTGCACTGGCACCACTTGGGATGCGGTGCAGTGAGTCCAGAGATTGCGCTGGCACCACTGGGGATGCAGTGCAGTGAGTCCAGAGAGTGCACTAGCACCACTGGGGATGCAGTGCAGTGAATCCTGTTAGTACACTGGCACCACTGGGGATGCAGTGCAGTGAGTCCAGAGAGCTCACTGGCACCACCGGGGATGCACTGCAGTGAGTCCAGAGAGTGCAGTGGCACCACTGGGGTTGCAGTACAGTGAGTCCACAGAGTGCACTGGCACCACTGGGGATGCAGTACAGTGAGTCCAGAGAGTGCACTGGCACCACTGGGGATGCTGTGCAGTGAGTGCAGAGAGTGCACTGGCACCACCTGTGATGCAGTACAGTGTGTCCAGTGAGTGCACTGGCACCACTGGGGATGCAGTGCTGTGACTCCGGAGAGCGCACTGGCACCACTGGGGATGCAGTGCAGTGAGTCCAGAGAGTGCACTGGCTCCACTGGGGATGTGTCCAGTGAGTCCAGTGAGTGCACTGGCACCACTGGGGATGCAGTGCAGTCGGTGCAGTGAGTGCATTGGCACCACTGTGGGTGCAGTACAGTGAGTCCAGAGAGTGCACTGGCACCACTGGGGATGCACTGCAGTGAGTCCAGAGAGTGCACTGGCACCACTGGGGATGCCCTGCAGTGAGTCCAGAGAGTGCACTGGCACCACTGGGGATGCAGTGCAGTGAGTTCAGAGAGTGCACTGGCACCACTGGGGATGCAGTGCAGTGAGTCCAGAGAGTGCACTGGCACCACTGGGGATGCCCTGCAGTGAGTCCAGAGAGTGCACTGGCACCACTGGGCATGCAGTGCAGTGAGTCCAGAGAGTGCACTAGCACCACTGGGGATGCAGTGCAGTGAATCCTGTTAGTACACTGGCACCACTGGGGTTGCAGTGCAGTGAGTCCAGAGAGCTCACTGGCACCACTGGGGATGCAGTGAAGTGAGTCCAGAGAGTGCACTGGCACCACTGGAGATGCAGTACAGTGAGTCCAGTGAATGCACTGGAACCACTGGGGATGCAGTGCAGTGAGTCCAGAGAGTGCACTGGCAGCACTGGTGATGCAGTACTGTGAGTCCAGTGAGTGCACTGGCTCCACTGAGCCTGCAGCGCAGTGAGTCCAGAGAGTGCACTGGCACCACTGGGGATGCGGTGCAGTAAGTCCAGAGAGTGCACTGGCACCACTGGGGATGTAGTGCAGTGACTCGAGAGATTGCACTGGCACCACTGGGGATGCAGTGCAGTGAGTCCAGAGAGTACACTGGCACCACTGGTGATGCAGTGCAGTGAGTCCAGAGAGTGCACTGGCACCACTGGGGATGCAGTGCAGTGAGTCCAGAGAGTGCACTGGCACCACCGGGGATGCAGTGCAGTGAGTCCAGAGAGTGCTCTGGCACCACTGGGGATGCACTGCAGTGAGTCCAGAGAGTGCACTGGCACTACTGGGGATGCAGTGCAGTGAGTCCAGAGAATGCACTGGCACCACTGGGGATGCAGTGCAGTGAGTCCAGAGAGTTCACTGGCACCACTGGGGATGCAGTGCAGTGAGTCCAGAGAGTGCACTGGCACCACTGGGGCTTCAGTGCAGTGAGTCCAGAGAGTGCACTGGCACCACTGGGGATGCAGTACAGTGAGTCCACAGAGTGCACTGGCACCACTGGGGATGCAGTACAGTGAGTCCAGAGAGTGCACTGGCACCACTGGGGATGCAGTGCAGTGAGTCCAGAGATTGCACTGGCACCACTGGGGATGCAGTGCAGTGAGTCCAGAGACTTCACTGACACCACTGGAAATGCAGTGCAGTGAGTCCAGAGAGTGCACTGGCACCACTGGGGATGCAGTGCAGTGAGTCCAGAGAGTGCACTGGCACCACTGGGGATGCACTGCAGTGAGTCCAGAGAGTGCACTGGCACCACTGGGGATGCAGTGCAGTGAGTCCAGAGAGTGCACTGGCACCACTGGGGATGCAGTGCAGTGAGTCCAGAGAGTGCACTGGCACCACTGGGGATGCACTACAGTGAGATCAGAGATTGCACTGGCACCACAGGGGATACAGTGCAGTGAGTCCAGAGAGTGCACTGACACCACTGGGGATGCACTGCAGTGAGTCCAGAGAGTGCACTGCCACCACTGGGGATGCACTGCAGTGAGTCCAGAGAGTGCACTGGCACCAGTGGAGATGCAGTACAGTGAGTCCAGTGAATGCACTGGAACCACTGGGGATGCAGTGCAGTGAGTCCAGAGAGTGCACTGGCAGCACTGGTGATGCGGTGCAGTAAGTCCAGAGAGTGCACTGGCACCACTGGGGATGTAGTGCAGTGACTCGAGAGAGTGCACTGGCACCACTGGGGATGCAGTGCAGTGAGTCCAGAGAGTACACTGGCACCACTGGGGATGCAGTGCAGTGAGTCCAGAGAGTGCACTGGCACCACTGGGGATGCACTACAGTGAGATCAGAGAGTGCACTGGCACCACAGGGGATACAGTGCAGTGAGTCCAGAGAGTGCACTGGCACCACTGGGGATGCACTGCAGTGAGTCCAGAGAGTGCACTGGCACCACTGGGGATGCAGTGCAGTGAGTCCAGAGAGTGCTCTGGCACCACTGGGGATGCAGTGCAGTGAGTCCAGAGAGTGCACTGGCACCACTGGGGATGCAGTGCATTGAGTCCAGAGAGTGCACTGGCACCACTGGTGATGCAGTCCAGTGAGTCCAGTGAATGCACTGGCACCACTGGGGATGCTGTGCAGTGAGTGCAGAGAGTGCACTGGCACCACCTGTGATGCAGTACAGTGTGTCCAGTGAGTGCACTGGCACCACTGGGGATGCAGTGCTGTGACTCCGGAAAGCGCACTGGCACCACTGGGGATGCAGTGCAGTCAGTCCAGTGAGTACACTGGCACCACTGGGGATGCAGTGCAGTGAGTCCAGAGAGTGCACTGGCACCACTGGGGATGCAGTGCAGTGAGTCCAGAGAGTGCACTGGCACCACTGGGGATGTGTCCAGTGAGTCCAGTGAGTGCACTGGCACCACTGGGGATGCAGTGCAGTCAGTGCAGTGAGTGCATTGGCACCACTGTGGGTGCAGTACAGTGAGTACAGAGAGTGCCCTGGCACCACTGGGGATGCACTGCAGTGAGTCCAGAGAGTGCACTGGCACCACTGGGGATGCCCTGCAGTGAGTCCAGAGAGTGCACTGGCACCACTGGGGATGCACTACAGTGAGATCAGAGATTGCACTGGCACCACAGGGGATACAGTGCAGTGAGTCCAGAGAGTGCACTGGCAACACTGGGGATGCACTGCAGTGAGTCCAGAGAGTGCACTGGCACCACTGGGGATGCAGTGAAGTGAGTGCAGAGAGTGCACTGGCACCACTGGGGATGCAGTGCAGTGAGTCCAGAGAGTGCACTGGCACCACTGGGGATGCAGTGCAGTGAGTCCAGAGAGTGCACTGGCACCACTGGGGATGCAGTGCAGTGAGTCCAGTGAGTGTACTGGAACCACTGGGGATGCACTGCAGTGAGCCCAGAGAGTGCACTGGCACCACTTGGGATACGGTGCAGTGAGTCCAGAGATTGCACTGGCACCACTGGGGATGCAGTGCAGTGAGTCCAGAGAGTGCACTAGCACCACTGGGGATGCAGTGCAGTGAATCCTGTTAGTACACTGGCACCACTGGGGATGCAGTGCAGTGAGTCCAGAGAGCTCACTGGCACCACTGGGGATGCACTGCAGTGAGTCCAGAGAGTGCACTGGCACCACTGGAGATGCAGTACAGTGAGTCCAGTGAATGCACTGGAACCACTGGGGATGCAGTGCAGTGAGTCCAGAGAGTGCACTGGCAGCACTGGTGATGCAGTACTGTGAGTCCAGTGAGTGCACTGGCTCCACTGGGCCTGCAGTGCAGTGAGTCCAGAGAGTGCACTGGCACCACTGGGGATGCACTGCAGTGAGTCCAGAGAGTGCACTGGCACCACTGGGGATGTAGTGCAGTGACTCGAGAGAGTGCACTGGCACCACTGGGAATGCAGTGCAGTGAGTCCAGAGAGTACACTGGCACCACTGGGGATGCAGTGCAGTGAGTCCAGAGAGTGCACTGGCACCACTGGGGATGCACTACAGTGAGATCAGAGAGTGCACTGGCACCACAGGGGATACAGTGCAGTGAGTCCAGAGAGTGCACTGGCACCACTGGGGATGCACTGCAGTGATTCCAGAGAGTGCACTGGCACCAGTGGGGATGCAGTGCAGTGAGTAAAGAGAGTGCTCTGGCACCACTGGGGATGCAGTGCAGTGAGTCCAGAGAGTGCACTGGCACCACTGGGGATGCAGTGCAGTGAGTCCAGAGAGTGCACTGGCACCACTGGGGATGCAGTGCAGTGAGTCCAGAGAGTGCACTGGCACCACTGGGGATGCACTGCAGTGAGTCCAGTGAATGCACTGGCACCACTGGGGATGCTGTGCAGTGAGTGCAGAGAGTGCACTGGCACCACCTGTGATGCAGTACAGTGTGTCCAGTGAGTGCACTGGCACCACTGGGGATGCAGTGCTGTGACTCCGGAGAGCGCACTGGCACCACTGGGGATGCAGTGCAGTGAGTCCAGAGAGTGCACTGGCACCACTGGGGATGTGTCCAGTGAGTCAAGTGAGTGCACTGGCACCACTGGGGATGCAGTGCAGTCAGTGCAGTGAGTGCATTGGCACCACTGTGGGTGCAGTACAGTGAGTCCAGAGAGTGCACTGGCACCACTGGGGATGCAGTGCAGTGAGTCCAGAGAGTGCACTGGCACCACTGGGGATGCCCTGCAGTGAGTCCAGAGAGTGCACTGGCACCACTGGGGATGCAGTGCAGTGAGTCCAGAGAGTGCACTGGCACCACTGGGGATGCAGTGCAGTGAGCCCAGAGAGTGCACTGGCACCACTTGGGATGCAGTGCAGTGAGTCCAGAGAGTGCACTAGCACCACTGGGGATGCAGTGCAGTGAATCCTGTTAGTACACTGGCACCACTGGGGATGCAGTGCAGTGAGTCCAGAGAGCTCACTGGCACCACCGGGGATGCACTGCAGTGAGTCCAGAGAGTGCACTGGCACCACTGGGGATGCAGTGCAGTGAGTCCAGAGAGTGCACTGGCACCACTGGGGATGCAGTGCAGTGAGTCCAGAGAGTGCACTGGCACCACTGGGGATGCAGTGCAGTGAGTCCAGAGAGTGCACTGGCACCACTGGGGATGCACTGCAGTGTGTCCAGTGAGTGCACTGGCACCACTGGGGATGCAGTGCTGTGACTCCGGAGAGCGCACTGGCACCACTGGGGATGCAGTGCAGTGAGTCCAGAGAGTGCACTGGCTCCACTGGGGATGTGTCCAGTGAGTCCAGTGAGTGCACTGGCACCACTGGGGATGCAGTGCAGTCGGTGCAGTGAGTGCATTGGCACCACTGTGGGTGCAGTACAGTGAGTCCAGAGAGTGCACTGGCACCACTGGGGATGCACTGCAGTGAGTCCAGAGAGTGCACTGGCACCACTGGGGATGCCCTGCAGTGAGTCCAGAGAGTGCACTGGCACCACTGGGGATGCAGTGCAGTGAGTCCAGAGAGTGCACTGGCACCACTGGGGATGCAGTGCAGTGAGTCCAGAGAGTGCACTGGCACCACTGGGGATGCCCTGCAGTGAGTCCAGAGAGTGCACTGGCACCACTGGGGATGCAGTGCAGTGAGTCCAGAGAGTGCACTAGCACCACTGGGGATGCAGTGCAGTGAATCCTGTTAGTACACTGGCACCACTGGGGATGCAGTGCAGTGAGTCCAGAGAGCTCACTGGCACCACTGGGGATGCACTGCAGTGAGTCCAGAGAGTGCACTGGCACCACTTGAGATGCAGTACAGTGAGTCCAGTGAATGCACTGGAACCACTGGGGATGCAGTGCAGTGAGTCCAGAGAGTGCACTGGCAGCACTGGTTCTGCAGTACTGTGAGTCCAGTGAGTGCACTGGCTCCACTGGGCCTGCAGTGCAGTGAGTCCAGAGAGTGCACTGGCACCACTGGGGATGCGGTGCAGTAAGTCCAGAGAGTGCACTGGCACCACTGGGGATGTAGTGCAGTGACTCGAGAGAGTGCACTGGCACCACTGGGGATGCAGTGCAGTGAGTCCAGAGAGTACACTGGCACCACTGGGGATGCAGTGCAGTGAGTCCAGAGAGTGCACTGGCACCACTGTGGATGCACTACAGTGAGATCAGAGAGTGCACTGGCACCACAGGGGATACAGTGCAGTGAGTCCAGAGAGTGCACTGGCACCACTGGGGATGCACTGCAGTGAGTCCAGAGAGTGCACTGGCACCAGTGGGGATGCAGTGCAGTGAGTCCAGAGAGTGCTCTGGCACCACTGGGGATGCAGTGCAGTGAGTCCAGAGAGTGCACTGGCACCACTGGGGATGCCCTGCAGTGAGTCCAGAGAGTGCACTGGCACCACTGGGGATGCAGTGCAGTGAGTCCAGAGAGTGCACTGGCACCACTGGGGATGCAGTGCAGTGAGTCCAGAGAATGCACTGGCACCACTGGGGATGCAGTGCAGTGAGTCCAGAGAGTGCACTGGCACCACAGGGGATGCAGTGCAGTGAGTCCAGAGAGTGCACTGGCACCACTGGGGATGCACTTCAGTGAGTCCAGAGAGTGCACTGGCACCACCGGGGATGCACTGCAGTGAGTCCAGAGAGTGCAGTGGCACCACTGGGGTTGCAGTACAGTGAGTCCACAGAGTGCACTGGCACCACTGGGGATGCAGTACAGTGAGTCCAGAGAGTGCACTGGCACCACTGGGGATGCTGTGCAGTGAGTGCAGAGAGTGCACTGGCACCACCTGTGATGCAGTACAGTGTGTCCAGTGAGTGCACTGGCACCACTGGGGATGCAGTGCTGTGACTCCGGAGAGCGCACTGGCACCACTGGGGATGCAGTGCAGTGAGTCCAGAGAGTGCACTGGCTCCACTGGGGATGTGTCCAGTGAGTCCAGTGAGTGCACTGGCACCTCTGGGGATGCAGTGCAGTCGGTGCAGTGAGTGCATTGGCACCACTGTGGGTGCAGTACAGTGAGTCCAGAGAGTGCACTGGCACCACTGGGGATGCACTGCAGTGAGTCCAGAGAGTGCACTGGCACCACTGGGGATGCCCTGCAGTGAGTCCAGAGAGTGCACTGGCACCACTGGGGATGCAGTGCAGTGAGTCCAGAGAGTGCACTGGCACCACTGGGGATGCAGTGCAGTGAGTCCAGAGAGTGCACTGGCACCACTGGGGATGCCCTGCAGTGAGTCCAGAGAGTGCACTGGCACCACTGGGGATGCAGTGCAGTGAGTCCAGAGAGTGCACTGGCACCACTGGGGATGCAGTGCAGTGAGTCCAGAGAGTGCACTGGCACCACTGGGGATGCACTTCAGTGAGTCCAGAGAGTGCACTGGCACCACCGGGGATGCACTGCAGTGAGTCCAGAGAGTGCAGTGGCACCACTGGGGTTGCAGTACAGTGAGTCCAGAGAGTGCACTGGCACCACTGGGGATGCACTGCAGTGAGTCCAGAGAGTGCACTGGCACCACTGGTGATGCAGTTTAGTGAGTCCAGAGAGTGCACTGGCACCACTGGGGATGCAGTGCAGTGAGTCCAGAGAGTGCACTGGCACCAATGAGAATGTACTTCAGTGAGTCCAGAGAGTGCACTGGCACCACTGGGGATGCACTGCAGTGAGTCCAGAGAGTGCACTGGCACCACTGGGGATGCACTGCAGTGAGTCCAGAGAGTGCACTGGCACCACTGGGGATGCAGTGCAGTGAGTCCAGAGAGTGCACTGGCACCACTGGGGATACACTGCAGTGAGTCCAGAGAGTGCACTGGCACCACTGGGGATGCAGTGCAGTGAGTCCAGAGAGTGCACTGGCACCACTGTGGATGCGGTGCCGGGAGTCCAGAGAGTGCTTTGGCAGCACTGGGGATGCAGTGCAGTGAGTCCAGAGAGTGCACTGGCACCACTGGGGATGCAGTGCAGTGAGTCCAGAGAGTGCACTGGCACCACTGGGGATGCAGTGCAGTGAGTCCAGAGAGTGCACTGGCACCACTGGAGATGCAGTCCAGTGAGTCCAGTGAATGCACTGGCAGCACTGGGGATGCAGTGCAGTGAGTCCAGAGAGTGCACTGGCACCACTGGTGATGCAGTATAGTGAGTCCAGAGAGTGCACTGGCACCACTGGTGATGCAGTGCAGTGAGTCCAGAGAGTGCACTGGCACCACTGGGGATGCAGTGCAGTGAGTCCAGAGAGTGCACTGGCTCCACTGGGGATGCCCTGCAGTGAGTCCAGAGAGTGCACTGGCACCACTGGGGATGCACTGCAGTGAGTCCACAGAGTGCACTGGCACCACTGGGTATGCGGTGCCGGGAGTCCAGAGATTGCTTTGGCACCACTGGGGATGCAGTGCAGTGAGTCCAGAGAGTGCACTGGCACCACTGGGGATGCGGTGCCGGGAGTCCAGAGAGTGCTTTGCCACCACTGGGGATGCACTGCAGTGAGTCCAGAGAGTGCACTGGCACCACTGAGAATGCACTTCACTGAGTCCAGAGAGTGCACTGGCACCACTGGGGATGCACTGCAGTGAGTCCAGAGAGTGCACTAGCACCACTGGGGAATGCAGTGCAGTGAGTCCAGAGAGTGCACTGGCACCACTGGGGATGCAGTGCAGTGAGTCCAGAGAGTGCACAGGCACCACTGGGGATGCAGTGCAGTGAGTCCAGAGAGTGCACTGTCACCACAGGGGATGCAGTGCAGTGAGTCCAGAGAGTGCACTGGCACCACTGGGGATGCAGTGCAGTGAGTCCAGAGAGTGCACTGGTACCACTGGGGATGCACTGCAGTGAGTCCAGAGAGAGCACTGGCACCACTGGGGATGCAGTGCAGTGAGTGCACACAGTGCACTAGCACCACTGGGGATGCAGTGCAGTAAGAACAGAGAGTGCACTGGCACCACTGGGGATGCACTGCAGTGAGTCCAGAGAGTGCACTGGCACCACTGGTGATGCAGTGCAGTGAGTCCAGAGAGGGCACTGGCACCACTGGGGATGCAGTGCAGTGAGTCCAGTGAGTGTACTGGCACCACTGGGGATGCACTGCAGTGAATCCAGAGAGTGCAGTGGCACCACTGGGGATGCACTGCAGTTACTCCAGAGAGTGCACTGGCACCACTGGGGATGCAGTGCAGTGAGTCCAGAGAGTGCACTGGCACCACTGGGGTTGCAGTGCGGTGAGTCCAGAGAGTGCACTGGCACCACTGGGGATGCACTGCAGTGAGTCCAGAGAGTGCTTTGGCACCACTGGGGATGCAGTGCAGTGAGTCCAGAGAGTGCACTGGCACCACTGGGGATGCATTGCAGAGAGTCCAGAGAGTGCACTGTCACCAATGGGGACGCAGTACAGTGAGTCCACAGAGTGCACTGGCACCACTGGGGATGCAGTGCAGTGAGTCCAGAGAGTGCACTGGCACCACTGGGGATGCAGTGCAGTGAGTCCAGAGAGTGTACTGGCACCACTGGTGATGTAGTGCAGTGTGTCCAGAGAGTGCACTGGCACCACTGGGGATGCACTGCAGTGAGCCCAGAGAGTGCACTGGCACCACTGGAGATGCAGTCCTGTGTGTCCAGTGAATGCACTGGCAGCACTGGGGATGCAGTGCAGTGAGTCCAGAGAGTGCACTGGCACCACTGGGGATGCAGTTTAGTGAGTCCAGAGAGTGCACTGGCACCACTGGGGATGCAGTGCAGTGAGTCCACTGAGTGTACTGGCACCACTGGGGATGCACTGCAGTGAGTCCAGAGAGTGTACTGGCACCACTGAGAATGCACTTCAGTGAGTCCAGAGATTGCACTGGCACTACTGGGGATGCAGTTCAGTGAGTCCAGAGAGTGCACTGGCACCACTGGGGATGCCCTGCAGTGAGTCCAGAGTGCACTGGCACCACTGGGGATGCAGTGCAGTGAGTCCAGAGAGTGCACTGGCACCACTGGGGATGCAGTGCAGTGAGTCCAGAGAGTGCACTGGCACCAGTGGGGATGCACTGCAGTGAGTCCAGAGAGTGCACTGGCACCACTGGGGATGCACTGCAGTGAGTCCAGAGAGTGCACTGGCACCACAGGGGATGCACTGCAGTGAGTCCAGAGAGTGCACTGGCACCACTGGTGATGCAGTTTAGTGAGTCCAGAGAGGGCACTGGCACCACTGGGGATGCAGTGCAGTGAGTCCAGTGAGTGTACTGGCACCACTGGGGATGCACTGCAGTGAATCCAGAGAGTGCAGTGGCACCACTGGGGATGCACTGCAGTTACTCCAGAGAGTGCACTGGCACCACTGGGGATGCAGTGCAGTGAGTCCAGAGAGTGCACTGGCACCACTGGGGATGCAGTGCGGTGAGTCCAGAGATTGCACTGGCACCACTGGGGATGCACTGCAGTGAGTCCAGAGAGTGCTTTGGCACCACTGGGGATGCAGTGCAGTGAGTCCAGAGAGTGCACTGGCACCACTGGGGATGCACTGCAGTGAGTCCAGAGAGTGCACTGGCACCACTGGGGATGCATTGCAGAGAGTCCAGAGAGTGCACTGTCACCAATGGGGACGCAGTACAGTGAGTCCACAGAGTGCACTGGCACCACTGGGGATGCAGTGCAGTGAGTCCAGAGAGTGCACTGGCACCACTGGGGATGCAGTGCAGTGAGTCCAGAGAGTGCACTGGCACCACTGGTGATGTAGTGCAGTGTGTCCAGAGAGTGCACTGGCACCACTGGGGATGCACTGCAGTGAGCCCAGAGAGTGCACTGGCACCACTGGAGATGCAGTCCTGTGTGTCCAGTGAATGCACTGGCAGCACTGGGGATGCACTGCAGTGAGTCCAGAGAGTGCACTGGCACAACTGGGGATGCACTGCAGTGAGACCAGAGAGTGCACTGGCACCACTGGGGATGCAGTACAGTGAGTCCAGTGAGTGCACTGGCACCACTGGGGATGTAGTGCAGTGACTCGAGATAGTGCACTTGCACCACTGGGGATGCAGTGCAGTGAGTCCAGAGAGTGCACTGGCACCACTGGGGATGCAGTGCAGTGAGTCCAGAGAGTGCACTGGCACCACTGGGGATGCAGTGCAGTGAGTCCAGAGAGTGCACTGGCACCACTGGGGATGCACTGCAGTGAGTCCAGAGAGTGCACTGGCACCACTGGGGATGCAGTACAGTGAGTCCAGAGAGTGCACTGGCACCACTGGGGATGCAGTACAGTGAGTCCAGAGAGTGCACTGGCACCACTGGGGATGCAGTGCAGTGAGTCCAGAGACTTCACTGGCACCACTGGGAATGCAGAGAAGTGAGTCCAGAGAGTGCACTGGCACCACTGGGGATGCCCTGCAGTGAGTCCAGAGTGCACTGGCACCACTGGGGATGCAGTGCAGTGAGTCCAGAGAGTGCACTGGCACCACTGGGGATGCAGTGCAGTGAGTCCAGAGAGTGCACTGGCACCAGTGGGGATGCACTGCAGTGAGTCCAGAGAGTGCACTGGCACCACTGGGGATGCACTGCAGTGAGTCCAGAGAGTGCACTGGCACCACAGGGGATGCACTGCAGTGAGTCCAGAGAGTGCACTGGCACCACTGGTGATGCAGTTTAGTGAGTCCAGAGAGGGCACTGGCACCACTGGGGATGCAGTGCAGTGAGTCCAGTGAGTGTACTGGCACCACTGGGGATGCACTGCAGTGAATCCAGAGAGTGCAGTGGCACCACTGGGGATGCACTGCAGTTACTCCAGAGAGTGCACTGGCACCACTGGGGATGCAGTGCAGTGAGTCCAGAGAGTGCACTGGCACCACTGGGGATGCAGTGCGGTGAGTCCAGAGATTGCACTGGCACCACTGGGGATGCAGTGCAGTGAGTCCAGAGAGTGCACTGGCACCAGTGGGGATGCACTGCAGTGAGTCCAGAGAGTGCACTGGCACCACTGGGGATGCACTGCAGTGAGTCCAGAGAGTGCACTGGCACCACTGGGGATGCCCTGCAGTGAGTCCAGAGTGCACTGGCACCACTGGGGATGCAGTGCAGTGAGTCCAGAGAGTGCACTGGCACCACTGGGGATGCAGTGCAGTGAGTCCAGAGAGTGCACTGGCACCAGTGGGGATGCACTGCAGTGAGTCCAGAGAGTGCACTGGCACCACTGGGGATGCACTGCAGTGAGTCCAGAGAGTGCACTGGCACCACAGGGGATGCACTGCAGTGAGTCCAGAGAGTGCACTGGCACCACTGGGGATGCAGTTTAGTGAGTCCAGAGAGGGCACTGGCACCACTGGGGATGCAGTGCAGTGAGTCCAGTGAGTGTACTGGCACCACTGGGGATGCACTGCAGTGAATCCAGAGAGTGCAGTGGCACCACTGGGGATGCACTGCAGTTACTCCAGAGAGTGCACTGGCACCACTGGGGATGCAGTGCAGTGAGTCCAGAGAGTGCACTGGCACCACTGGGGATGCAGTGCGGTGAGTCCAGAGATTGCACTGGCACCACTGGGGATGCACTGCAGTGAGTCCAGAGAGTGCTTTGGCACCACTGGGGATGCAGTGCAGTGAGTCCAGAGAGTGCACTGGCACCACTGGGGATGCACTGCAGTGAGTCCAGAGAGTGCACTGGCACCACTGGGGATGCATTGCAGAGAGTCCAGAGAGTGCACTGTCACCAATGGGGACGCAGTACAGTGAGTCCACAGAGTGCACTGGCACCACTGGGGATGCAGTGCAGTGAGTCCAGAGAGTGCACTGGCACCACTGGGGATGCAGTTTAGTGAGTCCAGAGAGTGCACTGGCACCACTGGTGATGTAGTGCAGTGTGTCCAGAGAGTGCACTGGCACCACTGGGGATGCACTGCAGTGAGCCCAGAGAGTGCACTGGCACCACTGGAGATGCAGTCCTGTGTGTCCAGTGAATGCACTGGCAGCACTGGGGATGCACTGCAGTGAGTCCAGAGAGTGCGCTGGCACCACTGGGGATGCACTGCAGTGAGACCAGAGAGTGCACTGGCACCACTGGGGATGCAGTACAGTGAGTCCAGTGAGTGCACTGGCACCACTGGGGATGTAGTGCAGTGACTCGAGATAGTGCACTTGCACCACTGGGGATGCAGTGCAGTGAGTCCAGAGAGTGCACTGGCACCACTGGGGATGCAGTGCAGTGAGTCCAGAGAGTGCACTGGCACCACTGGGGATGCAGTGCAGTGAGTCCAGAGAGTTCACTGGCACCACTGGGGATGCACTTCAGTGACTACAGAGAGTGCACTGGCACCAGTGGGGATGCAGTGCAGTGAGTCCAGAGAGTGCACTGGCACCACTGGGGATGCAGTGCAGTGAGTCCAGAGAGTGCACTGGCACCACTGGGGATGCACTGCAGTGAGTCCAGAGAGTGCACTGGCACCACTGGGGATGCAGTACAGTGAGTCCAGAGAGTGCACTGGCACCACTGGGGATGCAGTACAGTGAGTCCAGAGAGTGCACTGGCACCACTGGGGATGCAGTGCAGTGAGTCCAGAGACTTCACTGGCACCACTGGGAATGCAGAGAAGTGAGTCCAGAGAGTGCACTGGCACCACTGGGGATGCAGTGCAGTGAGTCCAGAGAGTGCACTGGCACCACTGGGGATGCAGTGCAGTGAGTCCAGAGAGTGCACTGGCACCACCTGTGATGCAGTGCAGTGAGTCCAGAGAGTGCACTGGCACCACTGGGGATGCACTGCAGTGAATCCAGAGAGTGCACTGGCACCACTGGTGATGCAGTACAGTGAGTCCAGAGAGTGCACTGGCACCACTGGGGATGCAGTGCAGTGAGTCCAGAGAGTGCACTGGCACCACTGGGGATGCAGTGCAGTGAGTCCAGAGAGTGCACTGGCACCACTGGGGATGCAGTGCAGTGAGTCCAGAGAGTGCACTGGCACCACTGGGGATGCAGTGCAGTGAGTCCAGAGAGTGCACTGGCACCACTGGGGATGCAGTGCAGTGAGTCCAGAGAGTGCACGGGCTCCACTGGGGATGCAGTGCAGTGAGTCCAGAGAGTGCACTGGCACCACTTGTGATGCAGTGCAGTGAGTCCAGTGAGTGCACTGGCACCAGTGGGGATGCAGTACAGTGAGTCCAGAGAGTGCACTGGCACCACTGGGGATGCAGTGCAGTGAGTCCAGAGAGTGCACTGGCACCACTGGGGATGCAGTGCAGTGAGTCCAGAGAGTGCACTGACACCACTGGGGATGCAGTGCAGTGACTCCAAAGACTTCACTGGCACCACTGGGGATGCAGTGCAGTGAGTCCAGAGAGTGCACTGGCACCACAGGCGATGCAGTGAAGTGAGTGCAGAGAGTGCACTGGCACCACTGGGGATGCACTACAGTGAGTCCAGAGAGTGCACTGGCACCACTGGGGATGCAGTGCAGTGAGTCCAGAGAGTGCACTGGCACCACTGGGGATGCACTGCAGTGAGCCCAGAGAGTGCACTGGCACCACTGAGAATGCACTTCAGTGAGTCCAGAGAGTTCACTGGCACCACTGGAGATGCAGTACAGTGAGTCCAGTGAATGCACTGGAACCACTGGGGATGCAGTGCAGTGAGTCCAGAGAGTGCACTGGCACCACTGGGGATGCAGTGCAGTGAGTCCAGAGAGTGCACTGGCACCACTGGGGATGCAGTGCAGTGAGTCCAGAGAGTGCACGGGCTCCACTGGGGATGCAGTGCAGTGAGTCCAGAGAGTGCACTGGCACCACTTGTGATGCAGTGCAGTGAGTCCAGTGAGTGCACTGGCACCAGTGGGGATGCAGTACAGTGAGTCCAGAGAGTGCACTGGCACCACTGGGGATGCAGTGCAGTGAGTCCAGAGAGTGCACTGACACCACTGGGGATGCAGTGCAGTGACTCCAAAGACTTCAATGGCACCACTGGGGATGCAGTGCAGTGAGTCCAGAGAGTGCACTGGCACCACAGGCGATGCAGTGAAGTGAGTGCAGAGAGTGCACTGGCACCACTGGGGATGCACTACAGTGAGTCCAGAGAGTGCACTGGCACCACTGGGGATGCAGTGCAGTGAGTCCAGAGAGTGCACTGGCACCACTGGGGATGCACTGCAGTGAGCCCAGAGAGTGCACTGGCACCACTGAGAATGCACTTCAGTGAGTCCAGAGAGTTCACTGGCACCACTGGAGATGCAGTACAGTGAGTCCAGTGAATGCACTGGAACCACTGGGGATGCAGTGCAGTGAGTCCAGAGAGTGCACTGGCACCACTGGTGATGCAGTACAGTGAGTCCAGTGAATGCACTGGAACCACTGGGGATGCAGTGCAGTGAGTCCAGAGAGTGCACTAGCACCACTGGGGATGCAGTGCAGTGAGTCCAGTGAATGCACTGGAACCACTGGGGATGCAGTGCAGTGAGTCCAGAGAGTGCACTGGCACCACTGGGGATGCAGTGCAGTGAATCCTGTTAGTACACTGGCACCACTGGGGATGCAGTGCAGTGAGTCCAGAGAGCTCCCTGGCACCACTGGGGATGCACTGCAGTGAGTCCAGAGAGTGCACTGGCACCACTGAGAATGCACTGCAGTGAGTCCAGAGAGTGCACTGGCACCACTGGAGATGCAGTACAGTGAGTCCAGTGAATGCACTGGAACCACTGGGGATGCAGTGCAGTGAGTCCAGAGAGTGCACTGGCAGCACTGGTGATGCAGTACAGTGAGTCCAGTGAATGCACTGGAACCACTGGGGATGCAGTGCAGTGAGTCCAGAGAGTGCACTGGCACCACAGGAGATGCAGTACAGTGAGTCCAGTGAATGCACTGGAACCACTGGGGATGCAGTGCAGTGAATCCAGAGAGTGCACTAGCACCACTGGGGATGCAGTGCAGTGAATCCTGTTAGTACACTGGCACCACTGGGGATGCAGTGCATTGAGTCCAGAGAGCTCCCTGGCGCCACTGGTGATGCACTGCAGTGAGTCCAGAGAGTGCACTGGCACCACTGGGGATGCAGTGCATTGAGTACAGAGAGTGCACTGGCACCACTGGTGATGCAGTCCAGTGAGTCCAGTGAATGCACTGGCACCACTGGGGATGCTGTGCAGTGAGTGCAGAGAGTGCACTGGCACCACCTGTGATGCAGTACAGTGTGTCCAGTGAGTGCACTGGCACCACTGGGGATGCAGTGCTGTGACTCCGGAGAGCGCACTGGCACCACTGGGGATGCAGTGCAGTGAGTCCAGAGAGTGCACTGGCACCACTGGGGATGTGTCCAGTGAGTCCAGTGAGTGCACTGGCACCACTGGGGATGCAGTGCAGTCAGTGCAGTGAGTGCATTGGCACCACTGTGGGTGCAGTACAGTGAGTCCAGAGAGTGCACTGGCACCACTGGGGATGCACTGCAGTGAGTCCAGAGAGTGCTCTGGCACCACTGGGGATGCCCTGCAGTGAGTCCAGAGAGTGCACTGGCACCACTGGGGATGCAGTGCAGTGAGTCCAGAGAGTGCACTGGCACCACTGGGGATGCAGTGCAGTGAGTCCAGAGAGTGCACTGGAACCACTGGGGATGCAGTGCAGTGAGTCCAGAGAGTGCACTGGCACCACTGGGGATGCAGTGCAGTGAGTCCAGAGAGTGCACTGGCACCACTGGGGATGCAGTGCAGTGAGTCCAGTGAGTGTACTGGAACCACTGGGGATGCACTGCAGTGAGCCCAGAGAGTGCACTGGCACCACTTGGGATGCGGTGCAGTGAGTCCAGAGATTGCACTGGCACCACTGGGGATGCAGTGCAGTGAGTCCAGAGAGTGCACTAGCACCACTGGGGATGCAGTGCAGTGAATCCTGTTAGTACACTGGCACCACTGGGGATGCAGTTCAGTGAGTCCAGAGAGCTCACTGGCACCACTGGGGATGCACTGCAGTGAGTCCAGAGAGTGCACTGGCACCACTGGAGATGCAGTACAGTGAGTCCAGTGAATGCACTGGAACCACTGGGGATGCAGTGCAGTGAGTCCAGAGAGTTCACTGGCAGCACTGGTGATGCAGTACTGTGAGTCCAGTGAGTGCACTGGCTCCACTGGGCCTGCAGTGCAGTGAGTCCAGAGAGTGCACTGGCACCACTGGGGATGCGGTGCAGTAAGTCCAGAGAGTGCACTGGCACCACTGGGGATGTAGTGCAGTGACTCGAGAGAGTGCACTGGCACCACTGGGGATGCAGTGCAGTGAGTCCAGAGAGTGCACTGGCACCACTGGGGATGCAGTGCAGTGAGTCCAGAGAGTGCACTGGCACCACTGGGGATGCACTACAGTGAGATCAGAGAGTGCACTGGCACCACAGGGGATACAGTGCAGTGAGTCCAGAGAGTGCACTGGCACCACTGGGGATGCACTGCAGTGAGTCCAGAGAGTGCACTGGCACCAGTGGGGATGCAGTGCAGTGAGTCCAGAGAGTGCTCTGGCACCACTGGGGATGCAGTGCAGTGAGTCCAGAGAGTGCACTGGCACCACTGGTGATGCAGTGCAGTGAGTCCAGAGAGTGCACTGGCACCACTGGTGATGCAGTCCAGTGAGTCCAGTGAATGCACTGGCACCACTGGGGATGCTGTGCAGTGAGTGCAGAGAGTGCACTGGCACCACCTGTGATGCAGTACAGTGTGTCCAGTGAGTGCACTGGCACCACTGGGGATGCAGTGCTGTGACTCCGGAGAGCGCACTGGCACCACTGGGGATGCAGTGCAGTGAGTCCAGAGAGTGCACTGGCACCACTGGCGATGTGTCCAGTGAGTCCAGTGAGTGCACTGGCACCACTGGGGATGCAGTGCAGTCGGTGCAGTGAGTGCATTGGCACCACTGTGGGTGCAGTACAGTGAGTCCAGAGAGTTCACTGGCACCACTGGGGATGCACTGCAGTGAGTCCAGAGAGTGCACTGGCACCACTGGGGATGCCCTGCAGTGAGTCCAGAGAGTGCACTGGCACCACTGGGGATGCAGTGCAGTGAGTCCAGAGAGTGCACTGGCACCACTGGGGATGCAGTGCAGTGAGTCCAGAGAGTGCACTGGCACCACTGGGGATGCCCTGCAGTGAGTCCAGAGAGTGCACTGGCACCACTGGGGATGCAGTGCAGTGAGTCCAGAGAGTGCACTGGCACCACTGGGGATGCAGTGCAGTGAGTCCAGAGAGTGCACTGGCACCACTGGGGATGCACTTCAGTGAGTCCAGAGAGTGCACTGGCACCACCGGGGATGCACTGCAGTGAGTCCAGAGAGTGCAGTGGCACCACTGGGGTTGCAGTACAGTGAGTCCAGAGAGTGCACTGGCACCACTGGGGATGCAGTACAGTGAGTCCAGAGAGTGCACTGGCACCACTGGGGATGCACTGCAGTGAGTCCAGAGAGTGCACTGGCACCACTGGTGATGCAGTTTCGTGAGTCCAGAGAGTGCACTGGCACCACTGGGGATGCCCTGCAGTGAGTCCAGAGAGTGCACTGGCACCACTGGGGATGCCCTGCAGTGAGTCCAGAGAGTGCACTGGCACCACTGGGGATGCAGTGCAGTGAGTCCAGAGAGTGCACTGGCACCACTGGGGATGCAGTGCAGTGAGTCCAGAGAGTGTACTGGCACCACTGGGGATGCACTTCAGTGAGTCCAGAGAGTGCACTGGCACCACCGGGGATGCACTGCAGTGAGTCCAGAGAGTGCAGTGGCACCACTGGGGTTGCAGTACAGTGAGTCCAGAGAGTGCACTGGCACCACTGGGGATGCAGTACAGTGAGTCCAGAGAGTGCACTGGCACCACTGGGGATGCACTGCAGTGAGTCCAGAGAGTGCACTGGCACCAGTGGTGATGCAGTTTAGTGAGTCCAGAGAGTGCACTGGCACCACTGGGGATGCAGTGCAGTGAGTCCAGTGAGTGTACTGGCACCACTGGGGATGCACTGCAGTGAGTCCAGAGAGTGCACTGGCACCACTGAGAATGTACTTCAGTGAGTCCAGAGAGTGCACTGGCACCACTGGGGATGCACTGCAGTGAGTCCAGAGAGTGCACTGGCACCACTGGGGATGCACTGCAGTGAGTCCAGAGAGTGCACTGGCACCACTGGGGATGCAGTGCAGTGAGTCCAGAGAGTGCACTGGCACCACTGGGGATACACTGCAGTGAGTCCAGAGAGTGCACTGGCACCACTGGGGATGCAGTGCAGTGAGTCCAGAGAGTGCACTGGCACCACTGTGGATGCGGTGCCGGGAGTCCAGAGAGTGCTTTGGCACCACTGGGGATGCAGTGCAGTGAGTCCAGAGAGTGCACTGGCACCACTGGGGATGCAGTGCAGTGAGTCCAGAGAGTGCACTGGCACCACTGGGGATGCACTGCAGTGAGCCCAGAGAGTGCACTGGCACCACTGGAGATGCAGTCCAGTGAGTCCAGTGAATGCACTGGCAGCACTGGGGATGCAGTGCAGTGAGTGCAGAGAGTGCACTGGCACCACTGGTGATGCAGTATAGTGAGTCCAGAGAGTGCACTGGCACCACTGGGGATGCAGTGCAGTGAGTCCAGAGAGTGCACTGGCACCACTGGGGATGCAGTGCAGTGAGTCCAGAGAGTGCACTGGCACCACTGGGGATGCAGTGCAGTGAGTCCAGAGAGTGCACTGGCTCCACTGGGGATGCCCTGCAGTGAGTGCAGAGAGTGCACTGGCACCACTGGGGATGCACTGCAGTGAGTCCACAGAGTGCACTGGCACCACTGGGGATGCGGTGCCGGGAGTCCAGAGATTGCTTTGGCACCACTGGGGATGCAGTGCAGTGAGTCCAGAGAGTGCACTGGCACCACTGGGGATGCGGTGCCGGGAGTCCAGAGAGTGCTTTGCCACCACTGGGGATGCAGTGCAGTGAGTCCAGAGAGTGCACTGGCACCACTGGGGATGCACTTCAGTGAGTCCAGAGAGTGCACTGGCACCACCGGGGATGCACTGCAGTGAGTCCAGAGAGTGCAGTGGCACCACTGGGGTTGCAGTACAGTGAGTCCAGAGAGTGCACTGGCACCACTGGGGATGCAGTACAGTGAGTCCAGGGAGTGCACTGGCACCACTGGGGATGCAGTGCAGTGAGTCCAGAGAGTGCACTGGCACCACTGGTGATGCAGTTTAGTGAGTCCAGAGAGTGCACTGGCACCACTGGGGATGCAGTGCAGTGAGTCCAGAGAGTGCACTGGAACCACTGGGGATGCAGTGCAGTGAGTCCAGAGAGTGCACTGGCACCACTGGGGATGCAGTGCAGTGAGTCCAGAGAGTGCACTGGCACCACTGGGGATGCAGTGCAGTGAGTCCAGTGAGTGTACTGGAACCACTGGGGATGCACTGCAGTGAGCCCAGAGAGTGCACTGGCACCACTTGGGATGCGGTGCAGTGAGTCCAGAGATTGCACTGGCACCACTGGGGATGCAGTGCAGTGAGTCCAGAGAGTGCACTAGCACCACTGGGGATGCAGTGCAGTGAATCCTGTTAGTACACTGGCACCACTGGGGATGCAGTTCAGTGAGTCCAGAGAGCTCACTGGCACCACTGGGGATGCACTGCAGTGAGTCCAGAGAGTGCACTGGCACCACTGGAGATGCAGTACAGTGAGTCCAGTGAATGCACTGGAACCACTGGGGATGCAGTGCAGTGAGTCCAGAGAGTTCACTGGCAGCACTGGTGATGCAGTACTGTGAGTCCAGTGAGTGCACTGGCTCCACTGGGCCTGCAGTGCAGTGAGTCCAGAGAGTGCACTGGCACCACTGGGGATGCGGTGCAGTAAGTCCAGAGAGTGCACTGGCACCACTGGGGATGTAGTGCAGTGACTCGAGAGAGTGCACTGGCACCACTGGGGATGCAGTGCAGTGAGTCCAGAGAGTGCACTGGCACCACTGGGGATGCAGTGCAGTGAGTCCAGAGAGTGCACTGGCACCACTGGGGATGCACTACAGTGAGATCAGAGAGTGCACTGGCACCACAGGGGATACAGTGCAGTGAGTCCAGAGAGTGCACTGGCACCACTGGGGATGCACTGCAGTGAGTCCAGAGAGTGCACTGGCACCAGTGGGGATGCAGTGCAGTGAGTCCAGAGAGTGCTCTGGCACCACTGGGGATGCAGTGCAGTGAGTCCAGAGAGTGCACTGGCACCACTGGTGATGCAGTGCAGTGAGTCCAGAGAGTGCACTGGCACCACTGGTGATGCAGTCCAGTGAGTCCAGTGAATGCACTGGCACCACTGGGGATGCTGTGCAGTGAGTGCAGAGAGTGCACTGGCACCACCTGTGATGCAGTACAGTGTGTCCAGTGAGTGCACTGGCACCACTGGGGATGCAGTGCTGTGACTCCGGAGAGCGCACTGGCACCACTGGGGATGCAGTGCAGTGAGTCCAGAGAGTGCACTGGCACCACTGGCGATGTGTCCAGTGAGTCCAGTGAGTGCACTGGCACCACTGGGGATGCAGTGCAGTCGGTGCAGTGAGTGCATTGGCACCACTGTGGGTGCAGTACAGTGAGTCCAGAGAGTTCACTGGCACCACTGGGGATGCACTGCAGTGAGTCCAGAGAGTGCACTGGCACCACTGGGGATGCCCTGCAGTGAGTCCAGAGAGTGCACTGGCACCACTGGGGATGCAGTGCAGTGAGTCCAGAGAGTGCACTGGCACCACTGGGGATGCAGTGCAGTGAGTCCAGAGAGTGCACTGGCACCACTGGGGATGCCCTGCAGTGAGTCCAGAGAGTGCACTGGCACCACTGGGGATGCAGTGCAGTGAGTCCAGAGAGTGCACTGGCACCACTGGGGATGCAGTGCAGTGAGTCCAGAGAGTGCACTGGCACCACTGGGGATGCACTTCAGTGAGTCCAGAGAGTGCACTGGCACCACCGGGGATGCACTGCAGTGAGTCCAGAGAGTGCAGTGGCACCACTGGGGTTGCAGTACAGTGAGTCCAGAGAGTGCACTGGCACCACTGGGGATGCAGTACAGTGAGTCCAGAGAGTGCACTGGCACCACTGGGGATGCACTGCAGTGAGTCCAGAGAGTGCACTGGCACCACTGGTGATGCAGTTTCGTGAGTCCAGAGAGTGCACTGGCACCACTGGGGATGCCCTGCAGTGAGTCCAGAGAGTGCACTGGCACCACTGGGGATGCCCTGCAGTGAGTCCAGAGAGTGCACTGGCACCACTGGGGATGCAGTGCAGTGAGTCCAGAGAGTGCACTGGCACCACTGGGGATGCAGTGCAGTGAGTCCAGAGAGTGTACTGGCACCACTGGGGATGCACTTCAGTGAGTCCAGAGAGTGCACTGGCACCACCGGGGATGCACTGCAGTGAGTCCAGAGAGTGCAGTGGCACCACTGGGGTTGCAGTACAGTGAGTCCAGAGAGTGCACTGGCACCACTGGGGATGCAGTACAGTGAGTCCAGAGAGTGCACTGGCACCACTGGGGATGCACTGCAGTGAGTCCAGAGAGTGCACTGGCACCAGTGGTGATGCAGTTTAGTGAGTCCAGAGAGTGCACTGGCACCACTGGGGATGCAGTGCAGTGAGTCCAGTGAGTGTACTGGCACCACTGGGGATGCACTGCAGTGAGTCCAGAGAGTGCACTGGCACCACTGAGAATGTACTTCAGTGAGTCCAGAGAGTGCACTGGCACCACTGGGGATGCACTGCAGTGAGTCCAGAGAGTGCACTGGCACCACTGGGGATGCACTGCAGTGAGTCCAGAGAGTGCACTGGCACCACTGGGGATGCAGTGCAGTGAGTCCAGAGAGTGCACTGGCACCACTGGGGATACACTGCAGTGAGTCCAGAGAGTGCACTGGCACCACTGGGGATGCAGTGCAGTGAGTCCAGAGAGTGCACTGGCACCACTGTGGATGCGGTGCCGGGAGTCCAGAGAGTGCTTTGGCACCACTGGGGATGCAGTGCAGTGAGTCCAGAGAGTGCACTGGCACCACTGGGGATGCAGTGCAGTGAGTCCAGAGAGTGCACTGGCACCACTGGGGATGCACTGCAGTGAGCCCAGAGAGTGCACTGGCACCACTGGAGATGCAGTCCAGTGAGTCCAGTGAATGCACTGGCAGCACTGGGGATGCAGTGCAGTGAGTGCAGAGAGTGCACTGGCACCACTGGTGATGCAGTATAGTGAGTCCAGAGAGTGCACTGGCACCACTGGGGATGCAGTGCAGTGAGTCCAGAGAGTGCACTGGCACCACTGGGGATGCAGTGCAGTGAGTCCAGAGAGTGCACTGGCACCACTGGGGATGCAGTGCAGTGAGTCCAGAGAGTGCACTGGCTCCACTGGGGATGCCCTGCAGTGAGTGCAGAGAGTGCACTGGCACCACTGGGGATGCACTGCAGTGAGTCCACAGAGTGCACTGGCACCACTGGGGATGCGGTGCCGGGAGTCCAGAGATTGCTTTGGCACCACTGGGGATGCAGTGCAGTGAGTCCAGAGAGTGCACTGGCACCACTGGGGATGCGGTGCCGGGAGTCCAGAGAGTGCTTTGCCACCACTGGGGATGCAGTGCAGTGAGTCCAGAGAGTGCACTGGCACCACTGGGGATGCACTTCAGTGAGTCCAGAGAGTGCACTGGCACCACCGGGGATGCACTGCAGTGAGTCCAGAGAGTGCAGTGGCACCACTGGGGTTGCAGTACAGTGAGTCCAGAGAGTGCACTGGCACCACTGGGGATGCAGTACAGTGAGTCCAGGGAGTGCACTGGCACCACTGGGGATGCAGTGCAGTGAGTCCAGAGAGTGCACTGGCACCACTGGTGATGCAGTTTAGTGAGTCCAGAGAGTGCACTGGCACCACTGGGGATGCAGTGCAGTGAGTCCAGTGAGTGTACTGGCACCACTGGGGATGCACTGCAGTGAGTCCAGAGAGTGCACTGGCACCACTGGGGATGCACTGCAGTGAGTCCAGAGAGTGCACTGGCACCACTGGGGATGCACTGCAGTGAGTCCAGAGAGTGCACTGGCACCACTGGGGATGCACTGCAGTGAGTCCAGAGAGTGCACTGGCACCACTGGGGATGCAGTGCAGTGAGTCCAGAGAGTGCACTGGCACCACTGGGGATACACTGCAGTGAGTCCAGAGAGTGCACTGGCACCACTGGTGATGCAGTGCAGTGAGTCCAGAGAGTGCACTGGCACCACTGTGGATGCGGTGCCGGGAGTCCAGAGAGTGCTTTGGCACCACTGGGGATGCAGTGCAGTGAGTCCAGAGAGTGCACTGGCACCACTGGGGATGCAGTGCAGTGAGTCCAGAGAGTGCACTGGCACCACTGGGGATGCACTGCAGTGAGCCCAGAGAGTGCACTGGCACCACTGGAGATGCAGTCCAGTGAGTCCAGTGAATGCACTGGCAGCACTGGGGATGCAGTGCAGTGAGTCCAGAGAGTGCACTGGCACCACTGGTGATGCAGTATAGTGAGTCCAGAGAGTGCACTGGCACCACTGGGGATGCAGTGCAGTGAGTCCAGAGAGTGCACTGGCACCACTGGGGATGCAGTGCAGTGAGTCCAGAGAGTGCACTGGCACCACTGGGGATGCAGTGCAGTGAGTCCAGAGAGTGCACTGGCTCCACTGGGGATGCCCTGCAGTGAGTGCAGAGAGTGCACTGGCACCACTGGGGATGCACTGCAGTGAGTCCACAGAGTGCACTGGCACCACTGGGGATGCGGTGCCGGGAGTCCAGAGATTGCTTTGGCACCACTGGGGATGCAGTGCAGTGAGTCCAGAGAGTGCACTGGCACCACTGGGGATGCGGTGCCGGGAGTCCAGAGAGTGCTTTGCCACCACTGGGGATGCACTGCAGTGAGTCCAGAGAGTGCACTGGCACCACTGAGAATGCACTTCAGTGAGTCCAGAGAGTGCACTGGCACCACTGGGGATGCACTGCAGTGAGTCCAGAGAGTGCACTAGCACCACTGGGGAATGCAGTGCAGTGAGTCCAGAGAGTGCACTGGCACCACTGGGGATGCACTGCAGTGAGTCCAGAGAGTGCTTTGGCACCACTGGGGATGCAGTGCAGTGAGTCCAGAGAGTGCACTGTCACCACAGGGGATGCAGTGCAGTGAGTCCAGAGAGTGCACTGGCACCACTGGGGATGCAGTGCAGTGAGTCCAGAGAGTGCACTGGTACCACTGGGGATGCACTGCAGTGAGTCCAGAGAGAGTACTGGCACCACTGGGGATGCAGTACAGTGAGTGCACACAGTGCACTAGCACCACTGGGGATGCAGTGCAGTGAGACCAGAGAGTGCACTGGCACCACTGGGGATGCACTGCATTGAGTCCAGAGAGAGCACTGGCACCACTTGGGATGCAGTGCAGTGAGTCCAGAGAGTGCACTGGCACCACTGGGGATGCAGTGCAGTGAGTCCAGAGAGTGCACTGGCACCAGTGGGGATGCACTGCAGTGAGTCCAGTGAGTGCACTGGCTCCACTGGGAATGCAGTGCAGTGAGTCCAGAGAGTGCACTGGCACCACTGGGGATGCAGTTCAGTGAGTCCAGAGAATGCACTGGCACCACTGGGGATGCAGTGCATTGAGTCCAGAGAGTGCACTGGCACCACTGAGAATGCACTTAAGTGAGTCCAGAGAGTGCACTGGCACCATGGGGATGCACTGCAGTGAGTCCAGAGAGTGCACTGGCACCACTGGGGATGCACTGCAGTGAGCCCAGAGAGTGCACTGGCACTACTGGAGATGCAGTACAGTGAGTCCAGTGAATGCACTGGCAGCACTGGGGTTGCAGTGCAGTGAGTCCAGAGAGTGCACTGGCACCACTGGTGATGCAGTTTAGTGAGTCCAGAGAGTGCACTGGCACCACTGGGGATGCACTGCAGTGAGTCCAGAGAGTGCACTGGCACCACTGGGGATGCCCTGCAGTGAGTCCAGAGAGTGCACTGGCACCACTGGGGATGCAGTGCAGTGAGTCCAGAGAGTGCACTGGCACCACTGGGGATGCAGTGCAGTGAGTCCAGAGAGTGCACTGGCACCACTGGGGATGCCCTGCAGTGAGTCCAGAGAGTGCACTGGCACCACTGGGGATGCAGTGCAGTGAGTCCAGAGAGTGCACTGGCACCACTGGGGATGCAGTGCAGTGAGTCCAGAGAGTGCACTGGCACCACTGGGGATGCACTTCAGTGAGTCCAGAGAGTGCACTGGCACCACCGGGGATGCACTGCAGTGAGTCCAGAGAGTGCAGTGGCACCACTGGGGTTGCAGTACAGTGAGTCCAGAGAGTGCACTGGCACCACTGGGGATGCAGTACAGTGAGTCCAGAGAGTGCACTGGCACCACTGGGGATGCACTGCAGTGAGTCCAGAGAGTGCACTGGCACCACTGGTGATGCAGTTTCGTGAGTCCAGAGAGTGCACTGGCACCACTGGGGATGCCCTGCAGTGAGTCCAGAGAGTGCACTGGCACCACTGGGGATGCCCTGCAGTGAGTCCAGAGAGTGCACTGGCACCACTGGGGATGCAGTGCAGTGAGTCCAGAGAGTGCACTGGCACCACTGGGGATGCAGTGCAGTGAGTCCAGAGAGTGTACTGGCACCACTGGGGATGCACTTCAGTGAGTCCAGAGAGTGCACTGGCACCACCGGGGATGCACTGCAGTGAGTCCAGAGAGTGCAGTGGCACCACTGGGGTTGCAGTACAGTGAGTCCAGAGAGTGCACTGGCACCACTGGGGATGCAGTACAGTGAGTCCAGAGAGTGCACTGGCACCACTGGGGATGCACTGCAGTGAGTCCAGAGAGTGCACTGGCACCAGTGGTGATGCAGTTTAGTGAGTCCAGAGAGTGCACTGGCACCACTGGGGATGCAGTGCAGTGAGTCCAGTGAGTGTACTGGCACCACTGGGGATGCACTGCAGTGAGTCCAGAGAGTGCACTGGCACCACTGAGAATGTACTTCAGTGAGTCCAGAGAGTGCACTGGCACCACTGGGGATGCACTGCAGTGAGTCCAGAGAGTGCACTGGCACCACTGGGGATGCACTGCAGTGAGTCCAGAGAGTGCACTGGCACCACTGGGGATGCAGTGCAGTGAGTCCAGAGAGTGCACTGGCACCACTGGGGATACACTGCAGTGAGTCCAGAGAGTGCACTGGCACCACTGGGGATGCAGTGCAGTGAGTCCAGAGAGTGCACTGGCACCACTGTGGATGCGGTGCCGGGAGTCCAGAGAGTGCTTTGGCACCACTGGGGATGCAGTGCAGTGAGTCCAGAGAGTGCACTGGCACCACTGGGGATGCAGTGCAGTGAGTCCAGAGAGTGCACTGGCACCACTGGGGATGCACTGCAGTGAGCCCAGAGAGTGCACTGGCACCACTGGAGATGCAGTCCAGTGAGTCCAGTGAATGCACTGGCAGCACTGGGGATGCAGTGCAGTGAGTGCAGAGAGTGCACTGGCACCACTGGTGATGCAGTATAGTGAGTCCAGAGAGTGCACTGGCACCACTGGGGATGCAGTGCAGTGAGTCCAGAGAGTGCACTGGCACCACTGGGGATGCAGTGCAGTGAGTCCAGAGAGTGCACTGGCACCACTGGGGATGCAGTGCAGTGAGTCCAGAGAGTGCACTGGCTCCACTGGGGATGCCCTGCAGTGAGTGCAGAGAGTGCACTGGCACCACTGGGGATGCACTGCAGTGAGTCCACAGAGTGCACTGGCACCACTGGGGATGCGGTGCCGGGAGTCCAGAGATTGCTTTGGCACCACTGGGGATGCAGTGCAGTGAGTCCAGAGAGTGCACTGGCACCACTGGGGATGCGGTGCCGGGAGTCCAGAGAGTGCTTTGCCACCACTGGGGATGCAGTGCAGTGAGTCCAGAGAGTGCACTGGCACCACTGGGGATGCACTTCAGTGAGTCCAGAGAGTGCACTGGCACCACCGGGGATGCACTGCAGTGAGTCCAGAGAGTGCAGTGGCACCACTGGGGTTGCAGTACAGTGAGTCCAGAGAGTGCACTGGCACCACTGGGGATGCAGTACAGTGAGTCCAGGGAGTGCACTGGCACCACTGGGGATGCAGTGCAGTGAGTCCAGAGAGTGCACTGGCACCACTGGTGATGCAGTTTAGTGAGTCCAGAGAGTGCACTGGCACCACTGGGGATGCAGTGCAGTGAGTCCAGTGAGTGTACTGGCACCACTGGGGATGCACTGCAGTGAGTCCAGAGAGTGCACTGGCACCACTGGGGATGCACTGCAGTGAGTCCAGAGAGTGCACTGGCACCACTGGGGATGCACTGCAGTGAGTCCAGAGAGTGCACTGGCACCACTGGGGATGCACTGCAGTGAGTCCAGAGAGTGCACTGGCACCACTGGGGATGCAGTGCAGTGAGTCCAGAGAGTGCACTGGCACCACTGGGGATACACTGCAGTGAGTCCAGAGAGTGCACTGGCACCACTGGGGATGCAGTGCAGTGAGTCCAGAGAGTGCACTGGCACCACTGTGGATGCGGTGCCGGGAGTCCAGAGAGTGCTTTGGCACCACTGGGGATGCAGTGCAGTGAGTCCAGAGAGTGCACTGGCACCACTGGGGATGCAGTGCAGTGAGTCCAGAGAGTGCACTGGCACCACTGGGGATGCACTGCAGTGAGCCCAGAGAGTGCACTGGCACCACTGGAGATGCAGTCCAGTGAGTCCAGTGAATGCACTGGCAGCACTGGGGATGCAGTGCAGTGAGTCCAGAGAGTGCACTGGCACCACTGGTGATGCAGTATAGTGAGTCCAGAGAGTGCACTGGCACCACTGGGGATGCAGTGCAGTGAGTCCAGAGAGTGCACTGGCACCACTGGGGATGCAGTGCAGTGAGTCCAGAGAGTGCACTGGCACCACTGGGGATGCAGTGCAGTGAGTCCAGAGAGTGCACTGGCTCCACTGGGGATGCCCTGCAGTGAGTGCAGAGAGTGCACTGGCACCACTGGGGATGCACTGCAGTGAGTCCACAGAGTGCACTGGCACCACTGGGGATGCGGTGCCGGGAGTCCAGAGATTGCTTTGGCACCACTGGGGATGCAGTGCAGTGAGTCCAGAGAGTGCACTGGCACCACTGGGGATGCGGTGCCGGGAGTCCAGAGAGTGCTTTGCCACCACTGGGGATGCACTGCAGTGAGTCCAGAGAGTGCACTGGCACCACTGAGAATGCACTTCAGTGAGTCCAGAGAGTGCACTGGCACCACTGGGGATGCACTGCAGTGAGTCCAGAGAGTGCACTAGCACCACTGGGGAATGCAGTGCAGTGAGTCCAGAGAGTGCACTGGCACCACTGGGGATGCACTGCAGTGAGTCCAGAGAGTGCTTTGGCACCACTGGGGATGCAGTGCAGTGAGTCCAGAGAGTGCACTGTCACCACAGGGGATGCAGTGCAGTGAGTCCAGAGAGTGCACTGGCACCACTGGGGATGCAGTGCAGTGAGTCCAGAGAGTGCACTGGTACCACTGGGGATGCACTGCAGTGAGTCCAGAGAGAGTACTGGCACCACTGGGGATGCAGTACAGTGAGTGCACACAGTGCACTAGCACCACTGGGGATGCAGTGCAGTGAGACCAGAGAGTGCACTGGCACCACTGGGGATGCACTGCAGTGAGTCCAGAGAGAGCACTGGCACCACTTGGGATGCAGTGCAGTGAGTCCAGAGAGTGCACTGGCACCACTGGGGATGCAGTGCAGTGAGTCCAGAGAGTGCACTGGCACCAGTGGGGATGCACTGCAGTGAGTCCAGTGAGTGCACTGGCTCCACTGGGAATGCAGTGCAGTGAGTCCAGAGAGTGCACTGGCACCACTGGGGATGCAGTTCAGTGAGTCCAGAGAATGCACTGGCACCACTGGGGATGCAGTGCATTGAGTCCAGAGAGTGCACTGGCACCACTGAGAATGCACTTAAGTGAGTCCAGAGAGTGCACTGGCACCATGGGGATGCACTGCAGTGAGTCCAGAGAGTGCACTGGCACCACTGGGGATGCACTGCAGTGAGCCCAGAGAGTGCACTGGCACTACTGGAGATGCAGTACAGTGAGTCCAGTGAATGCACTGGCAGCACTGGGGTTGCAGTGCAGTGAGTCCAGAGAGTGCACTGGCACCACTGGTGATGCAGTTTAGTGAGTCCAGAGAGTGCACTGGCACCACTGGGGATGCAGTGCAGTGAGTCCACTGAGTGTACTGGCACCACTGGGGATGCGGTGCAGTAAGTCCAGAGAGTACACTGGCACCACTGAGAATGCACTTCAGTGAGTCCAGAGATTGCACTGGCACTACTGGGGATGCCCTGCAGTGAGTCCAGAGAGTGCACTGGCACCACTGGGGATGCAGTGCAGTGAGTCCAGAGAGTGCACTGGCACCACTGGGGATGCCCTGCAGTGAGTCCAGAGAGTGCACTGGCACCACTGGGGATGCAGTGCAGTGAGTCCAGAGAGTGCACTGGCACCACTGGGGATGCACTGCAGTGAGTCCAGAGAGTGCACTGGCACCAGTGGGGATGCAGTGCAGTGAGTCCAGAGAGTGCACTGGCACCACTGGGGATGCACTGCAGTGAGTCCAGAGAGTGCACTGGCACCACTGGGGATGCACTGCAGTGAGTCCAGAGAGTGCACTGGCACCACTGGTGATGCAGTTTAGTGAGTCCAGAGAGTGCACTGGCACCACTGGGGATGCAGTGCAGTGAGTCCAGTGAGTGTACTGGCACCACTGGGGATGCACTGCAGTGTGTCCAGAGAGTGCTTTGGCACCACTGGGGATGCAGTGCAGTGAGTCCAGAGAGTGCACTGGCACCACTGGGGATGCACTGCAGTGAGTCCAGAGAGTGCACTGGCACCACTGGGGATGCATTGCAGAGAGTCCAGAGAGTGCACTGTCACCAACGGGGACGCAGTACAGTGAGTCCAGAGAGTGCACTGGCACCACTGGGGATGCAGTGCAGTGAGTCCAGAGAGTGCACTGGCACCACTGGGGATGCAGTGCAGTGAGTCCAGAGAGTGCACTGGCACCACTGGTGATGTAGTGCAGTGTGTCCAGAGAGTGCACTGGCACCACTGGGGATGCACTGCAGTGAGCCCAGAGAGTGCACTGGCACCACTGGAGATGCAGTCCTGTGTGTCCAGTGAATGCACTGGCAGCACTGGGGATGCAGTGCAGTGAGTCCAGAGAGTGCACTGGCAGCACTGGTGATGCAGTATAGTGAGTCCAGAGAGTGCACTGGCACCACTGGGGATGCAGTGCAGTGAGTCCAGAGAGTGCACTGGCACCACTGGGGATGCACTGCAGTGAGACCAGAGAGTGCACTGGCACCACTGGGGATGCAGTACAGTGAGTCCAGTGAGTGCACTGGCACCACTGGGGATGTAGTGCAGTGACTCGAGATAGTGCACTTGCACCACTGGGGATGCAGTGCAGTGAGTCCAGAGAGTGCACTGGCACCACTGGGGATGCAGTGCAGTGAGTCCAGAGAGTGCACTGGCACCACTGGGGATGCACTGCAGTGAGTCCAGAGAGTGCACTGGCGCCACTGGGGATGCAGTAGAGTGTGTCCAGAGAGTGCACTGGCACCACTGGGGATGCAGTGCAGTGAGTCCAGAGAGTGCACTGGCACCACTGGGGATGCACTTCAGTGAGTCCAGAGAGTGCACTGGCACCACTGGGGATGCACTGCAGTGAGTCCAGAGAGTGAACTGGCACCACTGGGGATGCAGTACAGTGAGTCCAGAGAGTGCACTGGCACCACTGGGGATGCAGTGCAGTGAGTCCAGAGAGTGCACTGGCACCACTGGGGATGCAGTGCAGTGAGTCCAGAGACTTCACTGGCACCACTGGGAATGCAGAGAAGTGAGTCCAGAGAGTGCACTGGCAGCACTGGGGATGCAGTGCAGTGAGTCCAGAGAGTGCACTGGCACCACTGGGGATGCAGTGCAGTGAGTCCAGAGAGTGCACTGGCACCACCTGTGATGCAGTGCAGTGAGTCCAGAGAGTGCACTGGCACCACTGGGGATGCACTGCAGTGAATCCAGAGAGTGCACTGGCACCACTGGTGATGCAGTACAGTGAGTCCAGAGAGTGCACTGGCACCACTGGGGATGCAGTGCAGTGAGTCCAGAGAGTGCACTGGCACCACTGGGGATGCAGTGCAGTGAGTCCAGAGAGTGCACTGACACCACTGGGGATGCAGTGCAGTGAGTCCAAAGACTTCACTGGCACCACTGGGGATGCAGTGCAGTGAGTCCAGAGAGTGCACTGGCACCACAGGGGATGCAGTGAAGTGAGTGCAGAGAGTGCACTGGCACCACTGGGGATGCACTGCAGTGAGTCCAGAGAGTGCACTGGCAGCACTGGGGATGCAGTGCAGTGAGTCCAGAGAGTGCACTGGCACCACTGGGGATGCACTGCAGTGAGCCCAGAGAGTGCAGTGGCACCACTGAGAATGCACTTCAGTGAGTCCAGAGAGTTCACTGGCACCACTGGAGATGCAGTACAGTGAGTCCAGTGAATGCACTGGAACCACTGGGGATGCAGTGCAGTGAGTCCAGAGAGTGCACTGGCACCACTGGTGATGCAGTACAGTGAGTCCAGTGAATGCACTGGAACCACTGGGGATGCAGTGCAGTGAGTCCAGAGAGTGCACTAGCACCACTGGGGATGCAGTGCAGTGAGTCCAGTGAATGCACTGGAACCACTGGGGATGCAGTGCAGTGAGTCCAGAGAGTGCACTGGCACCACTGGGGATGCAGTGCAGTGAATCCTGTTAGTACACTGGCACCACTGGGGATGCAGTGCAGTGAGTCCAGAGAGTGCACTGGCACCACTGGGGATGCAGTGCAGTGAGTCCAGAGAGTGCACTGGCACCACTGAGAATGCACTTCAGTGAGTCCAGAGAGTGCACTGGCACCACTGGAGATGCAGTACAGTGAGTCCAGTGAATGCACTGGAACCACTGGGGATGCAGTGCAGTGAGTCCAGAGAGTGCACTGGCAGCACTGGTGATGCAGTGCAGTGAGTCCAGTGAATGCACTGGAACCACTGGGGATGCAGTGCAGTGAGTCCAGAGAGTGCACTGGCACCACTGGAGATGCAGTACAGTGAGTCCAGTGAATGCACTGGAACCACTGGGGATGCAGTGCAGTGAGTCCAGAGAGTGCACTAGCACCACTGGGGATGCAGTGCAGTGAATCCTGTTAGTACACTGGCACCACTGGGGATGCAGTGCAGTGAGTCCAGAGAGCTCCCTGGCACCACTGGTGATGCACTGCAGTGAGTCCAGAGAGTGCACTGGCACCACTGGAGATGCAGTACAGTGAGTCCAGTGAATGCACTGGAACCACTGGGGATGCAGTGCAGTGAGTCCAGAGAGTGCACTGGCAGCACTGGTGATGCAGTACTGTAAGTCCAGTGAGTGCACTGGCTCCACTGGGCCTGCAGTTCAGTGAGTCCAGAGAGTGCACTGGCACCACTGGGGATGCAGTGCAGTGAGTCCAGAGAGTGCACTGGCACCACTGGGGATGTAGTGCAGTGACTCGAGAGAGTGCACTGGCACCACTGGGGATGCAGTGCAGTGAGTCCAGAGAGTACACTGGCACCACTGGTGATACAGTGCAGTGAGTCCAGAGAGTGCACTGGCACCACTGGGGATGAAGTGCAGTGAGTCCAGAGAGTGCACTGGCACCACCGGGGATGCAGTGCAGTGAGTCCAGAGAGTGCACTGGCACCACTGGGGATGCACTGCAGTGAGTCCAGAGAGTGCACTGGCACCACTGGTGATACAGTGCAGTGAGTCCAGAGAGTGCACTGGCACCACTGGGGATGCAGTGCAGTGAGTCCAGAGAGTTCACTGGCACCACTGGGGATGCACTTCAGTGACTACAGAGAGTGCACTGGCACCACTGGGGATACAGTGCAGTGAGTCCAGAGAGTGCTCTGGCACCACTGGGGATGCAGTGCAGTGAGTCCAGAGAGTGCACTGGCACCACTGGGGATGCAGTGCAGTGAGTCCAGAGAGTGCACTGGCACCACTGGGGATGCAGTGCAGTGAGTCCAGAGAGTGCACTGGCACCACTGGGGATGCACTTCAGTGACTACAGAGAGTGCACTGGCACCACTGGGGATGCAGTACAGTGAGTCCAGAGAGTGCTCTGGCACCACTGGGGATGCAGTGCAGTGAGTCCAGAGAGTGCTCTGGCACCACTGGGGATGCAGTGCAGTGAGTCCAGAGAGTGCACTGGCACCACTGGGGATGCAGTGCAGTGAGTCCAGAGAGTGCACTGGCACCACCTGTGATGCAGTGCAGTGAGTCCAGAGAGTGCACTGGCACCACTGGGGCTGCAGTGCAGTGAGTCCAGAGAGTGCACTGGCACCACTGGGGATGCAGTGCAGTGAGTCCAGAGAGTGCACGGGCTGCACTGGGGATGCAGTGCAGTGAGTCCAGAGAGTGCACTGGCACCACTTGTGATGCAGTGCAGTGAGTCCAGTGAGTGCACTGGCACCACTGGGGATGCAGTGCAGTGAGTCCAGAGAGTGCACTGGCACCACTGGGGATGCACTTCAGTGACTCCAGAGAGTGCACTGACACCACTGGGGATGCAGTGCAGTGAGTCCAAAGACTTCACTGGCACCACTGGAGATGCAGTGCAGTGAGTCCAGAGAGTGCACTGGCACCACTGGGGATGCAGTGAAGTGAGTGCAGAGAGTGCACTGGCACCACTGGGGATGCAGTGCAGTGAATCCTGTTAGTACACTGGCTCCACTGGGGATGTAGTGCAGTGAGTCCAGAGAGCTCACTGGCACCACTGGGGATGCAGTGCAGTGAGTCCAGAGAGTGCACTGGCACCACTGGAGATGCAGTACAGTGAGTCCAGTGAATGCACTGGCACCACTGGAGATGCGGTGCAGTAAGTCCAGAGAGTGCACTGGCACCACTGGGCATGTAGTGCAGTGACTCGAGAGAGTGCACTGGCACCACTGGGGATGCAGTGCAGTGAGTCCAGAGAGTGCACTGGCACCATGGGGATGCACTGCAGTGAGTCCAGAGAGTGCACTGGCACCACTGGGGATGCACTGCAGTGAGCCCAGAGAGTGCACTGGCACCACTGGAGATGCAGTACAGTGAGTCCAGTGAATGCACTGGCAGCACTGGGGTTGCAGTGCAGTGAGTCCAGAGAGTGCACTGGCACCACTGGTGATGCAGTTTAGTTAGTCCAGAGAGTGCACTGGCACCACTGGGGATGCAGTGCAGTGAGTCCACTGAGTGTACTGGCACCACTGGGGATGCACTGCAGTGAGTCCAGAGAGTGTACTGGCACCACTGAGAATGCAATTCAGTGAGTCCAGAGATTGCACTGGCACTACTGGGGATGCCCTGAAGTGAGTCCAGAGAGTGCACTGGCACCACTGGGGATGCAGTGCAGTGAGTCCAGAGAGTGCACTGGCACCACTGGGGATGCCCTGCAGTGAGTCCAGAGAGTGCACTGGCACCACTGGGGATGCAGTGCAGTGAGTCCAGAGAGTGCACTGGCACCACTGGGGATGCACTGCAGTGAGTCCAGAGAGTGCACTGGCACCAGTGGGGATGCAGTGCAGTGAGTCCAGAGAGTGCACTGGCACCACTGGGGATGCACTGCAGTGAGTCCAGAGAGTGCACTGGCACCACTGGGGATGCACTGCAGTGAGTCCAGAGAGTGCACTGGCACCACTGGTGATGCAGTTTAGTGAGTCCAGAGAGTGCACTGGCACCTCTGGGGATGCAGTGCAGTGAGTCCAGTGAGTGTACTGGCACCACTGGGGATGCACTGCAGTGAGTCCAGAGAGTGCTTTGGCACCACTGGGGATGCAGTGCAGTGAGTCCAGAGAGTGCACTGGCACCACTGGGGATGCACTGCAGTGAGTCCAGAGAGTGCACTGGCACCACTGGGGATGCATTGCAGAGAGTCCAGAGAGTGCACTGTCACCAACGGGGACGCAGTACAGTGAGTCCAGAGAGTGCACTGGCACCACTGGGGATGCAGTGCAGTGAGTCCAGAGAGTGCACTGGCACCACTGGTGATGTAGTGAAGTGTGTCCAGAGAGTGCACTGGCACCACTGGGGATGCACTGCAGTGAGCCCAGAGAGTGCACTGGCACCACTGGAGATGCAGTCCTGTGTGTCCAGTGAATGCACTGGCAGCACTAGGGATGCAGTGCAGTGAGTCCAGAGAGTGCACTGGCAGCACTGGTGATGCAGTATAGTGAGTCCAGAGAGTGCACTGGCACCACTGGGGATGCAGTGCAGTGAGTCCAGAGAGTGCACTGGCACCACTGGGGATGCACTGCAGTGAGACCAGAGAGTGCACTGGCACCACTGGGGATGCACTACAGTGAGTCCAGTGAGTGCACTGGCACCACTGGGGATGTAGTGCAGTGACTCGAGATAGTGCACTTGCACCACTGGGGATGCAGTGCAGTGAGTCCAGAGAGTGCACTGGCACCACTGGGGATGCAGTGCAGTGAGTCCAGAGAGTGCACTGGCACCACTGGGGATGCACTGCAGTGAGTCCAGAGAGTGCACTGGCGCCACTGGGGATGCAGTGCAGTGTGTCCAGAGAGTGCACTGGCACCACTGGGGATGCAGTGCAGTGAGTCCAGAGAGTGCACTGGCACCACTGGGGATGCACTTCAGTGAGTCCAGAGAGTGCACTGGCACCACTGGGGATGCACTGCAGTGAGTCCAGAGAGTGAACTGGCACCACTGGGGATGCAGTACAGTGAGTCCAGAGAGTGCACTGGCACCACTGGGGATGCAGTGCAGTGAGTCCAGAGAGTGCACTGGCACCACTGGGGATGCAGTGCAGTGAGTCCAGAGACTTCACTGGCACCACTGGGAATGCAGAGAAGTGAGTCCAGAGAGTGCACTGGCAGCACTGGGGATGCAGTGCAGTGAGTCCAGAGAGTGCACTGGCACCACTGGGGATGCAGTGCAGTGAGTCCAGAGAGTGCACTGGCACCACCTGTGATGCAGTGCAGTGAGTCCAGAGAGTGCACTGGCACCACTGGGGATGCACTGCAGTGAATCCAGAGAGTGCACTGGCACCACTGGTGATGCAGTACAGTGAGTCCAGAGAGTGCACTGGCACCACTGGGGATGCAGTGCAGTGAGTCCAGAGAGTGCACTGGCACCACTGGGGATGCAGTGCAGTGAGTCCAGAGAGTGCACTGACACCACTGGGGATGCAGTGCAGTGAGTCCAAAGACTTCACTGGCACCACTGGGGATGCAGTGCAGTGAGTCCAGAGAGTGCACTGGCACCACAGGGGATGCAGTGAAGTGAGTGCAGAGAGTGCACTGGCACCACTGGGGATGCACTACAGTGAGTCCAGAGAGTGCACTGGCACCACTGGGGATGCAGTGCAGTGAGTCCAGAGAGTGCACTGGCACCACTGGGGATGCACTGCAGTGAGCCCAGAGAGTGCACTGGCACCACTGAGAATGCACTTCAGTGAGTCCAGAGAGTTCACTGGCACCACTGGAGATGCAGTACAGTGAGTCCAGTGAATGCACTGGAACCACTGGGGATGCAGTGCAGTGAGTCCAGAGAGTGCACTGGCACCACTGGTGATGCAGTACAGTGAGTCCAGTGAATGCACTGGAACCACTGGGGATGCAGTGCAGTGAGTCCAGAGAGTGCACTAGCACCACTGGGGATGCAGTGCAGTGAGTCCAGTGAATGCACTGGAACCACTGGGGATGCAGTGCAGTGAGTCCAGAGAGTGCACTGGCACCACTGGGGATGCAGTGCAGTGAATCCTGTTAGTACACTGGCACCACTGGGGATGCAGTGCAGTGAGTCCAGAGAGCTCCCTGGCACCACTGGGGATGCAGTGCAGTGAGTCCAGAGAGTGCACTGGCACCACTGAGAATGCACTTCAGTGAGTCCAGAGAGTGCACTGGCACCACTGGAGATGCAGTACAGTGAGTCCAGTGAATGCACTGGAACCACTGGGGATGCAGTGCAGTGAGTCCAGAGAGTGCACTGGCAGCACTGGTGATGCAGTACAGTGAGTCCAGTGAATGCACTGGAACCACTGGGGATGCAGTGCAGTGAGTCCAGAGAGTGCACTGGCACCACTGGAGATGCAGTACAGTGAGTCCAGTGAATGCACTGGAACCACTGGGGATGCAGTGCAGTGAGTCCAGAGAGTGCACTAGCACCACTGGGGATGCAGTGCAGTGAATCCTGTTAGTACACTGGCACCACTGGGGATGCAGTGCAGTGAGTCCAGAGAGCTCCCTGGCACCACTGGTGATGCACTGCAGTGAGTCCAGAGAGTGCACTGGCACCACTGGAGATGCAGTACAGTGAGTCCAGTGAATGCACTGGAACCACTGGGGATGCAGTGCAGTGAGTCCAGAGAGTGCACTGGCAGCACTGGTGATGCAGTACTGTAAGTCCAGTGAGTGCACTGGCTCCACTGGGCCTGCAGTTCAGTGAGTCCAGAGAGTGCACTGGCACCACTGGGGATGCAGTGCAGTGAGTCCAGAGAGTGCACTGGCACCACTGGGGATGTAGTGCAGTGACTCGAGAGAGTGCACTGGCACCACTGGGGATGCAGTGCAGTGAGTCCAGAGAGTACACTGGCACCACTGGTGATGCAGTGCAGTGAGTCCAGAGAGTGCACTGGCACCACTGGGGATGAAGTGCAGTGAGTCCAGAGAGTGCACTGGCACCACCGGGGATGCAGTGCAGTGAGTCCAGAGAGTGCACTGGCACCACTGGGGATGCACTGCAGTGAGTCCAGAGAGTGCACTGGCACCACTGGGGATACAGTGCAGTGAGTCCAGAGAGTGCACTGGCACCACTGGGGATGCAGTGCAGTGAGTCCAGAGAGTTCACTGGCACCACTGGGGATGCACTTCAGTGACTACAGAGAGTGCACTGGCACCACTGGGGATACAGTGCAGTGAGTCCAGAGAGTGCTCTGGCACCACTGGGGATTCAGTGCAGTGAGTCCAGAGAGTGCACTGGCACCACTGGGGATGCAGTGCAGTGAGTCCAGAGAGTGCACTGGCACCACTGGGGATGCAGTGCAGTGAGTCCAGAGAGTGCACTGGCACCACTGGGGATGCACTTCAGTGACTACAGAGAGTGCACTGGCACCACTGGGGATGCAGTGCAGTGAGTCCAGAGAGTGCTCTGGCACCACTGGGGATGCAGTGCAGTGAGTCCAGAGAGTGCACTGGCACCACTGGGGATGCAGTGCAGTGAGTCCAGAGAGTGCACTGGCACCACTGGGGATGCAGTGCAGTGAGTCCAGAGAGTGCACTGGCACCACCTGTGATGCAGTGCAGTGAGTCCAGAGAGTGCACTGGCACCACTGGGGCTGCAGTGCAGTGAGTCCAGAGAGTGCACTGGCACCACTGGGGATGCAGTGCAGTGAGTCCAGAGAGTGCACGGGCTGCACTGGGGATGCAGTGCAGTGAGTCCAGAGAGTGCACTGGCACCACTTGTGATGCAGTGCAGTGAGTCCAGTGAGTGCACTGGCACCACTGGGGATGCAGTGCAGTGAGTCCAGAGAGTGCACTGGCACCACTGGAGATGCAGTACAGTGAGTCCAGTGAATGCACTGGAACCACTGGGGATGCAGTGCAGTGAGTCCAGAGAGTGCACTGGCAGCACTGGTGATGCAGTACAGTGAGTCCAGTGAATGCACTGGAACCACTGGGGATGCAGTGCAGTGAGTCCAGAGAGTGCACTGGCACCACTGGAGATGCAGTACAGTGAGTCCAGTGAATGCACTGGAACCACTGGGGATGCAGTGCAGTGAGTCCAGAGAGTGCACTAGCACCACTGGGGATGCAGTGCAGTGAATCCTGTTAGTACACTGGCACCACTGGGGATGCAGTGCAGTGAGTCCAGAGAGCTCCCTGGCACCACTGGTGATGCACTGCAGTGAGTCCAGAGAGTGCACTGGCACCACTGGAGATGCAGTACAGTGAGTCCAGTGAATGCACTGGAACCACTGGGGATGCAGTGCAGTGAGTCCAGAGAGTGCACTGGCAGCACTGGTGATGCAGTACTGTAAGTCCAGTGAGTGCACTGGCTCCACTGGGCCTGCAGTTCAGTGAGTCCAGAGAGTGCACTGGCACCACTGGGGATGCAGTGCAGTGAGTCCAGAGAGTGCACTGGCACCACTGGGGATGTAGTGCAGTGACTCGAGAGAGTGCACTGGCACCACTGGGGATGCAGTGCAGTGAGTCCAGAGAGTACACTGGCACCACTGGTGATGCAGTGCAGTGAGTCCAGAGAGTGCACTGGCACCACTGGGGATGAAGTGCAGTGAGTCCAGAGAGTGCACTGGCACCACCGGGGATGCAGTGCAGTGAGTCCAGAGAGTGCACTGGCACCACTGGGGATGCACTGCAGTGAGTCCAGAGAGTGCACTGGCACCACTGGGGATACAGTGCAGTGAGTCCAGAGAGTGCACTGGCACCACTGGGGATGCAGTGCAGTGAGTCCAGAGAGTTCACTGGCACCACTGGGGATGCACTTCAGTGACTACAGAGAGTGCACTGGCACCACTGGGGATACAGTGCAGTGAGTCCAGAGAGTGCTCTGGCACCACTGGGGATTCAGTGCAGTGAGTCCAGAGAGTGCACTGGCACCACTGGGGATGCAGTGCAGTGAGTCCAGAGAGTGCACTGGCACCACTGGGGATGCAGTGCAGTGAGTCCAGAGAGTGCACTGGCACCACTGGGGATGCACTTCAGTGACTACAGAGAGTGCACTGGCACCACTGGGGATGCAGTGCAGTGAGTCCAGAGAGTGCTCTGGCACCACTGGGGATGCAGTGCAGTGAGTCCAGAGAGTGCACTGGCACCACTGGGGATGCAGTGCAGTGAGTCCAGAGAGTGCACTGGCACCACTGGGGATGCAGTGCAGTGAGTCCAGAGAGTGCACTGGCACCACCTGTGATGCAGTGCAGTGAGTCCAGAGAGTGCACTGGCACCACTGGGGCTGCAGTGCAGTGAGTCCAGAGAGTGCACTGGCACCACTGGGGATGCAGTGCAGTGAGTCCAGAGAGTGCACGGGCTGCACTGGGGATGCAGTGCAGTGAGTCCAGAGAGTGCACTGGCACCACTTGTGATGCAGTGCAGTGAGTCCAGTGAGTGCACTGGCACCACTGGGGATGCAGTGCAGTGAGTCCAGAGAGTGCACTGGCACCACTGGGGATGCACTTCAGTGACTCCAGAGAGTGCACTGACACCACTGGGGATGCAGTGCAGTGAGTCCAAAGACTTCACTGGCACCACTGGAGATGCAGTGCAGTGAGTCCAGAGAGTGCACTGGCACCACTGGGGATGCAGTGAAGTGAGTGCAGAGAGTGCACTGGCACCACTGGGGATGCAGTGCAGTGAATCCTGTTAGTACACTGGCTCCACTGGGGATGTAGTGCAGTGAGTCCAGAGAGCTCACTGGCACCACTGGGGATGCAGTGCAGTGAGTCCAGAGAGTGCACTGGCACCACTGGAGATGCAGTACAGTGAGTCCAGTGAATGCACTGGCACCACTGGAGATGCGGTGCAGTAAGTCCAGAGAGTGCACTGGCACCACTGGGCATGTAGTGCAGTGACTCGAGAGAGTGCACTGGCACCACTGGGGATGCAGTGCAGTGAGTCCAGAGAGTACACTGGCACCACTGGTGATGCAGTGCAGTGAGTCCAGAGAGTGCACTGGCACCACTGGGGATGCAGTGCAGTGAGTCCAGAGAGTGCACTGGCACCACCGGGGATGCAGTGCAGTGAGTCCAGAGAGAGCTCTGGCACCACTGGGGATGCAGTGCAGTGAGTCCAGAGAGTGCACTGGCACTACTGGGGATGCAGTGCAGTGAGTCCAGAGAATGCACTGGCACCAATGGGGATGCAGTGCAGTGAGTGCAGAGAGTTCACTGGCACCACTGGGGATGCAGTGCAGTGAGTCCAGAGAGTGCACTGGCACCACTGGGGCTTCAGTGCAGTGAGTCCAGAGAGTGCACTGGCACCACTGGGGATGCAGTACAGTGAGTCCACAGAGTGCACTGGCACCACTGGGGATGCAGTACAGTGAGTCCAGAGAGTGCACTGGCACCACTGGGGATGCAGTGCAGTGAGTCCAGAGATTGCACTGGCACCACTGGGGATGCAGTGCAGTGAGTCCAGAGACTTCACTGGCACCACTGGAAATGCAGTGCAGTGAGTCCAGAGAGTGCACTGGCACCACTGGGGATGCAGTGCAGTGAGTCCAGAGAGTGCACTGGCACCACTGGGGATGCAGTGCAGTGAGTCCAGAGAGTGCACTAGCACCACTGGGGATGCACTGCAGTGAGTCCAGAGAGTGCACTGGCTCCACTGGGGATGCACTACAGTGAGATCAGAGATTGCACTGGCACCACAGGGGATACAGTGCAGTGAGTCCAGAGAGTGCACTGGCAACACTGGGGATGCACTGCAGTGAGTCCAGAGAGTGCACTGGCACCACTGGGGATGCAGTGAAGTGAGTGCAGAGAGTGCACTGGCACCACTGGGGATGCAGTGCAGTGAGTCCAGAGAGTGCACTGGCACCACTGGGGATGCACTGCAGTGAGTCCAGAGAGTGCACTGGCACCACTGGGGATGCAGTGCAGTGAGTCCAGTGAGTGTACTGGAACCACTGGGGATGCAGTGCAGTGACTACAGAGAGTGCACTGGCACCACTTGGGATGCGGTACAGTGAGTCCAGAGATTGCACTGGCACCACTGGGGATGCAGTGCAGTGAGTCCAGAGAGTGCACTAGCACCACTGGGGATGCAGTGCAGTGAATCCTGTTAGTACACTGGCACCACTGGGGATGCACTGCAGTGAGTCCAGAGAGCTCACTGGCACCACTGGGGATGCACTGCAGTGAGTCCAGAGAGTGCACTGGCACCACTGGAGATGCAGTACACTGAGTCCAGTGAATGCACTGGAACCACTGGGGATGCAGTGCAGTGAGTCCAGAGAGTACACTGGCAGCACTGGTGATGCAGTACTGTGAGTCCAGTGAGTGCACTGGCTCCACTGGGCCTGCAGTGCAGTGAGTCCAGAGAGTGCACTGGCACCACTGGGGATGCAGTGCAGTAAGTCCAGAGAGTGCACTGGCACCACTGGGGATGTAGTGCAGTGACTCGAGAGAGTGCACTGGCACCACTGGGGATGCAGTGCAGTTAGTCCAGAGAGTACACTGGCACCACTGGTGATGCAGTGCAGTGAGTCCAGAGAGTGCACTGGCACCACTGGGGATGCAGTGCAGTGAGTCCAGAGAGTGCACTGGCACCACCGGGGATGCAGTGCAGTGAGTCCAGAGAGTGCTCTGGCACCACTGGGGATGCACTGCAGTGAGTCCAGAGAGTGCACTGGCACTACTGGGGATGCAGTGCAGTGAGTCAAGAGAATGCACTGGCACCACTGGGGATGCAGTGCAGTGAGTCCAGAGAGTTCACTGGCACCACTGGTGATGCAGTCCAGTGAGTCCAGTGAATGCACTGGCACCACTGGGGATGCTGTGCAGTGAGTGCAGAGAGTGCACTGGCACCACCTGTGATGCAGTACAGTGTGTCCAGTGAGTGCACTGGCACCACTGGGGATGCAGTGCTGTGACTCCGGAGAGCGCACTGGCACCACTGGGGATGCAGTGCAGTCAGTCCAGTGAGTACACTGGCACCACTGGGGATGCAGTGCAGTGAGTCCAGAGAGTGCACTGGCACCACTGGGGATGCAGTGCAGTGAGTCCAGAGAGTGCACTGGCACCACTGGGGATGTGTCCAGTGAGTCCAGTGAGTGCACTGGCACCACTGGGGATGCAGTGCAGTCAGTGCAGTGAGTGCATTGGCACCACTGTGGGTGCAGTACAGTGAGTCCAGAGAGTGCACTGGCACCACTGGGGATGCAGTGCAGTGAGTCCAGAGAGTGCACTGGCACCACTGGGGATGCCCTGTAGTGAGTCCAGAGAGTGCACTGGCACCACTGGGGATGCAGTGCAGTGAGTCCAGAGAGTGCACTGGCACCACTGGGGATGCAGTGCAGTGAGTCCAGAGAGTGCACTGGCACCACTGGGGATGCAGTGCAGTGAGTCCAGAGAGTGCACTGGCACCACCGGGGATGCACTGCAGTGAGTCCAGAGAGTGCAGTGGCACCACTGGGGTTGCAGTACAGTGAGTCCACAGAGTGCACTGGTACCACTGGGGATGCAGTACAGTGAGTCCAGAGAGTGCACTGGCACCACTGGGGATGCACTGCAGTGAGTCCAGAGAGTGCACTGGCACCACTGGTGATGCAGTTTAGTGAGTCCAGAGAGTGCACTGGCACCACTGGGGATGCAGTGCAGTGAGTCCAGTGAGTGTACTGGCACCACTGGGGATGCACTGCAGTGAGTCCAGAGAGTGCACTGGCACCACTGAGAATGTACTTCAGTGAGTCCAGAGAGTGCACTGGCACCACTGGGGATGCACTGCAGTGAGTCCAGAGAGTGCACTGGCACCACTGGGGATGCAGTGCCGCGAGTCCAGAGAGTGCACTGGCACCACTGGGGATGCAGTGCAGTGAGTCCAGAGAGTGCACTGGCACCACTGGGGATACACTGCAGTGAGTCCAGAGAGTGCACTGGCACCACTGGGGATGCAGTGCAGTGAGTCCAGAGAGTGCACTGTCACCACTGTGGATGCGGTGCCGAGAGTCCAGAGAGTGCTTTGGCACCACTGGGGATGCAGTGCAGTGAGTCCAGAGAGTGCACTGGCACCACTGGGGATGCAGTGCAGTGAGTCCAGAGAGTGCACTGGCACCACTGGGGATGCACTGCAGTGAGCCCAGAGAGTGCACTGGCACCACTGGAGATGCAGTCCAGTGAGTCCAGTGAATGCACTGGCAGCACTGGGGATGCAGTGCAGTGAGTCCAGAGAGTGCACTGGCACCACTGGTGATGCAGTATAGTGAGTGCAGAGAGTGCACTGGCACCACTGGGGATGCAGTGCAGTGAGTCCAGAGAGTGCACTGGCACCACTGGGGATGCAGTGCAGTGAGTCCAGAGAGTGCACTGGCACCACAGATGATGCAGTACAGTGAGTCCAGTGAGTGCACTGGCACCACTGGGGATGCAGTGCAGTGAGTCCAGAGAGTGCACTGGCTCCACTGGGGATGCCCTGCAGTGAGTCCAGAGAGTGCACTGGCACCACTGGGGATGCACTGCAGTGAGTCCACAGAGTGCACTGGCACCACAGGGGATGTAGTGCAGTGTGTCCAGAGAGTGCACTGGCACCACTGGCGATGCACTTCAGTGAGCCCAGAGAGTGCACTGGCACCACTGGAGATGCAGTCCTGTGTGTCCAGTGAATGCACTGGCACCACTGGGGATGCTGTGCAGTGAGTGCAGAGAGTGCACTGGCACCACCTGTGATGCAGTACAGTGTGTCCAGTGAGTGCACTGGCACCACTGGGGATGCAGTGCTGTGACTCCGGAGAGCGCACTGGCACCACTGGGGATGCAGTGCAGTCAGTCCAGTGAGTACACTGGCACCACTGGGGATGCAGTGCAGTGAGTCCAGAGAGTGCACTGGCACCACTGGGGATGCAGTGCAGTGAGTCCAGAGAGTGCACTGGCACCGCTGGGGATGCAGTGCAGTGAGTCCAGAGAGTGCACTGGCACCACTGGGGATGCACTTCAGTGAGTCCAGAGAGTGCACTGGCACCACCGGGGATGCACTGCAGTGAGTCCAGAGAGTGCAGTGGCACCACTGGGGTTGCAGTACAGTGAGTCCACAGAGTGCACTGGTACCACTGGGGATGCAGTACAGTGAGTCCAGAGAGTGCACTGGCACCACTGGGGATGCACTGCAGTGAGTCCAGAGAGTGCACTGGCACCACTGGTGATGCAGTTTAGTGAGTCCAGAGAGTGCACTGGCACCACTGGGGATGCAGTGCAGTGAGTCCAGTGAGTGTACTGGCACCACTGGGGATGCACTGCAGTGAGTCCAGAGAGTGCACTGGCACCACTGGGGATGCAGTGCCGCGAGTCCAGAGAGTGCACTGGCACCACTGGGGATGCAGTGCAGTGAGTCCAGAGAGTGCACTGGCACCACTGGGGATACACTGCAGTGAGTCCAGAGAGTGCACTGGCACCACTGGGGATGCAGTGCAGTGAGTCCAGAGAGTGCACTTTCACCACTGTGGATGCGGTGCCGGGAGTCCAGAGAGTGCTTTGGCACCACTGGGGATGCAGTGCAGTGAGTCCAGAGAGTGCACTGGCACCACTGGGGATGCAGTGCAGTGAGTCCAGAGAGTGCACTGGCACCACTGGGGATGCACTGCACTGAGCCCAGAGAGTGCACTGGCACCACTGGAGATGCAGTCCAGTGAGTCCAGTGAATGCACTGGCAGCACTGGGGATGCAGTGCAGTGAGTCCAGAGAGTGCACTGGCACCACTGGTGATGCAGTATAGTGAGTCCAGAGAGTGCACTGGCACCACTGGGGATGCAGTGCAGTGAGTCCAGAGAGTGCACTGGCACCACTGGGGATGCAGTGCAGTGAGTCCAGAGAGTGCACTGGCACCACAGATGATGTAGTACAGTGAGTCCAGTGAGTGCACTGGCACCACTGGGGATGCAGTGCAGTGAGTCCAGAGAGTGCACTGGCTCCACTAGGGATGCCCTGCAGTGAGTCCAGAGAGTGCACTGGCACCACTGGGGATGCGGTGCCGGGAGTCCAGAGAGTGCTTTGGCACCTCTGGGGATGCAGTGCAGTGAGTCCAGAGAGTGCACTGGCACCACTGGGGATGCGGTGCCGGGAGTCCAGAGAGTGCTTTGCCACCACTGGGGATGCACTGCAGTGGGTCCAGAGAGTGCACTGGCACCACTGAGAATGCACTTCAGTGAGTCCAGAGAGTGCACTGGCACCACTGGGGATGCAGTGCAGTGAGTCCAGAGAGTGCACTAGCACCACTGGGGAATGCAGTGCAGTGAGTCCAGAGAGTGCACTGGCACCACTGGGGATGCACTGCAGTGAGTCCAGAGATTGCACTGGCACCACTGGGGATGCAGTGCAGTGAGTCCAGAGAGTGCACTGGCACCACTGGGGATGCAGTGCAGTGAGTCCAGAGAGTGCACTGGCACCACTGGGGATGCAGTGCAGTGAGTCCAGAGAGTGCACTGGCACCACTGGGGATGCACTGCAGTGAGTCCAGAGAGTGCACTGGCACCACTGGGGATGCAGTACAGTGAGTGCACACAGTGCACTAGCACCACTGGGGATGCAGTGCAGTGAGACCAGAGAGTGCACTGGCACCACTGGGGATGCACTGCAGTGAGTCCAGAGAGAGCAATGGCACCACTTGGGATGCGGTGCAGTGAGTCCAGAGAGTGCACTGGCACCACTGGGGATGCAGTGCAGTGAGTCCAGAGAGTGCACTGGCACCAGTGGGGATGCACTGCAGTGAGTCCAGTGAGTGCACTGGCTCCACTGGGAATGCAGTGCAGTGAGTCCAGAGAGTGCACTGGCACCTCTGGGGATGCAGTTCAGTGAGTCCAGAGAGTGCACTGGCACCACTGTGGATGCACTGCATTGAGTCCAGAGAGTGCACAGGCGCCACTGAGAATGCACTTAAGTGAGTCCAGAGAGTGCACTGGCACCACTGGGTATGCACTGCAGTGAGTCCAGAGAGTTCACTGGCACCACTGGGGATGCACTGCAGTGAGCCCAGAGAGTGCACTGGCACCACTGGAGATGCAGTACAGTGAGTCCAGTGAATGCACTGGCAGCACTGGGGTTGCAGTGCAGTGTGTCCAGAGAGTGCACTGGCACCACTGGAGATGCAGTACAGTGAGTCCAGTGAATGCACTGGAACCACTGGGGATGCAGTGCAGTGAGTCCAGAGAGTGCACTAGCACCACTGGGGATGCAGTGCAGTGAATCCTGTTAGTACACTGGCACCACTGGGGATGCAGTGCAGTGAGTCCAGAGAGCTCCCTGGCACCACTGGTGATGCACTGCAGTGAGTCCAGAGAGTGCACTGGCACCACTGGAGATGCAGTACAGTGAGTCCAGTGAATGCACTGGAACCACTGGGGATGCAGTGCAGTGAGTGCAGAGAGTGCACTGGCAGCACTGGTGATGCAGTACTGTAAGTCCAGTGAGTGCACTGGCTCCACTGGGCCTGCAGTTCAGTGAGTCCAGAGAGTGCACTGGCACCACTGGGGATGCAGTGCAGTGAGTCCAGAGAGTGCACTGGCACCACTGGGGATGTAGTGCAGTGACTCGAGAGAGTGCACTGGCACCACTGGGGATGCAGTGCAGTGAGTCCAGAGAGTACACTGGCACCACTGGTGATGCAGTGCAGTGAGTCCAGAGAGTGCACTGGCACCACTGGGGATGAAGTGCAGTGAGTCCAGAGAGTGCACTGGCACCACCGGGGATGCAGTGCAGTGAGTCCAGAGAGTGCACTGGCACCACTGGGGATGCACTGCAGTGAGTCCAGAGAGTGCACTGGCACCACTGGGGATACAGTGCAGTGAGTCCAGAGAGTGCACTGGCACCACTGGGGATGCAGTGCAGTGAGTCCAGAGAGTTCACTGACACCACTGGGGATGCACTTCAGTGACTACAGAGAGTGCACTGGCACCACTGGGGATACAGTGCAGTGAGTCCAGAGAGTGCTCTGGCACCACTGGGGATGCAGTGCAGTGAGTCCAGAGAGTGCACTGGCACCACTGGGGATGCAGTGCAGTGAGTCCAGAGAGTGCACTGGCACCACTGGGGATGCAGTGCAGTGAGTCCAGAGAGTGCACTGGCACCACTGGGGATGCAGTACAGTGAGTACACAGAGTGGACTGGCACCACTGGGGATGCAGTACAGTGAGTCCAGAGAGTGCACTGGCACCACTGGGGATGCAGTGCAGTGAGTCCAGAGATTGCACTGGCACCACTGGGGATAACCTGCAGTGAGTCCAGAGAGTGCACTGGCAGCACTGGGGATGCAGTACAGTGAGTCCAGAGAGTGCACTGGCACCACTGGGGATGCAGTGCAGTGAGTCCAGAGAGTGCACTGGCACCACTGGGGATGCAGTGCAGTGAGTCCAGAGAGTGCACTGGCACCACTGGGGATGCAGTGCAGTGAGTCCAGAGAGTACACTAGCACCACTGGGGATGCACTGCAGTGAGTCCAGAGAGTGCACTGGCACCACTGGGGATGCACTACAGTGAAATCAGAGATTGCACTGGCACCACAGGGGATACAGTGCAGTGAGTCCAGAGAGTGCACTGGCAACACTGGGGATGCAGTGCAGTGAATTCTGTTAGTACACTGGCACCACTGGGGATGCACTGCAGTGAGTCCAGAGAGCTCACTGGCACCACTGGTGATGCAGTGCAGTGAGTCCAGAGAGTGCACTGGCACCACTGGAGATGCAGTACAGTGAGTCCAGTGAATGCACTGGAACCACTGGGGATGCAGTGCAGTGAGTCCAGAGAGTACACTGGAAGCACTGGTGATGCAGTACTGTGAGTCCAGTGAGTGCACTGGCTCCACTGGGCCTGCAGTGCAGTGAGTCCAGAGAGTGCACTGGCACCACTGGGGATGCAGTGCAGTAAGTCCAGAGAGTGCACTGGCACCACTGGGGATGCACTGCAGTGACTCGAGAGAGTGCACTGGCACCATTGGAATGCAGTGCAGTTAGTCCAGAGAGTACACTCGCACCACTGGTGATGCAGTGCAGTGAGTCCAGAGAGTGCACTGGCACCACTGGGGATGCACTGCAGTGAGTCCAGAGAGTGCACTGGCACCACCGGGGATGCAGTGCAGTGAGTCCAGAGAGTGCTCTGGCACCACTGGGGATGCACTGCAGTGAGTCCAGAGAGTGCACTGGCACTACTGGGGATGCAGTGCAGTGAGTCAAGAGAATGCACTGGCACCACTGGGGATGCAGTGCAGTGAGTCCAGAGAGTTCACTGGCACCACTGGGGATGCAGTGCAGTGAGTCCAGAGACTGCACTGGCACCACTGGGGCTTCAGTGCAGTGAGTCCAGAGAGTGCACTGGCACCACTGGGGATGCAGTACAGTGAGTCCAGTGAGTGCACTGGCACCACTGGGGATGCGGTACAGTGAGTCCAGAGAGTGCACTGGCACCACTGGGGATGCAGTGCAGTGAGTCCAGAGATTGCACTGGCACCACTGGGGATGCAGTGCAGTGAGTCCAGAGACTTCACTGGCACCACTGGAAATGCAGTGCAGTGAGTCCAGAGAGTGCACTGGCACCACTGGGGATGCAGTGCAGTGAGTCCAGAGAGTGCACTGGCACCACTGGGTATGCAGTGCAGTGAGTCCAGAGAGTGCACTAGCACCACTGGGGATGCACTGCAGTGAGTCCAGAGAGTGCACTGGCACCACTGGGGATGCACTACAGTGAGATCAGAGATTGCACTGGCACCACAGGGGATACAGTGCAGTGAGTCCAGAGAGTGCACTGGCACCACTGGGGATGCACTGCAGTGAGTCCAGAGAGTGCACTGGCACCAGTGGGGATGCAGTGCAGTGAGTCCAGAGAGTGCACTGGCACCACTGGGGATGCAGTGCAGTGAGTCCAGAGAGTGCACTGGCACCACTGGGGATGCAGTGCAGTGAGTCCAGAGAGTGCACTGGCACCACTGGGGATGCAGTGCATTGAGTCCAGAGAGTGCACTGGCACCACCGGTGATGCAGTCCAGTGAGTCCAGTGAATGCACTGGCAGCACTGGGGATGCTGTGCAGTGAGTGCAGAGAGTGCACTGGCACCACCTGTGATGCAGTACAGTGTGTCCAGTGAGTGCACTGGCACCACTGGGGATGCAGTGCTGTGACTCCGGAGAGCGCACTGGCACCACTGGGGATGCAGTGCAGTCAGTCCAGTGAGTACACTGGCCCCACTGGGGATGCAGTGCAGTGAGTCCAGAGAGTGCACTGGCACCACTGGGGATGCAGTGTAGTGAGTCCAGAGAGTGCACTGGCACCACTGGGGATGTGTCCAGTGAGTCCAGTGAGTGCACTGGCACCACTGGGGATGCAGTGCAGTGAGTCCAGTGAGTGTACTGGCACCACTGGGGATGCACTGCAGTGAGTCCAGAGAGTGCACTGGCACCACTGAGAATGTACTTCAGTGAGTCCAGAGAGTGCACTGGCACCACTGGGGATGCACTGCAGTGAGTCCAGAGAGTGCACTGGCACCACTGGGGATGCAGTGCCGCGAGTCCAGAGAGTGCACTGGCACCACTGGGGATGCAGTGCAGTGAGTCCAGAGAGTGCACTGGCACCACTGGGGATACACTGCAGTGAGTCCAGAGAGTGCACTGGCACCACTGGGGATGCAGTGCAGTGAGTCCAGAGAGTGCACTGTCACCACTGTGGATGCGGTGCCGGGAGTCCAGAGAGTGCTTTGGCACCACTGGGGATGCAGTGCAGTGAGTCCAGAGAGTGCACTGGCACCACTGGGGATGCAGTGCAGTGAGTCCAGAGAGTGCACTGGCACCACTGGGGATGCACTGCAGTGAGCCCAGAGAGTGCACTGGCACCACTGGAGTTGCAGTCCAGTGAGTCCAGTGAATGCACTGGCAGCACTGGGGATGCAGTGCAGTGAGTCCAGAGAGTGCACTGGCACCACTGGTGATGCAGTATAGTGAGTCCAGAGAGTGCACTGGCACCACTGGGGATGCAGTGCAGTGAGTCCAGAGAGTGCACTGGCACCACTGGGGATGCAGTGCAGTGAGTCCAGAGAGTGCACTGGCACCACAGATGATGCAGTACAGTGAGTCCAGTGAGTGCACTGGCACCACTGGGGATGCAGTGCAGTGAGTCCAGAGAGTGCACTGGCTCCACTGGGGATGCAGTGCAGTGAGTCCAGAGAGTGCACTGGCACCACTGGGGATGCACTGCAGTGAGTCCACAGAGTGCACTGGCACCACTGGGGATGCGGTGCCGGGAGTCCAGAGAGTGCTTTGGCACCACTGGGGATGCAGTGCAGTGAGTCCAGAGAGTGCACTGGCACCACTGGGGATGCGGTGCCGGGAGTCCAGAGAGTGCTTTCCACCACTGGGGATGCACTGCAGTGGGTCCAGAGAGTGCACTGGCACCACTGAGAATGCACTTCAGTGAGTCCAGAGAGTGCACTGGCACCACTGGGGATGCAGTGCAGTGAGTCCAGAGAGTGCACTAGCACCACTGGGGAATGCAGTGCAGTGAGTCCAGAGAGTGCACTGGCACCACTGGGGATGCACTGCAGTGAGTCCAGAGAGTGCACTGGCACCACTGGGGATGCAGTGCAGTGAGTCCAGAGAGTGCACTGGCACCACTGGGGATGCAGTGCAGTGAGTCCAGAGAGTGCACTGGCACCACTGGGGATGCAGTGCAGTGAGTCCAGAGAGTGCACTGGCACCACTGGGGATGCACTGCAGTGAGTCCAGAGAGTGCACTGGCACCACTGGGGATGCTGTACAGTGAGTGCACACAGTGCACTAGCACCACTGGGGATGCAGTGCAGTGAGACCAGAGAGTGCACTGGCAACACTGGGGATGCACTCCAGTGAGTCCAGAGAGAGCAATGGCACCACTTGGGATGCGGTGCAGTGAGTCCAGAGAGTGCACTGGCACCACTGGGGATGCAGTGCAGTGAGTCCAGAGAGTGCACTGGCACCAGTGGGGATGCACTGCAGTGAGTCCAGTGAGTGCACTGGCTCCACTGGGAATGCAGTGCAGTGAGTCCAGAGAGTGCACTGGCACCACTGGGGATGCAGTTCAGTGAGTCCAGAGAGTGCACTGGCAACACTGGGGATGCACTGCATTGAGTCCAGAGAGTGCACAGGCACCACTGAGAATGCACTTAAGTGAGTCCAGAGAGTGCACTGGCACCACTGGGTATGCACTGCAGTGAGTCCAGAGAGTGCACTGGCACCACTGGGGATGCACTGCAGTGAGCCCAGAGAGTGCACTGCCACCACTGGAAATGCAATACAGTGAGTCCAGTGAATGCACTGGCAGCACTGGGGTTGCAGTGCAGTGAGTCCAGAGAGTGCACTGGCACCACTGGGGATGCAGTGCAGTGTGTCCACTGAGTGTACTGGCACCACTGGGGATGCACTGCAGTGAGTCCAGAGAGTGTACTAGCACCACTGAGAATGCACTTCAGTGAGTCCAGAGATTGCACTGGCACCACTGGGGATGCAGTGCAGTGAGTCCAGAGAGTGCAGTGGCACCACTGGGGATGCACTGCAGTGAGTCCAGAGAGTGCACTGGCACCACTGGGGATGCAGTGCAGTGAGTCCAGAGAGTGCACTGGCACCACTGGGGATGCAGTGCAGTGAGTCCAGAGAGTGCACTGGCACCACTGGGGATGCAGTGCAGTGAGTCCAGAGAGTGCACTGGCACCACTGGGGATGCACTGCAGTGAGTCCAGAGAGTGCTTTGGCACCACTGGGGATGCAGTGCAGTGAGTCCAGAGAGTGCACTGGCACCACTGGGGATGCAGTGCAGTGAGTCCAGAGAGTGCACTGGCACCACTGGTGATGCAGTTTAGTGAGTCCAGAGAGTGCACTGGCACCACTGGGGATGCAGTGCAGTGAGTCCAGTGAGTGTACTGGAACCACTGGGGATGCACTGCAGTGAGTCCAGAGAGTGCAGTGGCACCACTGGGGATGCACTGCAGTCACTCCAGAGAGTGCACTGGCACCACTGGGGATGCAGTGCAGTGAGTCCAGAGAGTGCACTGGCACCACTGGAGATGCAGTGCGGTGAGTCCAGAGAGTGCACTGGCACCACTGGGGATAGAGTGCAGTGAGTCCAGAGAGTGCACTGGCACCACTGGGGATGCACTGCAGTGAGTCCAGAGAGTGCTTTGGCACCACTGGGGATGCAGTGCAGTGAGTCCAGAGAGTGCACTGGCACCACTGGGGATGCACTGCAGTGAGTCCAGAGAGTGCACTGGCACCACTGGTGATGCAGTGCAGTGAGTCCAGAGAGTGCACTGTCACCAATGGGGACGCAGTGCAGTGAGTCCAGAGAGTGCACTGGCACCACTGGGGATGAAGTGCAGTGAGTCCAGAGAGTGCACTGGCACCACTGGTGATGCAGTGCAGTGAGTCCAGAGAGTGCACTGGCACCACTGGTGATGTAGTGCAGTGTGTCCAGAGAGTGCACTGGCACCACTGGGGATGCACTTCAGTGAGTCCAGAGAGTGCACTGGCACCACTGGGGATGCAGTGCAGTGAGTCCAGAGAGTGCACTGGCACCACAGGGGATGCAGTGAAGTGAGTGCAGAGAGTGCACTGGCACCACTGGGGATGCACTACAGTGAGTCCAGAGAGTGCACTGGCACGACTGGGGATGCAGTGCAGTGAGTCCAGAGAGTGCACTGGCACCACTGGGGATGCACTGCAGTGAGCCCAGAGAGTGCACTGGCACCACTGAGAATGCACTTCAGTGAGTCCAGAGAGTGCACTGGCACCACTGGAGATGCAGTACAGTGAGTCCAGTGAATGCACTGGAACCACTGGGGATGCAGTGCAGTGAGTCCAGAGAGTGCACTGGCAGCACTGGTGATGCAGTACAGTGAGTCCAGTGAATGCACTGGAACCACTGGGGATGCAGTGCAGTGAGTCCAGAGAGTGCACTGGCACCACTGGGGATGCAGTGCAGTGAGTCCAGTGAATGCACTGGAACCACTGGGGATGCAGTGCAGTGAGTCCAGAGAGTGCACTGGCACCACTGGGGATGCAGTGCTGTGACTCCGGAGAGCGCACTGGCACCACTGGGGATGCAGTGCAGTGAGTCCAGAGAGCTCCCTGGCTCCACTGGGGATGCACTGCAGTGAGTCCAGAGAGTGCACTGGCACTACTGAGAATGCACTTCAGTGAGTCCAGAGAGTGCACTGGCAGCACTGGAGATGCAGTACAGTGAGTCCAGTGAATGCACTGAAACCACTGGGGATGCAGTGCAGTGAGTCCAGAGAGTGCACTGGCAGCACTGGTGATGCAGTACAGTAAGTCCAGTGAATGCACTGGAACCACTGGGGATGCAGTGCAGTGAGTCCAGAGAGTGCACTGGCACCACTGGAGATGCAGTACAGTGAGTCCAGTGAATGCACTGGAACCACTGGGGATGCAGTGCAGTGAGTCCAGAGAGTGCACTAGCACCACTGGGGATGCAGTGCAGTGAATCCTGTTAGTACACTGGCACCACTGGGGATGCAGTGCAGTGAGTCCAGAGAGCTCCCTGGCACCACTGGTGATGCACTGCAGTGAGTCCAGAGAGTGCACTGGCACCACTGGAGGTGCAGTACAGTGAGTCCAGTGAATGCACTGGAACCACTGGGGCTGCAGTGCAGTGAGTCCAGAGAGTGCACTGGCAGCACTGGTGATGCAGTACTGTGAGTCCAGTGAGTGCACTGGCTCCACTGGGCCTGCAGTTCACTGAGTCCAGAGAGTGCACTGGCACCACTGGGGATGCAGTGCAGTGAGTCCAGAGAGTGCACTGGCACCACTGGGGATGTAGTGCAGTGACTCGAGAGAGTGCACTGGCACCACTGGGGATGCAGTGCAGTGAGTCCAGAGAGTGCACTGGCACCACTGGGGATGCAGTGCAGTGAGTCCAGAGAGTGCACTGGCACCACTGGGGATGCAGTGCAGTGAGTCCAGAGAGTTCACTGGCACCACTGGGGATGCACTTCAGTGACTACAGAGAGTGCACTGGCACCACTGGGGATACAGTGCAGTGAGTCCTGAGAGTACTCTGGCACCACTGGGGATGCAGTGCAGTGAGTCCAGAGAGTGCTCTGGCACCACTGGGGATGCAGTGCAGTGAGTCCAGAGAGTGCACTGGCACCACTGGGGATGCAGTGCAGTGAGTCCAGAGAGTGCACTGGCACCACTGGGGATGCACTTCAGTGACTACAGAGAGTGCACTGGCACCACTGGGGATGCAGTGCAGTGAGTCCAGAGAGTGCTCTGGCACCACTGGGGATGCAGTGCAGTGAGTCCAGAGAGTGCACTGGCACCACTGGGGATGCCCTGCAGTGAGTCCAGAGAGTGCACTGGCACCACCTGTGATGCAGTGCAGTGAGTCCAGAGCGTGCACTGGCACCACTGGGGCTGCAGTGCAGTGAGACCAGAGAGTGCACTGGCACCACTGGGGATGCAGTGCAGTGAGTCCAGAGAGTGCACAGGCTCCACTGGGGATGCAGTGCAGTGAGTCCAGAGAGTGCACTGGCACCACTTGTGATGCAGTGCAGTGAGTCCAGTGAGTGCACTGGCACCACTGGGGATGCAGTGCAGTGAGTCCAGAGAGTGCACTGGCACCACTGGGGATGCACTACAGTGACTCCAGAGATTGCACTGGCACCACAGGGGATACAGTGCAGTGAGTCCAAAGACTTCACTGGCACCACTGGAGATGCAGTGCAGTGAGTCCAGAGAGTGCACTGGCACCACTGGTGATGCAGTGAAGTGAGTGCAGAGAGTGCACTGGCACCACTGGGGATGCAGTGCAGTGAGTCCAGAGAGTGCACTGGCACCACTGGGGATGCAGTGCAGTGAGTCCAGAGAGTGCACTGGCACCACTGGGGATGCAGTGCAGTGAGTCCAGAGAGTGCACTGGCACCACTGGGGATGCAGTGCAGTGAGTCCAGTGAGTGTACTGGAACCACTGGGGATGCACTGCAGTGAGCCCAGAGAGTGCACTGGCACCACTTTGGATGCGGTGCAGTGAGTCCAGAGAGTGCACTGGCACCACTGGGGATGCAGTGCAGTGAGTCCAGAGAGTGCACTAGCACCACTGGGGATGCAGTGTAGTGAATCCTGTTAGTACACTGGCACCACTGGGGATGCAGTGCAGTGAGTCCAGAGAGCTCACTGGCACCACTGGGGATGCACTGCAGTCAGTCCAGAGAGTGCACTGGCACCACCGGGGATGCAGTACAGTGAGTCCAGTGAATGCACTGGCACCACTGGGGATGCAGTGCAGTGAGTCCAGAGAGTGCACTGGCAGCACTGGTGATGCAGTACTGTGAGTCCAGTGAGTGCACTGGCTCCACTGGGCCTGCAGTGCAGTGAGTCCAGAGAGTGCACTGGCACCACTGGGGATGCGGTGCAGTAAGTCCAGAGAGGGCACTGGCACCACTGGGGATGTAGTGCAGTGACTCGAGAGAGTGCACTGGCACCACTGGGGATGCAGTGCAGTGAGTCCAGAGAGTACACTGGCACCACTGGTGATGCAGTGCAGTGAGTCCAGAGAGTGCACTGGCACCACTGGGGATGCAGTGCAGTGAGTCCAGAGAGTGCACTGGCACCACCGGGGATGCAGTGCAGTGAGTCCAGAGAGTGCTCTGGCACCACTGGGGATGCACTGCAGTGAGTCCAGAGAGTGCACTGGCACTACTGGGGATGCAGTGCAGTGAGTCCAGAGAATGCACTGGCACCACTGGGGATGCAGTGCAGTGAGTCCAGAGAGTTCACTGGCACCACTGGGGCTTCAGTGCAGTGAGTCCAGAGAGTGCACTGACACCACTGGGGATGCAGTGCAGTGAGTCCAGAGAGTGCACTGGCACCACTGGGGATGCACTGCAGTGAGTCCACAGAGTGCACTGGCACCACTGGGGATGTAGTACAGTGAGTCCAGAGAGTGCACTGGCACCACTGGGGATGCAGTGCAGTGAGTCCAGAGAGTGCACTGGCACCACTGGGGATGCAGTGCAGTGAGTCCAGAGAGTGCACTAGCACCACTGGGGATGCACTGCAGTGAGTCCAGTGAATGCACTGGCACCACTGGGGATGCTGTGCAGTGAGTGCAGAGAGTGCACTGGCACCACCTGTGATGCAGTACAGTGTGTCCAGTGAGTGCACTGGCACCACTGGGGATGCAGTGCTGTGACTCCGGATAGCGCACTGGCACCACTGGGGATGCAGTGCAGTCAGTCCAGTGAGTACACTGGCACCACTGGGGATGCAGTGCAGTGAGTCCAGAGAGTGCACTGGCACCACTGGGGATGCAGTGCAGTGAGTTCACAGAGTGCACTGGCACCACTGGGGATGTGTCCAGTGAGTCCAGTGAGTGCACTGGCACCACTGGGGATGCAGTGCAGTCAGTGCAGTGAGTGCATTGGCACCACTGTGGGTGCAGTACAGTGAGTCCAGAGAGTACACTGGCACCACTGGGGATGCACTGCAGTGAGTCCAGAGAGTGCTTTGGCACCACTGGGGATGCAGTGCAGTGAGTCCAGAGAGTGCACTGGCACCACTGGGGATGCACTGCAGTGAGTCCAGAGAGTGCACTGGCACCACTGGGGATGCATTGCAGAGAGTCCAGAGAGTGCACTGTCACCAATGGGGACGCAGTACAGTGAGTCCACAGAGTGCACTGGCACCACTGGGGATGCACTGCAGTGAGTCCAGAGAGTGCACTGGCACCACTGGGGATGTAGTGCAGTGAGTCCAGAGAGTGCACTGGCACCACTGGGGATGCACTGCAGTGAGCCCAGAGAGTGCACTGGCACCACTGGAGATGCAGTCCTGTGTGTCCAGTGAATGCACTGGCAGCACTGGGGATGCAGTGCAGTGAGTCCAGAGAGTGCACTGGCACCACTGGGGATGCAGTGCAGTGAGTCCAGAGAGTGCACTGGCACCACTGGGGATGCAGTGCAGTGAGACCAGAGAGTGCACTGGCACCACTCAGGGTGCAGTACAGTGAGTCCAGTGAGTGCACTGGCACCACTGGGGATGTAGTGCAGTGACTCGAGATAGTGCACTTGCACCACTGGGGATGCAGTGCAGTGAGTCCAGAGAGTGCACTGGCACCACTGGGGATGCAGTGCAGTGAGTCCAGAGAGTGCACTGGCACCACTGGGAATGCACTGCAGTGAGTCCAGAGAGTGCACTGGCACCACTGGGGATGCAGTACAGTGAGTGCACACAGTGCACTAGCACCACTGGGGATGCAGTGCAGTGAGACCAGAGAGTGCACTGGCACCACTGGGGATGCACTGCAGTGAGTCCAGAGAGAGCACTGGCACCACTTGGGATGCGGTGCAGTGAGTCCAGAGAGTGCACTGGCACCACTGGGGATGCAGTGCAGTGAGTCCAGAGAGTGCACTGGCACCACTGGGGATGCACTGCAGTGAGTCGAGAGAGTGCACTGGCTCCACTGGGAATGCAGTGCAGTGAGTCCAGAGAGTGCACTGGCAGCACTGGGGATGCAGTTCAGTGAGTCCAGAGAGTGCACTGGCACCACTGGGGATGCACTGCATTGAGTCCAGAGAGTGCACTGGCACCACTGAGAATGCACTTAAGTGAGTCCAGAGAGTGCACTGGCACCACTGGGGATGCACTTCAGTGACTACAGAGAGTGCACTGGCACCACTGGGGATGCACTGCAGTGAGCCCAGAGAGTGCACTGGCACCACTGGAGATGCAGTACAGTGAGTCCAGTGAATGCACTGGCAGCACTGGGGTTGCAGTGCAGTGAGTCCAGAGAGTGCACTGGCACCACTGGTGATGCAGTTTAGTGAGTCCAGAGAGTGCACTGGCACCACTGGGGATGCAGTGCAGTGAGTCCACTGAGTGTACTGGCACCACTGGGGATGCACTGCAGTGAGTCCAGAGAGTGTACTGGCACCACTGAGAATGCACTTCAGTGAGTCCAGAGATTGCACTGGCACCACTGGGGATGCAGTGCAGTGAGTCCAGAGAGTGCAGTGGCACCACTGGGGATGCAGTGCAGTGAGTCCAGAGAGTGCACTGGCACCACTGGTGATGCAGTTTAGTGAGTCCAGAGAGTGCGCTGGCACCACTGGGGATGCAGTGCAGTGAGTCCAGTGAGTGTACTGGCACCACTGGGGATGCAGTGCAGTGAGTCCAGAGAGTGCAGTGGCACCACTGGGGATGCACTGCAGTGAGTCCAGAGAGTGCACTGGCACCACTGGGGATGCAGTGCAGTGAGTCCAGAGAGTGCACTGACACCACTGGGGATGCAGTGCGGTGAGTCCAGAGAGTGCACTGGCACCACTGGGGATGCAGTGCAGTGAGTCCAGAGAGTGCACTGGCACCACTGGGGATGCACTGCAGTGAGTCCAGAGAGTGCACTGGCACCACTGGTGATGCAGTGCAGTGAGTCCAGAGAGTGCACTGGCACCACTGGGGATGCACTGCAGTGAGTCCAGAGAGTGCACTGGCACCACTGGGGATGCAGTGCAGTGAGTCCAGAGAGTGCACTGTCACCAATGGGGACGCAGTACAGTGAGTCCACAGAGTGCACTGGCACCACTGGTGATGCAGTATAGTGAGTCCAGAGAGTGCACTGGCACCACTGGGGATGCAGTGCAGTGAGTCCAGAGAGTGCACTGGCACCACTGGTGATGCAGTTTAGTGAGTCCAGAGAGTGCACTGGCACCACTGGGGATGCAGTACAGTGAGTGCACACAGTGCACTAGCACCACTGGGGATGCAGTTCAGTGAGACCAGAGAGTGCACTGGCACCACTGGGGATGCACTGCAGTGAGTCCAGAGAGAGCACTGGCACCACTTGGGATGCGGTGCAGTGAGTCCAGAGAGTGCACTGGCACCACTGGGGATGCAGTGCAGTGAGTCCAGAGAGTGCACTGGCACCACTGGGGATGCACTGCAGTGAGTCCAGAGAGTGCACTGGCGCCACTGGGGATGCAGTGCAGTGTGTCCAGAGAGTGCACTGGCACCACTGGGGATGCAGTGCAGTGAGTCCAGAGAGTGCACTGGCACCACTGGGGATGCACTTCAGTGAGTCCAGAGAGTGCACTGGCACCACTGGGGATGCACTGCAGTGAGTCCAGAGAGTGCACTGGCACCACTGGGGATGCAGTACAGTGAGTCCAGAGAGTGCACTGGCACCACTGGGGATGCAGTACAGTGAGTCCAGAGAGTACACTGGCACCACTGGGGATGCAGTGCAGTGAGTCCAGAGACTTCACTGGCACCACTGGGAATGCAGTGCAGTGAGTCCAGAGAGTGCACTGGCACCACTGGGGATGCAGTGCAGTGAGTCCAGAGAGTGCACTGGCACCTCTGGGGATGCAGTGCAGTGAGTCCAGAGAGTGCACTGGCACCACTGGGGATGCAGTGCAGTGAGTCCAGAGAGTGCACTGACACCACTGGGGATGCAGTGCAGTGAGTCCAAAGACTTCACTGGCACCACTGGGGATGCAGTGCAGTGAGTCCAGAGAGTGCACTGGCACCACTGGGGATGCAGTGAAGTGAGTGCAGAGAGTGCACTGGCACCACTGGGGATGCACTACAGTGAGTCCAGAGAGTGCACTGGCACCACTGGGGATGCAGTGCAGTGAGTCCAGAGAGTGCACTGGCACCACTGGGGATGCACTGCAGTGAGCCCAGAGAGTGCACTGGCACCACTGAGAATGCACTTCAGGGAGTCCAGAGAGTGCACTGGCACCACTGGAGATGCAGTACAGTGAGTCCAGTGAATGCACTGGAACCACTGGGGATGCAGTGCAGTGAGTCCAGAGAGTGCACTGGCAGCACTGGTGATGCAGTACAGTGAGTCCAGTGAATGCACTGGAACCACTGGGGATGCAGTGCAGTGAGTCCAGAGAGTGCACTAGCACCACTGGGGATGCAGTGCAGTGAGTCCAGTGAATGCACTGGAACCACTGGGGATGCAGTGCAGTGAGTCCAGAGAGTGCACTGGCACCACTGGTGATGCAGTGCAGTGAATCCTGTTAGTACACTGGCACCACTGGGGATGCATTGCAGTGAGTCCAGAGAGCTCCCTGGCACCACTGGGGATGCACTGCAGTGAGTCCAGAGAGTGCACTGGCACCACTGAGAATGCTCTTCAGTGAGTCCAGAGAGTGCACTGGCACCACTGGAGATGCAGTACAGTGAGTCCAGTGAATGCACTGAAACCACTGGGGATGCAGTGCAGTGAGTCCAGAGAGTGCACTGGCAGCACTGGTGATGCAGTACAGTGAGTCCAGTGAAAGCACTGGAACCACTGGGGATGCAGTGCAGTGAGTCCAGAGAGTGCACTGGCAGCACTGGTGATGCAATACTGTGAGTCCAGTGAGTGCACAGGCTCCACTGGGCCTGCAGTTCACTGAGTCCAGAGAGTGCACTGGCACCACTGGGGATGCAGTGCAGTGAGTCCAGAGAGTGCACTGGCACCACTGGGGATGTAGTGCAGTGACTCGAGAGAGTGCACTGGCACCACTGGGGATGCAGTGCAGTGAGTCCAGAGAGTGCACTGGCACCACTGGGGATGAAGTGCAGTGAATCCAGAGAGTGCACTGGCACCACCGGGGATGCAGTGCAGTGAGTCCAGAGAGTGCACTGGCACCACTGGGGATGCAGTGCAGTGAGTCCAGAGAGTGCACTGGCACCACTGGGGATACAGTGCAGTGAGTCCAGAGAGTACACTGGCACCACTGGGGATGCAGTGCAGTGAGTCCAGAGAGTTCACTGGCACCACTGGGGTTGCACTTCAGTGAGTCCAGAGAGTGCACTGGCACCACTGGGGATACAGTGCAGTGAGTCCTGAGAGTGCTCTGGCACCACTGGGGTTGCAGTGCAGTGAGTCCAGAGAGTGCTCTGGCACCACTGGGAATGCAGTGCAGTGAGTCCAGAGAACGCACTGGCACCAGTGGGGATGCAGTGCAGTGAGTCCAGAGAGTGCACTGGCACCACTGGGGATGCACTTCAGTGACTACAGAGAGTGCACTGGCACCACTGGGGATGCAGTGCAGTGAGTCCAGAGAGTGCTCTGGCACCACTGGGGATGCAGTGCAGTGAGTCCAGAGAGTGCACTGGCACCACCTGTGATGCAGTGCAGTGAGTCCAGAGCGTGCACTGGCACCACTGGGGCTGCAGTGCAGTGAGTCCAGAGAGTGCACTGGCACCACTGGGGATGCAGTGCAGTGAGTCCAGAGAGAGTGAACGGGCTCCACTGGGGATGCAGTTCAGTGAGTCCAGAGAGTGCACTGGCACCACTTGTGATGCAGTGCAGTGAGTCCAGTGAGTGCACTGGCACCACTGGGGATGCAGTGCAGTGAGTCCAGAGAGTGCACTGGCACCACTGGGGATGCACTACAGTGACTCCAGAGATTGCACTGGCACCACAGGGGATACAGTGCAGTGAGTCCAAAGACTTCACTGGCACCACTGGAGATGCAGTGCAGTGAGTCCAGAGAGTGCACTGGCACCACTGGGGATGCAGTGAAGTGAGTGCAGAGAGTGCACTGGCACCACTGGGGATGCAGTGCAGTGAGTCCAGAGAGTGCACTGGCACCACTGGGGATGCAGTGCAGTGAGTCCAGAGAGTGCACTGGCACCACTGGGGATGCAGTGCAGTGAGTCCAGAGAGTGCACTGGCACCACTGGGGATGCAGTGCAGTGAGTCCAGTGAGTGTACTGGAACCACTGGGGATGCACTGCAGTGAGCCCAGAGAGTGCACTGGCACCACTTGGGATGCGGTGCAGTGAGTCCAGAGAGTGCACTGGCACCACTGGGGATGCAGTGCAGTGAGTCCAGAGAGTGCACTAGCACCACTGGGGATGCAGTGCAGTGAATCCTGTTAGTACACTGGCACCACTGGGGATGCAGTGCAGTGAGTCCAGAGAGTGCACTGGCACCACCGGGGATGCAGTACAGTGAGTCCAGTGAATGCACTGGAACCACTGGGGATGCAGTGCAGTGAGTCCAGAGAGTGCACTGGCAGCACTGGTGATGCAGTACTGTGAGTCCAGTGAGTGCACTGGCTCCACTGGGCCTGCAGTGCAGTGAGTCCAGAGAGTGCACTGGCACCACTGGGGATGCGGTGCAGTAAGTCCAGAGAGTGCACTGGCACCACTGGGGATGTAGTGCAGTGACTCGAGAGAGTGCATTGGCACCACTGGGGATGCAGTGCAGTGAGTCCAGAGAGTACACTGGCACCACTGGTGATGCAGTGCAGTGAGTCCAGAGAGTGCACTGGCACCACTGGGGATGCAGTGCAGTGAGTCAAGAGAGTGCACTGGCACCACCGGGGATGCAGTGCAGTGAGTCCAGAGAGTGCTCTGGCACCACTGGGGACGCACTGCAGTGAGTCCAGAGAGTGCACTGGCACTACTGGGGATGCAGTGCAGTGAGTCCAGAGAATGCACTGGCAGCACTGGGGATGCAGTGCAGTGAGTCCAGAGAGTTCACTGGCACCACTGGGGATGCAGTGCAGTGAGTCCAGAGAGTGCACTGGCACCACTGGGGCTTCAGTGCAGTGAGTCCAGAGAGTGCACTGGCACCACTGGGGATGCAGTGCAGTGAATCCTGTTAGTACACTGGCACCACTGGGGATGCAGTGCAGTGAGTCCAGAGAGTGCACTGGCACCACCGGGGATGCAGTACAGTGAGTCCAGTGAATGCACTGGAACCACTGGGGATGCAGTGCAGTGAGTCCAGAGAGTGCACTGGCAGCACTGGTGATGCAGTACTGTGAGTCCAGTGAGTGCACTGGCTCCACTGGGCCTGCAGTGCAGTGAGTCCAGAGAGTGCACTGGCACCACTGGGGATGCGGTGCAGTAAGTCCAGAGAGTGCACTGGCACCACTGGGGATGTAGTGCAGTGACTCGAGAGAGTGCATTGGCACCACTGGGGATGCAGTGCAGTGAGTCCAGAGAGTACACTGGCACCACTGGTGATGCAGTGCAGTGAGTCCAGAGAGTGCACTGGCACCACTGGGGATGCAGTGCAGTGAGTCAAGAGAGTGCACTGGCACCACCGGGGATGCAGTGCAGTGAGTCCAGAGAGTGCTCTGGCACCACTGGGGACGCACTGCAGTGAGTCCAGAGAGTGCACTGGCACTACTGGGGATGCAGTGCAGTGAGTCCAGAGAATGCACTGGCAGCACTGGGGATGCAGTGCAGTGAGTCCAGAGAGTTCACTGGCACCACTGGGGATGCAGTGCAGTGAGTCCAGAGAGTGCACTGGCACCACTGGGGCTTCAGTGCAGTGAGTCCAGAGAGTGCACTGGCACCACTGGGGATGCAGTGCAGTGAGTCCAGAGAGTGCACTGGCACCACCGGGGATGCAGTACAGTGAGTCCAGTGAATGCACTGGAACCACTGGGGATGCAGTGCAGTGAGTCCAGAGAGTGCACTGGCAGCACTGGTGATGCAGTACTGTGAGTCCAGTGAGTGCACTGGCTCCACTGGGCCTGCAGTGCAGTGAGTCCAGAGAGTGCACTGGCACCACTGGGGATGCGGTGCAGTAAGTCCAGAGAGTGCACTGGCACCACTGGGGATGTAGTGCAGTGACTCGAGAGAGTGCATTGGCACCACTGGGGATGCAGTGCAGTGAGTCCAGAGAGTACACTGGCACCACTGGTGATGCAGTGCAGTGAGTCCAGAGAGTGCACTGGCACCACTGGGGATGCAGTGCAGTGAGTCAAGAGAGTGCACTGGCACCACCGGGGATGCAGTGCAGTGAGTCCAGAGAGTGCTCTGGCACCACTGGGGACGCACTGCAGTGAGTCCAGAGAGTGCACTGGCACTACTGGGGATGCAGTGCAGTGAGTCCAGAGAATGCACTGGCAGCACTGGGGATGCAGTGCAGTGAGTCCAGAGAGTTCACTGGCACCACTGGGGATGCAGTGCAGTGAGTCCAGAGAGTGCACTGGCACCACTGGGGCTTCAGTGCAGTGAGTCCAGAGAGTGCACTGGCACCACTGGGGATGCACTGCAGTGAGTCCAGAGACTGCACTGGCACCACTGGGGATGTAGTACAGTGAGTCCAGAGAGTGCACTGGCACCACTGGGGATGCAGTGCAGTGAGTCCAGAGAGTGCACTGGCACCACTGGGGATGCAGTGCAGTGAGTCCAGAGAGTGCACTAGCACCACTGGGGATACACTGCAGTGAGTCCAGAGAGTGCACTGGCACCACTGGGGATGCACTACAGTGAGATCAGAGATTGCACTGGCACCACAGGGGATACAGTGCAGTGAGTCCAGAGAGTGCACTGGCACCACTGGGGATGCACTGCAGTGAGTCCAGAGAGTGCACTGGCACCAGTGGGGATGCAGTGCAGTGAGTCCAGAGAGTGCTCTGGCACCACTGGGGATGCAGTGCAGTGAGTCCAGAGAGTGCACTGGCACCACTGGGGATGCAGTGCAGTGAGTCCAGAGAGTGCACTAGCACCACTGGGGATGCAGTGCATTGAGTCCAGAGAGTGCACTGGCACCACTGGTGATGCAGTGCAGTGAGTCCAGTGAATGCACTGGCACCACTGGGGATGCTGTGCAGTGAGTCCAGAGAGTGCACTGGCACCACCTGTGATGCAGTACAGTGTGTCCAGTGAGTGCACTGGCACCACTGGGGATGCAGTGCTGTGACTCCGGAGAGCGCACTGGCACCACTGGGGATGCAGTGCAGTGAGTCCAGTGAGTACACTGGCCCCACTGGGGATGCAGTGCAGTGAGTCCAGAGAGTGCACTGGCACCACTGGGGATGCAGTGCAGTGAGTCCAGAGAGTGCACTGGCACCACTGGGCATGTGTCCAGTGAGTCCAGTGAGTACACTGGCACCACTGGGGATGCAGTGCAGTCAGTGCAGTGAGTGCATTGGCACCACTGTGGGTGCAGTACAGTGAGTCCAGAGAGTACACTGGCACCACTGGGGATGCACTGCAGTGAGTCCAGAGAGTGCTTTGGCACCACTGGGGATGCAGTGCAGTGAGTCCAGAGAGTGCACTGGCACCACTGGGGATGCACTGCAGTGACTCCAGAGAGTGCACTGGCACCACTGGGGATGCATTGCAGAGAGTCCAGAGAGTGCACTGTCACCAATGGGGACGCAGTACAGTGAGTCCAGAGAGTGCACTGGCACCACTGGGGATGCAGTGCAGTGAGTCCAGAGAGTACACTGGCACCACTGGGGATGCAGTGCAGTGAGTCCAGAGAGTGCACTGGCACCACTGGGGATGCAGTGCAGTGAGTCAAGAGAGTGCACTGGCACCACCGGGGATGCAGTGCAGTGAGTCCAGAGAGTGCTCTGGCACCACTGGGGATGCACTGCAGTGAGTCCAGAGAGTGCACTGGCACTACTGGGGATGCAGTGCAGTGAGTCCAGAGAATGCACTGGCAGCACTGGGGATGCAGTGCAGTGAGTCCAGAGAGTTCACTGGCACCACTGGGGATGCAGTGCAGTGAGTCCAGAGAGTGCACTGGCACCACTGGGGCTTCAGTGCAGTGAGTCCAGAGAGTGCACTGGCACCACTGGGGATGCACTGCAGTGAGTCCACAGACTGCACTGGCACCACTGGGGATGTAGTACAGTGAGTCCAGAGAGTGCACTGGCACCACTGGGGATGCAGTGCAGTGAGTCCAGAGAGTGCACTGGCACCACTGGGGATGCAGTGCAGTGAGTCCAGAGAGTGCACTAGCACCACTGGGGATACACTGCAGTGAGTCCAGAGAGTGCACTGGCACCACTGGGGATGCACTACAGTGAGATCAGAGATTGCACTGGCACCACAGGGGATACAGTGCAGTGAGTCCAGAGAGTGCACTGGCACCACTGGGGATGCACTGCAGTGAGTCCAGAGAGTGCACTGGCACCAGTGGGGATGCAGTGCAGTGAGTCCAGAGAGTGCTCTGGCACCACTGGGGATGCAGTGCAGTGAGTCCAGAGAGTGCACTGGCACCACTGGGGATGCAGTGCAGTGAGTCCAGAGAGTGCACTAGCACCACTGGGGATGCAGTGCATTGAGTCCAGAGAGTGCACTGGCACCACTGGTGATGCAGTCCAGTGAGTCCAGTGAATGCACTGGCACCACTGGGGATGCTGTGCAGTGAGTGCAGAGAGTGCACTGGCACCACCTGTGATGCAGTACAGTGAGTCCAGTGAGTGCACTGGCACCACTGGGGATGCAGTGCTGTGACTCCGGAGAGCGCACTGGCACCACTGGGGATGCAGTGCACTGAGTCCAGTGAGTACACTGGCCCCACTGGGGATGCAGTGCAGTGAGTCCAGAGAGTGCACTGGCACCACTGGGGATGCAGTGCAGTGAGTCCAGAGAGTGCACTGGCACCACTGGGCATGTGTCCAGTGAGTCCAGTGAATGCACTGGCACCACTGGGGATGCAGTGCAGTCAGTGCAGTGAGTGCATTGGCACCACTGTGGGTGCAGTACAGTGAGTCCAGAGAGTACACTGGCACCACTGGGGATGCACTGCAGTGAGTCCAGAGAGTGCTTTGGCACCACTGGGGATGCAGTGCAGTGAGTCCAGAGAGTGCACTGGCACCACTGGGGATGCACTGCAGTGACTCCAGAGAGTGCACTGGCACCACTGGGGATGCATTGCAGAGAGTCCAGAGAGTGCACTGTCACCAATGGGGATGCACTGCAGTGAGTCCAGAGAGTGCACTGGCACCACTGGGGATGCAGTGCAGTGAGTCCAGAGAGTGCACTGGCACCACTGGGGATGCAGTGCAGTGAGTCCAGAGAGTGCACTGGCACCACTGGTGATGTAGTGCAGTGTGTCCAGAGAGTGCACTGGCACCACTGGGGATGCACTGCAGTGAGCCCAGAGAGTGCACTGGCACCACTGGAGATGCAGTCCTGTGTGTCCAGTGAATGCACTGGCAGCACTGGGGATGCAGTGCAGTGAGTCCAGAGAGTGCACTGGCACCACTGGGGATGTAGTGCAGTGACTCGAGAGAGTGCACTGGCACCACTGGGGATGCAGTGCAGTGAGTCCAGAGAGTGCACTGGCACCACTGGGGATGAAGTGCAGTGAATCCAGAGAGTGCACTGGCACCACCGGGGATGCAGTGCAGTGAGTCCAGAGAGTGCACTGGCACCACTGGGGATGCAGTGCAGTGAGTCCAGAGAGTGCACTGGCACCACTGGGGATACAGTGCAGTGAGTCCAGAGAGTGCACTGGCACCACTGGGGATGCAGTGCAGTGAGTCCAGAGAGTTCACTGGCACCACTGGGGTTGCACTTCAGTGACTACAGAGAGTGCACTGGCACCACTGGGGATACAGTGCAGTGAGTCCTGAGAGTGCTCTGGCACCACTGGGGTTGCAGTGCAGTGAGTCCAGAGAGTGCTCTGGCACCACTGGGGATGCAGTGCAGTGAGTCCAGAGAATGCACTGGCACCAGTGGGGATGCAGTGCAGTGAGTCCAGAGAGTGCACTGGCACCACTGGGGATGCACTTCAGTGACTACAGAGAGTGCACTGGCACCACTGGTGATGCAGTGCAGTGAGTCCAGAGAGTGCACTGGCACCACTGGGGATGCAGTGCAGTGAGTCCAGAGAGTGCACTGGCACCACTGGGGATGCAGTGCAGTGAGTCCAGAGAGTGCACTGGCACCACCTGTGATGCAGTGCAGTGAGTCCAGAGCGTGCACTGGCACCACTGGGGCTGCAGTGCAGTGAGTCCAGAGAGTGCACTGGCACCACTGGGGATGCAGTGCAGTGAGTCCAGAGAGTGCACGGGCTCCACTGGGGATGCAGTTCAGTGAGTCCAGAGAGTGCACTGGCACCACTTGTGATGCAGTGCAGTGAGTCCAGTGAGTGCACTGGCACCACTGGGGATGCAGTGCAGTGAGTCCAGATAGTGCACTGGCACCACTGGGGATGCACTACAGTGACTCCAGAGATTGCACTGGCACCACAGGGGATACAGTGCAGTGAGTCCAAAGACTTCACTGGCACCACTGGAGATGCAGTGCAGTGAGTCCAGAGAGTGCACTGGCACCACTGGGGATGCAGTGAAGTGAGTGCAGAGAGTGCACTGGCACCACTGGGGATGCAGTGCAGTGAGTCCAGAGAGTGCACTGGCACCACTGGGGATGCAGTGCAGTGAGTCCAGAGAGTGCACTGGCACCACTGGGGATGCAGTGCAGTGAGTCCAGAGAGTGCACTGGCACCACTGGGGATGCAGTGCAGTGAGTCCAGTGAGTGTACTGGAACCACTGGGGATGCACTGCAGTGAGCCCAGAGAGTGCACTGGCACCACTTGGGATGCGGTGCAGTGAGTCCAGAGAGTGCACTGGCACCACTGGGGATGCAGTGCAGTGAGTCCAGAGAGTGCACTAGCACCAGTGGGGATGCAGTGCAGTGAATCCTGTTAGTACACTGGCACCACTGGGGATGCAGTGCAGTGAGTCCAGAGAGTGCACTGGCACCACCGGGGATGCAGTACAGTGCGTCCAGTGAATGCACTGGAACCACTGGGGATGCAGTGCAGTGAGTCCAGAGAGTACACTGGCAGCACTGGTGATGCAGTACTGTGAGTCCAGTGAGTACACTGGCTCCACTGGGCCTGCAGTGCAGTGAGTCCAGAGAGTGCACTGGCACCACTGGGGATGCAGTGCAGTAAGTCCAGAGAGTGCACTGGCACCACTGGGGATGCACTGCAGTGACTCGAGAGAGTGCACTGGCACCATTGGAATGCAGTGCAGTTAGTCCAGAGAGTGCACTCGCACCACTGGTGATGCAGTGCAGTGAGTCCAGAGAGTGCACTGGCACCACTGGGGATGCAGTGCAGTGAGTCCAGAGAGTGCACTGGCACCACCGGGGATGCAGTGCAGTGAGTCCAGAGAGTGCTCTGGCACCACTGGGGATGCACTGTAGTGAGTCCAGAGAGTGCACTGGCACTACTGGGGATGCAGTGCAGTGAGTCAAGAGAATGCACTGGCACCACTGGGGATGCAGTGCAGTGAGTCCAGAGAGTTCACTGGCACCACTGGGGATGCAGTGCAGTGAGTCCAGAGACTGCACTGGCACCACTGGGGCTTCAGTGCAGTGAGTCCAGAGAGTGCACTGGCAGCACTGGTGATGCAGTACTCTGAGTCCAGTGAGTGCACTGGCTCCACTGGGCCTGCAGTGCAGTGAGTCCAGAGAGTGCACTGGCACCACTGGGGATGCGGTGCAGTAAGTCCAGAGAGTGCACTGGCACCACTGGGGATGTAGTGCAGTGACTCGAGAGAGTGCACTGGCACCACTGGGGATGCAGTGCAGTGAGTCCAGAGAGTACACTGGCACCACTGGTGATGCAGTGCAGTGAGTCCAGAGAGTGCACTGGCACCACTGGGGATGCAGTGCAGTGAGTCAAGAGAGTGCACTGGCACCACTGGGGATGCAGTGCAGTGAGTCCAGAGAGTGCTCTGGCACCACTGGGGATGCACTGCAGTGAGTCCAGAGAGTGCACTGGCACTACTGGGGATGCAGTGCAGTGAGTCCAGAGAATGCACTGGCACCACTGGGGATGTAGTGCAGTGAGTCCAGAGAGTTCACTGGCACCACTGGGGATGCAGTGCAGTGAGTCCAGAGAGTGCACTGGCACCACTGGGGCTTCAGTGCAGTGAGTCCAGAGAGTGCACTGGCACCACTGGGGATGCACTGCAGTGAGTCCAGAGAGTGCACTAGCACCACTGGGGATACACTGCAGTGAGTCCAGAGAGTGCACTGGCACCACTGGGGATGCACTACAGTGAGATCAGAGATTGCACTGGCACCACAGGGGATACAGTGCAGTGAGTCCAGAGAGTGCACTGGCACCACTGGGGATGCACTGCAGTGAGTCCAGAGAGTGCACTGGCACCAGTGGGGATGCAGTGCAGTGAGTCCAGAGAGTGCTCTGGCACCACTGGGGATGCAGTGCAGTGAGTCCAGAGAGTGCACTGGCACCACTGGGGATGCAGTGCAGTGTGTCCAGAGAGTGCACTAGCACCACTGGGGATGCAGTGCATTGAGTCCAGAGAGTGCACTGGCACCACTGGTGATGCAGTCCAGTGAGTCCAGTGAATGCACTGGCACCACTGGGGATGCTGTACAGTGAGTGCAGAGAGTGCACTGGCACCACCTGTGATGCAGTACAGTGTGTCCAGTGAGTGCACTGGCACCACTGGGGATGCAGTGCTGTGACTCCGGAGAGCGCACTGGCACCACTGGGGATGCAGTGCAGTCAGTCCAGTGAGTACACTGGCCCCACTGGGGATGCAGTGCAGTGAGTCCAGAGAGTGCACTGGCACCACTGGGGATGCAGTGCAGTGAGTCCAGAGAGTGCACTGGCACCACCGGGGATGCAGTGCAGTGACTCCAGAGAGTGCACTGGCACCACTGGGGATGCAGTGCAGTGAGTCCAGAGAATGCACTGGCACCACTGGGGATGCACTGCAGTGAGTCCAGAGAGTGCTTTGGCACCACTGGGGATGCAGTGCAGTGAGTCCAGAGAGTGCACTGGCACCACTGGGGATGCAGTGCAGTGTGTCCAGAGAGTGCACTGGCACCACTGGGGATGCAGTGCAGTGAATCCAGTGAGTGCACTGGCACCACTGGGGATGCAGTGCAGTGAGTCCAGAGAGTGCACTGGCACCACTGGGGATGCAGTGCAGTGAGTCCAGAGAGTGCACTGGCACCACTAGGGATGTGTCCAGTGAGTCCAGTGAGTGCACTGGCACCACTGGGGATGCAGTGCAGTCAGTGCAGTGAGTGCATTGGCACCACTGTGGGTGCAGTACAGTGAGTCCAGAGAGTACACTGGCACCACTGGGGATGCACTGCAGTGAGTCCAGAGAGTGCTTTGGCACCACTGGGGATGCAGTGCAGTGAGTCCAGAGAGTGCACTGGCACCACTGGGGATGCACTGCAGTGAGTCCAGAGAGTGCACTGGCACCACTGGGGATGCATTGCAGAGAGTCCAGAGAGTGCACTGTCACCAATGGGGACGCAGTACAGTGAGTCCAGAGAGTGCACTGGCACCACTGGGGATGCAGTGCAGTGAGTCCAGAGAGTGCACTGGCACCACTGGGGATGCAGTGCAGTGAGTCCAGAGAGTGCACTGGCACCACTGGTGATGTAGTGCAGTGTGTCCAGAGAGTGCACTGGCAGCACTGGGGATGCACTGCAGTGAGCCCAGAGAGTGCACTGGCACCACTGAAGATGCAGTCCTGTGTGTCCAGTGAATGCACTGGCAGCACTGGGGATGCAGTGCAGTGAGTCCAGAGAGTGCACTGGCAGCACTGGTGATGCAGTATAGTGAGTCCAGAGAGTGCACTGGCACCACTGGGGATGCAGTGCAGTGAGTCCAGAGAGTGCACTGGCACCACTGGGGATGCACTGCAGTGAGACCAGAGAGGGCACTGGCACCACTGGGGATGCAGTACAGTGAGTCCAGTGAGTGCACTGACACCACTGGGGATGTAGTGCAGTGACTCGAGATAGTGCACTTGCACCACTGGGGATGCAGTGCAGTGAGTCCAGAGAGTGCACTGGCACCACTGGGGATGCAGTGCAGTGAGTCCAGAGAGTGCACTGGCACCACTGGGGATGCACTGCAGTGAGTCCAGAGAGTGCACTGGCGCCACTGGGGATGCAGTGCAGTGAGTCCAGAGAGTGCACCGGAACCACTGGGGATGCAGTGCAGTGAGTCCAGAGAGTGCACTGGCACCACTGGGGATGCAGTACAGTGAGTCCAGAGAGTGCACTGGCACCACTGGGGATGCAGTACAGTGAGTCCAGAGAGTGCACTGGCACCACTGGGGATGCAGTGCAGTGAGTCCAGAGACTTCACTGGCACCACTGGGAATGCAGAGAAGTGAGTCCAGAGAGTGCACTGGCACCACTGGGGATGCAGTGCAGTGAGTCCAGAGAGTGCACTGGCACCACTGGGGATGCAGTGCAGTGAGTCCAGAGAGTGCACTGGCACCACTGGGGATGCAGTGCAGTGAGTCCAGAGAGTGCACTGGCACCACTGGGGATGCACTGCAGTGAATCCAGAGAGTGCACTGGCACCACTGGTGATGCAGTACAGTGAGTCCAGAGAGTGCACTGGCACCACTGGGGATGCAGTGCAGTGAGTCCAGAGAGTGCACTGGCACCACTGGGGATGCACTACAGTGAGTCCAGAGATTGCACTGGCACCACTGGGGATGCAGTGCAGTGAGTCCAGAGAGTGCACTGGCACCACTGGGGATGCAGTGCAGTGAGTCCAGAGAGTGCACTGGCACCACTGGGGATGCAGTGCAGTGAGTCCAGAGAGTGCACGGGCTCCACTGGGGATGCAGTGCAGTGAGTCCAGAGAGTGCACTGGCACCACTTGTGATGCAGTGCAGTGAGTCCAGTGAGTGCACTGGCACCAGTGGGGATGCAGTACAGTGAGTCCAGAGAGTGCACTGGCACCACTGGGGATGCAGTGCAGTGAGTCCAGAGAGTGCACTGGCACCACTGGGGATGCAGTGCAGTGAGTCCAGAGAGTGCACTGACACCACTGGGGATGCAGTGCAGTGAGTCCAAAGACTTCACTGGCACCACTGGGGATGCAGTGCAGTGAGTCCAGAGAGTGCACTGGCACCACAGGGGATGCAGTGAAGTGAGTGCAGAGAGTGCACTGGCACCACTGGGGATGCACTACAGTGAGTCCAGAGAGTGCACTGGCACCACTGGGGATGCAGTGCAGTGAGTCCAGAGAGTGCACTGGCACCACTGGGGATGCACTGCAGTGAGCCCAGAGAGTGCACTGGCACCACTGAGAATGCACTTCAGTGAGTCCAGAGAGAGTTCACTGGCACCACTGGAGATGCAGTACAGTGAGTCCAGTGAATGCACTGGAACCACTGGGGATGCAGTGCAGTGAGTCCAGAGAGTGCACTGGCACCACTGGTGATGCAGTACAGTGAGTCCAGTGAATGCACTGGAACCACTGGGGATGCAGTGCAGTGAGTCCAGTGAATGCACTGGAACCACTGGGGATGCAGTGCAGTGAGTCCAGAGAGTGCACTGGCACCACTGGGGATGCAGTGCAGTGAATCCTGTTAGTACACTGGCACCACTGGGGATGCAGTGCTGTGAGTCCAGAGAGCTCCCTGGCACCACTGGGGATGCACTGCAGTGAGTCCAGAGAGTGCACTGGCACCACTGAGAATGCACTTCAAAGAGTCCAGAGAGTGCACTGGCACCACTGGAGATGCAGTACAGTGAGTCCAGTGAATGCACTGGCACCACTGGGGTTGCAGTGCAGTGAGTCCAGAGAGTGCACTGGCAGCACTGGTGATGCAGTACAGTGAGTCCAGTGAATGCACTGGAACCACTGGGGATGCAGTGCAGTGAGTCCAGAGAGTGCACTGGCACCACTGGAGATGCAGTACAGTGAGTCCAGTGAATGCACTGGAACCACTGGGGATGCAGTGCAGTGAGTCCAGAGAGTGCACTAGCACCACTGGGGATGCAGTGCAGTGAATCCTGTTAGTACACTGGCACCACTGGGGATGCAGTGCAGTGAGTCCAGAGAGCTCCCTGGCACCACTGGTGATGCACTGCAGTGAGTCCAGAGAGTGCTCTGGCTGCACTGGTGATGCAGTACTGTGAGTCCAGTGAGTGCACTGGCTCCACTCGGCCTGAAGTTCAGTGAGTGCAGAGAGTGCACTGGCACCACTGGGGATGCAGTCCAGTGAGTCCAGAGAGTGCACTGGCACCACTGGGGATGTAGTGCAGTGACTCGAGAGAGTGCACTGGCACCACTGGGGATGCAGTGCAGTGTGTCCAGAGAGTACACTGGCACCACTGGTGATGCAGTGCAGTGAGTCCAGAGAGTGCACTGGCACCACTGGGGATGCAGTGCAGTGAATCCTGTTAGTACACTGGCACCACTGGGGATGCAGTGCAGTGAGTCCAGAGAGCTCCCTGGCACCACTGGGGATGCACTGCAGTGAGTCCAGAGAGTGCACTGGCACCACTGAGAATGCACTTCAAAGAGTCCAGAGAGTGCACTGGCACCACTGGAGATGCAGTACAGTGAGTCCAGTGAATGCACTGGCACCACTGGGGATGCAGTGCAGTGAGTCCAGAGAGTGCACTGGCAGCACTGGTGATGCAGTACAGTGAGTCCAGTGAATGCACTGGAACCACTGGGGATGCAGTGCAGTGAGACCAGAGAGTGCACTGGCACCACTGGAGATGCAGTACAGTGAGTCCAGTGAATGCACTGGAACCACTGGGGATGCAGTGCAGTGAGTCCAGAGAGTGCACTAGCACCACTGGGGATGCAGTGCAGTGAATCCTGTTAGTACACTGGCACCACTGGGGATGCAGTGCAGTGAGTCCAGAGAGCTCCCTGGCACCACTGGTGATGCACTGCAGTGAGTCCAGAGAGTGCACTGGCAGCACTGGTGATGCAGTACTGTGAGTCCAGTGAGTGCACTGGCTCCACTCGGCCTGAAGTTCAGTGAGTGCAGAGAGTGCACTGGCACCACTGGGGATGCAGTCCAGTGAGTCCAGAGAGTGCACTGGCACCACTGGGGATGTAGTGCAGTGACTCGAGAGAGTGCACTGGCACCACTGGGGATGCAGTGCAGTGAGTCCAGAGAGTACACTGGCACCACTGGTGATGCAGTGCAGTGAGTCCAGAGAGTGCACTGGCACCACTGGGGATGAAGTGCAGTGAGTCCAGAGAGTGCACTGGCACCACTGGGGATGCAGTGCAGTGAGTCAAGAGAGTGCACTGGCACCACTGGGGATGCACTGCAGTGAGTCCAGAGAGTGCACTGGCACCACTGGGGATACAGTGCAGTGAGTCCAGAGAGTGCACTGGCACCACTGGGGATGCAGTGCAGTGAGTCCAGAGAGTTCACTGGCACCACTGGGGATGCACTTCAGTGACTACAGAGAGTGCACTGGCACCACTGGGGATACAGTGCAGTGAGTCCAGAGAGTGCACTGGCACCACTGGGGATGCAGTGCAGTGAGTCCAGAGAGTGCTCTGGCACCACTGGGGATGCAGTGCAGTGAGTCCAGAGAGTGCACTGGCACCACTGGGGATGCAGTGCAGTGAGTCCAGAGAGTGCACTGGCACCACTGGGGATGCACTTCAGTGACTACAGAGAGTGCACTGGCACAACTGGGGATGCAGTGCAGTGAGTCCAGAGAGTGCTCTGGCACCACTGGGGATGCAGTGCAGTGAGTCCAGAGAGTGCACTGGCACCACTGGGGATGCAGTGCAGTGAGTCCAGAGAGTTCACTGGCACCACTGGGGATGCAGTGCAGTGAGTCCAGAGAGTACACTGGCACCACCTGTGATGCAGTGCAGTGAGTCCAGAGAGTGCACTGGCACCACTGGGGCTGCAGTGCAGTGAGTCCAGAGAGTGCACTGGCACCACTGGGGATGCAGTGCAGTGAGTCCAGAGAGTGCACGGGCTCCACTGGGGATGCAGTGCATTGAGTCCAGAGAGTGCACTGGCACCACTTGTGATGCAGTGCAGTGAGTCCAGTGAGTGCACTGGCACCACTGGGGATGCAGTGCAGTGAGTCCAGAGAGTGCACTGGCACCACTGGGGATGCAGTGCAGTGACTCCAGAGAGTGCACTGACACCACTGGGGATGCAGTGCAGTGAGTCCAGAGAGTTCACTGGCACCACTGGGGATGCAGTGCAGTGAGTCCAGAGAGTGCACTGGCACCACTGGGGCTTCAGTGCAGTGAGTCCAGAGAGTGCAGTGGCACCACTGGGGATGCAGTACAGTGAGTCCACAGAGTGCACTGGCACCACTGGAGATGCAGTACAGTGAGTCCAGAGAGTGCACTGGCACCACTGGGGATGCAGTGCAGTGAGTCCAGAGATTGCACTGGCACCACTGGGGATGCAGTGCAGTGAGTCCAGAGACTTCACTGGCACCACTGGAAATGCAGTGCAGTGAGTCCAGAGAGTGCACTGGCACCACTGGGGATGCAGTGCAGTGAGTCCAGAGAGTGCACTGGCACCACTGGGGATGCAGTGCAGTGAGTCCAGAGAGTGCACTGGCACCACTGGGGATGCAGTGCAGTGAGTCCAGAGAGTGCACTGGCACCACTGGGGCTGCAGTGCAGTGAGTCCAGAGAGTGCACTGGCACCACTGGGGATGCACTACAGTGAGATCAGAGATTGCACTGGCACCACAGGGGATACAGTGCAGTGAGTCCAGAGAGTGCACTGGCACCACTGGGGATGCACTGCAGTGAGTCCAGAGAGTGCACTGGCACCAGTGGGGATGCAGTGCAGTGAGTCCAGAGAGTGCTCTGGCACCACTGGGGATGCAGTGCAGTGAGTCCAGAGAGTGCACTGGCACCACTGGGGATGCAGTGCAGTGAGTCCAGAGAGTGCACTGGCACCACTGGTGATGCAGTGCATTGAGTCCAGAGAGTGCACTGGCACCACTGGTGATGCAGTCCAGTGAGTCCAGTGAATGCACTGGCACCACTGGGGATGCTGTGCAGTGAGTGCAGAGAGTGCACTGGCACCACCTGTGATGCAGTACAGTGTGTCCAGTGAGTGCACTGGCACCACTGGGGATGCAGTGCTGTGACTCCGGAGAGCGCACTGGCACCACTGGGGATGCAGTGCAGTCAGTGCAGTGAGTGCATTGGCACCACTGTGGGTGCAGTACAGTGAGTCCAGAGAGTGCACTGGCACCACTGGGGATGCAGTGCAGTGAGTCCAGAGAGTGCACTGGCACCACTGGAGATGCCCTGCAGTGAGTCCAGAGAGTGCACTGGCACCACTGGGGATGCAGTGCAGTGAGTCCAGAGAGTGCACTGGCACCACTGGGGATGCAGTGCAGTGAGTCCAGAGAGTGCACTGGCACCACTGGGGATGCACTTCAGTGAGTCCAGAGAGTGCACTGGCACCACTGGGGATGCACTGCAGTGAGTCCAGAGAGTGCAGTGGCACCACTGGGGTTGCAGTACAGTGAGTCCACAGAGTGCACTGGTACCACTGGGGATGCAGTACAGTGAGTCCAGAGAGTGCACTGGCACCACTGGGGATGCACTGCAGTGAGTCCAGAGAGTGCACTGGCACCACTGGTGATGCAGTTTAGTGAGTCCAGAGAGTGCACTGGCACCACTGGGGATGCAGTGCAGTGAGTCCAGTGAGTGTACTGGCACCACTGGGGATGCACTGCAGTGAGTCCAGAGAGTGCACTGGCACCACTGAGAATGTACTTCAGTGAGTCCAGAGAGTGCACTGGCACCACTGGGGATACACTGCAGTGAGTCCAGAGAGTGCACTGGCACCACTGGGGATGCAGTGAAGTGAGTGCAGAGAGTGCACTGGCACCACTGGGGATGCAGTGCAGTGAGTCCAGAGAGTGCACTGGCACCAGTGGGGATGCAGTGCAGTGAGTCCAGAGAGTGCACTGGCACCACTGGGGATGCAGTGCAGTGAGTCCAGAGAGTGCACTGGCACCACTGGGGATGCAGTGCAGTGAGTCCAGTGAGTGTACTGGAACCACTGGGGATGCACTGCAGTGAGCCCAGAGAGTGCACTGGCACCACTTGGGATGCAGTGCAGTGAGTCCAGAGAGTGCACTGGCACCACTGGGGATGCAGTGCAGTGAGTCCAGAGAGTGCACTAGCACCACTGGGGATGCAGTGCAGTGAATCCTGTTAGTACACTGGCACCACTGGGGATGCAGTGCAGTGAGTCCAGAGAGCTCACTGGCACCACTGGGGATGCACTGCAGTGAGTCCAGAGAGTGCACTGGAACCACCGGGGATGCAGTACAGTGAGTCCAGTGAATGCACTGGAACCACTGGGGATGCAGTGCAGTGAGTCGAGAGAGTGCACTGGCAGCACTGGTGATGCAGTACTGTGAGTCCAGTGAGTGCACTGGCTCCACTGGGCCTGCAGTGCAGTGAGTCCAGAGAGTGCACTGGCACCACTGGGGATGCAGTGCAGTGAGTCCAGAGAGTGCACTGGCACCACTGGTGATGTAGTGCAGTGTGTCCAGAGAGTGCACTGGCACCACTGGGGATGCAGTGCAGTGAGTCCAGAGAGTGCACTGGCACCACTGGGGATGCAGTGCAGTGAGTCCAGAGAGTGCACTGACACCACTGGGGATGCAGTGCAGTGAGTCCAAAGACTTCACTGGCACCAGTGGGGATGCAGTGCAGTGAGTCCAGAGAGTGCACTGGCACCACAGGGGATGCAGTGAAGTGAGTGCAGAGAGTGCACTGGCACCACTGGGGATGCACTACAGTGAGTCCAGAGACTTCACTGGCACCACTGGGGATGCAGTGCAGTGAGTCCAGAGAGTGCACTGGCACCACTGTGGATGCACTGCAGTGAGCCCAGAGAGTGCACTGGCACCACTGAGTATGCCCTTCAGTGAGTCCAGAGAGTGCACTGGCACCACTGGAGATGCAATACAGTGAGTCCAGTGAATGCACTGGAACCACTGGGGATGCAGTGCAGTGAGTCCAGAGAGTGCACTGGCAGCACTGGTGATGCAGTACAGTGAGTCCAGTGAATGCACTGGAACCACTGGGGATGCAGTGCAGTGAGTCCAGAGAGTGCACTAGCACCACTGGGGATGCAGTGCAGTGAGTCCAGTGAATGCACTTGAACCACTGGGGATGCAGTGCAGTGAGTCCAGAGAGTGCACTGGCACCACTGGGGATGCAGTGCAGTGAATCCTGTTAGTACACTGGCACCACTGGGGATGCAGTGCAGTGAGTCCAGAGAGCTCCCTGGCACCACTGGGGATGCACTGCAGTGAGTCCAGAGAGTGCACAGGCACCACTGAGAATGCACTTCAGTGAGTCCAGAGAGTGCACTGGCACCACTGGAGATGCAGTACAGTGAGTCCAGAGAGTGCACTGAAACCACTGGGGATGCAGTGCAGTGAGTCCAGAGAGTGCACTGGCAGCACTGGTGATGCAGTACAGTGAGTCCAGTGAATGCACTGGAACCACTGGGGATGCAGTGCAGTGAGTCCAGAGAGTGCACTGGCACCACTGGAGATGCAGTACAGTGAGTCCAGTGAATGCACTGGAACCACTGGGGATGCAGTGCAGTGAGTCCAGAGAGTGCACTAGCACCACTGGGGATGCAGTGCAGTGAATCCTGTTAGTACACTGGCACCACTGGGGATGCAGTGCAGTGAGTCCAAAGAGCTCCCTGGCACCACTGGTGATGCACTGCAGTGAGTCCAGAGAGTGCACTGGCACCACTGGAGGTGCAGTACAGTGAGTCCAGTGAATGCACTGGAACCACTGGGGATGCACTTCAGTGAGTCCAGAGAGTGCACTGGCAGCACTGGTGATGCAGTACTGTGAGTCCAGTGAGTGCACTGGCTCCACTGGACCTGCAGTTCACTGAGTCCAGAGAGTGCACTGGCACCACTGGGGATGCAGTGCAGTGAGTCCAGAGAGTGCACTGGCACCACTGGGGATGTAGTGCAGTGACTCGAGAGAGTGCACTGGCACCACTGGGGATGCAGTGCAGTGAGTCCAGAGAGTACACTGGCACCACTGGTGATGCAGTGCAGTGAGTCCAGAGAGTGCACTGGCACCACTGGGGATGAAGTGCAGTGAGTCTAGAGAGTGCACTGGCACCACCGGGGATGCAGTGCAGTGAGTCCAGAGAGTGCACTGGCACCACTGGGGATGCAGTGCAGTGAGTCCAGAGAGTGCACTGGCACCACTGGGGATACAGTGCAGTGAGTCCAGAGAATGCACTGGCACCACTGGGGATGCAGTGCAGTGAGTCCAGAGAGTTCACTGGCACCACTGGGAATGCACTTCAGTGACTACAGAGAGTGCACTGGCACCACTGGGGATACAGTGCAGTGAGTCCTGAGAGTGCTCTGGCACCACTGGGGATGCAGTGCAGTGAGTCCAGAGAGTGCACTGGCACCACTGGGGATGCAGTGCAGTGAGTCCAGAGAGTGCACTGGCACCACTGGGGATGCAGTGCAGTGAGTCCAGAGAGTGCACTGGCACCACTGGGGATGCACTTCAGTGACTACAGAGAGTGCACTGGCACCACTGGGGATGCAGTGCAGTGAGTCCAGAGAGTGCTCTGGCACCACTGGGGATGCAGTGCAGTGAGTCCAGAGAGTGCACTGGCACCACTGGGGATGCAGTGCAGTGAGTCCAGAGAGTGCACTGGCACCACCTGTGATGCAGTGCAGTGAGTCCAGAGCGTGCACTGGCACCACTGGGGCTGCAGTGCAGTGAGTCCAGAGAGTGCACTGGCACCACTGGGGATGCACTGCAGTGAGTCCAGAGAGTGCACGGGCTCCAATGGGGATGCAGTGCAGTGAGTCCAGAGAGTGCACTGGCACCACTTGTGATGCAGTGCAGTGAGTCCAGAGAGTGCACTGGCACCACTGGGGATGCAGTGCAGTGAGTCCAGAGAGTGCACTGGCACCACTGGGGATGCAGTGAAGTGAGTGCAGAGAGTGCACTGGCACCACTGGGGATGCAGTGCAGTGAGTCCAGAGAGTGCACTGGCACCAGTGGGGATGCAGTGCAGTGAGTCCAGAGAGTGCACTGGCACCACTGGGGATGCAGTGCAGTGAGTCCAGAGAGTGCACTGGCACCACTGGGGATGCAGTGCAGTGAGTCCAGTGAGTGTACTGGAACCACTGGGGATGCACTGCAGTGAGCCCAGAGAGTGCACTGGCACCACTTGGGATGCAGTGCAGTGAGTCCAGAGAGTGCACTGGCACCACTGGGTATGCAGTGCAGTGAGTCCAGAGAGTGCACTAGCACCACTGGGGATGCAGTGCAGTGAATCCTGTTAGTACACTGGCACCACTGGGGATGCAGTGCAGTGAGTCCAGAGAGCTCACTGGCACCACTGGGGATGCACTGCAGTGAGTCCAGAGAGTGCACTGGAACCACCGGGGATGCAGTACAGTGAGTCCAGTGAATGCACTGGAACCACTGGGGATGCAGTGCAGTGAGTCCAGAGAGTGCACTGGCACCACTGGGGATGCAGTACTGTGAGTCCAGTGAGTGCACTGGCACCACTGGGGATGTAGTGCAGTGACTCGAGAGAGTGCACTGGCACCACTGGGGATGCACTGCAGTGAGTCCAGAGAGTACACTGGCACCACTGGTGATGCAGTGCAGTGAGTCCAGAGAGTGCACTGGCACCACTGGGGATGCGGTGCAGTAAGTCCAGAGAGTGCACTGGCACCACTGGGGATGTAGTGCAGTGACTCGAGAGAGTGCACTGGCACCACTGGGGATGCACTGCAGTGAGTCCAGAGAGTACACTGGCACCACTGGTGATGCAGTGCAGTGAGTCCAGAGAGTGCACTGGCACCACTGGGGATGCAGTGCAGTCAGTCCAGAGAGTGCACTGGCAGCACCGGGGATGCAGTGCAGTGAGTCCAGAGAGTGCTCTGGCACCACTGGGGATGCACTGCAGTGAGTCCAGAGAGTGCACTGGAACCACTGGGGATGCAGTGCAGTGAGTCCAGAGAATGCACTGGCACCACTGGGGATGCAGTGCAGTGAGTCCAGAGAGTTCACTGGCACCACTGGGGATGCAGTGCAGTGAGTCCAGAGAGTGCACTGGCACCACTGGGGCTTCAGTGCAGTGAGTCCAGAGAGTGCACTGGCACCACTGGGGATGCACTGCAGTGAGTCCACAGAGTGCACTGGCACCACTGGGGATGTAGTACAGTGAGTCCAGAGAGTGCACTGGCACCACTGGGGATGCAGTGCAGTGAGTCCAGAGAGTGCAATGGCACCACTGGGGATGCAGTGCAGTGAGTCCAGAGAGTGCACTAGCACCACTGGGGATGCACTGCAGTGAGTCCAGAGAGTGCACTGGCACCACTGGGGATGCACTACAGTGAGATCAGAGATTGCACTGGCACCACAGGGGATACAGTGCAGTGAGTCCAGAGGGTGCACTGGCACCACTGGGGATGCAGTGCAGTGAGTCCAGAGAGTGCACTGGCACCAGTGGGGATGCAGTGCAGTGAGTCCAGAGAGTGCTCTGGCACCACTGGGGATGCAGTGCAGTGAGTCCAGAGAGTGCACTGGCACCACTGGGGATGCAGTGCAGTGAGTCCAGAGAGTGCACTAGCACCACTGGGGATGCAGTGCATTGAGTCCAGAGAGTGCACTGGCACCACTGGTGATGCAGTCCAGTGAGTCCAGTGAATGCACTGGCACCACTGGGGATGCTGTGCAGTGAGTGGAGAGAGTGCACTGGCACCACCTCTGATGCAGTACAGTGTGTCCAGTGAGTGCACTGGCACCACTGGGGATGCAGTGCTGTGACTCCGGAGAGCGCACTGGCACCACTGGGGATGCAGTTCAGTCAGTCCAGTGAGTACACTGGCACCACTGGGGATGCAGTGCAGTGAGTCCAGAGAGTGCACTGGCACCACTGGGGATGCAGTGCAGTGAGTCCAGAGAGTGCACTGGCACCACTGGGGATGTGTCCAGTGAGTCCAGTGAGTGCTCTGGCACCACTGGGGATGCAGTGCAGTCAGTGCAATGAGTGCATTGGCACCACTGTGGGTGCAGTACAGTGAGTCCAGAGAGTACACTGGCACCACTGGGGATGCACTGCAGTGAGTCCAGAGAGTGCTTTGGCACCACTGGGGATGCAGTGCAGTGAGTCCAGAGAGTGCACTGGCACCACTGGGGATGCAGTGCAGTGAGTCCAGAGAGTGCACTGGCACCACTGAGGATGCATTGCAGAGAGTCCAGAGAGTGCACTGTCACCAATAGGGACGCAGTACAGTGAGTCCACAGAGTGCACTGGCACCACTGGGGATGCAGTGCAGTGAGTCCAGAGAGTGCACTGGCACCACTGGGGATGTAGTGCAGTGTGTCCAGAGAGTGCACTGGCACCACTGGGGATGCAGTCCTGTGTGTCCAGTGAATGCACTGGCAGCACTGGGGATGCAGTGCAGTGAGTCCAGAGAGTGCACTGGCAGCACTGGTGATGCAGTATAGTGAGTCCAGAGAGTGCACTGGCACCACTGGGGATGCAGTGCAGTGAGTCCAGAGAGTGCACTGGCACCACTGGGGATGCACTGCAGTGAGACCAGAGAGTGCACTGGCACCACTCAGGGTGCAGTGCAGTGAGTCCAGTGAGTGCACTGGCACCACTGGGGATGTAGTGCAGTGACTCGAGATAGTGCACTTGCACCACTGGGGATGCAGTGCAGTGAGTCCAGAGAGTGCACTGGCACCACTGGGGATGCAGTGCAGTGAGTCCAGAGAGTTCTTTGGCACCACTGGGGATGCACTGCAGTGAGTCCAGAGAGTGCACTGGCACCACTGGGGATGCAGTACAGTGAGTGCACACAGTGCACTAGCACCACTGGGGATGCAGTGCAATGAGACCAGAGAGTGCACTGGCACCACTGGGGATGCACTGCAGTGAGTCCAGAGAGAGCACTGGCACCACTTGGGATGCGGTGCAGTGAGTCCAGAGAGTGCACTGGCACCACTGGGGATGCAGTGCAGTGAGTCCAGAGAGTGCACTGGCACCAGTGGGGATGCACTGCAGTGAGTCCAGTGAGTGCACTGGCTCCACTGGGAATGCAGTGCAGTGAGTCCAGAGAGTGCACTGGCACCACTGGGGATGCAGTTCAGTGAGTCCAGAGAGTGCACTGGCACCACTGGGGATGCACTGCAGTGAGTCCAGAGAGTGCACTGGCACCACTGGGGATGCACTGCAGTGAGCCCAGAGAGTGCACTGGCACCACTGGAGATGCAGTACAGTGAGTCCAGTGAATGCACTGGCAGCACTGGGGTTGCAGTGCAGTGAGTCCAGAGAGTGCACTGGCACCACTGGGGATGCAGTGCAGTGAGTCCACTGAGTGTACTGGCACCACTGGGGATGCACTGCAGTGAGTCCAGAGAGTGTACTGGCACCACTGAGAATGCACTTCAGTGAGTCCAGAGATTGCACTGGCATCACTGGGGATGCAGTGCAGTGAGTCCAGAGAGTGCAGTGGCACCACTTGGGATGCGGTGCAGTGAGTCCAGAGAGTGCACTGGCACCACTGGGGATGCAGTGCAGTGAGTCCAGAGAGTGCACTGGCACCACTGGGGATGCAGTGCAGTGAGTCCAGAGAGTGCACTGGCACCACTGGGGATGCAGTGCAGTGAGTCCAGAGAGTGCACTGGCACCACTGGGGATGCACTGCAGTGAGTCCAGAGAGTGCTTTGGCACCACTGGGGATGCAGTGCAGTGAGTCCAGAGAGTGCACTGGCACCACTGGGGATGCAGTGCAGTGAGTCCAGAGTGCACTGGCACCACTGGTGATGCAGTTTAGTGAGTCCAGAGAGTGCGCTGGCACCACTGGGGATGCAGTGCAGTGAGTCCAGTGAGTGTACTGGCACCACTGGGGATGCACTGCAGTGAGTCCAGAGAGTGCACTGGCACCACTGGGGATGCACTGCAGTGAGTCCAGAGAGTGCACTGGCACCACTGGGGATGCAGTGCAGTGAGTCCAGAGAGTGCACTGTCACCAATGGGGACGCAGTACAGTGAGTCCACATAGTGCACTGGCACCACTGGGGATGCAGTGCAGTGAGTCCAGAGAGTGCACTGGCACCAATGGGGATGCAGTGCAGTGAGTCCAGAGAGTGCACTGGCACCACTGGTGATGGAGTGCAGTGTGTCCAGAGAGTGCACTGGCACCACTGGGGATGCACTTCAGTGAGCCCAGAGAGTGCACTGGCACCACTGGAGATGCAGTCCTGTGTGTCCAGTGAATGCACTGGCAGCACTGGGGATGCGGTGCAGTGAGTCCAGAGAGTGCACTGGCACCACTGGTGATGCAGTATAGTGAGTCCAGAGAGTGCACTGGCACCACTGGGGATGCAGTGCAGTGAGTCCAGAGAGTGCACTGGCACCACTGGGGATGCACTGCAGTGAGTCCAGAGAGTGCACTGGCACCACTGGGGATGCAGTACAGTGAGTCCAGTGAGTGCACTGGCACCACTGGGGATGTAGTGCAGTGACTCGAGATAGTGCACTTGCACCACTGGGGATGCAGTGCAGTGAGTCCAGAGAGTGCACTGGCACCACTGGGGATGCAGTGCAGTGAGTCCAGAGAGTGCACTGGCACCACTGGGGATGCACTGCAGTGAGTCCAGAGAGTGCACAGGCGCCACTGGGGATGCAGTGCAGTGTGTCCAGAGAGTGCACTGGCACCACTGAGAATGCAGTGCAGTGAGTCCAGAGAGTGCACTGGCACCACTGGGGATGCACTTCAGTGAGTCCAGAGAGTGCACTGGCACCACTGGGGATGCACTGCAGTGAGTCCAGAGAGTGCACTGGCACCACTGGGGATGCAGTACAGTGAGTCCAGAGACTGCACTGGCACCACTGGGGATGCAGTACAGTGAGTCCAGAGAGTGCACTGGCACCACTGGGGATGCAGTGCAGTGAGTCCAGAGACTTCACTGGCACCACTGGTAATGCAGAGAAGTGAGTCCAGAGAGTGCAATGGCACCACTGGGGATGCAGTGCAGTGAGTCCAGAGAGTGCACTGGCACCACTGGGGATGCAGTGCAGTGAGTCCAGAGAGTGCACTGGCACCACCTGTGATGCAGTGCAGTGAGTCCAGAGAGTGCACTGGCACCACTGGGGATGCACTGCAGTGAATCCAGAGAGTGCACTGGCACCACTGGTGATGCAGTACAGTGAGTCCAGAGAGTGCACTGGCACCACTGGGGATGCAGTGCAGTGAGTCCAGAGAGTGCACTGGCACCACTGGGGATGCAGTGCAGTGAGTCCAGAGAGTGCATGGGCTCCACTGGGGATGCACTGCAGTGAGTCCAGAGAGGGCACTGGCACCACTTCTGATGCAGTGCAGTGAGTCCAGTGAGTGCACTGGCACCAGTGGGGATGCAGTACAGTGAGTCCAGAGAGTGCACTGGCACCACTGGGGATGCAGTGCAGTGAGTCCAGAGAGTGCACTGACACCACTGGGGATGCAGTGCAGTGAGTCCAAAGACTTCACTGGCACCACTGGGGATGCAGTGCAGTGAGTCCAGAGAGTGCACTGGCACCACTGGGGATGCAGTTAAGTGAGTGCAGAGAGTGCACTGGCACCACTGGGGATGCACTACAGTGAGTCCAGAGAGTGCACTGGCACCACTGGGGATGCAGTGCAGTGAGTCCAGAGAGTGCACTGGCACCACTGGGGATGCACTGCAGTGAGCCCAGAGAGTGCACTGGCACCACTGAGAATGCACTTCAGTGAGTCCAGAGAGTGCACTGGCACCACTGGAGATGCAGTACAGTGAGTCCAGTGAATGCACTGGAACCACTGGGGATGCAGTGCAGTGAGTCCAGAGAGTGCACTGGCAGCACTGGTGATGCAGTACAGTGAGTCCAGTGAATGCACTGGAACCACTCGGGATGCAGTGCAGTGAGTCCAGAGAGTGCACTAGCACCACGGGGGATGCAGTGCAGTGAGTCCAGTGAATGCACTGCAACCACTGGAGATGCAGTGCAGTGAGTCCAGAGAGTGCACTGGCACCACTGGAGTTGCAGTGCAGTGAATCCTCTTAGTACACTGGCACCACTGGGGATGCAGTGCAGTGAGTCCAGAGAGCTCCCTGGCACCACTGGGGATGCACTGCAGTGAGTCCAGAGAGTGCACTGGCACCACTGAGAATGCACTTCAGTGAGTCCAGAGAGTGCACTGGCACCACTGGAGATGCAGTACAGTGAGTCCAGTGAATGCACTGAAACCACTGGGGATGCAGTGCAGTGAGTCCAGAGAGTGCACTGGCAGCACTGGTGATGCAGTACAGTGAGTCCAGTGAATGCACTGGAACCACTGGGGATGCAGTGCAGTGAGTCCAGAGAGTGCACTGGCACCACTGGAGATGCAGTACAGTGAGTCCAGTGAATGCACTGGAACCACTGGGGATGCAGTGCAGTGAGTCCAGAGAGTGCACTAGCACCACTGGGGATGCAGTGCAGTGAATCCTGTTAGTACACTGGCACCACTGGGGATGCAGTGCAGTGAGTCCAGAGAGCTCCCTGGCACCACTGGTGATGCACTGCAGGGAGTCCAGAGAGTGCACTGGCACCACTGGAGGTGCAGTACAGTGAGTCCAGTGAATGCACTGGAACCACTGGGGATGGAGTGCAGTGAGTCCAGAGAGTGCACTGGCAGCACTGGTGATGCAGTACTGTGAGTCCAGTGAGTGCACAGCTCCACTGGGCCTGCAGTTCACTGAGTCCAGAGAGTGCACTGGCACCACTGGGGATGCAGTGCAGTGAGTCCAGAGAGTGCACTGGCACCACTGGGGATGTGGTGCAGTGACTCGAGAGAGTGCACTGGCACCACTGGGGATGCAGTGCAGTGAGTCCAGAGAGTGCACTGGCACCACTGGGGATGAAGTGCAGTGAATCCAGAGAGTGCACTGGCACCACGGGGGATGCAGTGCAGTGAGTCCAGAGAGTGCACTGGCACCACTGGGGATGCAGTGCAGTGAGTCCAGTGAGTGCACTGGCACCACTGGGGATACAGTGCAGTGAGTCCAGAGAGTGCACTGGCAACACTGGGGATGCAGTGCAGTGAGTCCAGAGAGTTCACTGGCACCACTGGGGATGCACTTCAGTGACTACAGAGAGTGCACTGGCACCACTGGGGATACAGTGCAGTGAGTCCTGAGAGTGCTCTGGCACCACTGGGGCTGCAGTGCAGTGAGTCCAGAGAGTGCTCTGGCACCACTGGGGATGCAGTGCAGTGAGTCCAGTGAGTGCACTGGCACCACTGGGGATGTAGTGTAGTGACTCGAGATAGTGCACTTGCACCACTGGGGATGCAGTGCAGTGAGTCCAGAGAGTGCACTGGCACCACTGGGGATGCAGTGCAGTGAGTCCAGAGAGTGCACTGGCACCACTGGGGATGCACTGCAGTGAGTCCAGAGAGTGCACAGGCGCCACTGGGGATGCAGTGCAGTGTGTCCAGAGAGTGCACTGGCACCACTGAGAATGCAGTGCAGTGAGTCCAGAGAGTGCACTGGCACCACTGGGGATGCACTGCAGTGAGTCCAGAGAGTGCACTGGCACCACTGGGGATGCACTGCAGTGAGTCCAGAGAGTGCACTGGCACCACTGGGGATGCAGTACAGTGAGTCCAGAGAGTGCACTGGCACCACTGGGGATGCAGTACAGTGAGTCCAGAGAGTGCACTGGCACCACTGGGGATGCAGTGCAGTGAGTCCAGAGACTTCACTGGCACCACTGGTAATGCAGAGAAGTGAGTCCAGAGAGTGCAATGGCACCACTGGGGATGCAGTGCAGTGAGTCCAGAGAGTGCACTGGCACCACTGGGGATGCAGTGCAGTGAGTCCAGAGAGTGCACTGGCACCACCTGTGATGCAGTGCAGTGAGTCCAGAGAGTGCACTGGCACCACTGGGGATGCACTGCAGTGAATCCAGAGAGTGCACTGGCACCACTGGTGATGCAGTACAGTGAGTCCAGAGAGTGCACTGGCACCACTGGGGATGCAGTGCAGTGAGTCCAGAGAGTGCACTGGCACCACTGGGGATGCAGTGCAGTGAGTCCAGAGAGTGCATGGGCTCCACTGGGGATGCACTGCAGTGAGTCCAGAGAGGGCACTGGCACCACTTCTGATGCAGTGCAGTGAGTCCAGTGAGTGCACTGGCACCAGTGGGGATGCAGTACAGTGAGTCCAGAGAGTGCACTGGCACCACTGGGGATGCAGTGCAGTGAGTCCAGAGAGTGCACTGACACCACTGGGGATGCAGTGCAGTGAGTCCAGAGAGTGCACTGGCACCACTGGGGATGCAGTGCAGTGAGTCCAGAGAGTGCACTGGCACCACTGGGGATGCAGTTAAGTGAGTGCAGAGAGTGCACTGGCACCACTGGGGATGCACTACAGTGAGTCCAGAGAGTGCACTGGCACCACTGGGGATGCAGTGCAGTGAGTCCAGAGAGTGCACTGGCACCACTGGGGATGCACTGCAGTGAGCCCAGAGAGTGCACTGGCACCACTGAGAATGCACTTCAGTGAGTCCAGAGAGTGCACTGGCACCACTGGAGATGCAGTACAGTGAGTCCAGTGAATGCACTGGAACCACTGGGGATGCAGTGCAGTGAGTCCAGAGAGTGCACTGGCAGCACTGGTGATGCAGTACAGTGAGTCCAGTGAATGCACTGGAACCACTCGGGATGCAGTGCAGTGAGTCCAGAGAGTGCACTAGCACCACGGGGGATGCAGTGCAGTGAGTCCAGTGAATGCACTGCAACCACTGGGGATGCAGTGCAGTGAGTCCAGAGAGTGCACTGGCACCACTGGGGATGCAGTGCAGTGAATCCTCTTAGTACACTGGCACCACTGGGGATGCAGTGCAGTGAGTCCAGAGAGCTCCCTGGCACCACTGGGGATGCACTGCAGTGAGTCCAGAGAGTGCACTGGCACCACTGAGAATGCACTTCAGTGAGTCCAGAGAGTGCACTGGCACCACTGGAGATGCAGTACAGTGAGTCCAGTGAATGCACTGAAACCACTGGGGATGCAGTGCAGTGAGTCCAGAGAGTGCACTGGCAGCACTGGTGATGCAGTACAGTGAGTCCAGTGAATGCACTGGAACCACTGGGGATGCAGTGCAGTGAGTCCAGAGAGTGCACTGGCACCACTGGAGATGCAGTACAGTGAGTCCAGTGAATGCACTGGAACCACTGGGGATGCAGTGCAGTGAGTCCAGAGAGTGCACTAGCACCACTGGGGATGCAGTGCAGTGAATCCTGTTAGTACACTGGCACCACTGGGGATGCAGTGCAGTGAGTCCAGAGAGCTCCCTGGCACCACTGGTGATGCACTGCAGGGAGTCCAGAGAGTGCACTGGCACCACTGGAGGTGCAGTACAGTGAGTCCAGTGAATGCACTGGAACCACTGGGGATGGAGTGCAGTGAGTCCAGTGAGTGCACTGGCAGCACTGGTGATGCAGTACTGTGAGTCCAGTGAGTGCACAGGCTCCACTGGGCCTGCAGTTCACTGAGTCCAGAGAGTGCACTGGCACCACTGGGGATGCAGTGCAGTGAGTCCAGAGAGTGCACTGGCACCACTGGGGATGTGGTGCAGTGACTCGAGAGAGTGCACTCGCACCACTGGGGATGCAGTGCAGTGAGTCCAGAGAGTGCACTGGCACCACTGGGGATGAAGTGCAGTGAATCCAGAGAGTGCACTGGCACCACCGGGGATGCAGTGCAGTGAGTCCAGAGAGTGCACTGGCACCACTGGGGATGCAGTGCAGTGAGTCCAGTGAGTGCACTGGCACCACTGGGGATACAGTGCAGTGAGTCCAGAGAGTGCACTGGCAACACTGGGGATGCAGTGCAGTGAGTCCAGAGAGTTCACTGGCACCACTGGGGATGCACTTCAGTGACTACAGAGAGTGCACTGGCACCACTGGGGATACAGTGCAGTGAGTCCTGAGAGTGCTCTGGCACCACTGGGGTTGCAGTGCAGTGAGTCCAGAGAGTGCTCTGGCACCACTGGGGATGCAGTGCAGTGAGTCCAGAGAATGCACTGGCACCACTGGGGATGCAGTGCAGTGAGTCCAGAGAGTGCACTGGCACCACTGGGGATGCACTTCAGTGACTACAGAGAGTGCACTGGCACCACTAGGGATGCAGTGCAGTGAGTCCAGAGAGTGCTCTGGCACCACTGGGGATGCAGTGCAGTGAGTCCAGAGAGTGCACTGGCACCACTGGGGATGCAGTGCAGTGAGTCCAGAGAGTGCACTGGCACCACTGGGGATGCAGTGCAGTGAGTCCAGAGAGTTCACTGGCACCACTGGGGATGCAGTGCAGTGAGTCCAGTGAGTGTACTGGAACCACTGGGGATGCACTGCAGTGAGCCCAGAGAGTGCACTGGCACCACTTGGGATGCGGTGCAGTGAGTCCAGAGAGTGCACTGGCACCACTGGGGATGCAGTGCAGTGAGTCCAGAGAGTGCACTAGCACCACTGGGGATGCAGTGCAGTGAATCCTGTTAGTACACTGGCACCACCGGGGATGCAATGCATTGAGTCCAGAGAACTCACTGGCACCACTGGGGATGCACTGCAGTGAGTCCAGAGAGTGCACTGGCACCACCGGGGATGCAGTACAGTGAGTCCAGTGAATGCACTGGAACCACTGGGGATGCAGTGCAGTGACTCGAGAGAGTGCACTGGCACCACTGGGGATGCAGTGCAGTGAGTCCAGAGAGTACACTGGCACAACTGGGGATGCACTGCAATGAGTCCAGAGAGTGCACTGGCACCACTGGGGATGCAGTGCAGTGAGTCCAGAGAGTGCACTGGCAGCACTGGTGATGCAGTACTGTGAGTCCAGTGAGTGCACTGGCTCCACTGGGCCTGCAGTGCAGTGAGTCCAGAGAGTGCACTGGCACCACTGGGGATGCGGTGCAGTAAGTCCAGAGAGTGCACTGGCACCACTGGGGATGCAGTGCAGTGACTCGAGAGAGTGCACTGGCACCACTGGGGATGCAGTGCAGTGAGTCCAGAGAGTACACTGGCACAACTGGGGATGCACTGCAGTGAGTCCAGAGAGTGCACTGGCACCACTGGGGATGCAGTGCAGTGAGTCCAGAGAGTGCACTGGCACCACCGGGGATGCAGTGCAGTGAGTCCAGAGAGTGCTCTGGCACCACTGGGGATGCACTGCAGTGAGTCCAGAGAGTGCACTGGCACTACTGGGGATGCAGTGCAGTGAGTCCAGAGAATGCACTGGCACCACTGGGGATGCAGTGCAGTGAGTCCAGAGAGTTCACCGGCACCACTGGGGATGCAGTGCAGTGAGTCCAGAGAGTGCACTGGCACCACTGGGGCTTCAGTGCAGTGAGTCCAGAGAGTGCACTGGCACCACTGGGGATGCAGTGCAGTGAGTCCAGAGAGTGCACTGGCACCACTGGGGATGTAGTGCAGTGAGTCCAGAGAGTGCACTGGCACCACTGGGGATGCAGTGCAGTGAGTCCAGAGAGTGCACTGGCACCACTGGGGATGCAGTGCAGTGAGTCCAGAGAGTGCACTAGCACCACTGGGGATACACTGCAGTGAGTCCAGAGAGTGCACTGGCACCACTGGGGATGCACTACAGTGAGATCAGAGATTGCACTGGCACCACAGGGGATACAGTGCAGTGAGTCCAGAGAGTGCACTGGCACCACTGGGGATGCACTGCAGTGAGTCCAGAGAGTGCACTGGCACCACTGGGGATGCACTGCAGTGAGTCCAGAGAGTGCTCTGGCACCACTGGGGATGCAGTGCAGTGAGTCCAGAGAGTGCACTGGCACCACTGGGGATGCAGTGCAGTGAGTCCAGAGAGTGCACTAGCACCACTGGGGATGCAGTGCATTGAGTCCAGAGAGTGCACTGGCACCACTGGTGATGCAGTCCAGTGAGTCCAGTGAATGCACTGGCACCACTGGGGATGCTGTGCAGTGAGTGCAGAGAGTGCACTGGCACCACCTGTGATGCAGTACAGTGTGTCCAGTGAGTGCACTGGCACCACTGGGGATGCAGTGCTGTGACTCCGGAGAGCGCACTGGCACCACTGGGGATGCAGTGCAGTCAGTCCAGTGAGTACACTGGCACCACTGGGGATGCAGTGCAGTGAGTCCAGAGAGTGCACTGGCACCACTGGGGATGCAGTGCAGTGAGTCCAGAGAGTGCACTGGCACCACTGGGGATGTGTCCAGAGAGTCCAGTGAGTGCACTGGCACCACTGGGGATGCAGTGCAGTCAGTGCAGTGAGTGCATTGGCACCACTGTGGGTGCAGTACAGTGAGTCCAGAGAGTACACTGGCACCACTGGGGATGCACTGCCGTGAGTCCAGAGAGTGCTTTGGCACCACTGGGGATGCAGTGCAGTGAGTCCAGAGAGTGCACTGGCACCACTGGGGATGCACTGCAGTGACTCCAGAGAGTGCACTGGCACCACTGGGGATGCATTGCAGAGAGTCCAGAGAGTGCACTGTCACCAATGGGGACGCAGTACAGTGAGTCCAGAGAGTGCACTGGCACCACTGGGGATGCAGTGCAGTGAGTCCAGAGAGTGCACTGGCACCACTGGGGATGCAGTGCAGTGAGTCCAGAGAGTGCACTGGCACCACTGGTGATGTAGTGCAGTGTGTCCAGAGAGTGCACTGGCACCACTGGGGATGCACTGCAGTGAGCCCAGAGAGTGCACTGGCACCACTGGAGATGCAGTCCTGTGTGTCCAGTGAATGCACTGGCAGCACTGGGGATGCAGTGCAGTGAGTCCAGAGAGTGCACTGGCAGCACTGGTGATGCAGTATAGTGAGTCCAGAGAGTGCACTGGCACCACTGGGGATGCAGTGCAGTGAGTCCAGAGAGTGCTTTGCCACCACTGGGGATGCACTGCAGTGAGTCCAGAGAGTGCACTGGCACCACTGGGGATGCGGTGCCGGGAGTCCAGAGAGTGCTTTACCACCACTGGGGATGCACTGCAGTGAGTCCAGAGAGTGCACTGGCACCACTGAGAATGCACTTCAGTGAGTCCAGAGAGTGCACTGGCACCACTGGGGATGCAGTTCAGTGAGTCCAGAGAGTGCACTGGCACCACTGGGGATGCACTGCATTGAGTCCAGAGAGTGCACTGGCACCACTGGGGATGCGGTGCAGTAAGTCCAGAGAGTGCACTGGCACCACTGGGGATGTAGTACAGTGACTCGAGAGAGTGCACTGGCACCACTGGGGATGCACTGCAGTGAGCCCAGAGAGTACACTGGCACCACTGGTGATGCAGTGCAGTGAGTCCAGAGAGTGCACTGGCACCACTGGGGATGCAGTGCAGTGAGTCCAGAGAGTGCACTGGCACCACTGGGGATGCAGTGCAGTGAGTCCAGAGAGTGCACTGGCACCACTGGGGATGTAGTGCAGTGAGTCCAGAGAGTGCACTGGCACCACTGGGGATGCAGTGCAGTGAGTCCAGAGAGTGCACTGGCACCACTGGGGATGCACTGCAGTGAGTCCAGAGAGTGCACTGGCACCACTGGGGATACACTGCAGTGAGTCCAGAGAGTGCACTGGCACCACTGGGGATGCACTACAGTGAGATCAGAGATTGCACTGGCACCACAGGGGATACAGTGCAGTGAGTCCAGAGAGTGCACTGGCACCACTGGGGATGCACTGCAGTGAGTCCAGAGAGTGCACTGGCACCACTGGGGATGCACTGCAGTGAGTCCAGAGAGTGCTCTGGCACCACTGGGGATGCAGTGCAGTGAGTCCAGAGAGTGCACTGGCACCACTGGGGATGCAGTGCAGTGAGTCCAGAGAGTGCACTAGCACCACTGGGGATGCAGTGCATTGAGTCCAGAGAGTGCACTGGCACCACTGGTGATGCAGTCCAGTGAGTCCAGTGAATGCACTGGCACCACTGGGGATGCTGTGCAGTGAGTGCAGAGAGTGCACTGGCACCACCTGTGATGCAGTACAGTGTGTCCAGTGAGTGCACTGGCACCACTGGGGATGCAGTGCTGTGACTCCGGAGAGCGCACTGGCACCACTGGGGATGCAGTGCAGTCAGTCCAGTGAGTACACTGGCACCACTGGGGATGCAGTGCAGTGAGTCCAGAGAGTGCACTGGCACCACTGGGGGTGCAGTGCAGTGAGTCCAGAGAGTGCACTGGCACCACTGGGGATGTGTCCAGAGAGTCCAGTGAGTGCACTGGCACCACTGGGGATGCAGTGCAGTCAGTGCAGTGAGTGCATTGGCACCACTGTGGGTGCAGTACAGTGAGTCCAGAGAGTACACTGGCACCACTGGGGATGCACTGCCGTGAGTCCAGAGAGTGCTTTGGCACCACTGGGGATGCAGTGCAGTGAGTCCAGAGAGTGCACTGGCACCACTGGGGATGCACTGCAGTGACTCCAGAGAGTGCACTGGCACCACTGGGGATGCATTGCAGAGAGTCCAGAGAGTGCACTGTCACCAATGGGGACGCAGTACAGTGAGTCCAGAGAGTGCACTGGCACCACTGGGGATGCAGTGCAGTGAGTCCAGAGAGTGCACTGGCACCACTGGGGATGCAGTGCAGTGAGTCCAGAGAGTGCACTGGCACCACTGGTGATGTAGTGCAGTGTGTCCAGAGAGTGCACTGGCACCACTGGGGATGCACTGCAGTGAGCCCAGAGAGTGCACTGGCACCACTGGAGATGCAGTCCTGTGTGTCCAGTGAATGCACTGGCAGCACTGGGGATGCAGTGCAGTGAGTCCAGAGAGTGCACTGGCAGCACTGGTGATGCAGTATAGTGAGTCCAGAGAGTGCACTGGCACCACTGGGGATGCAGTGCAGTGAGTCCAGAGAGTGCTTTGCCACCACTGGGGATGCACTGCAGTGAGTCCAGAGAGTGCACTGGCACCACTGGGGATGCGGTGCCGGGAGTCCAGAGAGTGCTTTACCACCACTGGGGATGCACTGCAGTGAGTCCAGAGAGTGCACTGGCACCACTGAGAATGCACTTCAGTGAGTCCAGAGAGTGCACTGGCACCACTGGGGATGCAGTGCAGTGAGTCCAGAGAGTGCACTAGCACCACTGGGGAATGCAGTGCAGTGAGTCCAGAGAGTGCACTGGCACCACTGGGGATGCACTGCAGTGAGTCCAGAGAGTGCACTGGCACCACTGGGGATGCAGTGCAGTGAGTCCAGAGAGTGCACTGGCACCAATGGGGATGCAGTGCAGTGAGTCCAGAGAGTGCACTGGCACTACTGGGGATGCACTGCAGTGAGTCCAGAGAGTGCACTGGCAACACTGGGGATGCAGTACAGTGAGTGCACACAGTGCACTAGCACCACTGGGGATGCAGTGCAGTGAGACCAGAGAGTGCACTGGCACCACTGGGGATGCACTGCAGTGAGTCCAGAGAGAGCACTGGCACCACTTGGGATGCGGTGCAGTGAGTCCAGAGAGTGCACTGGCACCACTGGGGATGCAGTGCAGTGAGTCCAGAGAGTGCACTGGCACCAGTGGGGATGCACTGCAGTGAGTCCAGTGAGTGCACTGGCTCCACTGGGAATGCAGTGCAGTGAGTCCAGAGAGTGCACTGGCACCACTGGGGATGCAGTTCAGTGAGTCCAGAGAGTGCACTGGCACCACTGGGGATGCACTGCATTGAGTCCAGAGAGTGCACTGGCACCACTGGGGATGCGGTGCAGTAAGTCCAGAGAGTGCACTGGCACCACTGGGGATGTAGTGCAGTGACTCGAGAGAGTGCACTGGCACCACTGGGGATGCACTGCAGTGAGCCCAGAGAGTACACTGGCACCACTGGTGATGCAGTGCAGTGAGTCCAGAGAGTGCACTGGCACCACTGGGGATGCAGTGCAGTGAGTCCAGAGAGTGCACTGGCAGCACCGGGGATGCAGTGCAGTGAGTCCAGAGAGTGCTCTGGCACCACTGGGGATGCACTGCAGTGAGTCCAGAGAGTGCACTGGAACCACTGGGGATGCAGTGCAGTGAGTCCAGAGAATGCACTGGCACCACTGGGGATGCAGTGCAGTGAGTCCAGAGAGTTCACTGGCACCACTGGGGATGCAGTGCAGTGAGTCCAGAGAGTGCACTGGCACCACTGGGGATGCACTGCAGTGAGTCCAGAGAGTGCACTGGCACCACTGGTGATGCAGTTTAGTGAGTCCAGAGAGTGCGCTGGCACCACTGGGGATGCAGTGCAGTGAGTCCAGTGAGTGTACTGGCACCACTGGGGATGCAGTGCAGTGAGTCGAGAGAGTGCAGTGGCACCACTGGGGATGCACTGCAGTGAGTCCAGAGAGTGCACTGGCACCACTGGGGATGCAGTGCAGTGAGTCCAGAGAGTGCACTGGCACCACTGGGGATGCAGTGCGGTGAGTCCAGAGAGTGCACTGGCACCACTGGGGATGCAGTGCAGTGAGTCCAGAGAGTGCACTGGCACCACTGGGGATGCAGTGCAGTGAGTCCAGAGAGTGCACTGGCACCACTGGGGATGCAGTGCAGTGAGTCCAGAGAGTGCACTGGCACCACTGGGGATGCAGTGCAGTGAGTCCTGAGAGTGCACTGGCACCACTGGTGATGTAGTGCAGTGTGTCCAGAGAGTGCACTGGCACCACTGGGGATGCAGTGCAGTGAGTCCAGAGAGTGCACTGGCACCACTGGGGATGCAGTGCAGTGAGTCCAGAGAGTGCACTGGCACCACTGGGGATGTAGTACAGTGAGTCCAGAGAGTGCACTGGCACCACTGGGGATGCAGTGCAGTGAGTCCAGAGAGTGCACTGGCACCACTGGGGATGCAGTGCAGTGAGTCCAGAGAGTGCACTAGCACCACTGGGGATACACTGCAGTGAGTCCAGAGAGTGCACTGGCACCACTGGGGATGCACTACAGTGAGATCAGAGATTGCACTGGCACCACAGGGAATACAGTGCAGTGAGTCTAGAGAGTGCACTGGCACCACTGGGGATGCACTGCAGTGAGTCCAGAGAGTGCACTGGCACCACTGGGGATGCACTGCAGTGAGTCCAGAGAGTGCTCTGGCACCACTGGGGATGCAGTGCAGTGAGTCCAGAGAGTGCACTGGCACCACTGGGGATGCAGTGCAGTGAGTCCAGAGAGTACTAGCACCACTGTGGATGCAGTGCATTGAGTCCAGAGAGTGCACTGGCACCACTGGTGATGCAGTCCAGTGAGTCCAGTGAATGCACTGGCACCACTGGGGATGCTGTGCAGTGAGTGCAGAGAGTGCACTGGCACCACCTGTGATGCAGTACAGTGTGTCCAGTGAGTGCACTGGCACCACTGGGGATGCAGTGCTGTGACTCCGGAGAGCGCACTGGCACCACTGGGGATGCAGTGCAGTCAGTCCAGTGAGTACACTGGCACCACTGGGGATGCAGTGCAGTGAGTCCAGAGAGTGCACTGGCACCACTGGGGATGCAGTGCAGTGAGTCCAGAGAGTGCACTGGCACCACTGGGGATGTGTCCAGTGAGTCCAGTGAGTGCACTGGCACCACTGGGGATGCAGTGCAGTCAGTGCAGTGAGTGCATTGGCACCACTGTGGGTGCAGTACAGTGAGTCCAGAGAGTACACTGGCACCACTGGGGATGCACTGCAGTGAGTCCAGAGAGTGCTTTGGCACCACTGGGGATGCACTGCAGTGACTCCAGAGAGTGCACTGGCACCACTGGGGATGCATTGCAGAGAGTCCAGAGAGTGCACTGTCACCAATGGGGACGCAGTACAGTGAGTCCAGAGAGTGCACTGGCACCACTGGGGATGCAGTGCAGTGAGTCCAGAGAGTGCACTGGCACCACTGGGGATGCAGTGCAGTGAGTCCAGAGAGTGCACTGGCACCACTGGTGATGTAGTGCAGTGTGTCCAGAGAGTGCACTGGCACCACTGGGGATGCACTGCAGTGAGCCCAGAGAGTGCACTAGCACCACTGGAGATGCAGTCCTGTGTGTCCAGTGAATGCACTGGCAGCACTGGGGATGCAGTGCAGTGAGTCCAGAGAGTGCACTAGCAGCACTGGTGATGCAGTATAGTGAGTCCAGAGAGTGCACTGGCACCACTGGGGATGCAGTGCAGTGAGTCCAGAGAGTGCTTTGCCACCACTGGGGATGCACTGCAGTGAGTCCAGAGAGTGCACTGGCACCACTGGGGATGCGGTGCCGGGAGTCCAGAGAGTGCTTTGCCACCACTGGGGATGCACTGCAGTGAGTCCAGAGAGTGCACTGGCACCACTGAGAATGCACTTCAGTGAGTCCAGAGAGTGCACTGGCACCACTGGGGATGCAGTGCAGTGAGTCCAGAGAGTGCACTAGCACCACTGGGGAATGCAGTGCAGTGAGTCCAGAGAGTGCACTGGCACCACTGGGGATGCACTGCAGTGAGTCCAGAGAGTGCACTGGCACCACTGGGGATGCAGTGCAGTGAGTCCAGAGAGTGCACTGGCACCACTGGGGATGCAGTGCAGTGAGTCCAGAGAGTGCACTGGCACCACTGGGGATGCAGTGCAGTGAGTCCAGAGAGTGCACTGGCACCACTGGGGATGCAGTACAGTGAGTGCACACAGTGCACTAGCACCACTGGGGATGCAGTGCAGTGAGACCAGAGAGTGCACTGGCACCACTGGGGATGCACTGCAGTGAGTCCAGAGAGAGCACTGGCACCACTTGGGATGCGGTGCAGTGAGTCCAGAGAGTGCACTGGCACCACTGGGGATGCAGTGCAGTGAGTCCAGAGAGTGCACTGGCACCAGTGGGGATGCACTGCAGTGAGTCCAGTGAGTGCACTGGCTCCACTGGGAATGCAGTGCAGTGAGTCCAGAGAGTGCACTGGCACCACTGGGGATGCAGTTCAGTGAGTCCAGAGAGTGCACTGGCACCACTGGGGATGCACTGCATTGAGTCCAGAGAGTGCACTGGCACCACTGAGAATGCACTTAAGTGAGTCCAGAGAGTGCACTGGCACCACTGGGTATGCACTGCAGTGAGTCCAGAGAGTGCACTGGCACCACTGGGGATGCACTGCAGTGAGTCCAGAGAGTGCACTGGCACCACTGGAGATGCAGTACAGTGAGTCCAGTGAATGCACTGGCAGCACTGGGGTTGCAGTGCAGTGAGTCCAGAGAGTGCACTGGCACCACTGGTGATGCAGTTTAGTGAGTCCAGAGAGTGAACTGGCACCACTGGGGATGCAGTGCAGTGAGTCCACTGAGTGTACTGGCACCACTGGGGATGCAGTGCAGTGAGTCCAGAGAGTGTACTGGCACCACTGAGAATGCACTTCAGTGAGTCCAGAGATTGCACTGGCACCACTGGGGATGCAGTGCAGTGAGTCCAGAGAGTGCAGTGGCACCACTGGGGATGCACTGCAGTGAGTCCAGAGAGTGCACTGGCACCACTGGTGATGCAGTTTAGTGAGTCCAGAGAGTGCGCTGGCACCACTGGGGATGCAGTGCAGTGAGTCCAGTGAGTGTACTGGCACCACTGGGGATGCAGTGCAGTGAGTCGAGAGAGTGCAGTGGCACCACTGGGGATGCACTGCAGTGAGTCCAGAGAGTGCACTGGCACCACTGGGGATGCAGTGCAGTGAGTCCAGAGAGTGCACTGGCACCACTGGGGATGCAGTGCGGTGAGTCCAGAGAGTGCACTGGCACCACTGGGGATGCAGTGCAGTGAGTCCAGAGAGTGCACTGGCACCACTGGGGATGCACTGCAGTGAGTCCAGAGAGTGCTTTGGCACCACTGGGGATGCAGTGCAGTGAGTCCAGAGAGTGCACTGGCACCACTGGGGAAGCAGTGCAGTGAGTCCAGAGAGTGCACTGGCACCACTGGGGATGCAGTGCAGTGAGTCCAGAGAGTGCACTGGCACCACTGGCGATGTAGTGCAGTGTGTCCAGAGAGTGCACTGGCACCACTGGGGATGCAGTGCAGTGAGTCCAGAGAGTGCACTGGCACCACTGGGGATGCAGTGCAGTGAGTCCAGAGAGTGCACTGACACCACTGGGGATGCAGTGCAGTGAGTCCAAAGACTTCACTGGCACCACTGGGGATGCAGTGCAGTGAGTCCAGAGAGTGCACTGGCACCACAGGGGATGCAGTGAAGTGAGTGCAGAGAGTGCACTGGCACCACTGGGGATGCACTACAGTGAGTCCAGTGAATGCACTGGAACCACTGGGGATGCAGTGCAGTGAGTCCAGAGAGTGCACTAGCACCACTGGGGATGCAGTGCAGTGAGTCCAGTGAATGCACTTGAACCACTGGGGATGCAGTGCAGTGAGTCCAGAGAGTGCACTGGCACCACTGGGGATGCAGTGCAGTGAATCCTGTTAGTACACTGGCACCACTGGGGATGCAGTGCAGTGAGTCCAGAGAGCTCCCTGGCACCACTGGGGATGCACTGCAGTGAGTCCAGAGAGTGCACAGGCACCACTGAGGATGCACTTCAGTGAGTCCAGAGAGTGCACTGGCACCACTGGAGATGCAGTACAGTGAGTCCAGTGAATGCACTGAAACCACTGGGGATGCAGTGCAGTGAGTCCAGAGAGTGCACTGGCAGCACTGGTGATGCAGTACAGTGAGTCCAGTGAATGCACTGGAACCACTGGGGATGCAGTGCAGTGAGTCCAGAGAGTGCACTGGCACCACTGGAGATGCAGTACAGTGAGTCCAGTGAATGCACTGGAACCACTGGGGATGCAGTGCAGTGAGTCCAGAGAGTGCACTGGCACCACTGGGGATGCAGTGCTGTGACTCCGGAGAGCGCACTGGCACCACTGGGGATGCAGTGCAGTCAGTCCAGTGAGTACACTGGCACCACTGGGGATGCAGTGCAGTGAGTCCAGAGAGTGCACTGGCACCACTGGGGATGCAGTGCAGTGAGTCCAGAGAGTGCACTGGCACCACTGGGGATGTGTCCAGTGAGTCCAGTGAGTGCACTGGCACCACTGGGGATGCAGTGCAGTCAGTGCAGTGAGTGCATTGGCACCACTGTGGGTGCAGTACAGTGAGTCCAGAGAGTACACTGGCACCACTGGGGATGCACTGCAGTGAGTCCAGAGAGTGCTTTGGCACCACTGGGGATGCACTGCAGTGACTCCAGAGAGTGCACTGGCACCACTGGGGATGCATTGCAGAGAGTCCAGAGAGTGCACTGTCACCAATGGGGACGCAGTACAGTGAGTCCAGAGAGTGCACTGGCACCACTGGGGATGCAGTGCAGTGAGTCCAGAGAGTGCACTGGCACCACTGGGGATGCAGTGCAGTGAGTCCAGAGAGTGCACTGGCACCACTGGTGATGTAGTGCAGTGTGTCCAGAGAGTGCACTGGCACCACTGGGGATGCACTGCAGTGAGCCTAGAGAGTGCACTAGCACCACTGGAGATGCAGTCCTGTGTGTCCAGTGAATGCACTGGCAGCACTGGGGATGCAGTGCAGTGAGTCCAGAGAGTGCACTAGCAGCACTGGTGATGCAGTATAGTGAGTCCAGAGAGTGCACTGGCACCACTGGGGATGCAGTGCAGTGAGTCCAGAGAGTGCTTTGCCACCACTGGGGATGCACTGCAGTGAGTCCAGAGAGTGCACTGGCACCACTGGGGATGCGGTGCCGGGAGTCCAGAGAGTGCTTTGCCACCACTGGGGATGCACTGCAGTGAGTCCAGAGAGTGCACTGGCACCACTGAGAATGCACTTCAGTGAGTCCAGAGAGTGCACTGGCACCACTGGGGATGCAGTGCAGTGAGTCCAGAGAGTGCACTAGCACCACTGGGGAATGCAGTGCAGTGAGTCCAGAGAGTGCACTGGCACCACTGGGGATGCACTGCAGTGAGTCCAGAGAGTGCACTGGCACCACTGGGGATGCAGTGCAGTGAGTCCAGAGAGTGCACTGGCACCACTGGGGATGCAGTGCAGTGAGTCCAGAGAGTGCACTGGCACCACTGGGGATGCAGTGCAGTGAGTCCAGAGAGTGCACTGGCACCACTGGGGATGCAGTACAGTGAGTGCACACAGTGCACTAGCACCACTGGGGATGCAGTGCAGTGAGACCAGAGAGTGCACTGGCACCACTGGGGATGCACTGCAGTGAGTCCAGAGAGAGCACTGGCACCACTTGGGATGCGGTGCAGTGAGTCCAGAGAGTGCACTGGCACCACTGGGGATGCAGTGCAGTGAGTCCAGAGAGTGCACTGGCACCAGTGGGGATGCACTGCAGTGAGTCCAGTGAGTGCACTGGCTCCACTGGGAATGCAGTGCAGTGAGTCCAGAGAGTGCACTGGCACCACTGGGGATGCAGTTCAGTGAGTCCAGAGAGTGCACTGGCACCACTGGGGATGCACTGCATTGAGTCCAGAGAGTGCACTGGCACCACTGAGAATGCACTTAAGTGAGTCCAGAGAGTGCACTGGCACCACTGGGTATGCACTGCAGTGAGTCCAGAGAGTGCACTGGCACCACTGGGGATGCACTGCAGTGAGTCCAGAGAGTGCACTGGCACCACTGGAGATGCAGTACAGTGAGTCCAGTGAATGCACTGGCAGCACTGGGGTTGCAGTGCAGTGAGTCCAGAGAGTGCACTGGCACCACTGGTGATGCAGTTTAGTGAGTCCAGAGAGTGCACTGGCACCACTGGGGATGCAGTGCAGTGAGTCCACTGAGTGTACTGGCACCACTGGGGATGCAGTGCAGTGAGTCCAGAGAGTGTACTGGCACCACTGAGAATGCACTTCAGTGAGTCCAGAGATTGCACTGGCACCACTGGGGATGCAGTGCAGTGAGTCCAGAGAGTGCAGTGGCACCACTGGGGATGCACTGCAGTGAGTCCAGAGAGTGCACTGGCACCACTGGTGATGCAGTTTAGTGAGTCCAGAGAGTGCGCTGGCACCACTGGGGATGCAGTGCAGTGAGTCCAGTGAGTGTACTGGCACCACTGGGGATGCAGTGCAGTGAGTCGAGAGAGTGCAGTGGCACCACTGGGGATGCACTGCAGTGAGTCCAGAGAGTGCACTGGCACCACTGGGGATGCAGTGCAGTGAGTCCAGAGAGTGCACTGGCACCACTGGGGATGCAGTGCGGTGAGTCCAGAGAGTGCACTGGCACCACTGGGGATGCAGTGCAGTGAGTCCAGAGAGTGCACTGGCACCACTGGGGATGCACTGCAGTGAGTCCAGAGAGTGCTTTGGCACCACTGGGGATGCAGTGCAGTGAGTCCAAAGAGTGCACTGGCACCACTGGGGAAGCAGTGCAGTGAGTCCAGAGAGTGCACTGGCACCACTGGGGATGCAGTGCAGTGAGTCCAGAGAGTGCACTGGCACCACTGGCGATGTAGTGCAGTGTGTCCAGAGAGTGCACTGGCACCACTGGGGATGCAGTGCAGTGAGTCCAGAGAGTGCACTGGCACCACTGGGGATGCAGTGCAGTGAGTCCAGAGAGTGCACTGACACCACTGGGGATGCAGTGCAGTGAGTCCAAAGACTTCACTGGCACCACTGGGGATGCAGTGCAGTGAGTCCAGAGAGTGCACTGGCACCACAGGGGATGCAGTGAAGTGAGTGCAGAGAGTGCACTGGCACCACTGGGGATGCACTACAGTGAGTCCAGTGAATGCACTGGAACCACTGGGGATGCAGTGCAGTGAGTCCAGAGAGTGCACTAGCACCACTGGGGATGCAGTGCAGTGAGTCCAGTGAATGCACTTGAACCACTGGGGATGCAGTGCAGTGAGTCCAGAGAGTGCACTGGCACCACTGGGGATGCAGTGCAGTGAATCCTGTTAGTACACTGGCACCACTGGGGATGCAGTGCAGTGAGTCCAGAGAGCTCCCTGGCACCACTGGGGATGCACTGCAGTGAGTCCAGAGAGTGCACAGGCACCACTGAGAATGCACTTCAGTGAGTCCAGAGAGTGCACTGGCACCACTGGAGATGCAGTACAGTGAGTCCAGTGAATGCACTGAAACCACTGGGGATGCAGTGCAGTGAGTCCAGAGAGTGCACTGGCAGCACTGGTGATGCAGTACAGTGAGTCCAGTGAATGCACTGGAACCACTGGGGATGCAGTGCAGTGAGTCCAGAGAGTGCACTGGCACCACTGGAGATGCAGTACAGTGAGTCCAGTGAATGCACTGGAACCACTGGGGATGCAGTGCAGTGAGTCCAGAGAGTGCACTAGCACCACTGGGGATGCAGTGCAGTGAATCCTGTTAGTACACTGGCACCACTGGGGATGCAGTGCAGTGAGTCCAGAGAGCTCCCTGGCACCACTGGTGATGCAGTGCAGTGAGTCCAGAGAGTGCACTGGCACCACTGGAGGTGCAGTACAGTGAGTCCAGTGAATGCACTGGAACCACTGGGGATGCAGTGCAGTGAGTCCAGAGAGTGCACTGGCAGCACTGGTGATGCAGTACTGTGAGTCCAGTGAGTGCACTGGCTCCACTGGACCTGCAGTTCACTGAGTCCAGAGAGTGCACTGGCACCACTGGGGATGCAGTGCAGTGAGTCCAGAGAGTGCACTGGCACCACTGGGGATGTAGTGCAGTGACTCGAGAGAGTGCACTGGCACCACTGGGGATGCAGTGCAGTGAGTCCAGAGAGTACACTGGCACCACTGGTGATGCAGTGCAGTGAGTCCAGAGAGTGCTCTGGCACCACTGGGGATGCAGTGCAGTGAGTCCAGAGAGTGCACTGGCACCACCTGTGATGCAGTGCAGTGAGTCCAGAGCGTGCACTGGCACCACTGGGGCTGCAGTGCAGTGAGTCCAGAGAGTGCACTGGCACCACTGGGGATGCACTGCAGTGAGTCCAGAGAGTGCACGGGCTCCACTGGGGATGCAGTGCAGTGAGTCCAGAGAGTGCACTGGCACCACTTGTGATGCAGTGCAGTGAGTCCAGTGAGTGCACTGGCACCACTGGGGATGCAGTGCAGTGAGTCCAGAGAGTGCACTGGCACCACTGGGGATGCACTGCAGTGACTCCAGAGATTGCACTGGCACCACAGGGGATACAGTGCAGTGAGTCCAAAGACTTCACTGGCACCACTGGAGATGCAGTGCAGTGAGTCCAGAGAGTGCACTGGCACCACTGGGGATGCAGTGAAGTGAGTGCAGAGAGTGCACTGGCACCACTGGGGATGCAGTGCAGTGAGTCCAGAGAGTGCACTGGCACCAGTGGGGATGCAGTGCAGTGAGTCCAGAGAGTGCACTGGCACCACTGGGGATGCAGTGCAGTGAGTCCAGAGAGTGCACTGGCACCACTGGGGATGCAGTGCAGTGAGTCCAGTGAGTGTACTGGAACCACTGGGGATGCACTGCAGTGAGCCCAGAGAGTGCACTGGCACCACTTGGGATGCGGTGCAGTGAGTCCCGAGAGTGCACTGGCACCACTGGGGATGCAGTGCAGTGAGTCCAGAGAGTGCACTAGCACCACTGGGGATGCAGTGCAGTGAATCCTGTTAGTACACTGGCACCACTGGGGATGCAGTGCAGTGAGTCCAGAGAGCTCACTGGCACCACTGGGGATGCACTGCAGTGAGTCCAGAGAGTGCACTGGAACCACCGGGGATGCAGTACAGTGAGTCCAGTGAATGCACTGGAACCACTGGGGATGCAGTGCAGTGAGTCCAGAGAGTGCACTGGCAGCACTGGTGATGCAGTACTGTGAGTCCAGTGAGTGCACTGGCTCCACTGGGCCTGCAGTGCAGTGAGTCCAGAGAGTGCACTGGCACCACTGGGGATGCGGTGCAGTAAGTCCAGAGAGTGCACTGGCACCACTGGGGATGTAGTGCAGTGACTCGAGAGAGTGCACTGGCACCACTGGGGATGCACTGCAGTGAGCCCAGAGAGTACACTGGCACCACTGGTGATGCAGTGCAGTGAGTCCAGAGAGTGCACTGGCACCACTGGGGATGCAGTGCAGTGAGTCCAGAGAGTGCACTGGCAGCACCGGGGATGCAGTGCAGTGAGTCCAGAGAGTGCTCTGGCACCACTGGGGATGCACTGCAGTGAGTCCAGAGAGTGCACTGGAACCACTGGGGATGCAGTGCAGTGAGTCCAGAGAATGCACTGGCACCACTGGGGATGCAGTGCAGTGAGTCCAGAGAGTTCACTGGCACCACTGGGGATGCAGTGCAGTGAGTCCAGAGAGTGCACTGGCACCACTGGGGCTTCAGTGCAGTGAGTCCAGAGAGTGCACTGGCACCACTGGGGATGCACTGCAGTGAGTCCAGAGAGTGCACTGGCACCACTGGTGATGCAGTTTAGTGAGTCCAGAGAGTGCACTGGCACCACTGGGGATGCAGTGCAGTGAGTCCAGAGAGTGTACTGGCACCACTGAGAATGCACTTCAGTGAGTCCAGAGATTGCACTGGCACCACTGGGGATGCAGTGCAGTGAGTCCAGAGAGTGCAGTGGCACCACTGGGGATGCACTGCAGTGAGTCCAGAGAGTGCACTGGCACCACTGGTGATGCAGTTTAGTGAGTCCAGAGAGTGCGCTGGCACCACTGGGGATGCAGTGCAGTGAGTCCAGTGAGTGTACTGGCACCACTGGGGATGCAGTGCAGGGAGTCGAGAGAGTGCAGTGGCACCACTGGGGATGCACTGCAGTGAGTCCAGAGAGTGCACTGGCACCACTGGGGATGCAGTGCAGTGAGTCCAGAGAGTGCACTGGCACCACTGGGGATGCAGCGCGGTGAGTCCAGAGAGTGCACTGGCACCACTGGGGATGCAGTGCAGTGAGTCCAGAGAGTGCACTGGCACCACTGGGGATGCACTGCAGTGAGTCCAGAGAGTGCTTTGGCACCACTGGGGATGCAGTGCAGTGAGTCCAGAGAGTGCACTGGCACCACTGGGGATGCAGTGCAGTGAGTCCAGAGAGTGCACTGGCACCACTGGGGATGCAGTGCAGTGAGTCCAGAGAGTGCACTGGCACCACTGGTGATGTAGTGCAGTGTGTCCAGAGAGTGCACTGGCACCACTGGGGATGCAGTGCAGTGAGTCCAGAGAGTGCACTGGCACCACTGGGGATGCAGTGCAGTGAGTCCAGAGAGTGCACTGACACCACTGGGGATGCACTGCAGTGAGTCCAAAGACTTCACTGGCACCACTGGGGATGCAGTGCAGTGAGTCCAGAGAGTGCACTGGCACCACAGGGGATGCAGTGAAGTGAGTGCAGAGAGTGCACTGGCACCACTGGGGATGCACTACAGTGAGTCCAGTGAATGCACTGGAACCACTGGGGATGCAGTGCAGTGAGTCCAGAGAGTGCACTAGCACCACTGGGGATGCAGTGCAGTGAGTCCAGTGAATGCACTTGAACCACTGGGGATGCAGTGCAGTGAGTCCAGAGAGTGCACTGGCACCACTGGGGATGCAGTGCAGTGAATCCTGTTAGTACACTGGCACCACTGGGGATGCAGTGCAGTGAGTCCAGAGAGCTCCCTGGCACCACTGGGGATGCACTGCAGTGAGTCCAGAGAGTGCACAGGCACCACTGAGAATGCACTTCAGTGAGTCCAGAGAGTGCACTGGCACCACTGGAGATGCAGTTCAGTGAGTCCAGTGAATGCACTGAAACCACTGGGGATGCAGTGCAGTGAGTCCAGAGAGTGCACTGGCAGCACTGGTGATGCAGTACAGTGAGTCCAGTGAATGCACTGGAACCACTGGGGATGCAGTGCAGTGAGTCCAGAGAGTGCACTGGCACCACTGGAGATGCAGTACAGTGAGTCCAGTGAATGCACTGGAACCACTGGGGATGCAGTGCAGTGAGTCCAGAGAGTGCACTAGCACCACTGGGGATGCAGTGCAGTGAATCCTGTTAGTACACTGGCACCACTGGGGATGCAGTGCAGTGAGTCCAGAGAGCTCCCTGGCACCACTGGTGATGCACTGCAGTGAGTCCAGAGAGTGCACTGGCACCACTGGAGGTGCAGTACAGTGAGTCCAGTGAATGCACTGGAACCACTGGGGATGCAGTGCAGTGAGTCCAGAGAGTGCACTGGCAGCACTGGTGATGCAGTACTGTGAGTCCAGTGAGTGCACTGGCTCCACTGGACCTGCAGTTCACTGAGTCCAGAGAGTGCACTGGCACCACTGGGGATGCAGTGCAGTGAGTCCAGAGAGTGCACTGGCACCACTGGGGATGTAGTGCAGTGACTCGAGAGAGTGCACTGGCACCACTGGGGATGCAGTGCAGTGAGTCCAGAGAGTACACTGGCACCACTGGTGATGCAGTGCAGTGAGTCCAGAGAGTGCACTGGCACCACTGGGGATGAAGTGCAGTGAGTCCAGAGAGTGCACTGGCACCACCGGGGATGCAGTGCAGTGAGTCCAGAGAGTGCACTGGCACCACTGGGGATGCAGTGCAGTGAGTCCAGAGAGTGCACTGGCACCACTGGGGATACAGTGCAGTGAGTCCAGAGAATGCACTGGCACCACTGGGGATGCAGTGCAGTGAGTCCAGAGAGTTCACTGGCACCACTGGGGATGCACTTCAGTGACTACAGAGAGTGCACTGGCACCACTGGGGATACAGTGCAGTGAGTCCTGAGAGTGCTCTGGCACCACTGGGGATGCAGTGCAGTGAGTCCAGAGAGTGCTCAGGCACCACTGGGGATGCAGTGCAGTGAGTCCAGAGAGTGCACTGGCACCACTGGGGATGCAGTGCAGTGAGTCCAGAGAGTGCACTGGCACCACTGGGGATGCACTTCAGTGACTACAGAGAGTGCACTGGCACCACTGGGGATGCAGTGCAGTGAGTCCAGAGAGTGCTCTGGCACCACTGGGGATGCAGTGCAGTGAGTCCAGAGAGTGCACTGGCACCACTGGGGATGCAGTGCAGTGAGTCCAGAGAGTGCACTGGCACCACCTGTGATGCAGTGCAGTGAGTCCAGAGCGTGCACTGGCACCACTGGGGCTGCAGTGCAGTGAGTCCAGAGAGTGCACTGGCACCACTGGGGATGCAGTGCAGTGAGTCCAGAGAGTGCACTGGCACCACTGGGGATGTAGTGCAGTGACTCGAGAGAGTGCACTGGCACCACTGGGGATGCAGTGCAGTGAGTCCAGAGAGTACACTGGCACCACTGGTGATGCAGTGCAGTGAGTCCAGAGAGTGCACTGGCACCACTGGGGATGAAGTGCAGTGAGTCCAGAGAGTGCACTGGCACCACCGGGGATGCAGTGCAGTGAGTCCAGAGAGTGCACTGGCACCACTGGGGATGCAGTGCAGTGAGTCCAGAGAGTGCACTGGCACCACTGGGGATACAGTGCAGTGAGTCCAGAGAATGCACTGGCACCACTGGGGATGCAGTGCAGTGAGTCCAGAGAGTTCACTGGCACCACTGGGAATGCACTTCAGTGACTACAGAGAGTGCACTGGCACCACTGGGGATACAGTGCAGTGAGTCCTGAGAGTGCTCTGGCACCACTTTGGATGCAGTGCAGTGAGTCCAGAGAGTGCTCTGGCACCACTGGGGATGCAGTGCAGTGAGTCCAGAGAGTGCACTGGCACCACTGGGGATGCAGTGCAGTGAGTCCAGAGAGTGCACTGGCACCACTGGGGATGCACTGCAGTGAGTCCAGAGAGTGCACGGGCTCCACTGGGGATGCAGTGCAGTGAGTCCAGAGAGTGCACTGGCACCACTTGTGATGCAGTGCAGTGAGTCCAGTGAGTGCACTGGCACCACTGGGGATGCAGTGCAGTGAGTCCAGAGAGTGCACTGGCACCACTGGGGATGCACTGCAGTGACTCCAGAGATTGCACTGGCACCACAGGGGATACAGTGCAGTGAGTCCAAAGACTTCACTGGCACCACTGGAGATGCAGTGCAGTGAGTCCAGAGAGTGCACTGGCACCACTGGGGATGCAGTGAAGTGAGTGCAGAGAGTGCACTGGCACCACTGGGGATGCAGTGCAGTGAGTCCAGAGAGTGCACTGGCACCAGTGGGGATGCAGTGCAGTGAGTCCAGAGAGTGCACTGGCACCACTGGGGATGCAGTGCAGTGAGTCCAGAGAGTGCACTGGCACCACTGGGGATGCACTGCAGTGAGTCCAGTGAGTGTACTGGAACCACTGGGGATGCACTGCAGTGAGCCCAGAGAGTGCACTGGCACCACTTGGGATGCGGTGCAGTGAGTCCAGAGAGTGCACTGGCAGCACTGGGGTTGCAGTGCAGTGAGTCCAGAGAGTGCACTAGCACCACTGGGGATGCAGTGCAGTGAATCCTGTTAGTACACTGGCACCACTGGGGATGCAGTGCAGTGAGTCCAGAGAGCTCACTGGCACCACTGGGGATGCACTGCAGTGAGTCCAGAGAGTGCACTGGAACCACCGGGGATGCAGTACAGTGAGTCCAGTGAATGCACTGGAACCACTGGGGATGCAGTGCAGTGAGTCCAGAGAGTGCACTGGCAGCACTGGTGATGCAGTACTGTGAGTCCAGTGAGTGCACTGGCTCCACTGGGCCTGCAGTGCAGTGAGTCCAGAGAGTGCACTGGCACCACTGGGGATGCGGTGCAGTAAGTCCAGAGAGTGCACTGGCACCACTGGGGATGTAGTGCAGTGACTCGAGAGAGTGCACTGGCACCACTGGGGATGCACTGCAGTGAGTCCAGAGAGTACACTGGCACCACTGGTGATGCAGTGCAGTGAGTCCAGAGAGTGCACTGGCACCACTGGGGATGCAGTGCAGTGAGTCCAGAGAGTGCACTGGCAGCACCGGGGATGCAGTGCAGTGAGTCCAGAGAGTGCTCTGGCACCACTGGGGATGCACTGCAGTGAGTCCAGAGAGTGCACTGGAACCACTGGGGATGCAGTGCAGTGAGTCCAGAGAATGCACTGGCACCACTGGGGATGCAGTGCAGTGAGTCCAGAGAGTTCACTGGCACCACTGGGGATGCAGTGCAGTGAGTCCAGAGAGTGCACTGGCACCACTGGGGCTTCAGTGCAGTGAGTCCAGAGAGTGCACTGGCACCACTGGGGATGCACTGCAGTGAGTCCACAGAGTACACTGGCACCACTGGGGATGTAGTACAGTGAGTCCAGAGAGTGCACTGGCACCACTGGGGATGCAGTGCAGTGAGTCCAGAGAGTGCAATGGCACCACTGGGGATGCAGTGCAGTGAGTCCAGAGAGTGCACTAGCACCACTGGGGATGCACTGCAGTGAGTCCAGAGAGTGCACTGGCACCACTGGGGATGCACTACAGTGAGATCAGGGATTGCACTGGCACCACAGGGGATACAGTGCAGTGAGTCCAGAGGGTGCACTGGCACCACTGGGGATGCAGTGCAGTGAGTCCAGAGAGTGCACTGGCACCAGTGGGGATGCAGTGCAGTGAGTCCAGAGAGTGCTCTGGCACCACTGGGGATGCAGTGCAGTGAGTCCAGAGAGTGCACTGGCACCACTGGGGATGCAGTGCAGTGAGTCCAGAGAGTGCACTAGCACCACTGGGGATGCAGTGCATTGAGTCCAGAGAGTGCACTGGCACCACTGGTGATGCAGTCCAGTGAGTCCAGTGAATGCACTGGCACCACTGGGGATGCTGTGCAGTGAGTGGAGAGAGTGCACTGGCACCACCTGTGATGCAGTACAGTGTGTCCAGTGAGTGCACTGGCACCACTGGGGATGCAGTGCTGTGACTCCGGAGAGCGCACTGGCACCACTGGGGATGCAGTTCAGTCAGTCCAGTGAGTACACTGGCACCACTGGGGATGTGTCCAGTGAGTCCAGTGAGTGCACTGGCACCACTGGGGATGCAGTGCAGTCAGTGCAATGAGTGCATTGGCACCACTGTGGGTGCAGTACAGTGAGTCCAGAGAGTACACTGGCACCACTGGGGATGCACTGCAGTGAGTCCAGAGAGTGCTTTGGCACCACTGGGGATGCAGTGCAGTGAGTCCAGAGAGTGCACTGGCACCACTGGGGATGCAGTGCAGTGAGTCCAGAGAGTGCACTGGCACCACTGGGGATGCATTGCAGAGAGTCCAGAGAGTACACTGTCACCAATAGGGACGCAGTACAGTGAGTCCACAGAGTGCACTGGCACCACTGGGGATGCAGTGCAGTGAGTCCAGAGAGTGCACTGGCACCACTGGGGATGTAGTGCAGTGTGTCCAGAGAGTGCACTGGCACCACTGGGGATGCAGTCCTGTGTGTCCAGTGAATGCACTGGCAGCACTGGGGATGCAGTGCAGTGAGTCCAGAGAGTGCACTGGCAGCACTGGTGATGCAGTATAGTGAGTCCAGAGAGTGCACTGGCACCACTGGGGATGCAGTGCAGTGAGTCCAGAGAGTGCACTGGCACCACTGGGGATGCACTGCAGTGAGACCAGAGAGTGCACTGGCACCACTCAGGGTGCAGTACAGTGAGTCCAGAGAGTGCACTGGCACCACTGGGGATGCAGTGCAGTGACTCGAGATAGTGCACTTGCACCACTGGGGATGCAGTGCAGTGAGTCCAGAGAGTGCACTGGCACCACTGGGGATGCAGTTCAGTGAGTCCAGAGAGTGCACTGGCACCACTGGGGATGCACTGCATTGAGTCCAGAGAGTGCACTGGCACCACTGAGAATGCACTTAAGTGAGTCCAGAGAGTGCACTGGCACAACTGGGTATGCACTGCAGTGAGTCCAGAGAGTGCACTGGCACCACTGGGGATGCACTGCAGTGAGCCCAGAGAGTGCACTGGCACCACTGGAGATGCAGTACAGTGAGTCCAGTGAATGCACTGGCAGCACTGGGGTTGCAGTGCAGTGAGTCCAGAGAGTGCACTGGCACCACTGGTGATGCAGTTTAGTGAGTCCAGAGAGTGCACTGGCACCACTGGGGATGCAGTGCAGTGAGTCCACTGAGTGTACTGGCACCACTGGGGATGCACTGCAGTGAGTCCAGAGAGTGTACTGGCACCACTGAGAATGCACTTCAGTGAGTCCAGAGATTGCACTGGCACCACTGGGGATGCAGTGCAGTGAGTCCAGAGAGTGCAGTGGCACCACTTGGGATGCGGTGCAGTGAGTCCAGAGAGTGCACTGGCACCACTGGGGATGCAGTGCAGTGAGTCCAGAGAGTGCACTGGCACCACTGGGGATGCAGTGCAGTGAGTCCAGAGTGTGCACTGGCACCACTGGGGATGCAGTGCAGTGAGTCCAGAGAGTGCACTGGCACCACTGGGGATGCACTGCAGTGAGTCCAGAGAGTGCTTTGGCACCACTGGGGATGCAGTGCAGTGAGTCCAGAGAGTGCACTGGCACCACTGGGGATGCAGTGCAGTGAGTCCAGAGTGCACTGGCACCACTGGTGATGCAGTTTAGTGAGTCCAGAGAGTGCGCTGGCACCACTGGGGATGCAGTGCAGTGAGTCCAGTGAGTGTACTGGCACCACTGGGGATGCACTGCAGTGAGTCCAGAGAGTGCAGTGGCACCACTGGGGATGCACTGCAGTGAGTCCAGAGAGTGCACTGGCACCACTGGGGATGCAGTGCAGTGAGTCCAGAGAGTGCACTGACACCACTGGGGATGCAGTGCGGTGAGTCCAGAGAGTGCACTGGCACCACTGGGGATGCAGTGCAGTGAGTCCAGAGAGTGCACTGGCACCACTGGGGATGCACTGCAGTGAGTCCAGAGAGTGCTTTGGCACCACTGGGGATGCAGTGCAGTGAGTCCAGAGAGTGCACTGGCACCACTGGAGATGCAGTACAGTGAGTCCAGTGAATGCACTGGAACCACTGGGGATGCAGTGCAGTGAGTCCAGAGAGTGCACTGGCAGCACTGGTGATGCAGTACAGTGAGTCCAGTGAATGCACTGGAACCACTGGGGATGCAGTGCAGTGAGTCCAGAGAGTGCACTAGCACCACGGGGGATGCAGTGCAGTGAGTCCAGTGAATGCACTGCAACCACTGGGGATGCAGTGCAGTGAGTCCAGAGAGTGCACTGGCACCACTGGGGATGCAGTGCAGTGAATCCTCTTAGTACACTGGCACCACTGGGGATGCAGTGCAGTGAGTCCAGAGAGCTCCCTGGCACCACTGGGGATGCACTGCAGTGAGTCCAGAGAGTGCACTGGCACCACTGAGAATGCACTTCAGTGAGTCCAGAGAGTGCACTGGCACCACTGGAGATGCAGTACAGTGAGTCCAGTGAATGCACTGAAACCACTGGGGATGCAGTGCAGTGAGTCCAGAGAGTGCACTGGCAGCACTGGTGATGCAGTACAGTGAGTCCAGTGAATGCACTGGAACCACTGGGGATGCAGTGCAGTGAGTCCAGAGAGTGCACTGGCACCACTGGAGATGCAGTACAGTGAGTCCAGTGAATGCACTGGAACCACTGGGGATGCAGTGCAGTGAGTCCAGAGAGTGCACTAGCACCACTGGGGATGCAGTGCAGTGAATCCTGTTAGTACACTGGCACCACTGGGGATTTAGTGCAGTGAGTCCAGAGAGCTCCCTGGCACCACTGGTGATGCACTGCAGGGAGTCCAGAGAGTGCACTGGCACCACTGGAGGTGCAGTACAGTGAGTCCAGTGAATGCACTGGAACCACTGGGGATGGAGTGCAGTGAGTCCAGAGAGTGCACTGGCAGCACTGGTGATGCAGTACTGTGAGTCCAGTGAGTGCACAGGCTCCACTGGGCCTGCAGTTCACTGAGTCCAGAGAGTGCACTGGCACCACTGGGGATGCAGTGCAGTGAGTCCAGAGAGTGCACTGGCACCACTGGGGATGTGGTGCAGTGACTCGAGAGAGTGCACTGGCACCACTGGGGATGCAGTGCAGTGAGTCCAGAGAGTGCACTGGCACCACTGGGGATGAAGTGCAGTGAATCCAGAGAGTGCACTGGCACCACCGGGGATGCAGTGCAGTGAGTCCAGAGAGTGCACTGGCACCACTGGGGATGCAGTTCAGTGAGTCCAGTGAGTGCACTGGCACCACTGGGGATACAGTGCAGTGAGTCCAGAGAGTGCACTGGCAACACTGGGGATGCAGTGCAGTGAGTCCAGAGAGTTCACTGGCACCACTGGGGATGCACTTCAGTGACTACAGAGAGTGCACTGGCACCACTGGGGATACAGTGCAGTGAGTCCTCAGAGTGCTCTGGCACCACTGGGGTTGCAGTGCAGTGAGTCCAGAGAGTGCTATGGCACCACTGGGGATGCAGTGCAGTGAGTCCAGAGAATGCACTGGCACCACTGGGGATGCAGTGCAGTGAGTCCAGAGAGTGCACTGGCACCACTGGGGATGCAGTGCAGTGAGTCCAGAGAGTGCACTGGCACCACTGGGGATGCAGTGCAGTGAGTCCAGAGAGTGCTCTGGCACCACTGGGGATGCAGTGCAGTGAGTCCAGAGAGTGCACTGGCACCACTGGGGATGCAGTGCAGTGAGTCCAGAGAGTGCACTGGCACCACTGGGGATGCAGTGCAGTGAGTCCAGAGAGTGCACTGGCACCACTGGGGATGCAGTGCAGTGAGTCCAGTGAGTGTACTGGAACCACTGGGGATGCACTGCAGTGAGCCCAGAGAGTGCACTGGCACCACTTGGGATGCGGTGCAGTGAGTCCAGAGAGTGCACTGGCACCACTGGGGATGCAGTGCAGTGAGTCCAGAGAGTGCACTGGCACCACTGGGGATGCAGTGCAGTGAATCCTGTTAGTACACTGGCACCACTGGGGATGCAGTGCATTGAGTCCAGAGAGCTCACTGGCACCACTGGGGATGCACTGCAGTGAGTCCAGAGAGTGCACTGGCACCACCGGGGATGCAGTACAGTGAGTCCATTGAATGCACTGGAACCACTGGGGATGCAGTGCAGTGAGTCCAGAGAGTGCACTGGCAGCACTGGTTATGCAGTACTGTGAGTCCAGTGAGTGCACTGGCTCCACTGGGCCTGCAGTGCAGTGAGTCCAGAGAGTGCACTGGCACCACTGGGGATGCGGTGCAGTAAGTCCAGAGAGTGCACTGGCACCACTGGGGATGCAGTGCAGTGACTCGAGAGAGTGCACTGGCACCACTGGGGATGCAGTGAAATGAGTCCAGAGAGTACACTGGCACAACTGGGGATGCACTGCAGTGAGTCCAGAGAGTGCACTGGCACCACTGGGGATGCAGTGCAGTGAGTCCAGAGAGTGCACTGGCACCACCGGGGATGCAGTGCAGTGAGTCCAGAGAGTGCTCTGGCACCACTGGGGATGCACTGCAGTGAGTCCAGAGAGTGCACTGGCACTACTGGGGATGCAGTGCAGTGAGTCCAGAGAATGCACTGGCACCACTGGGGATGCAGTGCAGTGAGTCCAGAGAGTGCACTGGCACCACTGGGGATGTAGTACAGTGAGTCCAGAGAGTGCACTGGCACCACTGGGGATGCAGTGCAGTGAGTCCAGAGAGTGCACTGGCACCACTGGGGATGCAGTGCAGTGAGTCCAGAGAGTGCACTAGCACCACTGGGGATACACTGCAGTGAGTCCAGAGAGTGCACTGGCACCACTGGGGATGCACTACAGTGAGATCAGAGATTGCACTGGCACCACAGGGGATACAGTGCAGTGAGTCCAGAGAGTGCACTGGCACCACTGGGGATGCAGTGCAGTGAGTCCAGAGAGTGCACTGGCACCACTGGGGATGTAGTACAGTGAGTCCAGAGAGTGCTCTGGCACCACTGGGGATGCAGTGCAGTGAGTCCAGAGAGTGCACTGGCACCACTGGGGATGCAGTGCAGTGAGTCCAGAGAGTGCACTAGCACCACTGGGGATGCAGTGCATTGAGTCCAGAGAGTGCACTGGCACCACTGGTGATGCAGTCCAGTGAGTCCAGTGAATGCACTGGCACCACTGGGGATGCTGTGCAGTGAGTGCAGAGAGTGCACTGGCACCACCTGTGATGCAGTACAGTGTGTCCAGTGAGTGCACTGGCACCACTGGGGATGCAGTGCTGTGACTCCGGAGAGCGCACTGGCACCACTGGGGATGCAGTGCAGTCAGTCCAGTGAGTACACTGGCACCACTGGGGATGCAGTGCAGTGAGTCCAGAGAGTGCACTGGCACCACTGGGGATGCAGTGCAGTGAGTCCAGAGAGTGCACTGGCACCACTGGGGATGTGTCCAGTGAGTCCAGTGAGTGCACTGGCACCACTGGGGATGCAGTGCAGTCAGTGCAGTGAGTGCATTGGCACCACTGTGGGTGCAGTACAGTGAGTCCAGAGAGTACACTGGCACCACTGGGGATGCACTGCAGTGAGTCCAGAGAGTGCTTTGGCACCACTGGGGATGCAGTGCAGTGAGTCCAGAGAGTGCACTGGCACCACTGGGGATGCACTGCAGTGACTCCAGAGAGTGCACTGGCACCACTGGGGATGCATTGCAGAGAGTCCAGAGAGTGCACTGTCACCAATGGGGACGCAGTACAGTGAGTCCAGAGAGTGCACTGGCACCACTGGGGATGCAGTGCAGTGAGTCCAGAGAGTGCACTGGCACCACTGGGGATGCAGTGCAGTGAGTCCAGAGAGTGCACTGGCACCACTGGTGATGTAGTGCAGTGTGTCCAGAGAGTGCACTGGCACCACTGGGGATGCACTGCAGTGAGCCCAGAGAGTGCACTGGCACCACTGGAGATGCAGTCCTGTGTGTCCAGTGAATGCACTGGCAGCACTGGGGATGCAGTGCAGTGAGTCCAGAGAGTGCACTGGCACCACTGGGGATGCAGTGCAGTGAGTCCAGAGAGTGCTTTGCCACCACTGGGGATGCAGTGCAGTGAGTCCAGAGAGTGCACTGGCACCACTGGGGATGCGGTGCCGGGAGTCCAGAGAGTGCTTTGCCACCACTGGGGATGCACTGCAGTGAGTCCAGAGAGTGCACTGGCACCACTGAGAATGCACTTCAGTGAGTCCAGAGAGTGCACTGGCACCACTGGGGATGCAGTGCAGTGAGTCCAGAGAGTGCACTAGCACCACTGGGGAATGCAGTGCAGTGAGTCCAGAGAGTGCACTGGCACCACTGGGGATGCACTGCAGTGAGTCCAGAGAGTGCACTGGCACCACTGGGGATGCAGTGCAGTGAGTCCAGAGAGTGCACTGGCACCAATGGGGATGCAGTGCAGTGAGTCCAGAGAGTGCACTGGCACCACTGGGGATGCACTGCAGTGAGTCCAGAGAGTGCACTGGCACCACTGGGGATGCAGTACAGTGAGTGCACACAGTGCACTAGCACCACTGGGGATGCAGTTCAGTGAGACCAGAGAGTGCACTGGCACCACTGGGGATGCACTGCAGTGAGTCCAGAGAGAGCACTGGCACCACTTGGGATGCGGTGCAGTGAGTCCAGAGAGTGCACTGGCACCACTGGGGATGCAGTGCAGTGAGTCCAGAGAGTGCACTGGCACCAGTGGGGATGCACTGCAGTGAGTCCAGTGAGTGCACTGGCTCCACTGGGAATGCAGTGCAGTGAGTCCAGAGAGTGCACTGGCACCACTGGGGATGCAGTTCAGTGAGTCCAGAGAGTGCACTGGCACCACTGGGGATGCACTGCATTGAGTCCAGAGAGTGCACTGGCACCACTGAGAATGCACTTAAGTGAGTCCAGAGAGTGCACTGGCACCACGGGGTATGCAGTGCAGTGAGTCCAGAGAGTGCACTGGCACCACTGGGGATGCACTGCAGTGAGCCCAGAGAGTGCATTGGCACCACTGGAGATGCAGTACAGTGAGTCCAGTGAATGCACTGGCAGCACTGGGGTTGCAGTGCAGTGAGTCCAGAGAGTGCACTGGCACCACTGGGGATGCACTGCAGTGAGCCCAGAGAGTGCACTGGCACCACTGAGAATGCACTTCAGTGAGTCCAGAGAGTGCACTGGCACCACTGGAGATGCAGTACAGTGAGTCCAGTGAATGCACTGGAACCACTGGGGATGCAGTGCAGTGAGTCCAGAGAGTGCACTGGCAGCACTGGTGATGCAGTACAGTGAGTCCAGTGAATGCACTGGAACCACTGGGGATGCAGTGCAGTGAGTCCAGAGAGTGCACTAGCACCACGGGGGATGCAGTGCAGTGAGTCCAGTGAATGCACTGCAACCACTGGGGATGCAGTGCAGTGAGTCCAGAGAGTGCACTGGCACCACTGGGGATGCACTGCAGTGAATCCTCTTAGTACACTGGCACCACTGGGGATGCAGTGCAGTGAGTCCAGAGAGCTCCCTGGCACCACTGGGGATGCACTGCAGTGAGTCCAGAGAGTGCACTGGCACCACTGAGAATGCACTTCAGTGAGTCCAGAGAGTGCACTGGCACCACTGGAGATGCAGTACAGTGAGTCCAGTGAATGCACTGAAACCACTGGGGATGCAGTGCAGTGAGTCCAGAGAGTGCACTGGCAGCACTGGTGATGCAGTACAGTGAGTCCAGTGAATGCACTGGAACCACTGGGGATGCAGTGCAGTGAGTCCAGAGAGTGCACTGGCACCACTGGAGATGCAGTACAGTGAGTCCAGTGAATGCACTGGAACCACTGGGGATGCAGTGCAGTGAGTCCAGAGAGTGCACTAGCACCACTGGGGATGCAGTGCAGTGAATCCTGTTAGTACACTGGCACCACTGGGGATTTAGTGCAGTGAGTCCAGAGAGCTCCCTGGCACCACTGGTGATGCACTGCAGGGAGTCCAGAGAGTGCACTGGCACCACTGGAGGTGCAGTACAGTGAGTCCAGTGAATGCACTGGAACCACTGGGGATGGAGTGCAGTGAGTCCAGAGAGTGCACTGGCAGCACTGGTGATGCAGTACTGTGAGTCCAGTGAGTGCACAGGCTCCACTGGGCCTGCAGTTCACTGAGTCCAGAGAGTGCACTGGCACCACTGGGGATGCAGTGCAGTGAGTCCAGAGAGTGCACTGGCACCACTGGGGATGTGGTGCAGTGACTCGAGAGAGTGCACTGGCACCACTGGGGATGCAGTGCAGTGAGTCCAGAGAGTGCACTGGCACCACTGGGGATGAAGTGCAGTGAATCCAGAGAGTGCACTGGCACCACCGGGGATGCAGTGCAGTGAGTCCAGAGAGTGCACTGGCACCACTGGGGATGCAGTTCAGTGAGTCCAGTGAGTGCACTGGCACCACTGGGGATACAGTGCAGTGAGTCCAGAGAGTGCACTGGCAACACTGGGGATGCAGTGCAGTGAGTCCAGAGAGTTCACTGGCACCACTGGGGATGCACTTCAGTGACTACAGAGAGTGCACTGGCACCACTGGGGATACAGTGCAGTGAGTCCTCAGAGTGCTCTGGCACCACTGGGGTTGCAGTGCAGTGAGTCCAGAGAGTGCTATGGCACCACTGGGGATGCAGTGCAGTGAGTCCAGAGAATGCACTGGCACCACTGGGGATGCAGTGCAGTGAGTCCAGAGAGTGCACTGGCACCACTGGGGATGCACTTCAGTGACTACAGAGAGTGCACTGGCACCACTGGGGATGCAGTGCAGTGAGTCCAGAGAGTGCTCTGGCACCACTGGGGATGCAGTGCAGTGAGTCCAGAGAGTGCACTGGCACCACTGGGGATGCAGTGCAGTGAGTCCAGAGAGTGCACTGGCACCACTGGGGATGCAGTGCAGTGAGTCCAGAGAGTGCACTGGCACCACTGGGGATGCAGTGCAGTGAGTCCAGTGAGTGTACTGGAACCACTGGGGATGCACTGCAGTGAGCCCAGAGAGTGCACTGGCACCACTGGGGATGCGGTGCAGTGAGTCCAGAGAGTGCACTGGCACCACTGGGGATGCAGTGCAGTGAGTCCAGAGAGTGCACTAGCACCACTGGGGATGCAGTGCAGTGAATCCTGTTAGTACACTGGCACCACTGGGGATGCAGTGCATTGAGTCCAGAGAGCTCACTGGCACCACTGGGGATGCACTGCAGTGAGTCCAGAGAGTGCACTGGCACCACCGGGGATGCAGTACAGTGAGTCCAGTGAATGCACTGGAACCACTGGGGATGCAGTGCAGTGAGTCCAGAGAGTGCACTGGCAGCACTGGTTATGCAGTACTGTGAGTCCAGTGAGTGCACTGGCTCCACTGGGCCTGCAGTGCAGTGAGTCCAGAGAGTGCACTGGCACCACTGGGGATGCGGTGCAGTAAGTCCAGAGAGTGCACTGGCACCACTGGGGATGCAGTGCAGTGACTCGAGAGAGTGCACTGGCACCACTGGGGATGCAGTGAAATGAGTCCAGAGAGTACACTGGCACAACTGGGGATGCACTGCAGTGAGTCCAGAGAGTGCACTGGCACCACTGGGGATGCAGTGCAGTGAGTCCAGAGACTTCACTGGCACCACCGGGGATGCAGTGCAGTGAGTCCAGAGAGTGCTCTGGCACCACTGGGGATGCACTGCAGTGAGTCCAGAGAGTGCACTGGCACTACTGGGGATGCAGTGCAGTGAGTCCAGAGAATGCACTGGCACCACTGGGGATGCAGTGCAGTGAGTCCAGAGAGTGCACTGGCACCACTGGGGATGTAGTACAGTGAGTCCAGAGAGTGCACTGGCACCACTGGGGATGCAGTGCAGTGAGTCCAGAGAGTGCACTGGCACCACTGGGGATGCAGTGCAGTGAGTCCAGAGAGTGCACTAGCACCACTGGGGATACACTGCAGTGAGTCCAGAGAGTGCACTGGCACCACTGGGGATGCACTACAGTGAGATCAGAGATTGCACTGGCACCACAGGGGATACAGTGCAGTGAGTCCAGAGAGTGCACTGGCACCACTGGGGATGCACTGCAGTGAGTCCAGAGAGTGCACTGGCACCACTGGGGATGCACTGCAGTGAGTCCAGAGAGTGCTCTGGCACCACTGGGGATGCAGTGCAGTGAGTCCAGAGAGTGCACTGGCACCACTGGGGATGCAGTGCAGTGAGTCCAGAGAGTGCACTAGCACCACTGGGGATGCAGTGCATTGAGTCCAGAGAGTGCACTGGCACCACTGGTGATGCAGTCCAGTGAGTCCAGTGAATGCACTGGCACCACTGGGGATGCTGTGCAGTGAGTGCAGAGAGTGCACTGGCACCACCTGTGATGCAGTACAGTGTGTCCAGTGAGTGCACTGGCACCACTGGGGATGCAGTGCTGTGACTCCGGAGAGCGCACTGGCACCACTGGGGATGCAGTGCAGTCAGTCCAGTGAGTACACTGGCACCACTGGGGATGCAGTGCAGTGAGTCCAGAGAGTGCACTGGCACCACTGGGGATGCAGTGCAGTGAGTCCAGAGAGTGCACTGGCACCACTGGGGATGTGTCCAGTGAGTCCAGTGAGTGCACTGGCACCACTGGGGATGCAGTGCAGTCAGTGCAGTGAGTGCATTGGCACCACTGTGGGTGCAGTACAGTGAGTCCAGAGAGTACATTGGCACCACTGGGGATGCAGTGCAGTGAGTCCAGAGAGTGCTTTGGCACCACTGGGGATGCAGTGCAGTGAGTCCAGAGAGTGCACTGGCACCACTGGGGATGCACTGCAGTGACTCCAGAGAGTGCACTGGCACCACTGGGGATGCATTGCAGAGAGTCCAGAGAGTGCACTGTCACCAATGGGGACGCAGTACAGTGAGTCCAGAGAGTGCACTGGCACCACTGGGGATGCAGTGCAGTGAGTCCAGAGAGTGCACTGGCACCACTGGGGATGCAGTGCAGTGAGTCCAGAGAGTGCACTGGCACCACTGGTGATGTAGTGCAGTGTGTCCAGAGAGTGCACTGGCACCACTGGGGATGCACTGCAGTGAGCCCAGAGAGTGCACTGGCACCACTGGAGATGCAGTCCTGTGTGTCCAGTGAATGCACTGGCAGCACTGGGGATGCAGTGCAGTGAGTCCAGAGAGTGCACTGGCACCACTGGGGATGCAGTGCAGTGAGTCCAGAGAGTGCTTTGCCACCACTGGGGATGCAGTGCAGTGAGTCCAGAGAGTGCACTGGCACCACTGGGGATGCGGTGCCGGGAGTCCAGAGAGTGCTTTGCCACCACTGGGGATGCACTGCAGTGAGTCCAGAGAGTGCACTGGCACCACTGAGAATGCACTTCAGTGAGTCCAGAGAGTGCACTGGCACCACTGGGGATGCAGTGCAGTGAGTCCAGAGAGTGCACTAGCACCACTGGGGAATGCAGTGCAGTGAGTCCAGAGAGTGCACTGGCACCACTGGGGATGCACTGCAGTGAGTCCAGAGAGTGCACTGGCACCACTGGGGATGCAGTGCAGTGAGTCCAGAGAGTGCACTGGCACCAATGGGGATGCAGTGCAGTGAGTCCAGAGAGTGCACTGGCACCACTGGGGATGCACTGCAGTGAGTCCAGAGAGTGCACTGGCACCACTGGGGATGCAGTACAGTGAGTGCACACAGTGCACTGGCACCACTGGGGATGCAGTTCAGTGAGACCAGAGAGTGCACTGGCACCACTGGGGATGCACTGCAGTGAGTCCAGAGAGAGCACTGGCACCACTTGGGATGCGGTGCAGTGAGTCCAGAGAGTGCACTGGCACCACTGGGGATGCAGTGCAGTGAGTCCAGAGAGTGCACTGGCACCAGTGGGGATGCACTGCAGTGAGTCCAGTGAGTGCACTGGCTCCACTGGGAATGCAGTGCAGTGAGTCCAGAGAGTGCACTGGCACCACTGGGGATGCAGTTCAGTGAGTCCAGAGAGTGCACTGGCACCACTGGGGATGCACTGCATTGAGTCCAGAGAGTGCACTGGCACCACTGAGAATGCACTTAAGTGAGTCCAGAGAGTGCACTGGCACCACTGGGTATGCACTGCAGTGAGTCCAGAGAGTGCACTGGCACCACTGGGGATGCACTGCAGTGAGCCCAGAGAGTGCACTGGCACCACTGGAGATGCAGTACAGTGAGTCCAGTGAATGCACTGGCAGCACTGGGGTTGCAGTGCAGTGAGTCCAGAGAGTGCACTGGCACCACTGGTGATGCAGTTTAGTGAGTCCAGAGAGTGCACTGGCACCACTGGGGATGCAGTGCAGTGAGTCCACTGAGTGTAGTGGCACCACTGGGGATGCAGTGCAGTGAGTCCAGAGAGTGTACTGGCACCACTGAGAATGCACTTCAGTGAGTCCAGAGATTGCACTGGCACCACTGGGGATGCAGTGCAGTGAGTCCAGAGAGTGCAGTGGCACCACTGGGGATGCACTGCAGTGAGTCCAGAGAGTGCACTGGCACCACTGGTGATGCAGTTTAGTGAGTCCAGAGAGTGCGCTGGCACCACTGGGGATGCAGTGCAGTGAGTCCAGTGAGTGTACTGGCGCCACTGGGGATGCAGTGCAGTGAGTCGAGAGAGTGCAGTGGCACCACTGGGGATGCACTGCAGTGAGTCCAGAGAGTGCACTGGCACCACTGGGGATGCAGTGCAGTGAGTCCAGAGAGTGCACTGGCACCACTGGGGATGCAGTGCGGTGAGTCCAGAGAGTGCACTGGCACCACTGGGGATGCAGTGCAGTGAGTCCAGAGAGTGCACTGGCACCACTGGGGATGCACTGCAGTGAGTCCAGAGAGTGCTTTGGCACCACTGGGGATGCAGTGCAGTGAGTCCAGAGAGTGCACTGGCACCACTGGGGATGCAGTGCAGTGAGTCCAGAGAGTGCACTGGCACCACTGGGGATGCAGTGCAGTGAGTCCAGAGAGTGCACTGGCACCACTGGTGATGTAGTGCAGTGTGTCCAGAGAGTGCACTGGCACCACTGGGGATGCAGTGCAGTGAGTCCAGAGAGTGCACTGGCACCACTGGGGATGCAGTGCAGTGAGTCCAGAGAGTGCACTGACACCACTGGGGATGCAGTGCAGTGAGTCCAAAGACTTCACTGGCACCACTGGGGATGCAGTGCAGTGAGTCCAGAGAGTGCACTGGCACCACAGGGGATGCAGTGAAGTGAGTGCAGAGAGTGCACTGGCACCACTGGGGATGCACTACAGTGAGTCCAGTGAATGCACTGGAACCACTGGGGATGCAGTGCAGTGAGTCCAGAGAGTGCACTAGCACCACTGGGGATGCAGTGCAGTGAGTCCAGTGAATGCACTTGAACCACTGGGGATGCAGTGCAGTGAGTCCAGAGAGTGCACTGGCACCACTGGGGATGCAGTGCAGTGAATCCTGTTAGTACACTGGCACCACTGGGGATGCAGTACAGTGAGTCCAGAGAGCTCCCTGGCACCACTGGGGATGCACTGCAGTGAGTCCAGAGAGTGCACAGGCACCACTGAGAATGCACTTCAGTGAGTCCAGAGAGTGCACTGGCACCACTGGAGATGCAGTACACTGAGTCCAGTGAATGCACTGAAACCACTGGGGATGCAGTGCAGTGAGTCCAGAGAGTGCACTGGCAGCACTGGGGATGCAGTACAGTGAGTCCAGTGAATGCACTGGAACCACTGGGGATGCAGTGCAGTGAGTCCAGAGAGTGCACTGGCACCACTGGAGATGCAGTACAGTGAGTCCAGTGAATGCACTGGAACCACTGGGGATGCAGTGCAGTGAGTCCAGAGAGTGCACTAGCACCACTGGGGATGCAGTGCAGTGAATCCTGTTAGTACACTGGCACCACTGGGGATGCAGTGCAGTGAGTCCAGAGAGCTCCCTGGCACCACTGGTGATGCACTGCAGTGAGTCCAGAGAGTGCACTGGCACCACTGGAGGTGCAGTACAGTGAGTCCAGTGAATGCACTGGAACCACTGGGGATGCAGTGCAGTGAGTCCAGAGAGTGCACTGGCAGCACTGGTGATGCAGTACTGTGAGTCCAGTGAATGCACTGGCTCCACTGGACCTGCAGTTCACTGAGTCCAGAGAGTGCACTGGCACCACTGGGGATGCAGTGCAGTGAGTCCAGAGAGTGCACTGGCACCACTGGGGATGTAGTGCAGTGACTCGAGAGAGTGCACTGGCACCACTGGGGATGCAGTGCAGTGAGTCCAGAGAGTACACTGGCACCACTGGTGATGCAGTGCAGTGAGTCCAGAGAGTGCACTGGCACCACTGGGGATGAAGTGCAGTGAGTCCAGAGAGTGCACTGGCACCACCGGGGATGCAGTGCAGTGAGTCCAGAGAGTGCACTGGCACCAGTGGGGATGCAGTGCAGTGAGTCCAGAGAGTGCACTGGCACCACTGGGGATACAGTGCAGTGAGTCCAGAGAATGCACTGGCACCACTGGGGATGCAGTGCAGTGAGTCCAGAGAGTTCACTGGCACCACTGGGGATGCACTTCAGTGACTACAGAGAGTGCACTGGCACCACTGGGGATACAGTGCAGTGAGTCCTGAGAGTGCTCTGGCACCACTGGGGATGCAGTGCAGTGAGTCCAGAGAGTGCTCTGGCACCACTGGGGATGCAGTGCAGTGAGTCCAGAGAGTGCACTGGCACCACTGGGGATGCAGTGCAGTGAGTCCAGAGAGTGCACTGGCACCACTGGGGATGCACTTCAGTGACTACAGAGAGTGCACTGGCACCACTGGGGATGCAGTGCAGTGAGTCCAGAGAGTGCTCTGGCACCACTGGGGATGCAGTGCAGTGAGTCCAGAGAGTGCACTGGCACCACTGGGGATGCAGTGCAGTGAGTCCAGAGAGTGCACTGGCACCACCTGTGATGCAGTGCAGTGAGTCCAGAGCGTGCACTGGCACCACTGGGGCTGCAGTGCAGTGAGTCCAGAGAGTGCACTGGCACCACTGGGGATGCACTGCAGTGAGTCCAGAGAGTGCACGGGCTCCACTGGGGATGCAGTGCAGTGAGTCCAGAGAGTGCACTGGCACCACTTGTGATGCAGTGCAGTCAGTCCAGTGAGTGCACTGGCACCACTGGGGATGCAGTGCAGTGAGTCCAGAGAGTGCACTGGCACCACTGGGGATGCACTGCAGTGACTCCAGAGATTGCACTGGCACCACAGGGGATACAGTGCAGTGAGTCCAAAGACTTCACTGGCACCACTGGAGATGCAGTGCAGTGAGTCCAGAGAGTGCACTGGCACCACTGGGGATGCAGTGAAGTGAGTGCAGAGAGTGCACTGGCACCACTGGGGATGCAGTGCAGTGAGTCCAGAGAGTGCACTGGAACCACCGGGGATGCAGTACAGTGAGTCCAGTGAATGCACTGGAACCACTGGGGATGCAGTGCAGTGAGTCCAGAGAGTGCACTGGCACCACTGGTGATGCAGTACTGTGAGTCCAGTGAGTGCACTGGCTCCACTGGGCCTGCAGTGCAGTGAGTCCAGAGAGTGCACTGGCACCACTGGGGATGCGGTGCAGTAAGTCCAGAGAGTGCACTGGCACCACTGGGGATGTAGTGCAGTGACTCGAGAGAGTGCACTGGCACCACTGGGGATGCACTGCAGTGAGTCCAGAGAGTACACTGGCACCACTGGTGATGCAGTGCAGTGAGTCCAGAGAGTGCACTGGCACCACTGGGGATGCAGTGCAGTGAGTCCAGAGAGTGCACTGGCACCACCGGGGATGCAGTGCAGTGAGTCCAGAGAGTGCTCTGGCACCACTGGGGATGCACTGCAGTGAGTCCAGAGAGTGCACTGGAACCACTGGGGATGCAGTGCAGTGAGTCCAGAGAATGCACTGGCACCACTGGGGATGCAGTGCAGTGAGTCCAGAGAGTTCACTGGCACCACTGGGGATGCAGTGCAGTGAGTCCAGAGAGTGCACTGGCACCACTGGGGCTTCAGTGCAGTGAGTCCAGAGAGTGCACTGGCACCACTGGGGATGCACTGCAGTGAGTCCACAGAGTGCACTGGCACCACTGGGGATGTAGTACAGTGAGTCCAGAGAGTGCACTGGCACCACTGGGGATGCAGTGCAGTGAGTCCAGAGAGTGCACTAGCACCACTGGGGATGCACTGCAGTGAGTCCAGAGAGTGCACTGGCACCACTGGGGATGCACTACAGTGAGATCAGAGATTGCACTGGCACCACAGGGGATACAGTGCAGTGAGTCCAGAGGGTGCACTGGCACCACTGGGGATGCAGTGCAGTGAGTCCAGAGAGTGCACTGGCACCAGTGGGGATGCAGTGCAGTGAGTCCAGAGAGTGCTCTGGCACCACTGGGGATGCAGTGCAGTGAGTCCAGAGAGTGCACTGGCACCACTGGGGATGCAGTGCAGTGAGTCCAGAGAGTGCACTAGCACCACTGGGGATGCAGTGCATTGAGTCCAGAGAGTGCACTGGCACCACTGGTGATGCAGTCCAGTGAGTCCAGTGAATGCACTGGCACCACTGGGGATGCTGTGCAGTGAGTGGAGAGAGTGCACTGGCACCACCTGTGATGCAGTACAGTGTGTCCAGTGAGTGCACTGGCACCACTGGGGATGCAGTGCTGTGACTCCGGAGAGCGCACTGGTACCACTGGGGATGCAGTGCAGTCAGTCCAGTGAGTACACTGGCACCTCTGGGGATGCAGTGCAGTGAGTCCAGAGAGTGCACTGGCACCACTGGGGATGCAGTGCAGTGAGTCCAGAGAGTGCACTGGCACCACTGGGGATGTGTCCAGTGAGTCCAGTGAGTGCACTGGCACCACTGGGGATGTAGTGCAGTCAGTGCAGTGAGTGCATTGGCACCACTGTGGGTGCAGTACAGTGAGTCCAGAGAGTACACTGGCACCACTGGGGATGCACTGCAGTGAGTCCAGAGAGTGCTTTGGCACCACTGGGGATGCAGTGCAGTGAGTCCAGAGAGTACACTGGCACCACTGGGGATGCACTGCAGTGAGTCCAGAGAGTGCTTTGGCACCACTGGGGATGCAGTGCAGTGAGTCCAGAGAGTGCACTGGCACCACTGGGGATGCAGTGCAGTGAGTCCAGAGAGTGCACTGGCACCACTGGGGATGTAGTGCAGTGTGTCCAGAGAGTGCACTGGCACCACTGGGGATGCAGTCCTGTGTGTCCAGTGAATGCACTGGCAGCACTGGGGATGCAGTGCAGTGAGTCCAGAGAGTGCACTGGCAGCACTGGTGATGCAGTATAGTGAGTCCAGAGAGTGCACTGGCACCACTGGGGATGCAGTGCAGTGAGTCCAGAGAGTGCACTGGCACCACTGGGGATGCACTGCAGTGAGACCAGAGAGTGCACTGGCACCACTCAGGGTGCAGTACAGTGAGTCCAGTGAGTGCACTGGCACCACTGGGGATGTAGTGCAGTGACTCGAGATAGTGCACTTGCACCACTGGGGATGCAGTGCAGTGAGTCCAGAGAGTGCACTGGCACCACTGGGGATGCAGTGCAGTGAGTCCAGAGAGTGCACTGGCACCACTGGGGATGCACTGCAGTGAGTCCAGAGAGTGCACTGGCACCACTGGGGATGCAGTACAGTGAGTGCACACAGTGCACTAGCACCACTGGGGATGCAGTGCAGTGAGACCAGAGAGTGCACTGGCACCACTGGGGATGCACTGCAGTGAGTCCAGAGAGAGCACTGGCACCACTTGGGATGCGGTGCAGTGAGTACAGAGAGTGCACTGGCACCACTGGGGATGCAGTGCAGTGAGTCCAGAGAGTGCACTGGCACCAGTGGGGATGCACTGCAGTGAGTCCAGTGAGTGCACTGGCTCCACTGGGAATGCAGTGCAGTGAGTCCAGAGAGTGCACTGGCACCACTGGGGATGCAGTTCAGTGAGTCCAGAGAGTGCACTGGCACCACTGGGGATGCACTGCATTGAGTCCAGAGAGTGCACTGGCACCACTGAGAATGCACTTAAGTGAGTCCAGAGAGTGCACTGGCACAACTGGGTATGCACTGCAGTGAGTCCAGAGAGTGCACTGGCACCACTGGGGATGCACTGCAGTGAGCCCAGAGAGTGCACTGGCACCACTGGAGATGCAGTACAGTGAGTCCAGTGAATGCACTGGCAGCACTGGTGTTGCAGTGCAGTGAGTCCAGAGAGTGCACTGGCACCACTGGTGATGCAGTTTAGTGAGTCCAGAGAGTGCACTGGCACCACTGGGGATGCAGTGCAGTGAGTCCACTGAGTGTACTGGCACCACTGGGGATGCACTGCAGTGAGTCCAGAGAGTGTACTGGCACCACTGAGAATGCACTTCAGTGAGTCCAGAGATTGCACTGGCACCACTGGGGATGCAGTGCAGTGAGTCCAGAGAGTGCAGTGGCACCACTTGGGATGCGGTGCAGTGAGTCCAGAGAGTGCACTGGCACCACTGGGGATGCAGTGCAGTGAGTCCAGAGAGTGCACTGGCACCACTGGGGATGCAGTGCACTGAGTCCAGAGAGTGTACTGGCACCACTGGGGATGCACTGCAGTGAGTCCAGAGAGTGCAGTGGCACCACTGGGGATGCACTGCAGTGAGTCCAAAGAGTGCACTGGCACCACTGGGGATGCAGTGCAGTGAGTCCAGAGAGTGCACTGACACTACTGGGGATGCAGTGCGGTGAGTCCAGAGAGTGCACTGGCACCACTGGGGATGCAGTGCAGTGAGTCCAGAGAGTGCACTGGCACCACTGGGGATGCACTGCAGTGAGTCCAGAGAGTGCACTGGCACCACTGGGGATGCAGTGCAGTGAGTCCAGAGAGTGCACTGGCACCACTGGGGATGCACTGCAGTGAGTCCAGAGAGTGCACTGGCACCACTGGGGATGCAGTGCAGTGAGTCCAGAGAGTGCACTGGCACCAATGGGGACGCAGTACAGTGAGTCCACAGAGTGCACTGGCACCACTGGGGATGCAGTGCAGTGAGTCCAGAGAGTGCACTGGCACCAATGGGGATGCAGTGCAGTGAGTCCAGAGAGTGCACTGGCACCACTGGTGATGTAGTGCAGTGTGTCCAGAGAGTGCACTGGCACCACTGGGGATGCACTTCAGTGAGCCCAGAGAGTGCACTGGCACCACTGGAGATGCAGTCCTGTGTGTCCAGTGAATGCACTGGCAGCACTGGGGATGCAGTGCAGTGAGTCCAGAGAGTGCACTGGCACCACTGGGGATGCAGTGCAGTGAGTCCAGAGAGTGCACTGGCACCACTGGGGATGCAGTGCAGTGAGTCCAGAGAGTGCACTGGCACCACTGGGGATGCACTGCAGTGAGTCCAGAGAGTGCACTGGCACCACTGGGGATGCAGTACAGTGAGTCCAGTGAGTGCACTGGCACCACTGGGGATGTAGTGCAGTGACTCGAGATAGTGCACTTGCACCACTGGGGATGCAGTGCAGTGAGTCCAGAGAGTGCACTGGCACCACTGGGGATGCACTGCAGTGAGTCCAGAGAGTGCACTGGCACCACAGGGGATGCAGTGCAGTGAGTCCAGAGAGTGCACTGGCACCACTGGGGATGCACTGCAGTGAGTCCAGAGAGTGCACAGGCGCCACTGGGGATGCAGTGCAGTGTGTCCAGAGAGTGCACTGGCACCACTGGGGATGCAGTGCAGTGAGTCCAGAGAGTGCACTGGCACCACTGGGGATGCACTTCAGTGAGTCCAGAGAGTGCACTGGCACCACTGGGGATGCAGTGCAGTGAGTCCAGAGAGTGCACTGGCACCACTGGGGATGCAGTACAGTGAGTCCAGAGAGTGCACTGGCACCACTGGGGATGCAGTACAGTGAGTCCAGAGAGTGCACTGGCACCACTGGGGATGCAGTGCAGTGAGTCCAGAGACTTCACTGGCACCACTGGTAATGCAGAGAAGTGAGTGCAGAGAGTGCAATGGCACCACTGGGGATGCAGTGCAGTGAGTCCAGAGAGTGCACTGGCACCACTGGGGATGCAGTGCAGTGAGTCCAGAGAGTGCACTGGCACCACCTGTGATGCAGTGCAGTGAGTCCAGAGAGTGCACTGGCACCACTGGGGATGCACTGCAGTGAATCCAGAGAGTGCACTGGCACCACTGGTGATGCAGTACAGTGAGTCCAGAGAGTGCACTGGCACCACTGGGGATGCAGTGCAGTGAGTCCAGAGAGTGCACTGGCACCACTGGGGATGCAGTGCAGTGAGTCCAGAGAGTGCACGGGCTCCACTGGGGATGCAGTGCAGTGAGTCCAGAGAGTGCACTGGCACCACTTGTGATGCAGTGCAGTGAGTCCAGTGAGTGCACTGGCACCAGTGGGCATGCAGTACAGTGAGTCCAGAGAGTGCACTGGCACCACTGGGGATGCAGTGCAGTGAGTCCAGAGAGTGCACTGGCACCACTGGGGATGCAGTGCAGTGAGTCCAGAGAGTGCACTGACACCACTGGGGATGCAGTGCAGTGAGTCCAAAGACTTCACTGGCACCACTGGGGATGCAGTGCAGTGAGTCCAGAGAGTGCACTGGCACCACAGGGGATGCAGTTAAGTGAGTGCAGAGAGTGCACTGGCACCACTGGGGATGCACTACAGTGAGTCCAGAGAGTGCACTGGCACCACTGGGGATGCAGTGCAGTGAGTCCAGAGAGTGCACTGGCACCACTGGTGATGTAGTGCAGTGTGTCCAGAGAGTGCACTGGCACCACTGGGGATGCACTGCAGTGAGCCCAGAGAGTGCACTGGCACCACTGGAGATGCAGTCCTGTGTGTCCAGTGAATGCACTGGCAGCACTGGGGATGCAGTGCAGTGAGTCCAGAGAGTGCACTGGCACCACTGGGGATGCAGTGCAGTGAGTCCAGAGAGTGCTTTGCCACCACTGGGGATGCAGTGCAGTGAGTCCAGAGAGTGCACTGGCACCACTGGGGATGCGGTGCCGGGAGTCCAGAGAGTGCTTTGCCACCACTGGGGATGCACTGCAGTGAGTCCAGAGAGTGCACTGGCACCACTGAGAATGCACTTCAGTGAGTCCAGAGAGTGCACTGGCACCACTGGGGATGCAGTGCAGTGAGTCCAGAGAGTGCACTAGCACCACTGGGGAATGCAGTGCAGTGAGTCCAGAGAGTGCACTGGCACCACTGGGGATGCACTGCAGTGAGTCCAGAGAGTGCACTGGCACCACTGGGGATGCAGTGCAGTGAGTCCAGAGAGTGCACTGGCACCAATGGGGATGCAGTGCAGTGAGTCCAGAGAGTGCACTGGCACCACTGGGGATGCACTGCAGTGAGTCCAGAGAGTGCACTGGCACCACTGGGGATGCAGTACAGTGAGTGCACACAGTGCACTAGCACCACTGGGGATGCAGTTCAGTGAGACCAGAGAGTGCACTGGCACCACTGGGGATGCACTGCAGTGAGTCCAGAGAGAGCACTGGCACCACTTGGGATGCGGTGCAGTGAGTCCAGAGAGTGCACTGGCACCACTGGGGATGCAGTGCAGTGAGTCCAGAGAGTGCACTGGCACCAGTGGGGATGCACTGCAGTGAGTCCAGTGAGTGCACTGGCTCCACTGGGAATGCAGTGCAGTGAGTCCAGAGAGTGCACTGGCACCACTGGGGATGCAGTTCAGTGAGTCCAGAGAGTGCACTGGCACCACTGGGGATGCACTGCATTGAGTCCAGAGAGTGCACTGGCACCACTGAGAATGCACTTAAGTGAGTCCAGAGAGTGCACTGGCACCACTGGGTATGCACTGCAGTGAGTCCAGAGAGTGCACTGGCACCACTGGGGATGCACTGCAGTGAGCCCAGAGAGTGCACTGGCACCACTGGAGATGCAGTACAGTGAGTCCAGTGAATGCACTGGCAGCACTGGGGTTGCAGTGCAGTGAGTCCAGAGAGTGCACTGGCACCACTGGTGATGCAGTTTAGTGAGTCCAGAGAGTGCACTGGCACCACTGGGGATGCAGTGCAGTGAGTCCACTGAGTGTAGTGGCACCACTGGGGATGCAGTGCAGTGAGTCCAGAGAGTGTACTGGCACCACTGAGAATGCACTTCAGTGAGTCCAGAGATTGCACTGGCACCACTGGGGATGCAGTGCAGTGAGTCCAGAGAGTGCAGTGGCACCACTGGGGATGCACTGCAGTGAGTCCAGAGAGTGCACTGGCACCACTGGTGATGCAGTTTAGTGAGTCCAGAGAGTGCGCTGGCACCACTGGGGATGCGGTGCAGTGAGTCCAGTGAGTGTACTGGCGCCACTGGGGATGCAGTGCAGTGAGTCGAGAGAGTGCAGTGGCACCACTGGGGATGCACTGCAGTGAGTCCAGAGAGTGCACTGGCACCACTGGGGATGCAGTGCAGTGAGTCCAGAGAGTGCACTGGCACCACTGGGGATGCAGTGCGGTGAGTCCAGAGAGTGCACTGGCACCACTGGGGATGCAGTGCAGTGAGTCCAGAGAGTGCACTGGCACCACTGGGGATGCACTGCAGTGAGTCCAGAGAGTGCTTTGGCACCACTGGGGATGCAGTGCAGTGAGTCCAGAGAGTGCACTGGCACCACTGGGGATGCAGTGCAGTGAGTCCAGAGAGTGCACTGGCACCACTGGGGATGCAGTGCAGTGAGTCCAGAGAGTGCACTGGCACCACTGGTGATGTAGTGCAGTGTGTCCAGAGAGTGCACTGGCACCACTGGGGATGCAGTGCAGTGAGTCCAGAGAGTGCACTGGCACCACTGGGGATGCAGTGCAGTGAGTCCAGAGAGTGCACTGACACCACTGGGGATGCAGTGCAGTGAGTCCAAAGACTTCACTGGCACCACTGGGGATGCAGTGCAGTGAGTCCAGAGAGTGCACTGGCACCACAGGGGATGCAGTGAAGTGAGTGCAGAGAGTGCACTGGCACCACTGGGGATGCACTACAGTGAGTCCAGTGAATGCACTGGAACCACTGGGGATGCAGTGCAGTGAGTCCAGAGAGTGCACTAGCACCACTGGGGATGCAGTGCAGTGAGTCCAGTGAATGCACTTGAACCACTGGGGATGCAGTGCAGTGAGTCCAGAGAGTGCACTGGCACCACTGGGGATGCAGTGCAGTGAATCCTGTTAGTACACTGGCACCACTGGGGATGCAGTACAGTGAGTCCAGAGAGCTCCCTGGCACCACTGGGGATGCACTGCAGTGAGTCCAGAGAGTGCACAGGCACCACTGAGAATGCACTTCAGTGAGTCCAGAGAGTGCACTGGCACCACTGGAGATGCAGTACACTGAGTCCAGTGAATGCACTGAAACCACTGGGGATGCAGTGCAGTGAGTCCAGAGAGTGCACTGGCAGCACTGGGGATGCAGTACAGTGAGTCCAGTGAATGCACTGGAACCACTGGGGATGCAGTGCAGTGAGTCCAGAGAGTGCACTGGCACCACTGGAGATGCAGTACAGTGAGTCCAGTGAATGCACTGGAACCACTGGGGATGCAGTGCAGTGAGTCCAGAGAGTGCACTAGCACCACTGGGGATGCAGTGCAGTGAATCCTGTTAGTACACTGGCACCACTGGGGATGCAGTGCAGTGAGTCCAGAGAGCTCCCTGGCACCACTGGTGATGCACTGCAGTGAGTCCAGAGAGTGCACTGGCACCACTGGAGGTGCAGTACAGTGAGTCCAGTGAATGCACTGGAACCACTGGGGATGCAGTGCAGTGAGTCCAGAGAGTGCACTGGCAGCACTGGTGATGCAGTACTGTGAGTCCAGTGAATGCACTGGCTCCACTGGACCTGCAGTTCACTGAGTCCAGAGAGTGCACTGGCACCACTGGGGATGCAGTGCAGTGAGTCCAGAGAGTGCACTGGCACCACTGGGGATGTAGTGCAGTGACTCGAGAGAGTGCACTGGCACCACTGGGGATGCAGTGCAGTGAGTCCAGAGAGTACACTGGCACCACTGGTGATGCAGTGCAGTGAGTCCAGAGAGTGCACTGGCACCACTGGGGATGAAGTGCAGTGAGTCCAGAGAGTGCACTGGCACCACCGGGGATGCAGTGCAGTGAGTCCAGAGAGTGCACTGGCACCAGTGGGGATGCAGTGCAGTGAGTCCAGAGAGTGCACTGGCACCACTGGGGATACAGTGCAGTGAGTCCAGAGAATGCACTGGCACCACTGGGGATGCAGTGCAGTGAGTCCAGAGAGTTCACTGGCACCACTGGGGATGCACTTCAGTGACTACAGAGAGTGCACTGGCACCACTGGGGATACAGTGCAGTGAGTCCTGAGAGTGCTCTGGCACCACTGGGGATGCAGTGCAGTGAGTCCAGAGAGTGCTCTGGCACCACTGGGGATGCAGTGCAGTGAGTCCAGAGAGTGCACTGGCACCACTGGGGATGCAGTGCAGTGAGTCCAGAGAGTGCACTGGCACCACTGGGGATGCACTTCAGTGACTACAGAGAGTGCACTGGCACCACTGGGGATGCAGTGCAGTGAGTCCAGAGAGTGCTCTGGCACCACTGGGGATGCAGTGCAGTGAGTCCAGAGAGTGCACTGGCACCACTGGGGATGCAGTGCAGTGAGTCCAGAGAGTGCACTGGCACCACCTGTGATGCAGTGCAGTGAGTCCAGAGCGTGCACTGGCACCACTGGGGCTGCAGTGCAGTGAGTCCAGAGAGTGCACTGGCACCACTGGGGATGCACTGCAGTGAGTCCAGAGAGTGCACGGGCTCCACTGGGGATGCAGTGCAGTGAGTCCAGAGAGTGCACTGGCACCACTTGTGATGCAGTGCAGTCAGTCCAGTGAGTGCACTGGCACCACTGGGGATGCAGTGCAGTGAGTCCAGAGAGTGCACTGGCACCACTGGGGATGCACTGCAGTGACTCCAGAGATTGCACTGGCACCACAGGGGATACAGTGCAGTGAGTCCAAAGACTTCACTGGCACCACTGGAGATGCAGTGCAGTGAGTCCAGAGAGTGCACTGGCACCACTGGGGATGCAGTGAAGTGAGTGCAGAGAGTGCACTGGCACCACTGGGGATGCAGTGCAGTGAGTCCAGAGAGTGCACTGGAACCACCGGGGATGCAGTACAGTGAGTCCAGTGAATGCACTGGAACCACTGGGGATGCAGTGCAGTGAGTCCAGAGAGTGCACTGGCACCACTGGTGATGCAGTACTGTGAGTCCAGTGAGTGCACTGGCTCCACTGGGCCTGCAGTGCAGTGAGTCCAGAGAGTGCACTGGCACCACTGGGGATGCGGTGCAGTAAGTCCAGAGAGTGCACTGGCACCACTGGGGATGTAGTGCAGTGACTCGAGAGAGTGCACTGGCACCACTGGGGATGCACTGCAGTGAGTCCAGAGAGTACACTGGCACCACTGGTGATGCAGTGCAGTGAGTCCAGAGAGTGCACTGGCACCACTGGGGATGCAGTGCAGTGAGTCCAGAGAGTGCACTGGCACCACCGGGGATGCAGTGCAGTGAGTCCAGAGAGTGCTCTGGCACCACTGGGGATGCACTGCAGTGAGTCCAGAGAGTGCACTGGAACCACTGGGGATGCAGTGCAGTGAGTCCAGAGAATGCACTGGCACCACTGGGGATGCAGTGCAGTGAGTCCAGAGAGTTCACTGGCACCACTGGGGATGCAGTGCAGTGAGTCCAGAGAGTGCACTGGCACCACTGGGGCTTCAGTGCAGTGAGTCCAGAGAGTGCACTGGCACCACTGGGGATGCACTGCAGTGAGTCCACAGAGTGCACTGGCACCACTGGGGATGTAGTACAGTGAGTCCAGAGAGTGCACTGGCACCACTGGGGATGCAGTGCAGTGAGTCCAGAGAGTGCACTAGCACCACTGGGGATGCACTGCAGTGAGTCCAGAGAGTGCACTGGCACCACTGGGGATGCACTACAGTGAGATCAGAGATTGCACTGGCACCACAGGGGATACAGTGCAGTGAGTCCAGAGGGTGCACTGGCACCACTGGGGATGCAGTGCAGTGAGTCCAGAGAGTGCACTGGCACCAGTGGGGATGCAGTGCAGTGAGTCCAGAGAGTGCTCTGGCACCACTGGGGATGCAGTGCAGTGAGTCCAGAGAGTGCACTGGCACCACTGGGGATGCAGTGCAGTGAGTCCAGAGAGTGCACTAGCACCACTGGGGATGCAGTGCATTGAGTCCAGAGAGTGCACTGGCACCACTGGTGATGCAGTCCAGTGAGTCCAGTGAATGCACTGGCACCACTGGGGATGCTGTGCAGTGAGTGGAGAGAGTGCACTGGCACCACCTGTGATGCAGTACAGTGTGTCCAGTGAGTGCACTGGCACCACTGGGGATGCAGTGCTGTGACTCCGGAGAGCGCACTGGTACCACTGGGGATGCAGTGCAGTCAGTCCAGTGAGTACACTGGCACCTCTGGGGATGCAGTGCAGTGAGTCCAGAGAGTGCACTGGCACCACTGGGGATGCAGTGCAGTGAGTCCAGAGAGTGCACTGGCACCACTGGGGATGTGTCCAGTGAGTCCAGTGAGTGCACTGGCACCACTGGGGATGTAGTGCAGTCAGTGCAGTGAGTGCATTGGCACCACTGTGGGTGCAGTACAGTGAGTCCAGAGAGTACACTGGCACCACTGGGGATGCACTGCAGTGAGTCCAGAGAGTGCTTTGGCACCACTGGGGATGCAGTGCAGTGAGTCCAGAGAGTGCACTGGCACCACTGGGGATGCAGTGCAGTGAGTCCAGAGAGTGCACTGGCACCAATGGGGACGCAGTACAGTGAGTCCACAGAGTGCACTGGCACCACTGGGGATGCAGTGCAGTGAGTCCAGAGAGTGCACTGGCACCACTGGGGATGTAGTGCAGTGTGTCCAGAGAGTGCACTGGCACCACTGGGGATGCAGTCCTGTGTGTCCAGTGAATGCACTGGCAGCACTGGGGATGCAGTGCAGTGAGTCCAGAGAGTGCACTGGCAGCACTGGTGATGCAGTATAGTGAGTCCAGAGAGTGCACTGGCACCACTGGGGATGCAGTGCAGTGAGTCCAGAGAGTGCACTGGCACCACTGGGGATGCACTGCAGTGAGACCAGAGAGTGCACTGGCACCACTCAGGGTGCAGTACAGTGAGTCCAGTGAGTGCACTGGCACCACTGGGGATGTAGTGCAGTGACTCGAGATAGTGCACTTGCACCACTGGGGATGCAGTGCAGTGAGTCCAGAGAGTGCACTGGCACCACTGGGGATGCAGTGCAGTGAGTCCAGAGAGTGCACTGGCACCACTGGGGATGCACTGCAGTGAGTCCAGAGAGTGCACTGGCACCACTGGGGATGCAGTACAGTGAGTGCACACAGTGCACTAGCACCACTGGGGATGCAGTGCAGTGAGACCAGAGAGTGCACTGGCACCACTGGGGATGCACTGCAGTGAGTCCAGAGAGAGCACTGGCACCACTTGGGATGCGGTGCAGTGAGTACAGAGAGTGCACTGGCACCACTGGGGATGCAGTGCAGTGAGTCCAGAGAGTGCACTGGCACCAGTGGGGATGCACTGCAGTGAGTCCAGTGAGTGCACTGGCTCCACTGGGAATGCAGTGCAGTGAGTCCAGAGAGTGCACTGGCACCACTGGGGATGCAGTTCAGTGAGTCCAGAGAGTGCACTGGCACCACTGGGGATGCACTGCATTGAGTCCAGAGAGTGCACTGGCACCACTGAGAATGCACTTAAGTGAGTCCAGAGAGTGCACTGGCACAACTGGGTATGCACTGCAGTGAGTCCAGAGAGTGCACTGGCACCACTGGGGATGCACTGCAGTGAGCCCAGAGAGTGCACTGGCACCACTGGAGATGCAGTACAGTGAGTCCAGTGAATGCACTGGCAGCACTGGTGTTGCAGTGCAGTGAGTCCAGAGAGTGCACTGGCACCACTGGTGATGCAGTTTAGTGAGTCCAGAGAGTGCACTGGCACCACTGGGGATGCAGTGCAGTGAGTCCACTGAGTGTACTGGCACCACTGGGGATGCACTGCAGTGAGTCCAGAGAGTGTACTGGCACCACTGAGAATGCACTTCAGTGAGTCCAGAGATTGCACTGGCACCACTGGGGATGCAGTGCAGTGAGTCCAGAGAGTGCAGTGGCACCACTTGGGATGCGGTGCAGTGAGTCCAGAGAGTGCACTGGCACCACTGGGGATGCAGTGCAGTGAGTCCAGAGAGTGCACTGGCACCACTGGGGATGCAGTGCACTGAGTCCAGAGAGTGTACTGGCACCACTGGGGATGCACTGCAGTGAGTCCAGAGAGTGCAGTGGCACCACTGGGGATGCACTGCAGTGAGTCCAAAGAGTGCACTGGCACCACTGGGGATGCAGTGCAGTGAGTCCAGAGAGTGCACTGACACTACTGGGGATGCAGTGCGGTGAGTCCAGAGAGTGCACTGGCACCACTGGGGATGCAGTGCAGTGAGTCCAGAGAGTGCACTGGCACCACTGGGGATGCACTGCAGTGAGTCCAGAGAGTGCACTGGCACCACTGGGGATGCAGTGCAGTGAGTCCAGAGAGTGCACTGGCACCACTGGGGATGCACTGCAGTGAGTCCAGAGAGTGCACTGGCACCACTGGGGATGCAGTGCAGTGAGTCCAGAGAGTGCACTGGCACCAATGGGGACGCAGTACAGTGAGTCCACAGAGTGCACTGGCACCACTGGGGATGCAGTGCAGTGAGTCCAGAGAGTGCACTGGCACCAATGGGGATGCAGTGCAGTGAGTCCAGAGAGTGCACTGGCACCACTGGTGATGTAGTGCAGTGTGTCCAGAGAGTGCACTGGCACCACTGGGGATGCACTTCAGTGAGCCCAGAGAGTGCACTGGCACCACTGGAGATGCAGTCCTGTGTGTCCAGTGAATGCACTGGCAGCACTGGGGATGCAGTGCAGTGAGTCCAGAGAGTGCACTGGCACCACTGGGGATGCAGTGCAGTGAGTCCAGAGAGTGCACTGGCACCACTGGGGATGCAGTGCAGTGAGTCCAGAGAGTGCACTGGCACCACTGGGGATGCACTGCAGTGAGTCCAGAGAGTGCACTGGCACCACTGGGGATGCAGTACAGTGAGTCCAGTGAGTGCACTGGCACCACTGGGGATGTAGTGCAGTGACTCGAGATAGTGCACTTGCACCACTGGGGATGCAGTGCAGTGAGTCCAGAGAGTGCACTGGCACCACTGGGGATGCACTGCAGTGAGTCCAGAGAGTGCACTGGCACCACAGGGGATGCAGTGCAGTGAGTCCAGAGAGTGCACTGGCACCACTGGGGATGCACTGCAGTGAGTCCAGAGAGTGCACAGGCGCCACTGGGGATGCAGTGCAGTGTGTCCAGAGAGTGCACTGGCACCACTGGGGATGCAGTGCAGTGAGTCCAGAGAGTGCACTGGCACCACTGGGGATGCACTTCAGTGAGTCCAGAGAGTGCACTGGCACCACTGGGGATGCAGTGCAGTGAGTCCAGAGAGTGCACTGGCACCACTGGGGATGCAGTACAGTGAGTCCAGAGAGTGCACTGGCACCACTGGGGATGCAGTACAGTGAGTCCAGAGAGTGCACTGGCACCACTGGGGATGCAGTGCAGTGAGTCCAGAGACTTCACTGGCACCACTGGTAATGCAGAGAAGTGAGTGCAGAGAGTGCAATGGCACCACTGGGGATGCAGTGCAGTGAGTCCAGAGAGTGCACTGGCACCACTGGGGATGCAGTGCAGTGAGTCCAGAGAGTGCACTGGCACCACCTGTGATGCAGTGCAGTGAGTCCAGAGAGTGCACTGGCACCACTGGGGATGCACTGCAGTGAATCCAGAGAGTGCACTGGCACCACTGGTGATGCAGTACAGTGAGTCCAGAGAGTGCACTGGCACCACTGGGGATGCAGTGCAGTGAGTCCAGAGAGTGCACTGGCACCACTGGGGATGCAGTGCAGTGAGTCCAGAGAGTGCACGGGCTCCACTGGGGATGCAGTGCAGTGAGTCCAGAGAGTGCACTGGCACCACTTGTGATGCAGTGCAGTGAGTCCAGTGAGTGCACTGGCACCAGTGGGCATGCAGTACAGTGAGTCCAGAGAGTGCACTGGCACCACTGGGGATGCAGTGCAGTGAGTCCAGAGAGTGCACTGGCACCACTGGGGATGCAGTGCAGTGAGTCCAGAGAGTGCACTGACACCACTGGGGATGCAGTGCAGTGAGTCCAAAGACTTCACTGGCACCACTGGGGATGCAGTGCAGTGAGTCCAGAGAGTGCACTGGCACCACAGGGGATGCAGTTAAGTGAGTGCAGAGAGTGCACTGGCACCACTGGGGATGCACTACAGTGAGTCCAGAGAGTGCACTGGCACCACTGGGGATGCAGTGCAGTGAGTCCAGAGAGTGCACTGGCACCACTGGGGATGCACTGCAGTGAGCCCAGAGAGTGCACTGGCACCACTGAGAATGCACTTCAGTGAGTCCAGAGAGTGCACTGGCACCACTGGAGATGCAGTACAGTGAGTCCAGTGAATGCACTGGAACCACTGGGGATGCAGTGCAGTGAGTCCAGAGAGTGCACTAGCACCACGGGGGATGCAGTGCAGTGAGTCCAGTGAATGCACTGCAACCACTGGGGATGCAGTGCAGTGAGTCCAGAGAGTGCACTGGCACCACTGGGGATGCACTGCAGTGAATCCTCTTAGTACACTGGCACCACATTGGATGCAGTGCAGTGAGTCCAGAGAGCTCCCTGGCACCACTGGGGATGCACTGCAGTGAGTCCAGAGAGTGCACTGGCACCACTGAGAATGCACTTCAGTGAGTCCAGAGAGTGCACTGGCACCACTGGAGATGCAGTACAGTGAGTCCAGTGAATGCACTGAAACCACTGGGGATGCAGTGCAGTGAGTCCAGAGAGTGCACTGGCAGCACTGGTGATGCAGTACAGTGAGTCCAGTGAATGCACTGGAACCACTGGGGATGCAGTGCAGTGAGTCCAGAGAGTGCACTGGCACCACTGGAGATGCAGTACAGTGAGTCCAGTGAATGTACTGGAACCACTGGGGATGCAGTGCAGTGAGTCCAGAGAGTGCACTAGCACCACTGGGGATGCAGTGCAGTGAATCCTGTTAGTACACTGGCACCACTGGGGATGCAGTGCAGTGAGTCCAGAGAGCTCCCTGGCACCACTGGTGATGCACTGCAGGGAGTCCAGAGAGTGCACTGGCACCACTGGAGGTGCAGTACAGTGAGTCCAGTGAATGCACTGGAACCACTGGGGATGGAGTGCAGTGAGTCCAGAGAGTGCACTGGCAGCACTGGTGATGCAGTACTGTGAGTCCAGTGAGTGCACAGGCTCCACTGGGCCTGCAGTTCACTGAGTCCAGAGAGTGCACTGGCACCACTGGGGATGCAGTGCAGTGAGTCCAGAGAGTGCACTGGCACCACTGGGGATGTGGTGCAGTGACTCGAGAGAGTGCACTGGCACCACTGGGGATGCAGTGCAGTGAGTCCAGAGAGTGCACTGGCACCACTGGGGATGCAGTGCAGTGAATCCAGAGAGTGCACTGACACCACTGGGGATGCAGTGCAGTGAGTCCAGAGAGTGCACTGGCACCACTGGGGATGCAGTGCAGTGAGTCCAGTGAGTGCACTGGCACCACTGGGGATACAGTGCAGTGAGTCCAGAGAGTGCACTGGCAACACTGGGGATGCAGTGCAGTGAGTCCAGAGAGTTCACTGGCACCACTGGGGATGCACTTCAGTGACTACAGAGAGTGCACTGGCACCACTGGGGATGCAGTGCAGTGAGTCCAGAGAGTGCTCTGGCACCACTGGGGATGCAGTGCAGTGAGTCCAGAGAGTGCACTGGCACCACTGGGGATGCAGTGCAGTGAGTCCAGAGAGTGCACTGGCACCACTGGGGATGCAGTGCAGTGAGTCCAGAGAGTGCACTGGCACCACTGGGGATGCAGTGCAGTGAGTCCAGTGAGTGTACTGGAACCACTGGGGATGCACTGCAGTGAGCCCAGAGAGTGCACTGGCACCACTTGGGATGCGGTGCAGTGAGTCCAGAGAGTGCACTGGCACCACTGGGGATGCAGTGCAGTGAGTCCAGAGAGTGCACTAGCACCACTGGGGATGCAGTGCAGTGAATCCTGTTAGTACACTGGCACCACTGGGGATGCAGTGCATTGAGTCCAGAGAGTGCACTGGCACCACTGGGGATGCACTTAAGTGAGTCCAGAGAGTGCACTGGCACAACTGGGTATGCACTGCAGTGAGTCCAGAGAGTGCACTGGCACCACTGGGGATGCACTGCAGTGAGCCCAGAGAGTGCACTGGCACCACTGGAGATGCAGTACAGTGAGTCCAGTGAATGCACTGGCAGCACTGGGGTTGCAGTGCAGTGAGTCCAGAGAGTGCACTGGCACCACTGGTGATGCAGTTTAGTGAGTCCAGAGAGTGCACTGGCACCACTGGGGATGCAGTGCAGTGAGTCCACTGAGTGTACTGGCACCACTGGGGATGCACTGCAGTGAGTCCAGAGAGTGTACTGGCACCACTGAGAATGCACTTCAGTGAGTCCAGAGATTGCACTGGCACCACTGGGGATGCAGTGCAGTGAGTCCAGAGAGTGCAGTGGCACCACTTGGGATGCGGTGCAGTGAGTCCAGAGAGTGCACTGGCACCACTGGGGATGCAGTGCAGTGAGTCCAGAGAGTGCACTGGCACCACTGGGGATGCAGTGCACTGAGTCCAGAGAGTGTACTGGCACCACTGGGGATGCACTGCAGTGAGTCCAGAGAGTGCAGTGGCACCACTGGGGATGCACTGCAGTGAGTCCAAAGAGTGCACTGGCACCACTGGGGATGCAGTGCAGTGAGTCCAGAGAGTGCACTGACACTACTGGGGATGCAGTGCGGTGAGTCCAGAGAGTGCACTGGCACCACTGGGGATGCAGTGCAGTGAGTCCAGAGAGTGCACTGGCACCACTGGGGATGCACTGCAGTGAGTCCAGAGAGTGCACTGGCACCACTGGGGATGCAGTGCAGTGAGTCCAGAGAGTGCACTGGCACCACTGGGGATGCACTGCAGTGAGTCCAGAGAGTGCACTGGCACCACTGGGGATGCAGTGCAGTGAGTCCAGAGAGTGCACTGGCACCAATGGGGACGCAGTACAGTGAGTCCACAGAGTGCACTGGCACCACTGGGGATGCAGTGCAGTGAGTCCAGAGAGTGCACTGGCACCAATGGGGATGCAGTGCAGTGAGTCCAGAGAGTGCACTGGCACCACTGGTGATGTAGTGCAGTGTGTCCAGAGAGTGCACTGGCACCACTGGGGATGCACTTAAGTGAGCCCAGAGAGTGCACTGGCACCACTGGAGATGCAGTCCTGTGTGTCCAGTGAATGCACTGGCAGCACTGGGGATGCAGTGCAGTGAGTCCAGAGAGTGCACTGGCACCACTGGGGATGCAGTGCAGTGAGTCCAGAGAGTGCACTGGCACCACTGGGGATGCAGTGCAGTGAGTCCAGAGAGTGCACTGGCACCACTGGGGATGCACTGCAGTGAGTCCAGAGAGTGCACTGGCACCACTGGGGATGCAGTACAGTGAGTCCAGTGAGTGCACTGGCACCACTGGGGATGTAGTGCAGTGACTCGAGATAGTGCACTTGCACCACTGGGGATGCAGTGCAGTGAGTCCAGAGAGTGCACTGGCACCACTGGGGATGCACTGCAGTGAGTCCAGAGAGTGCACTGGCACCACAGGGGATGCAGTGCAGTGAGTCCAGAGAGTGCACTGGCACCACTGGGGATGCACTGCAGTGAGTCCAGAGAGTGCACAGGCGCCACTGGGGATGCAGTGCAGTGTGTCCAGAGAGTGCACTGGCACCACTGGGGATGCAGTGCAGTGAGTCCAGAGAGTGCACTGGCACCACTGGGGATGCACTTCAGTGAGTCCAGAGAGTGCACTGGCACCACTGGGGATGCAGTGCAGTGAGTCCAGAGAGTGCACTGGCACCACTGGGGATGCAGTACAGTGAGTCCAGAGAGTGCACTGGCACCACTGGGGATGCAGTACAGTGAGTCCAGAGAGTGCACTGGCACCACTGGGGATGCAGTGCAGTGAGTCCAGAGACTTCACTGGCACCACTGGTAATGCAGAGAAGTGAGTGCAGAGAGTGCAATGGCACCACTGGGGATGCAGTGCAGTGAGTCCAGAGAGTGCACTGGCACCACTGGGGATGCAGTGCAGTGAGTCCAGAGAGTGCACTGGCACCACCTGTGATGCAGTGCAGTGAGTCCAGAGAGTGCACTGGCACCACTGGGGATGCACTGCAGTGAATCCAGAGAGTGCACTGGCACCACTGGTGATGCAGTACAGTGAGTCCAGAGAGTGCACTGGCACCACTGGGGATGCAGTGCAGTGAGTCCAGAGAGTGCACTGGCACCACTGGGGATGCAGTGCAGTGAGTCCAGAGAGTGCACGGGCTCCACTGGGGATGCAGTGCAGTGAGTCCAGAGAGTGCACTGGCACCACTTGTGATGCAGTGCAGTGAGTCCAGTGAGTGCACTGGCACCAGTGGGCATGCAGTACAGTGAGTCCAGAGAGTGCACTGGCACCACTGGGGATGCAGTGCAGTGAGTCCAGAGAGTGCACTGGCACCACTGGGGATGCAGTGCAGTGAGTCCAGAGAGTGCACTGACACCACTGGGGATGCAGTGCAGTGAGTCCAAAGACTTCACTGGCACCACTGGGGATGCAGTGCAGTGAGTCCAGAGAGTGCACTGGCACCACAGGGGATGCAGTTAAGTGAGTGCAGAGAGTGCACTGGCACCACTGGGGATGCACTACAGTGAGTCCAGAGAGTGCACTGGCACCACTGGGGATGCAGTGCAGTGAGTCCAGAGAGTGCACTGGCACCACTGGGGATGCACTGCAGTGAGCCCAGAGAGTGCACTGGCACCACTGAGAATGCACTTCAGTGAGTCCAGAGAGTGCACTGGCACCACTGGAGATGCAGTACAGTGAGTCCAGTGAATGCACTGGAACCACTGGGGATGCAGTGCAGTGAGTCCAGAGAGTGCACTAGCACCACGGGGGATGCAGTGCAGTGAGTCCAGTGAATGCACTGCAACCACTGGGGATGCAGTGCAGTGAGTCCAGAGAGTGCACTGGCACCACTGGGGATGCAGTGCAGTGAATCCTCTTAGTACACTGGCACCACATTGGATGCAGTGCAGTGAGTCCAGAGAGCTCCCTGGCACCACTGGGGATGCACTGCAGTGAGTCCAGAGAGTGCACTGGCACCACTGAGAATGCACTTCAGTGAGTCCAGAGAGTGCACTGGCACCACTGGAGATGCAGTACAGTGAGTCCAGTGAATGCACTGAAACCACTGGGGATGCAGTGCAGTGAGTCCAGAGAGTGCACTGGCAGCACTGGTGATGCAGTACAGTGAGTCCAGTGAATGCACTGGAACCACTGGGGATGCAGTGCAGTGAGTCCAGAGAGTGCACTGGCACCACTGGAGATGCAGTACAGTGAGTCCAGTGAATGTACTGGAACCACTGGGGATGCAGTGCAGTGAGTCCAGAGAGTGCACTAGCACCACTGGGGATGCAGTGCAGTGAATCCTGTTAGTACACTGGCACCACTGGGGATGCAGTGCAGTGAGTCCAGAGAGCTCCCTGGCACCACTGGTGATGCACTGCAGGGAGTCCAGAGAGTGCACTGGCACCACTGGAGGTGCAGTACAGTGAGTCCAGTGAATGCACTGGAACCACTGGGGATGGAGTGCAGTGAGTCCAGAGAGTGCACTGGCAGCATTGGTGATGCAGTACTGTGAGTCCAGTGAGTGCACAGGCTCCACTGGGCCTGCAGTTCACTGAGTCCAGAGAGTGCACTGGCACCACTGGGGATGCAGTGCAGTGAGTCCAGAGAGTGCACTGGCACCACTGGGGATGTGGTGCAGTGACTCGAGAGAGTGCACTGGCACCACTGGGGATGCAGTGCAGTGAGTCCAGAGAGTGCACTGGCACCACTGGGGATGCAGTGCAGTGAATCCAGAGAGTGCACTGGCACCACTGGGGATGCAGTGCAGTGAGTCCAGAGAGTGCACTGGCACCACTGGGGATGCAGTGCAGTGAGTCCAGTGAGTGCACTGGCACCACTGGGGATACAGTGCAGTGAGTCCAGAGAGTGCACTGGCAACACTGGGGATGCAGTGCAGTGAGTCCAGAGAGTTCACTGGCACCACTGGGGATGCACTTCAGTGACTACAGAGAGTGCACTGGCACCACTGGGGATGCAGTGCAGTGAGTCCAGAGAGTGCTCTGGCACCACTGGGGATGCAGTGCAGTGAGTCCAGAGAGTGCACTGGCACCACTGGGGATGCAGTGCAGTGAGTCCAGAGAGTGCACTGGCACCACTGGGGATGCAGTGCAGTGAGTCCAGAGAGTGCACTGGCACCACTGGGGATGCAGTGCAGTGAGTCCAGTGAGTGTACTGGAACCACTGGGGATGCACTGCAGTGAGCCCAGAGAGTGCACTGGCACCACTTGGGATGCGGTGCAGTGAGTCCAGAGAGTGCACTGGCACCACTGGGGATGCAGTGCAGTGAGTCCAGAGAGTGCACTAGCACCACTGGGGATGCAGTGCAGTGAATCCTGTTAGTACACTGGCACCACTGGGGATGCAGTGCATTGAGTCCAGAGAGTGCACTGGCACCACTGGGGATGCACTGCAGTGAGTCCAGAGAGTGCACTGGAACCACCGGGGATGCAGTACAGTGAGTCCAGTGAATGCACTGGAACCACTGGGGATGCAGTGCAGTGAGTCCAGAGAGTGCACTGGCAGCACTGGTGATGCAGTACTGTGAGTCCAGTGAGTGCACTGGCTCCACTGGGCCTGCAGTGCAGTGAGTCCAGAGAGTGCACTGGCACCACTGGGGATGCGGTGCAGTAAGTCCAGAGAGTGCACTGGCACCACTGGGGATGTAGTGCAGTGACTCGAGAGAGTGCACTGGCACCACTGGAGATGCAGTGCAGTGAGTCCAGAGAGTACACTGGCACAACTGGGGATGCACTGCAGTGAGTCCAGAGAGTGCACTGGCACCACTGGGGATGCAGTGCAGTGAGTCCAGAGAGTGCACTGGCACCACCGGGGATGCAGTGCAGTGAGTCCAGAGAGTGCTCTGGCACCACTGGGGATGCACTGCAGTGAGTCCAGAGAGTGCACTGGCACTACTGGGGATGCAGTGCAGTGAGTCCAGAGAATGCACTGGCACCACTGGGGATGCAGTGCAGTGAGTCCAGAGAGTTCACCGGCACCACTGGGGATGCAGTGCAGTGAGTCCAGAGAGTGCACTGGCACCACTGGGGCTTCAGTGCAGTGAGTCCAGAGAGTGCACTGGCACCACTGGGGATGCAGTGCAGTGAGTCCAGAGAGTGCACTGGCACCACTGGGGATGTAGTACAGTGAGTCCAGAGAGTGCACTGGCACCACTGGGGATGCAGTGCAGTGAGTCCAGAGAGTGCACTGGCACCACTGGGGATGCAGTGCAGTGAGTCCAGAGAGTGCACTAGCACCACTGGGGATACACTGCAGTGAGTCCAGAGAGTGCACTGGCACCACTGGGGATGCACTACAGTGAGATCAGAGATTGCACTGGCACCACAGGGGATACAGTGCAGTGAGTCCAGAGAGTGCACTGGCACCACTGGGGATGCACTGCAGTGAGTCCAGAGAGTGCACTGGCACCAGTGGGGATGCAGTGCAGTGAGTCCAGAGAGTGCTCTGGCACCACTGGGGATGCAGAGCAGTGAGTCCAGAGAGTGCACTGGCACCACTGGGGATGCAGTGCATTGAGTCCAGAGAGTGCACTGGCACCACTGGTGATGCAGTCCAGTGAGTCCAGTGAATGCACTGGCACCACTGGGGATGCTGTGCAGTGAGTGCAGAGAGTGCACTGGCACCACCTGTGATGCAGTACAGTGTGTCCAGTGAGTGCACTGGCACCACTGGGGATGCAGTGCTGTGACTCCGGAGAGCGCACTGGCACCACTGGGGATGCAGTGCAGTCAGTCCAGTGAGTACACTGGCACCACTGGGGATGCAGTGCAGTGAGTCCAGAGAGTGCACTGGCACCACTGGGGATGCAGTGCAGTGAGTCCAGAGAGTGCACTGGCACCACTGGGGATGCAGTGCAGTGAGTCCAGAGAGTGCACTGGCACCACTGGTGATGCAGTGCAGTGAGTCCAGAGAGTGCACTGGCACCACTGGGGATGTGGTGCAGTGAGCCCAGAGAGTGCACTGGCACCACTGGAGATGCAGTCCTGTGTGTCCAGTGAATGCACTGGCAGCACTGGGGATGCAGTGCAGTGAGTCCAGAGAGTGCACTGGCAGCACTGGTGATGCAGTATAGTGAGTCCAGAGAGTGCACTGGCACCACTGGGGATGCAGTGCAGTGAGTCCAGAGAGTGCACTGGCACCACTGGGGATGCACTGCAGTGAGACCAGAGAGTGCACTGGCACCACTGGGGATGCAGTACAGTGAGTCCAGTGAGTGCACTGGCACCACTGGGGATGTAGTGCAGTGACTCAAGATAGTGCACTTGCACCACTGGGGATGCAGTGCAGTGAGTCCAGAGAGTGCACTGGCACCACTGGTGATGCAGTACAGTGAGTCCAGAGAGTGCACTGGCACCACTGGGGATGCAGTGCAGTGAGTCCAGAGAGTGCACTGGCACCACTGGGGATGCACTACAGTGAGTCCAGAGAGTGCACTGGCACCACTGGGGATGCAGTGCAGTGAGTCCAGAGAGTGCACTGGCACCACTGGGGATGCAGTGCAGTGAGTCCAGAGAGTGCACTGGCACCACTGGGGATGCAGTGCAGTGAGTCCAGAGAGTGCACGGGCTCCACTGGGGATGCAGTGCAGTGAGTCCAGAGAGTGCACTGGCACCACTTGTGATACAGTGCAGTGAGTCCAGTGAGTGCACTGGCACCAGTGGGGATGCAGTACAGTGAGTCCAGAGAGTGCACTGGCACCACTGGGGATGCAGTGCAGTGAGTCCAGAGAGTGCACTGGCACCACTGGGGATGCAGTGCAGTGAGTCCAGAGAGTGCACTGACACCACTGGGGATGCAGTGCAGTGAGTCCAAAGACTTCACTGGCACCACTGGGGATGCAGTGCAGTGAGTCCAGAGAGTGCACTGGCACCACTGGGGATGCAGTGCAGTGAGTCCAGAGAGTGCACTGGCACCACTGGGGATGCACTGCAGTGAGTCCAGAGAGTGCACTGGCACCACTGGGGATGTAGTGCAGTGACTCGAGAGAGTGCACTGGCACCACCAGGGATGCAGTGCAGTGAGTCCAGAGAGTGCACTGGCACCACTGGGGATGAAGTGCAGTGAATCCAGAGAGTGCACTGGCACCACCGGGGATGCAGTGCAGTGAGTCCAGAGAGTGCACTGGCACCACTGGGGATGCAGTGCAGTGAGTCCAGAGAGTTCACTGGCACCACTGGGGATGCACTTCAGTGACTACAGAGAGTGCACTGGTACCACTGGGGATGCAGTGCAGTGAGTCCAGAGAGTGCACTGGCACCACTGGGGATGCACTGCAGTGAGTCCACAGAGTGCACTGGCACCACTGGGGATGTAGTACAGTGAGTCCAGAGAGTGCACTGGCACCACTGGGGATGCAGTGCAGTGAGTCCAGAGAGTGCACTGGCACCACTGGGGATGCAGTGCAGTGAGTCCAGAGAGTGCACTAGCGCCACTGGGGATGCACTACAGTGAGATCAGAGATTGCACTGGCACCACTGGGGATACACTGCAGTGAGTCCAGAGAGTGCACTGACACCACTGGGGATGCACTACAGTGAGATCAGAGATTGCACTGGCACCACAGGGGATACAGTGCAGTGAGTCCAGAGAGTGCACTGGCACCACTGGGGATGCACTGCAGTGAGTCCAGAGAGTGCACTGGCACCACTGGGGATGCAGTGCAGTGAGTCCAGAGAGTGCTCTGGCACCACTGGGGATGCAGTGCAGTGAGTCCAGAGAGTGCACTGGCACCACTGGGGATGCAGTGCAGTGAGTCCAGAGAGTGCACTAGCACCACTGGGGATGCAGTGCATTGAGTCCAGAGAGTGCACTGGCACCACTGGTGATGCAGTCCAGTGAGTCCAGTGAATGCACTGGCACCACTGGGGATGCTGTGCAGTGAGTGCAGAGAGTGCACTGGCACCACCTGTGATGCAGTACAGTGTGTCCAGTGAGTGCACTGGCACCACTGGGGATGCAGTGCTGTGACTCCGGAGAGCGCACTGGCACCACTGGGGATGCAGTGCAGTCAGTCCAGTGAGTACACTGGCACCACTGGGGATGCAGTGCAGTGAGTCCAGAGAGTGCACTGGCACCACTGGGGATGCAGTGCAGTGAGTCCAGAGAGTGCACTGGCACCACTGGGGATGTGTCCAGTGAGTCCAGTGAGTGCACTGGCACCACTGGGGATGCAGTGCAGTCAGTGCAGTGAGTGCATTGGCACCACTGTGGGTGCAGTACAGTGAGTCCAGAGAGTAAACTGGCACCACTGGGGATGCACTGCAGTGAGTCCAGAGAGTGCTTTGGCACCACTGGGGATGCAGTGCAGTGAGTCCAGAGAGTGCACTGGCACCACTGGGGATGCACTGCAGTGACTCCAGAGAGTGCACTGGCACCACTGGGGATGCATTGCAGAGAGTCCAGAGAGTGCACTGTCACCAATGGGGACGCAGTACAGTGAGTCCACAGAGTGCACTGGCACCACTGGGGATGCAGTGCAGTGAGTCCAGAGAGTGCACTGGCACCACGGGTGATGTAGTGCAGTGTGTCCAGAGAGTGCACTGGCACCACTGGGGATGCACTGCAGTGAGCCCAGAGAGTGCACTGGCACCTCTGGAGATGCAGTCCTGTGTGTCCAGTGAATGCACTGGCAGCACTGGGGATGCAGTGCAGTGAGTCCAGAGTGTGCACTGGCAGCACTGGTGATGCACTGCAGTGAGTCCAGAGAGTGCACTGGCACCACTGGGGATGCAGTGCAGTGAGTCCAGAGAGTGCACTGGCACCACTGGGGATGCACTGCAGTGAGACCAGAGAGTGCACTGGCACCACTGGGGATGCAGTACAGTGAGTCCAGTGAGTGCACTGGCACCACTGGGGATGCAGTGCAGTGACTCGAGATAGTGCACTTGCACCACTGGGGATGCAGTGCAGTGAGTCCAGAGAGTGCACTGGCACCACTGGGGATGCAGTGCAGTGAGTCCAGAGAGTGCACTGGCACCACTGGGGATGCACTGCAGTGAGTCCAGAGAGTGCACTGGCGCCACTGGGGATGCAGTGCAGTGAGTCCAGAGAGTGCACTGGCACCACTGGGGATGCAGTGCAGTGAGTCCAGAGAGTGCACTGGCACCACTGGGGATGCAGTACAGTGAGTCCAGAGAGTGCACTGGCACCACTGGGGATGCAGTACAGTGAGTCCAGAGAGTGCACTGGCACCACTGGGGATGCAGTGCAGTGAGTCCAGAGACTTCACTGGCACCACTGGGAATGCAGAGAAGTGAGTCCAGAGAGTGCACTGGCACCACTGGGGATGCAGTGCAGTGAGCCCAGAGAGTGCACTGGCACCACTGGGGATGCAGTGCAGTGAGTCCAGAGAGTGCACTGGCACCACTGGGGATACAGTGCAGTGAGTCCAGAGAGTGCACTGGCACCACTGGGGATGCACTGCAGTGAATCCAGAGAGTGCACTGGCACCACTGGTGATGCAGTACAGTGAGTCCAGAGAGTGCACTGGCACCACTGGGGATGCAGTGCAGTGAGTCCAGAGAGTGCACTGGCACCACTGGGGATGCACTACAGTGAGTCCAGAGGTTGCACTGGCACCACTGGGGATGCAGTGCAGTGAGTCCAGAGAGTGCACTGGCACCACTGGGGATGCAGTGCAGTGAGTCCAGAGAGTGCACTGGCACCACTGGGGATGCAGTGCAGTGAGTCCAGAGAGTGCACGGGCTCCACTGGGGATGCAGTGCAGTGAGTCCAGAGAGTGCACTGGCACCACTTGTGATGCAGTGCAGTGAGTCCAGTGAGTGCACTGGTACCAGTGGGGATGCAGTACAGTGAGTCCAGAGAGTGCACTGGCACCACTGGGGATGCAGTGCAGTGAGTCCAGAGAGTGCACTGGCACCGCTGGGGATGCAGTGCAGTGAGTCCAGAGAGTGCACTGACACCACTGGGGATGCAGTGCAGTGAGTCCAAAGACTTCACTGGCACCACTGGGGATGCAGTGCAGTGAGTCCAGAGAGTGCACTGGCACCACAGGGGATGCAGTGAAGTGAGTGCAGAGAGTGCACTGGCACCACTGGGGATGCACTACAGTGAGTCCAGAGAGTGCACTGGCACCACTGGGGATGCAGTGCAGTGAGTCCAGAGAGTGCACTGGCACCACTGGGGATGCACTGCAGTGAGCTCAGAGAGTGCACTGGCACCACTGAGAATGCACTTCAGTGAGTCCAGAGAGTTCACTGGCACCACTGGAGATGCAGTACAGTGAGTCCAGTGAATGCACTGGAACCACTGGGGATGCAGTGCAGTGAGTCCAGAGAGTGCACTGGCAGCACTGGTGATGCAGTACAGTGAGTCCAGTGAATGCACTGGAACCACTGGGGATGCAGTGCAGTGAGTCCAGAGAGTGCACTAGCACCACTGGGGATGCAGTGCAGTGAGTCCAGTGAATGCACTGGAACCACTGGGGATGCAGTGCAGTGAGTCCAGAGAGTGCACTGGCACCACTGGGGATGCAGTGCAGTGAATCCTGTTAGTACACTGGCACCACTGGGGATGCAGTGCAGTGAGTCCAGAGAGTGCACTGGCACCACTGGGGATACAGTGCAGTGAGTCCAGAGAGTGCACTGGCACCACTGGGGATGCAGTGCAGTGAGTCCAGAGAGTGCACTGGCACCACTGGGGATACAGTGCAGTGAGTCCAGAGAGTGCACTGGCACCACTGGGGATGCACTGCAGTGAATCCAGAGAGTGCACTGGCACCACTGGTGATGCAGTACAGTGAGTCCAGAGAGTGCACTGGCACCACTGGGGATGCAGTGCAGTGAGTCCAGAGAGTGCACTGGCACCACTGGGGATGCACTACAGTGAGTCCAGAGGTTGCACTGGCACCACTGGGGATGCAGTGCAGTGAGTCCAGAGAGTGCACTGGCACCACTGGGGATGCAGTGCAGTGAGTCCAGAGAGTGCACTGGCACCACTGGGGATGCAGTGCAGTGAGTCCAGAGAGTGCACGGGCTCCACTGGGGATGCAGTGCAGTGAGTCCAGAGAGTGCACTGGCACCACTTGTGATGCAGTGCAGTGAGTCCAGTGAGTGCACTGGTACCAGTGGGGATGCAGTACAGTGAGTCCAGAGAGTGCACTGGCACCACTGGGGATGCAGTGCAGTGAGTCCAGAGAGTGCACTGGCACCGCTGGGGATGCAGTGCAGTGAGTCCAGAGAGTGCACTGACACCACTGGGGATGCAGTGCAGTGAGTCCAAAGACTTCACTGGCACCACTGGGGATGCAGTGCAGTGAGTCCAGAGAGTGCACTGGCACCACAGGGGATGCAGTGAAGTGAGTGCAGAGAGTGCACTGGCACCACTGGGGATGCACTACAGTGAGTCCAGAGAGTGCACTGGCACCACTGGGGATGCAGTGCAGTGAGTCCAGAGAGTGCACTGGCACCACTGGGGATGCACTGCAGTGAGCTCAGAGAGTGCACTGGCACCACTGAGAATGCACTTCAGTGAGTCCAGAGAGTTCACTGGCACCACTGGAGATGCAGTACAGTGAGTCCAGTGAATGCACTGGAACCACTGGGGATGCAGTGCAGTGAGTCCAGAGAGTGCACTGGCAGCACTGGTGATGCAGTACAGTGAGTCCAGTGAATGCACTGGAACCACTGGGGATGCAGTGCAGTGAGTCCAGAGAGTGCACTAGCACCACTGGGGATGCAGTGCAGTGAGTCCAGTGAATGCACTGGAACCACTGGGGATGCAGTGCAGTGAGTCCAGAGAGTGCACTGGCACCACTGGGGATGCAGTGCAGTGAATCCTGTTAGTACACTGGCACCACTGGGGATGCAGTGCAGTGAGTCCAGAGAGCTCCCTGGCACCACTGGGGATGCACTGCAGTGAGTCCAGAGAGTGCACTGGCACCACTGAGAATGCACTTCAGTGAGTCCGGAGAGTGCACAGGCACCACTGGAGATGCAGTACAGTGAGTCCAGTGAATGCACTGGAACCACTGGGGATGCAGTGCAGTGAGTCCAGAGAGTGCACTGGCACCACTGGTGATGCAGTACAGTGAGTCCAGTGAATGCACTGGAACCACTGGGGATGCAGTGCAGTGAGTCCAGAGAGTGCACTGGCACCACTGGAGATGCAGTACAGTGAGTCCAGTGAATGCACTGGAACCACTGGGGATGCAGTGCAGTGAGTCCAGAGAGTGCACTAGCACCACTGGGGATGCAGTGCAGTGAATCCTGTTAGTACACTGGCACCACTGGGGATGCAGTGCAGTGAGTCCAGAGAGCTCCCTGGCACCACTGGTGATGCACTGCAGTGAGTCCAGAGAGTGCACTGGCACCACTGGAGATGCAGTACAGTGAGTCCAGTGAATGCACTGGAACCACTGGGGATGCAGTGCAGTGAGTCCAGAGAGTGCACTGGCACCACTGGGGCTGCAGTGCAGTGAGTCCAGAGAGTGCACTGGCACCACTGGGGATGCAGTGCAGTGAGTCCAGAGAGTGCACGGGCTCCACTGGGGATGCAGTGCATTGAGTCCAGAGAGTGCACTGGCACCACTTGTGATGCAGTGCAGTGAGTCCAGTGAGTGCACTGGCACCACTGGGGATGCAGTGCAGTGAGTCCAGAGAGTGCACTGGCACTACTGGGGATGCAGTGCAGTGAGTCCAGAGAGTGCACGGGCTCCACTGGGGATGCAGTGCAGTGAGTCCAGAGAGTGCACTGGCACCACTTGTGATGCAGTGCAGTGAGTCCAGTGAGTGCACTGGCACCAGTGGGAATGCAGTACAGTGAGTCCAGAGAGTGCACTGGCACCACTGGGGATGCACTTCAGTGACTCCAGAGAGTACACTGACACCACTGGGGATGCAGTGCAGTGAGTCCAAAGACTTCACTGGCACCACTGGAGATGCAGTGCAGTGAGTCCAGAGAGTGCACTGGCACCACTGGGGATGCAGTGAAGTGAGTGCAGAGAGTGCACTGGCACCACTGGGGATGCAGTGCAGTGATTCCAGAGAGTGCACTGGCACCACTGGGGATGCAGTGCAGTGAGTCCAGAGAGTGCACTGGCACCACTGGGGATGCAGTGCAGTGAGTCCAGAGAGTGCACTGGCACCACTGGGGATGCAGTGCAGTGAGTCCAGTGAGTGTACTGGAACCACTGGGGATGCACTGCAGTGAGCCCAGAGAGTGCACTGGCACCACTTGGGATGCGGTGCAGTGAGTCCAGAGATTGCACTTGCACCACTGGGGATGCAGTGCAGTGAGTCCAGAGAGTGCACTAGCACCACTGGGGATGCAGTGCAGTGAATCCTGTTAGTACACTGGCACCACTGGGGATGTAGTGCAGTGAGTCCAGAGAGCTCACTGGCACCACTGGGGATGCAGTGCAGTGAGTCCAGAGAGTGCACTGGCACCACTGGAGATGCAGTACAGTGAGTCCAGTGAATGCACTGGAACCACTGGGGATGCAGTGCAGTGAGTCCAGAGAGTGCACTGGCAGCACTGGTGATGCAGTACTGTGAGTCCAGTGAGTTCACTGGCTCCACTGGGCCTGCAGCGCAGTGAGTCCAGAGAGTGCACTGGCACCACTGGGGATGCGGTGCAGTAAGTCCACAGAGAGCACTGGCACCACTGGGGATGCAGTGCAGTGACTCGAGAGAGTGCACTGGCACCACTGGGGATGCAGTGCAGTGAGTCCAGAGAGTACACTGGCACCACTGGGGATGCAGTGCAGTGAGTCCAGAGAGTGCACTGGCACCACTGGGGATGCAGTGCAGTGAGTCCAGAGAGTGCACTGGCACCACCGGGGATGCAGTGCAGTGAGTCCAGAGAGTGCTCTGGCACCACTGGGGATGCACTGCAGTGAGTCCAGAGAGTGCACTGGCACTACTGGGGATGCAGTGCAGTGAGTCCAGAGAATGCACTGGCAGCACTGGGGATGCAGTGCAGTGAGTCCAGAGAGTTCACTGGCACCACTGGGGATGCAGTGCAGTGAGTCCAGAGAGTGCACTGGCACCACTGGGGCTTCAGTGCAGTGAGTCCAGAGAGTGCACTGGCACCACTGGGGATGCAGTACAGTGAGTCCACAGAGTGCACTGGCACCACTGGGGATGCAGTACAGTGAGTCCAGAGAGTGCACTGGCACCACTGGGGATGCAGTGCAGTGAGTCCAGAGATTGCACTGGCACCACTGGGGATGCAGTGCAGTGAGTCCAGAGACTTCACTGGCACCACTGGAAATACAGTGCAGTGAGTCCAGAGAGTGCACTGGCACCACTGGGGATGCAGTGCAGTGAGTCCAGAGAGTGCACTGGCACCACTGGGGATGCACTGCAGTGAGTCCAGAGAGTGCACTGGCACCACTGGGGATGCAGTGCAGTGAGTCCAGAGAGTGCACTAGCACCACTGGGGATGCACTGCAGTGAGTCCAGAGAGTGCACTGGCACCACTGGGGATGCACTACAGTGAGATCAGAGAGTGCACTGGCACCACAGGGGATACAGTGCAGTGAGTCCAGAGAGTGCACTGGCACCACTGGGGATGCACTGCAGTGAGTCCAGAGAGTGCACTGGCACCACTGGGGATGCAGTGCAGTGAGTCCAGAGAGTGCACTGGCACCACTGGGGATGCAGTGCAGTGAGTCCAGAGAGTGCACTGGCACCACTGGGGATGCAGTGCAGTGAGTCCAGAGAGTGCACTGGCACCACTGGGGATGCACTGCAGTGAGCCCAGAGAGTGCACTGGCACCACTTGGGATGCGGTGCAGTGAGTCCAGAGATTGCACTGGCACCACTGGGGATGCAGTGCAGTGAGTCCAGAGAGTGCACTAGCACCACTGGGGATGCAGTGCAGTGAATCCTGTTAGTACACTGGCACCAATGGGGATGCAGTGCAGTGAGTCCAGAGAGCTCACTGGCACCACTGGGGATGCACTGCAGTGAGTCCAGAGAGTGCACTGGCACCACTGGAGATGCAGTACAGTGAGTCCAGTGAATGCACTGGAACCACTGGGGATGCAGTGCAGTGAGTCCAGAGAGTACACTGGCAGCACTGGTGATGCAGTACTGTGAGTCCATTGAGTGCACTGGCTCAACTGGGCCTGCAGTGCAGTGAGTCCAGAGAGTGCACTGGCACCACTGGGGATGCGGTGCAGTAAGTCCAGAGAGTGCACTGGCACCACTGGGGATGTAGTGCAGTGAGTCCAGAGAGTGCACTGGCACCACTGGGGATGCAGTGCAGTTAGTCCAGAGAGTACACTGGCACCACTGGTGATGCAGTGCAGTGAGTCCAGAGAGTGCACTGGCACCACTGGGGATGCAGTGCAGTGAGTCCAGAGAGTGCACTGGCACCACCGGGGATGCAGTGCAGTGAGTCCAGAGAGTGCACTGGCACCACTGGTGCTTCAGTGCAGTGAGTCCAGAGAGTGCACTGGCACCACTGGGGATGCAGTACAGTGAGTCCACAGAGTGCACTGGCACCACTGGGGATGCAGTACAGTGAGTCCAGAGAGTGCACTGGCACCACTGGGGATGCAGTGCAGTGAGTCCAGAGATTGCACTGGCACCACTGGGGATGCAGTGCAGTGAGTCCAGAGACTTCACTGGCACCACTGGAAATGCAGTGCAGTGAGTCCAGAGAGTGCACTGGCACCACTGGGGATACAGTGCAGTGAGTCCAGAGAGTGCACTGGCACCACTGGGGATGCAGTGCAGTGAGTCCAGAGAGTGCACTGGCACCACTGGGGATGCAGTGCAGTGAGTCCAGAGAGTGCACTAGCACCACTGGGGATGCACTGCAGTGAGTCCAGAGAGTGCACTGGCACCACTGGGGATGCACTACAGTGAGATCAGAGATTGCACTGGCACCACAGGGGATACATTGCAGTGAGTCCAGAGAGTGCACTGGCACCACTGGGGATGCACTGCAGTGAGTCCAGAGAGTGCACTGGCACCAGTGGGGATGCAGTGCAGTGAGTCCAGAGAGTGCTCTGGCACCACTGGGGATGCAGTGCAGTGAGTCCAGAGAGTGCACTGGCACCACTGGGGATGCACTGCAGTGAGTCCAGAGAGTGCACTGGCACCACTGGGGATGCAGTGCATTGAGTCCAGAGAGTGCACTGGCACCACTGGTGATGCAGTCCAGTGAGTCCAGTGAATGCACTGGCAGCACTGGGGATGCTGTGCAGTGAGTGCAGAGAGTGCACTGGCACCACCTGTGATGCAGTACAGTGTGTCCAGTGAGTGCACTGTCACCACTGGGGATGCAGTGCTGTGACTCCGGAGAGCGCACTGGCACCACTGGGGATGCAGTGCAGTCAGTCCAGTGAGTACACTGGCACCACTGGGGATGCAGTGCAGTGAGTCCAGAGAGTGCACTGGCACCACTGGGGATGTGTCCAGTGAGTCCAGTGAGTGCACTGGCACCACTGGGGATGCAGTGCAGTGAGTCCAGAGAGTGCACTGGCACCACTGGGGATGCAGTGCAGTGAGTCCAGAGAGTGCACTGGCACCACTGGGGATGCCCTGCAGTGAGTCCAGAGAGTGCACTGGCACCACTGGGGATGCAGTGCAGTGAGTCCAGAGAGTGCACTGGCACCACTTTGGATGCAGTGCAGTGAGTCCAGAGAGTGCACTGGCACCACTGGGGATGCACTTCAGTGAGTCCAGAGAGTGCACTGGCACCACCGGGGATGCACTGCAGTGAGTCCAGAGAGTGCAGTGGCACCACTGGGGTTCCAGTACAGTGAGTCCAGAGAGTGCACTGGTACCACTGGGGATGCACTGCAGTGAGTCCAGAGAGTGCACTGGCACCACTGGTGATGCAGTTTAGTGAGTCCAGAGAGTGCACTGGCACCACTGGTGATGCAGTTTAGTGAGTCCAGAGAGTGCACTGGCACCACTGGGGATGCAGTGCAGTGAGTCCAGTGAGTGTACTGGCACCACTGGGGATGCACTGCAGTGAGTCCAGAGAGTGCACTGGCACCACTGAGAATGTACTTCAGTGAGTTCCGAGAGTGCACTGGCACCACTGGGGATGCACTTCAGTGAGTCCAGAGAGTGCACTGGCACCACTGGGGATGCAGTGCCGCGAGTCCAGAGAGTGCACTGGCACCACTGGGGATACACTGCAGTGAGTCCAGAGAGTGCACTGTCAGCACTGGGGATGCAGTGCAGTGAGTCCAGAGAGTGCACTGGCACCACTGTGGATGCGGTGCCGGGAGTCCAGAGAGTGCTTTGGCACCACTTGTGATGCAGTGCAGTGAGTCCAGAGAGTGCACTGGCACCACTGGGGATGCAGTGCAGTGAGTCCAGAGAGTGCACTGGCACCACTGGGGATGCACTGCAGTGAGCCCAGAGAGTGCACTGGCACCACTGGAGATGCAGTCCAGTGAGTCCAGTGAATGCACTGGCACCACTGGGGATGCAGTGCAGTGAGTCCAGAGAGTGCACTGTCACCAATGGGGACGCAGTACAGTGAGTCCACAGAGTGCACTGGCACCACTGGGGATGCAGTGCAGTGAGTCCAGAGAGTGCACTGGCACCACTGGGGATGCAGTGCAGTGAGTCCAGAGAGTGCACTGGCACCACAGATGATGCAGTACAGTGAGTCCAGTGAGTGCACTGGCACCACTGGGGATGCAGTGCAGTGAGTCCAGAGAGTGCACTGGCTCCACTGGGGATGCCCTGCAGTGAGTCCAGAGAGTGCACTGGCACCACTGGGGATGCACTTCAGTGAGTCCACAGAGTGCACTGGCACCACTGGGGATGCGGTGCCGGGAGTCCAGAGAGTGCACTGGCACCACTGGGGATGCGGTGCCGGGAGTCCAGAGAGTGCTTTGCCACCACTGGGGATGCACTGCAGTGAGTCCAGAGAGTGCACTGGCACCACTGAGAATGCACTTCAGTGAGTCCAGAGAGTGCGCTGGCACCACTGGGGATGCACTGCAGTGAGTCCAGAGAGTGCACTAGCACCACTGGGGAATGCAGTGCAGTGAGTCCAGAGAGTGCACTGGCACCACTGGGGATGCACTGCAGTGAGTCCAGAGAGTGCACTGGCACCACTGGGGATGCAGTGCAGTGAGTCCAGAGAGTGCACTGGCACCACTGGGGATGCAGTGCAGTGAGTCCAGAGAGTGCACTGGCACCACTGGGGATGCAGTGCAGTGAGTCCAGAGAGTGCACTGGCACCACTGGGGATGCACTGCAGTGAGTCCAGAGAGTGCACTGGCACCACTGGGGATGCAGTACAGTGAGTGCACACAGTGCACTAGCACCACTGGGGATGCAGTGCAGTGAGACCAGAGAGTGCACTGGCACCACTGGGGATGCAGTGCAGTGAGTCCAGAGAGAGCACTGGCACCACTTGGGATGCGGTGCAGTGAGTCCAGAGAGTGCACTGGCACCACTGGGGATGCAGTGCAGTGAGTCCAGAGAGTGCACTGGCACCAGTGGGGATGCACTGTAGTGAGTCCAGTGAGTGCACTGGCTCCACTGGGAATGCAGTGCAGTGAGTCCAGAGAGTGCACTGGCACCACTGGGGATGCAGTTCAGTGAGTCCAGAGAGTGCACTGGCACCACTGGGGATGCACTGCATTGAGTCCAGAGAGTGCACTGGCACCACTGAGAATGCACTTAAGTGAGTCCAGAGAGTGCACTGGCACCACTGGGTATGCACTGCAGTGAGTCCAGAGAGTGCACTGGCACCACTGGGGATGCACTGCAGTGAGCCCAGAGAGTGCACTGGCACCACTGGAGATGCAGTACAGTGAGTCCAGTGAATGCACTGGCAGCACTGGGGATGCAGTGCAGTGAGTCCAGAGAGTGCACTGGCACCACTGGGGATGCAGTGCAGTGAATCCTGTTAGTACACTGGCACCACTGGGGATGCAGTGCAGTGAGTCCAGAGAGCTCCCTGGCACCACTGGGGATGCACTGCAGTGAGTCCAGAGAGTGCACTGGCACCACTGAGAATGCACTTCAGTGAGTCCAGAGAGTGCACTGGCACCACTGGAGATGCAGTACAGTGAGTCCAGTGAATGCACTGAAACCACTGGGGATGCAGTGCAGTGAGTCCAGAGAGTGCACTGGCACCACTGGTGATGCAGTACAGTGAGTCCAGTGAATGCACTGGAACCACTGGGGATGCAGTGCAGTGAGTCCAGAGAGTGCACTGGCACCACTGGAGATGCAGTACAGTGAGTCCAGTGAATGCACTGGAACCACTGGGGATGCAGTGCAGTGAGTCCAGAGAGTGCACTAGCACCACTTGGGATGCAGTGCAGTGAATCCTGTTAGTACACTTGCACCACTGGGGATGCAGTGCAGTGAGTCCAGAGAGCTCCCTGGCACCACTGGTGATGCACTGCAGTGAGTCCAGAGAGTGCACTGGCACCACTGGAGATGCAGTACAGTGAGTCCAGTGAATGCACTGGAACCACTGGGGATGCAGTGCAGTGAGTCCAGAGAGTGCACTGGCAGCACTGGTGATGCAGTACTGTGAGTCCAGTGAGTGCACTGGCTCCACTGGGCCTGCAGTTCAGTGAGTCCAGAGAGTGCACTGGCACCACTGGGGATGCAGTGCAGTGAATCCTGTTAGTACACTGGCACCAATGGGGATGCAGTGCAGTGAGTCCAGAGAGCTCACTGGCACCACTGGGGATGCACTGCAGTGAGTCCAGAGAGTGCACTGGCACCACTGGGGATGCAGTACAGTGAGTCCAGTGAATGCACTGGAACCACTGGGGATGCAGTGCAGTGAGTCCAGAGAGTGCATTAGCACCACTGGGGATGCAGTGCAGTGAATCCTGTTAGTACACTGGCACCAATGGGGATGCAGTGCAGTGAGTCCAGAGAGCTCACTGGCACCACTGGGGATGCACTGCAGTGAGTCCAGAGAGTGCACTGGCACCACTGGAGATGCAGTACAGTGAGTCCAGTGAATGCACTGGAACCACTGGGGATGCAGTGCAGTGAGTCCAGAGAGTACACTGGCAGCACTGGTGATGCAGTACTGTGAGTCCATTGAGTGCACTGGCTCCACTGGGCCTGCAGTGCAGTGAGTCCAGAGAGTGCACTGGCACCACTGGGGATGCGGTGCAGTAAGTCCAGAGAGTGCACTGGCACCACTGGGGATGTAGTGCAGTGACTCGAGAGAGTGCACTGGCACCACTGGGGATGCAGTGCAGTTAGTCCAGAGAGTACACTGGCACCACTGGTGATGCAGTGCAGTGAGTCCAGAGAGTGCACTGGCACCACTGGGGATGCAGTGCAGTGAGTCCAGAGAGTGCACTGGCACCACCGGGGATGCAGTGCAGTGAGTCCAGAGAGTGCACTGGCACCACTGGTGCTTCAGTGCAGTGAGTCCAGAGAGTGCACTGGCACCACTGGGGATGCAGTACAGTGAGTCCACAGAGTGCACTGGCACCACTGGGGATGCAGTACAGTGAGTCCAGAGAGTGCACTGGCACCACTGGGGATGCAGTGCAGTGAGTCCAGAGATTGCACTGGCACCACTGGGGATGCAGTGCAGTGAGTCCAGAGACTTCACTGGCACCACTGGAAATGCAGTGCAGTGAGTCCAGAGAGTGCACTGGCACCACTGGGGATACAGTGCAGTGAGTCCAGAGAGTGCACTGGCACCACTGGGGATGCAGTGCAGTGAGTCCAGAGAGTGCACTGGCACCACTGGGGATGCAGTGCAGTGAGTCCAGAGAGTGCACTAGCACCACTGGGGATGCACTGCAGTGAGTCCAGAGAGTGCACTGGCACCACTGGGGATGCACTACAGTGAGATCAGAGATTGCACTGGCACCACAGGGGATACATTGCAGTGAGTCCAGAGAGTGCACTGGCACCACTGGGGATGCACTGCAGTGAGTCCAGAGAGTGCACTGGCACCAGTGGGGATGCAGTGCAGTGAGTCCAGAGAGTGCTCTGGCACCACTGGGGATGCAGTGCAGTGAGTCCAGAGAGTGCACTGGCACCACTGGGGATGCACTGCAGTGAGTCCAGAGAGTGCACTGGCACCACTGGGGATGCAGTGCATTGAGTCCAGAGAGTGCACTGGCACCACTGGTGATGCAGTCCAGTGAGTCCAGTGAATGCACTGGCACCACTGGGGATGCTGTGCAGTGAGTGCAGAGAGTGCACTGGCACCACCTGTGATGCAGTACAGTGTGTCCAGTGAGTGCACTGGCACCACTGGGGATGCAGTGCTGTGACTCCGGAGAGCGCACTGGCACCACTGGGGATGCAGTGCAGTCAGTCCAGTGAGTACACTGGCACCACTGGGGATGCAGTGCAGTGAGTCCAGAGAGTGCACTGGCACCACTGGGGATGTGTCCAGTGAGTCCAGTGAGTGCACTGGCACCACTGGGGATGCAGTCCAGTGAGTCCAGAGAGTGCACTGGCACCACTGGGGATGCAGTGCAGTGAGTCCAGAGAGTGCACTGGCACCACTGGGGATGCCCTGCAGTGAGTCCAGAGAGTGCACTAGCACCACTGGGGATGCAGTGCAGTGAGTCCAGAGAGTGCACTGGCACCACTTTGGATGCAGTGCAGTGAGTCCAGAGAGTGCACTGGCACCACTGGGGATGCACTTCAGTGAGTCCAGAGAGTGCACTGGCACCACCGGGGATGCACTGCAGTGAGTCCAGAGAGTGCAGTGGCACCACTGGGGTTGCAGTACAGTGAGTCCAGAGAGTGCACTGGTACCACTGGGGATGCACTGCAGTGAGTCCAGAGAGTGCACTGGCACCACTGGTGATGCAGTTTAGTGAGTCCAGAGAGTGCACTGGCACCACTGGTGATGCAGTTTAGTGAGTCCAGAGAGTGCACTGGCACCACTGGGGATGCAGTGCAGTGAGTCCAGTGAGTGTACTGGCACCACTGGGGATGCACTGCAGTGAGTCCAGAGAGTGCACTGGCACCACTGAGAATGTACTTCAGTAAGTTCCGAGAGTGCACTGGCACCACTGGGGATGCACTTCAGTGAGTCCAGAGAGTGCACTGGCACCACTGGGGATGCAGTGCCGCGAGTCCAGAGAGTGCACTGGCACCACTGGGGATACACTGCAGTGAGTCCAGAGAGTGCACTGTCAGCACTGGGGATGCAGTGCAGTGAGTCCAGAGAGTGCACTGGCACCACTGTGGATGCGGTGCCGGGAGTCCAGAGAGTGCTTTGGCACCACTTGTGATGCAGTGCAGTGAGTCCAGAGAGTGCACTGGCACCACTGGGGATGCAGTGCAGTGAGTCCAGAGAGTGCACTGGCACCACTGGGGATGCACTGCAGTGAGCCCAGAGAGTGCACTGGCACCACTGGAGATGCAGTCCAGTGAGTCCAGTGAATGCACTGGCACCACTGGGGATGCAGTGCAGTGAGTCCAGAGAGTGCACTGTCACCAATGGGGACGCAGTACAGTGAGTCCACAGAGTGCACTGGCACCACTGGGGATGCAGTGCAGTGAGTCCAGAGAGTGCACTGGCACCACTGGGGATGCAGTACAGTGAGTCCAGTGAGTGCACTGGCACCACTGGGGATGCAGTGCAGTGAGTCCAGAGAGTGCACTGGCTCCACTGGGGATGCCCTGCAGTGAGTCCAGAGAGTGCACTGGCACCACTGGGGATGCACTTCAGTGAGTCCACAGAGTGCACTGGCACCACTGGGGATGCGGTGCCGGGAGTCCAGAGAGTGCACTGGCACCACTGGGGATGCGGTGCCGGGAGTCCAGAGAGTGCTTTGCCACCACTGGGGATGCACTGCAGTGAGTCCAGAGAGTGCACTGGCACCACTGAGAATGCACTTCAGTGAGTCCAGAGAGTGCGCTGGCACCACTGGGGATGCACTGCAGTGAGTCCAGAGAGTGCACTAGCACCACTGGGGAATGCAGTGCAGTGAGTCCAGAGAGTGCACTGGCACCACTGGGGATGCACTGCAGTGAGTCCAGAGAGTGCACTGGCACCACTGGGGATGCAGTGCAGTGAGTCCAGAGAGTGCACTGGCACCACTGGGGATGCAGTGCAGTGAGTCCAGAGAGTGCACTGGCACCACTGGGGATGCAGTGCAGTGAGTCCAGAGAGTGCACTGGCACCACTGGGGATGCACTGCAGTGAGTCCAGAGAGTGCACTGGCACCACTGGGGATGCAGTACAGTGAGTGCACACAGTGCACTAGCACCACTGGGGATGCAGTGCAGTGAGACCAGAGAGTGCACTGGCACCACTGGGGATGCAGTGCAGTGAGTCCAGAGAGAGCACTGGCACCACTTGGGATGCGGTGCAGTGAGTCCAGAGAGTGCACTGGCACCACTGGGGATGCAGTGCAGTGAGTCCAGAGAGTGCACTGGCACCAGTGGGGATGCACTGTAGTGAGTCCAGTGAGTGCACTGGCTCCACTGGGAATGCAGTGCAGTGAGTCCAGAGAGTGCACTGGCACCACTGGGGATGCAGTTCAGTGAGTCCAGAGAGTGCACTGGCACCACTGGGGATGCACTGCATTGAGTCCAGAGAGTGCACTGGCACCACTGAGAATGCACTTAAGTGAGTCCAGAGAGTGCACTGGCACCACTGGGTATGCACTGCAGTGAGTCCAGAGAGTGCACTGGCACCACTGGGGATGCACTGCAGTGAGCCCAGAGAGTGCACTGGCACCACTGGAGATGCAGTACAGTGAGTCCAGTGAATGCACTGGCAGCACTGGGGATGCAGTGCAGTGAGTCCAGAGAGTGCACTGGCACCACTGGGGATGCAGTGCAGTGAATCCTGTTAGTACACTGGCACCACTGGGGATGCAGTGCAGTGAGTCCAGAGAGCTCCCTGGCACCACTGGGGATGCACTGCAGTGAGTCCAGAGAGTGCACTGGCACCACTGAGAATGCACTTCAGTGAGTCCAGAGAGTGCACTGGCACCACTGGAGATGCAGTACAGTGAGTCCAGTGAATGCACTGAAACCACTGGGGATGCAGTGCAGTGAGTCCAGAGAGTGCACTGGCACCACTGGTGATGCAGTACAGTGAGTCCAGTGAATGCACTGGAACCACTGGGGATGCAGTGCAGTGAGTCCAGAGAGTGCACTGGCACCACTGGAGATGCAGTACAGTGAGTCCAGTGAATGCACTGGAACCACTGGGGATGCAGTGCAGTGAGTCCAGAGAGTGCACTAGCACCACTTGGGATGCAGTGCAGTGAATCCTGTTAGTACACTTGCACCACTGGGGATGCAGTGCAGTGAGTCCAGAGAGCTCCCTGGCACCACTGGTGATGCACTGCAGTGAGTCCAGAGAGTGCACTGGCACCACTGGAGATGCAGTACAGTGAGTCCAGTGAATGCACTGGAACCACTGGGGATGCAGTGCAGTGAGTCCAGAGAGTGCACTGGCAGCACTGGTGATGCAGTACTGTGAGTCCAGTGAGTGCACTGGCTCCACTGGGCCTGCAGTTCAGTGAGTCCAGAGAGTGCACTGGCACCACTGGGGATGCAGTGCAGTGAGTCCAGAGAGTGCACTGGCACCACTGGGGATGTAGTGCAGTGACTCGAGAGAGTGCACTGGCACCACTGGGGATGCAGTGCAGTGAGTCCAGAGAGTACACTGGCACCACTGGTGATGCAGTGCAGTGAGTCCAGAGAGTGCACTGGCACCACTGGGGATGAAGTGCAGTGAGTCCAGAGAGTGCACTGGCACCACCGGGGATGCAGTGCAGTGAGTCCAGAGAGTGCACTGGCACCACTGGGGATGCACTGCAGTGAGTCCAGAGAGTGCACTGGCACCACTGGGGATACAGTGCAGTGAGTCCAGAGAGTGCACTGGCACCACTGGGGATGCAGTGCAGTGAGTCCAGAGAGTTCACTGGCACCACTGGAGATGCACTTCAGTGACTACAGAGAGTGCACTGGCACCACTGGGGATACAGTGCAGTGAGTCCAGAGAGTGCTCTGGCACCACTGGGGATGCAGTACAGTGAGTCCAGAGAGTGCACTGGCACCACTGGGGATGCAGTGCAGTGAGTCCAGAGACTTCACTGGCACCACTGGGAATGCAGAGAAGTGAGTCCAGAGAGTGCACTGGCACCACTGGGGATGCAGTGCAGTGAGCCCAGAGAGTGCACTGGCACCACTGGGGATGCAGTGCAGTGAGTCCAGAGAGTGCACTGGCACCACTGGGGATACAGTGCAGTGAGTCCAGAGAGTGCACTGGCACCACTGGGGATGCACTGCAGTGAATCCAGAGAGTGCACTGGCACCACTGGTGATGCAGTACAGTGAGTCCAGAGAGTGCACTGGCACCACTGGGGATGCAGTGCAGTGAGTCCAGAGAGTGCACTGGCACCACTGGGGATGCACTACAGTGAGTCCAGAGATTGCACTGGCACCACTGGGGATGCAGTGCAGTGAGTCCAGAGAGTGCACTGGCACCACTGGGGATGCAGTGCAGTGAGTCCAGAGAGTGCACTGGCACCACTGGGGATGCAGTGCAGTGAGTCCAGAGAGTGCACGGGCTCCACTGGGGATGCAGTGCAGTGAGTCCAGAGAGTGCACTGGCACCACTTGTGATGCAGTGCAGTGAGTCCAGTGAGTGCACTGGCACCAGTGGGGATGCAGTACAGTGAGTCCAGAGAGTGCACTGGCACCACTGGTGATGCAGTTTAGTGAGTCCAGAGAGTGCACTGGCACCGCTGGGGATGCAGTGCAGTGAGTCCAGAGAGTGCACTGACACCACTGGGGATGCAGTGCAGTGAGTCCAAAGACTTCACTGGCACCACTGGGGATGCAGTGCAGTGAGTCCAGAGAGTGCACTGGCACCACAGGGGATGCAGTGAAGTGAGTGCAGAGAGTGCACTGGCACCACTGGGGATGCACTACAGTGAGTCCAGAGAGTGCACTGGCACCACTGGGGATGCAGTGCAGTGAGTCCAGAGAGTGCACTGGCACCACTGGGGATGCACTGCAGTGAGCTCAGAGAGTGCACTGGCACCACTGAGAATGCACTTCAGTGAGTCCAGAGAGTTCACTGGCACCACTGGAGATGCAGTACAGTGAGTCCAGTGAATGCACTGGAACCACTGGGGATGCAGTGCAGTGAGTCCAGAGAGTGCACTGGCAGCACTGGTGATGCAGTACAGTGAGTCCAGTGAATGCACTGGAACCACTGGGGATGCAGTGCAGTGAGTCCAGAGAGTGCACTAGCACCACTGGGGATGCAGTGCAGTGAGTCCAGTGAATGCACTGGAACCACTGGGGATGCAGTGCAGTGAGTCCAGAGAGTGCACTGGCACCACTGGGGATGCAGTGCAGTGAATCCTGTTAGTACACTGGCACCACTGGGGATGCAGTGCAGTGAGTCCAGAGAGCTCCCTGGCACCACTGGGGATGCACTGCAGTGAGTCCAGAGAGTGCACTGGCACCACTGAGAATGCACTTCAGTGAGTCCGGAGAGTGCACAGGCACCACTGGAGATGCAGTACAGTGAGTCCAGTGAATGCACTGGAACCACTGGGGATGCAGTGCAGTGAGTCCAGAGAGTGCACTGGCACCACTGGTGATGCAGTACAGTGAGTCCAGTGAATGCACTGGAACCACTGGGGATGCAGTGCAGTGAGTCCAGAGAGTGCACTGGCACCACTGGAGATGCAGTACAGTGAGTCCAGTGAATGCACTGGAACCACTGGGGATGCAGTGCAGTGAGTCCAGAGAGTGCACTAGCACCACTGGGGATGCAGTGCAGTGAATCCTGTTAGTACACTGGCACCACTGGGGATGCAGTGCAGTGAGTCCAGAGAGCTCCCTGGCACCACTGGTGATGCACTGCAGTGAGTCCAGAGAGTGCACTGGCACCACTGGAGATGCAGTACAGTGAGTCCAGTGAATGCACTGGAACCACTGGGGATGCAGTGCAGTGAGTCCAGAGAGTGCACTGGCAGCACTGGTGATGCAGTACTGTGAGTCCAGTGAGTGCACTGGCTCCACTGGGCCTGCAGTTCAGTGAGTCCAGAGAGTGCACTGGCACCACTGGGGATGCACTGCAGTGAGTCCAGAGAGTGCACTGGCACCACTGGGGATGTAGTGCAGTGACTCGAGAGAGTGCACTGGCACCACTGGGGATGCAGTGCAGTGAGTCCAGAGAGTACACTGGCACCACTGGTGATGCAGTGCAGTGAGTCCAGAGAGTGCACTGGCACCACTGGGGATGAAGTGCAGTGAGTCCAGAGAGTGCACTGGCACCACCGGGGATGCAGTGCAGTGAGTCCAGAGAGTGCACTGGCACCACTGGGGATGCACTGCAGTGAGTCCAGAGAGTGCACTGGCACCACAGGGGATGCAGTGAAGTGAGTGCAGAGAGTGCACTGGCACCACTGGGGATGCACTACAGTGAGTCCAGAGAGTGCACTGGCACCACTGGGGATGCAGTGCAGTGAGTCCAGAGAGTGCACTGGCACCACTGGGGATGCACTGCAGTGAGCTCAGAGAGTGCACTGGCACCACTGAGAATGCACTTCAGTGAGTCCAGAGAGTTCACTGGCACCACTGGAGATGCAGTACAGTGAGTCCAGTGAATGCACTGGAACCACTGGGGATGCAGTGCAGTGAGTCCAGAGAGTGCACTGGCAGCACTGGTGATGCAGTACAGTGAGTCCAGTGAATGCACTGGAACCACTGGGGATGCAGTGCAGTGAGTCCAGAGAGTGCACTAGCACCACTGGGGATGCAGTGCAGTGAGTCCAGTGAATGCACTGGAACCACTGGGGATGCAGTGCAGTGAGTCCAGAGAGTGCACTGGCACCACTGGGGATGCAGTGCAGTGAATCCTGTTAGTACACTGGCACCACTGGGGATGCAGTGCAGTGAGTCCAGAGAGCTCCCTGGCACCACTGGGGATGCACTGCAGTGAGTCCAGAGAGTGCACTGGCACCACTGAGAATGCACTTCAGTGAGTCCGGAGAGTGCACAGGCACCACTGGAGATGCAGTACAGTGAGTCCAGTGAATGCACTGGAACCACTGGGGATGCAGTGCAGTGAGTCCAGAGAGTGCACTGGCACCACTGGTGATGCAGTACAGTGAGTCCAGTGAATGCACTGGAACCACTGGGGATGCAGTGCAGTGAGTCCAGAGAGTGCACTGGCACCACTGGAGATGCAGTACAGTGAGTCCAGTGAATGCACTGGAACCACTGGGGATGCAGTGCAGTGAGTCCAGAGAGTGCACTAGCACCACTGGGGATGCAGTGCAGTGAATCCTGTTAGTACACTGGCACCACTGGGGATGCAGTGCAGTGAGTCCAGAGAGCTCCCTGGCACCACTGGTGATGCACTGCAGTGAGTCCAGAGAGTGCACTGGCACCACTGGAGATGCAGTACAGTGAGTCCAGTGAATGCACTGGAACCACTGGGGATGCAGTGCAGTGAGTCCAGAGAGTGCACTGGCAGCACTGGTGATGCAGTACTGTGAGTCCAGTGAGTGCACTGGCTCCACTGGGCCTGCAGTTCAGTGAGTCCAGAGAGTGCACTGGCACCACTGGGGATGCACTGCAGTGAGTCCAGAGAGTGCACTGGCACCACTGGGGATGTAGTGCAGTGACTCGAGAGAGTGCACTGGCACCACTGGGGATGCAGTGCAGTGAGTCCAGAGAGTACACTGGCACCACTGGTGATGCAGTGCAGTGAGTCCAGAGAGTGCACTGGCACCACTGGGGATGAAGTGCAGTGAGTCCAGAGAGTGCACTGGCACCACCGGGGATGCAGTGCAGTGAGTCCAGAGAGTGCACTGGCACCACTGGGGATGCACTGCAGTGAGTCCAGAGAGTGCACTGGCACCACTGGGGATACAGTGCAGTGAGTCCAGAGAGTGCACTGGCACCACTGGGGATGCAGTGCAGTGAGTCCAGAGAGTTCACTGGCACCACTGGAGATGCACTTCAGTGACTACAGAGAGTGCACTGGCACCACTGGGGATACAGTGCAGTGAGTCCAGAGAGTGCTCTGGCACCACTGGGGATGCAGTGCAGTGAGTCCAGAGAGTGCTCTGGCACCACTGGGGATGCAGTGCAGTGAGTCCAGAGAGTGCACTGGCACCACTGGGGCTGCAGTGCAGTGAGTCCAGAGAGTGCACTGGCACCACTGGGGATGCAGTGCAGTGAGTCCAGAGAGTGCACGGGCTCCACTGGGGATGCAGTGCATTGAGTCCAGAGAGTGCACTGGCACCACTTGTGATGCAGTGCAGTGAGTCCAGTGAGTGCACTGGCACCACTGGGGATGCAGTGCAGTGAGTCCAGAGAGTGCACTGGCACTACTGGGGATGCAGTGCAGTGAGTCCAGAGAGTGCACGGGCTCCACTGGGGATGCAGTGCAGTGAGTCCAGAGAGTGCACTGGCACCACTTGTGATTCAGTGCAGTGAGTCCAGTGAGTGCACTGGCACCAGTGGGGATGCAGTACAGTGAGTCCAGAGAGTGCACTGGCACCACTGGGGATGCACTTCAGTGACTCCAGAGAGTACACTGACACCACTGGGGATGCAGTGCAGTGAGTCCAAAGACTTCACTGGCACCACTGGAGATGCAGTGCAGTGAGTCCAGAGAGTGCACTGGCACCACTGGGGATGCAGTGAAGTGAGTGCAGAGAGTGCACTGGCACCACTGGGGATGCACTGCAGTGATTCCAGAGAGTGCACTGGCACCACTGGGGATGCAGTGCAGTGAGTCCAGAGAGTGCACTGGCACCACTGGGGATGCAGTGCAGTGAGTCCAGAGAGTGCACTGGCACCACTGGGGATGCAGTGCAGTGAGTCCAGTGAGTGTACTGGAACCACTGGGGATGCACTGCAGTGAGCCCAGAGAGTGCACTGGCACCACTTGGGATGCGGTGCAGTGAGTCCAGAGATTGCACTTGCACCACTGGGGATGCAGTGCAGTGAGTCCAGAGAGTGCACTAGCACCACTGGGGATGCAGTGCAGTGAATCCTGTTAGTACACTGGCACCACTGGGGATGTAGTGCAGTGAGTCCAGAGAGCTCACTGGCACCACTGGGGATGCAGTGCAGTGAGTCCAGAGAGTGCACTGGCACCACTGGAGATGCAGTACAGTGAGTCCAGTGAATGCACTGGAACCACTGGGGATGCAGTGCAGTGAGTCCAGAGAGTGCACTGGCAGCACTGGTGATGCAGTACTGTGAGTCCAGTGAGTTCACTGGCTCCACTGGGCCTGCAGCGCAGTGAGTCCAGAGAGTGCACTGGCACCACTGGGGATGCGGTGCAGTAAGTCCACAGAGAGCACTGGCACCACTGGGGATGCAGTGCAGTGACTCGAGAGAGTGCACTGGCACCACTGGGGATGCAGTGCAGTGAGTCCAGAGAGTACACTGGCACCACTGGGGATGCAGTGCAGTGAGTCCAGAGAGTGCACTGGCACCACTGGGGATGCAGTGCAGTGAGTCCAGAGAGTGCACTGGCACCACCGGGGATGCAGTGCAGTGAGTCCAGAGAGTGCTCTGGCACCACTGGGGATGCACTGCAGTGAGTCCAGAGAGTGCACTGGCACTACTGGGGATGCAGTGCAGTGAGTCCAGAGAATGCACTGGCAGCACTGGGGATGCAGTGCAGTGAGTCCAGAGAGTTCACTGGCACCACTGGGGATGCAGTGCAGTGAGTCCAGAGAGTGCACTGGCACCACTGGGGCTTCAGTGCAGTGAGTCCAGAGAGTGCACTGGCACCACTGGGGATGCAGTACAGTGAGTCCACAGAGTGCACTGGCACCACTGGGGATGCAGTACAGTGAGTCCAGAGAGTGCACTGGCACCACTGGGGATGCAGTGCAGTGAGTCCAGAGATTGCACTGGCACCACTGGGGATGCAGTGCAGTGAGTCCAGAGACTTCACTGGCACCACTGGAAATACAGTGCAGTGAGTCCAGAGAGTGCACTGGCACCACTGGGGATGCAGTGCAGTGAGTCCAGAGAGTGCACTGGCACCACTGGGGATGCAGTGCAGTGAGTCCAGAGAGTGCACTGGCACCACTGGGGATGCAGTGCAGTGAGTCCAGAGAGTGCACTAGCACCACTGGGGATGCACTGCAGTGAGTCCAGAGAGTGCACTGGCACCACTGGGGATGCACTACAGTGAGATCAGAGAGTGCACTGGCACCACAGGGGATACAGTGCAGTGAGTCCAGAGAGTGCACTGGCACCACTGGGGATGCACTGCAGTGAGTCCAGAGAGTGCACTGGCACCACTGGGGATGCAGTGCAGTGAGTCCAGAGAGTGCACTGGCACCACTGGGGATGCAGTGCAGTGAGTCCAGAGAGTGCACTGGCACCACTGGGGATGCAGTGCAGTGAGTCCAGAGAGTGCACTGGCACCACTGGGGATGCACTGCAGTGAGCCCAGAGAGTGCACTGGCACCACTTGGGATGCGGTGCAGTGAGTCCAGAGATTGCACTGGCACCACTGGGGATGCAGTGCAGTGAGTCCAGAGAGTGCACTAGCACCACTGGGGATGCAGTGCAGTGAATCCTGTTAGTACACTGGCACCAATGGGGATGCAGTGCAGTGAGTCCAGAGAGCTCACTGGCACCACTGGGGATGCACTGCAGTGAGTCCAGAGAGTGCACTGGCACCACTGGAGATGCAGTACAGTGAGTCCAGTGAATGCACTGGAACCACTGGGGATGCAGTGCAGTGAGTCCAGAGAGTACACTGGCAGCACTGGTGATGCAGTACTGTGAGTCCATTGAGTGCACTGGCTCCACTGGGCCTGCAGTGCAGTGAGTCCAGAGAGTGCACTGGCACCACTGGGGATGCGGTGCAGTAAGTCCAGAGAGTGCACTGGCACCACTGGGGATGTAGTGCAGTGACTCGAGAGAGTGCACTGGCACCACTGGGGATGCAGTGCAGTTAGTCCAGAGAGTACACTGGCACCACTGGTGATGCAGTGCAGTGAGTCCAGAGAGTGCACTGGCACCACTGGGGATGCAGTGCAGTGAGTCCAGAGAGTGCACTGGCACCACCGGGGATGCAGTGCAGTGAGTCCAGAGAGTGCACTGGCACCACTGGTGCTTCAGTGCAGTGAGTCCAGAGAGTGCACTGGCACCACTGGGGATGCAGTACAGTGAGTCCACAGAGTGCACTGGCACCACTGGGGATGCAGTACAGTGAGTCCAGAGAGTGCACTGGCACCACTGGGGATGCAGTGCAGTGAGTCCAGAGATTGCACTGGCACCACTGGGGATGCAGTGCAGTGAGTCCAGAGACTTCACTGGCACCACTGGAAATGCAGTGCAGTGAGTCCAGAGAGTGCACTGGCACCACTGGGGATACAGTGCAGTGAGTCCAGAGAGTGCACTGGCACCACTGGGGATGCAGTGCAGTGAGTCCAGAGAGTGCACTGGCACCACTGGGGATGCAGTGCAGTGAGTCCAGAGAGTGCACTAGCACCACTGGGGATGCACTGCAGTGAGTCCAGAGAGTGCACTGGCACCACTGGGGATGCACTACAGTGAGATCAGAGATTGCACTGGCACCACAGGGGATACATTGCAGTGAGTCCAGAGAGTGCACTGGCACCACTGGGGATGCACTGCAGTGAGTCCAGAGAGTGCACTGGCACCAGTGGGGATGCAGTGCAGTGAGTCCAGAGAGTGCTCTGGCACCACTGGGGATGCAGTGCAGTGAGTCCAGAGAGTGCACTGGCACCACTGGGGATGCACTGCAGTGAGTCCAGAGAGTGCACTGGCACCACTGGGGATGCAGTGCATTGAGTCCAGAGAGTGCACTGGCACCACTGGTGATGCAGTCCAGTGAGTCCAGTGAATGCACTGGCACCACTGGGGATGCAGTGCAGTGAGTCCAGAGAGTGCACTGGCACTACTGGGGATGCAGTGCAGTGAGTCCAGAGAGTGCACGGGCTCCACTGGGGATGCACTTCAGTGAGTCCAGAGAGTGCACTGGCACCACCGGGGATGCACTGCAGTGAGTCCAGAGAGTGCAGTGGCACCACTGGGGTTGCAGTACAGTGAGTCCAGAGAGTGCACTGGTACCACTGGGGATGCACTGCAGTGAGTCCAGAGAGTGCACTGGCACCACTGGTGATGCAGTTTAGTGAGTCCAGAGAGTGCACTGGCACCACTGGTGATGCAGTTTAGTGAGTCCAGAGAGTGCACTGGCACCACTGGGGATGCAGTGCAGTGAGTCCAGTGAGTGTACTGGCACCACTGGGGATGCACTGCAGTGAGTCCAGAGAGTGCACTGGCACCACTGAGAATGTACTTCAGTGAGTTCCGAGAGTGCACTGGCACCACTGGGGATGCACTTCAGTGAGTCCAGAGAGTGCACTGGCACCACTGGGGATGCAGTGCCGCGAGTCCAGAGAGTGCACTGGCACCACTGGGGATACACTGCAGTGAGTCCAGAGAGTGCACTGTCAGCACTGGGGATGCAGTGCAGTGAGTCCAGAGAGTGCACTGGCACCACTGGGGATGCGGTGCCGGGAGTCCAGAGAGTGCTTTGGCACCACTTGTGATGCAGTGCAGTGAGTCCAGAGAGTGCACTGGCACCACTGGGGATGCAGTGCAGTGAGTCCAGAGAGTGCACTGGCTCCACTGGGGATGCCCTGCAGTGAGTCCAGAGAGTGCACTGGCACCACTGGGGATGCACTTCAGTGAGTCCACAGAGTGCACTGGCACCACTGGGGATGCGGTGCCGGGAGTCCAGAGAGTGCTTTGGCACCACTGGGGATGCAGTGCAGTGAGTCCAGAGAGTGCACTGGCACCACTGGGGATGCACTTCAGTGAGTCCACAGAGTGCACTGGCACCACTGGGGATGCGGTGCCGGGAGTCCAGAGAGTGCTTTGGCACCACTGGGGATGCAGTGCAGTGAGTCCAGAGAGTGCACTGGCACCACTGGGGATGCGGTGCCGGGAGTCCAGAGAGTGCTTTGCCACCACTGGGGATGCACTGCAGTGAGTCCAGAGAGTGCACTGGCACCACTGAGAATGCACTTCAGTGAGTCCAGAGAGTGCGCTGGCACCACTGGGGATGCACTGCAGTGAGTCCAGAGAGTGCACTAGCACCACTGGGGAATGCAGTGCAGTGAGTCCAGAGAGTGCACTGGCACCACTGGGGATGCACTGCAGTGAGTCCAGAGAGTGCACTGGCACCACTGGGGATGCAGTGCAGTGAGTCCAGAGAGTGCACTGGCACCACTGGGGATGCAGTGCAGTGAGTCCAGAGAGTGCACTGGCACCACTGGGGATGCAGTGCAGTGAGTCCAGAGAGTGCACTGGCACCACTGGGGATGCACTGCAGTGAGTCCAGAGAGTGCACTGGCACCACTGGGGATGCAGTACAGTGAGTGCACACAGTGCACTAGCACCACTGGGGATGCAGTGCAGTGAGACCAGAGAGTGCACTGGCACCACTGGGGATGCAGTGCAGTGAGTCCAGAGAGAGCACTGGCACCACTTGGGATGCGGTGCAGTGAGTCCAGAGAGTGCACTGGCACCACTGGGGATGCAGTGCAGTGAGTCCAGAGAGTGCACTGGCACCAGTGGGGATGCACTGTAGTGAGTCCAGTGAGTGCACTGGCTCCACTGGGAATGCAGTGCAGTGAGTCCAGAGAGTGCACTGGCACCACTGGGGATGCAGTTCAGTGAGTCCAGAGAGTGCACTGGCACCACTGGGGATGCACTGCATTGAGTCCAGAGAGTGCACTGGCACCACTGAGAATGCACTTAAGTGAGTCCAGAGAGTGCACTGGCACCACTGGGTATGCACTGCAGTGAGTCCAGAGAGTGCACTGGCACCACTGGGGATGCACTGCAGTGAGCCCAGAGAGTGCACTGGCACCACTGGAGATGCAGTACAGTGAGTCCAGTGAATGCACTGGCAGCACTGGGGATGCAGTGCAGTGAGTCCAGAGAGTGCACTGGCACCACTGGGGATGCAGTGCAGTGAATCCTGTTAGTACACTGGCACCACTGGGGATGCAGTGCAGTGAGTCCAGAGAGCTCCCTGGCACCACTGGGGATGCACTGCAGTGAGTCCAGAGAGTGCACTGGCACCACTGAGAATGCACTTCAGTGAGTCCAGAGAGTGCACTGGCACCACTGGAGATGCAGTACAGTGAGTCCAGTGAATGCACTGAAACCACTGGGGATGCAGTGCAGTGAGTCCAGAGAGTGCACTGGCACCACTGGTGATGCAGTACAGTGAGTCCAGTGAATGCACTGGAACCACTGGGGATGCAGTGCAGTGAGTCCAGAGAGTGCACTGGCACCACTGGAGATGCAGTACAGTGAGTCCAGTGAATGCACTGGAACCACTGGGGATGCAGTGCAGTGAGTCCAGAGAGTGCACTAGCACCACTTGGGATGCAGTGCAGTGAATCCTGTTAGTACACTTGCACCACTGGGGATGCAGTGCAGTGAGTCCAGAGAGCTCCCTGGCACCACTGGTGATGCACTGCAGTGAGTCCAGAGAGTGCACTGGCACCACTGGAGATGCAGTACAGTGAGTCCAGTGAATGCACTGGAACCACTGGGGATGCAGTGCAGTGAGTCCAGAGAGTGCACTGGCAGCACTGGTGATGCAGTACTGTGAGTCCAGTGAGTGCACTGGCTCCACTGGGCCTGCAGTTCAGTGAGTCCAGAGAGTGCACTGGCACCACTGGGGATGCAGTGCAGTGAGTCCAGAGAGTGCACTGGCACCACTGGGGATGTAGTGCAGTGACTCGAGAGAGTGCACTGGCACCACTGGGGATGCAGTGCAGTGAGTCCAGAGAGTACACTGGCACCACTGGTGATGCAGTGCAGTGAGTCCAGAGAGTGCACTGGCACCACTGGGGATGCAGTACAGTGAGTCCACAGAGTGCACTGGCACCACTGGGGATGCAGTACAGTGAGTCCAGAGAGTGCACTGGAACCACTGGGGATGCAGTGCAGTGAGTCCAGAGATTGCACTGGCACCACTGGGGATGCAGTGCAGTGAGTCCAGAGACTTCACTGGCACCACTGGAAATGCAGTGCAGTGAGTCCAGAGAGTGCACTGGCACCACTGGGGATACAGTGCAGTGAGTCCAGAGAGTGCACTGGCACCACTGGGGATGCAGTGCAGTGAGTCCAGAGAGTGCACTGGCACCACTGGGGATGCAGTGCAGTGAGTCCAGAGAGTGCACTAGCACCACTGGGGATGCACTGCAGTGAGTCCAGAGAGTGCACTGGCACCACTGGGGATGCACTACAGTGAGATCAGAGATTGCACTGGCACCACAGGGGATACATTGCAGTGAGTCCAGAGAGTGCACTGGCACCACTGGGGATGCACTGCAGTGAGTCCAGAGAGTGCACTGGCACCAGTGGGGATGCAGTGCAGTGAGTCCAGAGAGTGCTCTGGCACCACTGGGGATGCAGTGCAGTGAGTCCAGAGAGTGCACTGGCACCACTGGGGATGCACTGCAGTGAGTCCAGAGAGTGCACTGGCACCACTGGGGATGCAGTGCATTGAGTCCAGAGAGTGCACTGGCACCACTGGTGATGCAGTCCAGTGAGTCCAGTGAATGCACTGGCACCACTGGGGATGCAGTGCAGTGAGTCCAGAGAGTGCACTGGCACTACTGGGGATGCAGTGCAGTGAGTCCAGAGAGTGCACGGGCTCCACTGGGGATGCACTTCAGTGAGTCCAGAGAGTGCACTGGCACCACCGGGGATGCACTGCAGTGAGTCCAGAGAGTGCAGTGGCACCACTGGGGTTGCAGTACAGTGAGTCCAGAGAGTGCACTGGTACCACTGGGGATGCACTGCAGTGAGTCCAGAGAGTGCACTGGCACCACTGGTGATGCAGTTTAGTGAGTCCAGAGAGTGCACTGGCACCACTGGTGATGCAGTTTAGTGAGTCCAGAGAGTGCACTGGCACCACTGGGGATGCAGTGCAGTGAGTCCAGTGAGTGTACTGGCACCACTGGGGATGCACTGCAGTGAGTCCAGAGAGTGCACTGGCACCACTGAGAATGTACTTCAGTGAGTTCCGAGAGTGCACTGGCACCACTGGGGATGCACTTCAGTGAGTCCAGAGAGTGCACTGGCACCACTGGGGATGCAGTGCCGCGAGTCCAGAGAGTGCACTGGCACCACTGGGGATACACTGCAGTGAGTCCAGAGAGTGCACTGTCAGCACTGGGGATGCAGTGCAGTGAGTCCAGAGAGTGCACTGGCACCACTGGGGATGCGGTGCCGGGAGTCCAGAGAGTGCTTTGGCACCACTTGTGATGCAGTGCAGTGAGTCCAGAGAGTGCACTGGCACCACTGGGGATGCAGTGCAGTGAGTCCAGAGAGTGCACTGGCACCACTGGGGATGCACTGCAGTGAGCCCAGAGAGTGCACTGGCACCACTGGAGATGCAGTCCAGTGAGTCCAGTGAATGCACTGGCAGCACTGGGGATGCAGTGCAGTGAGTCCAGAGAGTGCACTGTCACCAATGGGGACGCAGTACAGTGAGTCCACAGAGTGCACTGGCACCACTGGGGATGCAGTGCAGTGAGTCCAGAGAGTGCACTGGCACCACTGGGGATGCAGTGCAGTGAGTCCAGAGAGTGCACTGGCACCACAGATGATGCAGTACAGTGAGTCCAGTGAGTGCACTGGCACCACTGGGGATGCAGTGCAGTGAGTCCAGAGAGTGCACTGGCTCCACTGGGGATGCCCTGCAGTGAGTCCAGAGAGTGCACTGGCACCACTGGGGATGCACTTCAGTGAGTCCACAGAGTGCACTGGCACCACTGGGGATGCGGTGCCGGGAGTCCAGAGAGTGCTTTGGCACCACTGGGGATGCAGTGCAGTGAGTCCAGAGAGTGCACTGGCACCACTGGGGATGCGGTGCCGGGAGTCCAGAGAGTGCTTTGCCACCACTGGGGATGCACTGCAGTGAGTCCAGAGAGTGCACTGGCACCACTGAGAATGCACTTCAGTGAGTCCAGAGAGTGCGCTGGCACCACTGGGGATGCACTGCAGTGAGTCCAGAGAGTGCACTAGCACCACTGGGGAATGCAGTGCAGTGAGTCCAGAGAGTGCACTGGCACCACTGGGGATGCACTGCAGTGAGTCCAGAGAGTGCACTGGCACCACTGGGGATGCAGTGCAGTGAGTCCAGAGAGTGCACTGGCACCACTGGGGATGCAGTGCAGTGAGTCCAGAGAGTGCACTGGCACCACTGGGGATGCAGTGCAGTGAGTCCAGAGAGTGCACTGGCACCACTGGGGATGCACTGCAGTGAGTCCAGAGAGTGCACTGGCACCACTGGGGATGCAGTACAGTGAGTGCACACAGTGCACTAGCACCACTGGGGATGCAGTGCAGTGAGACCAGAGAGTGCACTGGCACCACTGGGGATGCAGTGCAGTGAGTCCAGAGAGAGCACTGGCACCACTTGGGATGCGGTGCAGTGAGTCCAGAGAGTGCACTGGCACCACTGGGGATGCAGTGCAGTGAGTCCAGAGAGTGCACTGGCACCAGTGGGGATGCACTGTAGTGAGTCCAGTGAGTGCACTGGCTCCACTGGGAATGCAGTGCAGTGAGTCCAGAGAGTGCACTGGCACCACTGGGGATGCAGTTCAGTGAGTCCAGAGAGTGCACTGGCACCACTGGGGATGCACTGCATTGAGTCCAGAGAGTGCACTGGCACCACTGAGAATGCACTTAAGTGAGTCCAGAGAGTGCACTGGCACCACTGGGTATGCACTGCAGTGAGTCCAGAGAGTGCACTGGCACCACTGGGGATGCACTGCAGTGAGCCCAGAGAGTGCACTGGCACCACTGGAGATGCAGTACAGTGAGTCCAGTGAATGCACTGGCAGCACTGGGGATGCAGTGCAGTGAGTCCAGAGAGTGCACTGGCACCACTGGGGATGCAGTGCAGTGAATCCTGTTAGTACACTGGCACCACTGGGGATGCAGTGCAGTGAGTCCAGAGAGCTCCCTGGCACCACTGGGGATGCACTGCAGTGAGTCCAGAGAGTGCACTGGCACCACTGAGAATGCACTTCAGTGAGTCCAGAGAGTGCACTGGCACCACTGGAGATGCAGTACAGTGAGTCCAGTGAATGCACTGAAACCACTGGGGATGCAGTGCAGTGAGTCCAGAGAGTGCACTGGCACCACTGGTGATGCAGTACAGTGAGTCCAGTGAATGCACTGGAACCACTGGGGATGCAGTGCAGTGAGTCCAGAGAGTGCACTGGCACCACTGGAGATGCAGTACAGTGAGTCCAGTGAATGCACTGGAACCACTGGGGATGCAGTGCAGTGAGTCCAGAGAGTGCACTAGCACCACTTGGGATGCAGTGCAGTGAATCCTGTTAGTACACTTGCACCACTGGGGATGCAGTGCAGTGAGTCCAGAGAGCTCCCTGGCACCACTGGTGATGCACTGCAGTGAGTCCAGAGAGTGCACTGGCACCACTGGAGATGCAGTACAGTGAGTCCAGTGAATGCACTGGAACCACTGGGGATGCAGTGCAGTGAGTCCAGAGAGTGCACTGGCAGCACTGGTGATGCAGTACTGTGAGTCCAGTGAGTGCACTGGCTCCACTGGGCCTGCAGTTCAGTGAGTCCAGAGAGTGCACTGGCACCACTTTGGATGCAGTGCAGTGAGTCCAGAGAGTGCACTGGCACCACTGGGGATGTAGTGCAGTGACTCGAGAGAGTGCACTGGCACCACTGGGGATGCAGTGCAGTGAGTCCAGAGAGTACACTGGCACCACTGGTGATGCACTGCAGTGAGTCCAGAGAGTGCACTGGCACCACTGGGGATGAAGTGCAGTGAGTCCAGAGAGTGCACTGGCACCACCGGGGATGCAGTGCAGTGAGTCCAGAGAGTGCACTGGCACCACTGGGGATGCACTGCAGTGAGTCCAGAGAGTGCACTGGCACCACTGGGGATACAGTGCAGTGAGTCCAGAGAGTGCACTGGCACCACTGGGGATGCAGTGCAGTGAGTCCAGAGAGTTCACTGGCACCACTGGAGATGCACTTCAGTGACTACAGAGAGTCCACTGGCACCACTGGGGATACAGTGCAGTGAGTCCAGAGAGTGCTCTGGCACCACTGGGGATGCAGTGCAGTGAGTCCAGAGAGTGCTCTGGCACCACTGGGGATGCAGTGCAGTGAGTCCAGAGAGTGCACTGGCACCACTGGGGATGCAGTGCAGTGAGTCCAGAGAGTGCACTGGCACCACTGGGGATGCACTTCAGTGACTACAGAGAGTGCACTGGCACCACTGGGGATGCAGTGCAGTGAGTCCAGAGAGTGCTCTGGCACCACTGGGGATGCAGTGCAGTGAGTCCAGAGAGTGCACTGGCACCACTGGGGATGCAGTGCAGTGAGTCCAGAGAGTTCACTGGCACCACTGGGGATGCAGTGCAGTGAGTCCAGAGAGTGCACTGGCACCACCTGTGATGCAGTGCAGTGAGTCCAGAGAGTGCACTGGCACCACTGGGGCTGCAGTGCAGTGAGTCCAGAGAGTGCACTGGCACCACTGGGGATGCAGTGCAGTGAGTCCAGAGAGTGCACGGGCTCCACTGGGGATGCAGTGCATTGAGTCCAGAGAGTGCACTGGCACCACTTGTGATGCAGTGCAGTGAGTCCAGTGAGTGCAATGGCACCACTGGGGATGCAGTGCAGTGAGTCCAGAGAGTGCACTGGCACCACTGGGGATGCAGTGCAGTGAGTCCAGAGAGTGCACGGGCTCCACTGGGGATGCAGTGCAGTGAGTCCAGAGAGTGCACTGGCACCACTTGTGATGCAGTGCAGTGAGTCCAGTGAGTGCACTGGCACCAGTGGGGATGCAGTACAGTGAGTCCAGAGAGTGCACTGGCACCACTGGGGATGCACTTCAGTGACTCCAGAGAGTGCACTGACACCACTGGGGATGCAGTGCAGTGAGTCCAAAGACTTCACTGGCACCACTGGAGATGCAGTGCAGTGAGTCCAGAGAGTGCACTGGCACCACTGGGGATGCAGTGAAGTGAGTGCAGAGAGTGCACTGGCACCACTGGGGATGCACTGCAGTGATTCCAGAGAGTGCACTGGCACCACTGGGGATGCAGTGCAGTGAGTCCAGAGAGTGCACTGGCACCACTGGGGATGCAGTGCAGTGAATCCTGTTAGTACACGGGCACCACTGGGGATGTAGTGCAGTGAGTCCAGAGAGTGCACTGGCACCACTGGAGATGCAGTACAGTGAGTCCAGTGAATGCACTGGAACCACTGGGGATGCAGTGCAGTGAGTCCAGAGAGTGCACTGGCAGCACTGGTGATGCAGTACTGTGAGTCCAGTGAGTTCACTGGCTCCACTGGGCCTGCAGCGCAGTGAGTCCAGAGAGTGCACTGGCACCACTGGGGATGCGGTGCAGTAAGTCCACAGAGTGCACTGGCACCACTGGGGATGCAGTGCAGTGACTCGAGAGAGTGCACTGGCACCACTGGGGATGCAGTGCAGTGAGTCCAGAGAGTACACTGGCACCACTGGGGATGCAGTGCAGTGAGTCCAGAGAGTGCACTGGCACCACTGGGGATGCAGTGCAGTGAGTCCAGAGAGTGCACTGGCACCACCGGGGATGCAGTGCAGTGAGTCCAGAGAGTGCTCTGGCACCACTGGGGATGCACTGCAGTGAGTCCAGAGAGTGCACTGGCACTACTGGGGATGCAGTGCAGTGAGTCCAGAGAATGCACTGGCAGCACTGGGGATGCAGTGCAGTGAGTCCAGAGAGTTCACTGGCACCACTGGGGATGCAGTGCAGTGAGTCCAGAGAGTGCACTGGCACCACTGGGGCTTCAGTGCAGTGAGTCCAGAGAGTGCACTGGCACCACTGGGGATGCAGTACAGTGAGTCCACAGAGTGCACTGGCACCACTGGGGATGCAGTACAGTGAGTCCAGAGAGTGCACTGGCACCACTGGGGATGCAGTGCAGTGAGTCCAGAGATTGCACTGGCACCACTGGGGATGCAGTGCAGTGAGTCCAGAGAGTGCACTGGCACCAGTGGGGATGCAGTGCAGTGAGTCCAGAGAGTGCACTGGCACCACTGGGGATGCAGTGCAGTGAGTCCAGAGAGTGCACTAGCACCACTGGGGATGCACTGCAGTGAGTCCAGAGAGTGCACTGGCACCACTGGGGATGCACTACAGTGAGATCAGAGAGTGCACTGGCACCACAGGGGATACAGTGCAGTGAGTCCAGAGAGTGCACTGGCACCACTGGGGATGCACTACAGTGAGATCAGAGAGTGCACTGGCACCACAGGGGATACAGTGCAGTGAGTCCAGAGAGTGCACTGGCACCACTGGGGATGCACTGCAGTGAGTCCAGAGAGTGCACTGGCACCACTGGGGATGCAGTGCAGTGAGTCCAGAGAGTGCACTGGCACCACTGGGGATGCAGTGCAGTGAGTCCAGAGAGTGCACTGGCACCACTGGGGATGCAGTGCAGTGAGTCCAGAGAGTGCACTGGCACCACTGGGGATGCACTGCAGTGAGCCCAGAGAGTGCACTGGCACCACTTGGGATGCGGTGCAGTGAGTCCAGAGATTGCACTGGCACCACTGGGGATGCAGTGCAGTGAGTCCAGAGAGTGCACTAGCACCACTGGGGATGCAGTGCAGTGAATCCTGTTAGTACACTGGCACCACTGGGGATGCAGTGCAGTGAGTCCAGAGAGCTCACTGGCACCACTGGGGATGCACTGCAGTGAGTCCAGAGAGTGCACTGGCACCACTGGAGATGCAGTACAGTGAGTCCAGTGAATGCACTGGAACCACTGGGGATGCAGTGCAGTGAGTCCAGAGAGTACACTGGCAGCACTGGTGATGCAGTACTGTGAGTCCATTGAGTGCACTGGCTCCACTGGGCCTGCAGTGCAGTGAGTCCAGAGAGTGCACTGGCACCACTGGGGATGCGGTGCAGTAAGTCCAGAGAGTGCACTGGCACCACTGGGGATGTAGTGCAGTGACTCGAGAGAGTGCACTGGCACCACTGGGGATGCAGTGCAGTTAGTCCAGAGAGTACACTGGCACCACTGGTGATGCAGTGCAGTGAGTCCAGAGAGTGCACTGGCACCACTGGGGATGCAGTGCAGTGAGTCCAGAGAGTGCACTGGCACCACCGGGGATGCAGTGCAGTGAGTCCAGAGAGTACACTGGCACCACTGGTGCTTCAGTGCAGTGAGTCCAGAGAGTGCACTGGCACCACTGGGGATGCAGTACAGTGAGTCCACAGAGTGCACTGGCACCACTGGGGATGCAGTACAGTGAGTCCAGAGAGTGCACTGGCACCACTGGGGATGCAGTGCAGTGAGTCCAGAGAGTGCACTGGCACCACTGGGGATGCAGTGCAGTGAGTCCAGAGACTTCACTGGCACCACTGGAAATGCAGTGCAGTGAGTCCAGAGAGTGCACTGGCACCACTGGGGATACAGTGCAGTGAGTCCAGAGAGTGCACTGGCACCACTGGGGATGCACTACAGTGAGATCAGAGATTGCACTGGCACCACAGGGGATACATTGCAGTGAGTCCAGAGAGTGCACTGGCACCACTGGGGATGCACTGCAGTGAGTCCAGAGAGTGCACTGGCACCAGTGGGGATGCAGTGCAGTGAGTCCAGAGAGTGCTCTGGCACCACTGGGGATGCAGTGCAGTGAGTCCAGAGAGTGCACTGGCACCAGTGGGGATGCACTGCAGTGAGTCCAGAGAGTGCACTGGCACCACTGGGGATGCAGTGCATTGAGTCCAGAGAGTGCACTGGCACCACTGGTGATGCAGTCCAGTGAGTCCAGTGAATGCACTGGCACCACTGGGGATGCTGTGCAGTGAGTGCAGAGAGTGCACTGGCACCACCTGTGATGCAGTACAGTGTGTCCAGTGAGTGCACTGGCACCACTGGGGATGCAGTGCTGTGACTCCGGAGAGCGCACTGGCACCACTGGGGATGCAGTGCAGTCAGTCCAGTGAGTACACTGGCACCACTGGGGATGCAGTGCAGTGAGTCCAGAGAGTGCACTGGCACCACTGGGGATGTGTCCAGTGAGTCCAGTGAGTGCACTGGCACCACTGGGGATGCAGTGCAGTGAGTCCAGAGAGTGCACTGGCACCACTGGGGATGCAGTGCAGTGAGTCCAGAGAGTGCACTGGCACCACTGCGGATGCCCTGCAGTGAGTCCAGAGAGTGCACTGGCACCACTGGGGATGCAGTGCAGTGAGTCCATAGAGTGCACTGGCACCACTGGGGATGCAGTGCAGTGAGTCCAGAGAGTGCACTGGCACCACTGGGGATGCACTTCAGTGAGTCCAGAGAGTGCACTGGCACCACCGGGGATGCACTGCAGTGAGTCCAGAGAGTGCAGTGGCACCACTGGGGTTGCAGTACAGTGAGTCCAGAGAGTGCACTGGTACCACTGGGGATGCAGTGCAGTGAGTCCAGAGAATGCACTGGCACCACTGGGGATGCACTGCAGTGAGTCCAGAGAGTGCACTGGCACCACTGGTGATGCAGTTTAGTGAGTCCAGAGAGTGCACTGGCACCACTGGGGATGCAGTGCAGTGAGTCCAGTGAGTGTACTGGCACCACTGGGGATGCACTGCAGTGAGTCCAGAGAGTGCACTGGCACCACTGAGAATGTACTTCAGTGAGTTCCGAGAGTGCACTGGCACCACTGGGGATGCACTTCAGTGAGTCCAGAGAGTGCACTGGCACCACTGGGGATGCAGTGCCGCGAGTCCAGAGAGTGTACTGGCACCACTGGGGATGCAGTGCAGTGAGTCCAGAGAGTGCACTGGCACCACTGGGGATACACTGCAGTGAGTCCAGAGAGTGCACTGGCACCACTGGGGATGCAGTGCAGTGAGTCCAGAGAGTGCACTGGCACCACTGTGGATGCGGTGCCGGGAGTCCAGAGAGTGCTTTGGCACCACTTGTGATGCAGTGCAGTGAGTCCAGAGAGTGCACTGGCACCACTGGGGATGCAGTGCAGTGAGTCCAGAGAGTGCACTGGCACCACTGGGGATGCACTGCAGTGAGCCCAGAGAGTGCACTGGCACCACTGGAGATGCAGTCCAGTGAGTCCAGTGAATGCACTGGCACCACTGGGGATGCAGTGCAGTGAGTCCAGAGAGTGCACTGTCACCAATGGGGACGCAGTACAGTGAGTCCACAGAGTGCACTGGTACCACTGGGGATGCAGTGCAGTGAGTCCAGAGAGTGCACTGGCACCACTGGGGATGCAGTGCAGTGAGTCCAGAGAGTGCACTGGCACCACTGGGGATGCAGTACAGTGAGTCCAGTGAGTGCACTGGCACCACTGGGGATGCAGTGCAGTGAGTCCAGAGAGTGCACTGGCTCCACTGGGGATGCCCTGCAGTGAGTCCAGAGAGTGCACTGGCACCACTGGGGATGCACTTCAGTGAGTCCAGAGAGTGCACTGGCACCACTGGGGATGCGGTGCCGGGAGTCCAGAGAGTGCTTTGGCACCACTGGGGATGCAGTGCAGTGAGTCCAGAGAGTGCACTGGCACCACTGGGGATGCGGTGCCGGGAGTCCAGAGAGTGCTTTGCCACCACTGGGGATGCACTGCAGTGAGTCCAGAGAGTGCACTGGCACCACTGAGAATGCACTTCAGTGAGTCCAGAGAGTGCGCTGGCACCACTGGGGATGCACTGCAGTGAGTCCAGAGAGTGCACTAGCACCACTGGGGAATGCAGTGCAGTGAGTCCAGAGAGTGCACTGGCACCACTGGGGATGCACTGCAGTGAGTCCAGAGAGTGCACTGGCACCACTGGGGATGCAGTACAGTGAGTGCACACAGTGCACTAGCACCACTGGGGATGCAGTGCAGTGAGTCCAGAGAGTGCACTGGCACCACTGGGGATGCAGTGCAGTGAGTCCAGAGAGTGCACTGGCACCACTGGGGATGCACTGCAGTGAGTCCAGAGAGTGCACTGGCACCACTGGGGATGCACTGCAGTGAGTCCAGAGAGTGCACTGGCACCACTGGGGATGCAGTACAGTGAGTGCACACAGTGCACTAGCACCACTGGGGATGCAGTGCAGTGAGACCAGAGAGTGCACTGGCACCACTGGGGATGCACTGCAGTGAGTCCAGAGAGAGCACTGGCACCACTTGGGATGCGGTGCAGTGAGTCCAGAGAGTGCACTGGCACCACTGGGGATGCAGTGCAGTGAGTCCAGAGAGTGCACTGGCACCAGTGGGGATGCACTGTAGTGAGTCCAGTGAGTGCACTGGCTCCACTGGGAATGCAGTGCAGTGAGTCCAGAGAGTGCACTGGCACCACTGGGGATGCACTGCAGTGAGTCCAGAGAGTGCACTGGCACCACTGGGGATGCACTGCATTGAGTCCAGAGAGTGCACTGGCACCACTGAGAATGCACTTAAGTGAGTCCAGAGAGTGCACTGGCACCACTGGGGATGCACTGCAGTGAGCCCAGAGAGTGCACTGGCACCACTGGAGATGCAGTACAGTGAGTCCAGTGAATGCACTGGCAGCACTGGGGATGCAGTGCAGTGAGTCCAGAGAGTGCACTGGCACCACTGGTGATGCAGTTTAGTGAGTCCAGAGAGTGCACTGGCACCACTGGGGATGCAGTGCAGTGAGTCCACTGAGTGTACTGGCACCACTGGGGATGCACTGCAGTGAGTCCAGAGAGTGTACTGGCACCACTGAGAATGCACTTCAGTGAGTCCAGAGATTGCACTGGCACCACTGGGGATGCAGTGCAGTGAGTCCAGAGAGTGCAGTGGCACCACTGGGGATGCACTGCAGTGAGTCCAGAGAGTGCACTGGCACCACTGGGGATGCAGTGCAGTGAGTCCAGAGAGTGCACTGACACCACCGGGGATGCAGTGCAGTGAGTCCAGAGAGTGCACTGGCACCACTGGGGATGCAGTGCAGTGAGTCCAGAGAGTGCACTGGCACCACTGGGGATGCACTGCAGTGAGTCCAGAGAGTGCACTGGCACCACTGGGGATGCACTGCAGTGAGTCCAGAGAGTGCACTGGCACCACTGGGGATGCACTGCAGTGAGTCCAGAGAGTGCTTTGGCACCACTGGGGATGCAGTGCAGTGAGTCCAGTGAGTGTACTGGCACCACTGGGGATGCACTGCAGTGAGTCCAGAGAGTGCAGTGGCACCACTGGGGATGCACTGCAGTGAGTCCAGAGAGTGCACTGGCACCACTGGGGATGCAGTGCAGTGAGTCCAGAGAGTGCACTGGCACCACTGGGGATGCAGTGCGGTGAGTCCAGAGAGTGCACTGGCACCACTGGGGATGCAGTGCAGTGAGTCCAGAGAGTGCACTGGCACCACTGGGGATGCACTGCAGTGAGTCCAGAGAGTGCTTTGGCACCACTGGGGATGCAGTGCAGTGAGTCCAGAGAGTGCACTGGCACCACTGGGGATGCACTGCAGTGAGTCCAGAGAGTGCACTGGCACCACTGGGGATGCAGTGCAGTGAGTCCAGAGAGTGCACTGTCACCAATGGGGACGCAGTACAGTGAGTCCACAGAGTGCACTGGCACCACTGGGGATGCAGTGCAGTGAGTCCAGAGAGTGCACTGGCACCACTGGGGATGCAGTGCAGTGAGTCCAGAGAGTGCACTGGCACCACTGGTGATGTAGTGCAGTGTGTCCAGAGAGTGCACTGGCACCACTGGGGATGCACTTCAGTGAGCCCAGAGAGTGCACTGGCACCACTGGAGATGCAGTCCTGTGTGTCCAGTGAGTGCACTGGCAGCACTGGGGATGCAGTGCAGTGAGTCCAGAGAGTGCACTGGCACCACTGGTGATGCAGTATAGTGAGTCCAGAGAGTGCACTGGCACCACTGGGGATGCAGTGCAGTGAGTCCAGAGAGTGCACTGGCACCAATGGGGATGCACTGCAGTGAGTCCAGAGAGTGCACTGGCACCACTGGGGATGCAGTACAGTGAGTCCAGTGAGTGCACTGGCACCACTGGGGATGTAGTGCAGTGACTCGAGATAGTGCACTTGCACCACTGGGGATGCAGTGCAGTGAGTCCAGAGAGTGCACTGGCACCACTGGGGATGCACTGCAGTGAGTCCAGAGAGTGCACTGGCACCACTGGGGATGCAGTGCAGTGAGTCCAGAGAGTGCACTGGCACCACTGGGGATGCACTGCAGTGAGTCCAGAGAGTGCACTGGCGCCACTGGGGATGCAGTGCAGTGTGTCCAGAGAGTGCACTGGCACCACTGGGGATGCAGTGCAGTGAGTCCAGAGAGTGCACTGGCACCACTGGGGATGCACTTCAGTGAGTCCAGAGAGTGCACTGGCACCACTGGGGATGCACTGCAGTGAGTCCAGAGAGTGCACTGGCACCACTGGGGATGCAGTACAGTGAGTCCAGAGAGTGCACTGGCACCACTGGGGATGCAGTACAGTGAGTCCAGAGAGTGCACTGGCACCACTCGGGATGCAGTGCAGTGAGTCCAGAGACTTCACTGGCACCACTGGGAATGCAGAGAAGTGAGTCCAGAGAGTGCACTGGCACCACTGGGGATGCAGTGCAGTGAGTCCAGAGAGTGCACTGGCACCACCTGTGATGCAGTGCAGTGAGTCCAGAGAGTGCACTGGCACCACTGGGGATGCACTGCAGTGAATCCAGAGAGTGCACTGGCACCACTGGTGATGCAGTACAGTGAGTCCAGAGAGTGCACTGGCACCACAGGGGATGCAGTGCAGTGAGTCCAGAGAGTGCACTGGCACCACTGGGGATGCAGTGCAGTGAGTCCAGAGAGTGCACGGGCTCCACTGGGGATGCAGTGCAGTGACTCCAGAGAGTGCACTGGCACCACTTGTGATGCAGTGCAGTGAGTCCAGTGAGTGCACTGGCACCACTGGGGATGCAGTACAGTGAGTCCAGAGAGTGCACTGGCACCACTGGGGATGCAGTGCAGTGAGTCCAGAGAGTGCACTGGCACCACCTGTGATGCAGTGCAGTGAGTCCAGAGAGTGCACTGACACCACTGGGGATGCAGTGCAGTGAGTCCAAAGACTTCACTGGCACCACTCGGGATGCAGTGCAGTGAGTCCAGAGAGTGCACTGGCACCACAGGGGATGCAGTGAAGTGAGGGCAGAGAGTGCACTGGCACCACTGGGGATGCACTACAGTGAGTCCAGAGAGTGCACTGGCACCACTGGGGATGCAGTGCCGGGAGTCCAGAGAGTGCACTGGCACCACTGGGGATGCAGTGCAGTGAGCCCAGAGAGTGCACTGGCACCACTGAGAATGCACTTCAGTGAGTCCAGAGAGTGCACTGGCACCACTGGAGATGCAGTACAGTGAGTCCAGTGAATGCACTGGAACCACTGGGGATGCAGTGCAGTGAGTCCAGAGAGTGCACTGGCAGCACTGGTGATGCAGTACAGTGAGTCCAGTGAATGCACTGGAACCACTGGGGATGCAGTGCAGTGAGTCCAGAGAGTGCACTGGCACCACTGGGGATGCAGTGCAGTGATTCCAGAGAGTGCACTGGCACCACTGGGGATGCAGTGCAGTGAGTCCAGAGAGTGCACTGGCACCACTGGGGATGCAGTGCAGTGAGTCCAGAGAGTGCACTGGCACCACTGGGGATGCAGTGCAGTGAGTCCAGTGAGTGTACTGGAACCACTGGGGATGCACTGCAGTGAGCCCAGAGAGTGCACTGGCACCACTTGGGATGCGGTGCAGTGAGTCCAGAGATTGCACTTGCACCACTGGGGATGCAGTGCAGTGAGTCCAGAGAGTGCACTAGCACCACTGGGGATGCAGTGCAGTGAATCCTGTTAGTACACGGGCACCACTGGGGATGTAGTGCAGTGAGTCCAGAGAGCTCACTGGCACCACTGGGGATGCAGTGCAGTGAGTCCAGAGAGTGCACTGGCACCACTGGAGATGCAGTACAGTGAGTCCAGTGAATGCACTGGAACCACTGGGGATGCAGTGCAGTGAGTCCAGAGAGTGCACTGGCAGCACTGGTGATGCAGTACTGTGAGTCCAGTGAGTTCACTGGCTCCACTGGGCCTGCAGCGCAGTGAGTCCAGAGAGTGCACTGGCACCACTGGGGATGCGGTGCAGTAAGTCCACAGAGTGCACTGGCACCACTGGGGATGCAGTGCAGTGACTCCAGAGAGTGCACTGGCACCACTGGGGATGCAGTGCAGTGAGTCCAGAGAGTTCACTGGCACCACTGGGGATGCAGTGCAGTGAGTCCAGAGAGTGCACTGGCACCACTGGGGATGCAGTGCAGTGAGTCCAGAGAGTGCACTGGCACCACTGGGGATGCAGTACAGTGAGTCCACAGAGTGCACTGGCACCACTGGGGATGCAGTACAGTGAGTCCAGAGAGTGCACTGGCACCACTGGGGATGCAGTGCAGTGAGTCCAGAGATTGCACTGGCACCACTGGGGATGCAGTGCAGTGAGTCCAGAGACTTCACTGGCACCACTGGAAATACAGTGCAGTGAGTCCAGAGAGTGCACTGGCAACACTGGGGATGCAGTGCAGTGAGTCCAGAGAGTGCACTGGCACCACTGGGGATGCAGTGCAGTGAGTCCAGAGAGTGCACTGGCACCACTGGGGATGCAGTGCAGTGAGTCCAGAGAGTGCACTAGCACCACTGGGGATGCACTGCAGTGAGTCCAGAGAGTGCACTGGCACCACTGGGGATGCACTACAGTGAGATCAGAGAGTGCACTGGCACCACAGGGGATACAGTGCAGTGAGTCCAGAGAGTGCACTGGCACCACTGGGGATGCACTGCAGTGAGTCCAGAGAGTGCACTGGCACCACTGGGGATGCAGTGCAGTGAGTCCAGAGAGTGCACTGGCACCACTGGGGATGCAGTGCAGTGAGTCCAGAGAGTGCACTGGCACCACTGGGGATGCAGTGCAGTGAGTCCAGAGAGTGCACTGGCACCACTGGGGATGCACTGTAGTGAGCCCAGAGAGTGCACTGGCACCACTTGGGATGCGGTGCAGTGAGTCCAGAGATTGCACTGGCACCACTGGGGATGCAGTGCAGTGAGTCCAGAGAGTGCACTAGCACCACTGGGGATGCAGTGCAGTGAATCCTGTTAGTACACTGGCACCACTGGGGATGCAGTGCAGTGAGTCCAGAGAGCTCACTGGCACCACTGGGGATGCACTGCAGTGAGTCCAGAGAGTGCACTGGCACCACTGGAGATGCAGTACAGTGAGTCCAGTGAATGCACTGGAACCACTGGGGATGCAGTGCAGTGAGTCCAGAGAGTACACTGGCAGCACTGGTGATGCAGTACTGTGAGTCCATTGAGTGCACTGGCTCCACTGGGCCTGCAGTGCAGTGAGTCCAGAGAGTGCACTGGCACCACTGGGGATGCGGTGCAGTAAGTCCAGAGAGTGCACTGGCACCACTGGGGATGTAGTGCAGTTTCTCGAGAGAGTGCACTGGCACCACTGGGGATGCAGTGCAGTTAGTCCAGAGAGTACACTGGCACCACTGGTGATGCAGTGCAGTGAGTCCAGAGAGTGCACTGGCACCACTGGGGATGCAGTGCAGTGAGTCCAGAGAGTGCACTGGCACCACCGGGGATGCAGTGCAGTGAGTCCAGAGAGTGCACTGGCACCACTGGTGCTTCAGTGCAGTGAGTCCAGAGAGTGCACTGGCACCACTGGGGATGCAGTACAGTGAGTCCACAGAGTGCACTGGCACCACTGGGGATGCAGTACAGTGAGTCCAGAGAGTGCACTGGCACCACTGGGGATGCACTGCAGTGAGTCCAGAGATTGCACTGGCACCACTGGGGATGCAGTGCAGTGAGTCCAGAGACTTCACTGGCACCACTGGAAATGCAGTGCAGTGAGTCCAGAGAGTGCACTGGCACCACTGGGGATACAGTGCAGTGAGTCCAGAGAGTGCACTGGCACCACTGGGGATGCAGTGCAGTGAGTCCAGAGAGTGCACTGGCACCACTGGGGATGCAGTGCAGTGAGTCCAGAGAGTGCACTAGCACCACTGGGGATGCACTGCAGTGAGTCCAGAGAGTGCACTGGCACCACTGGGGATGCACTACAGTGAGATCAGAGATTGCACTGGCACCACAGGGGATACATTGCAGTGAGTCCAGAGAGTGCACTGGCACCACTGGGGATGCACTGCAGTGAGTCCAGAGAGTGCACTGGCACCAGTGGGGATGCAGTGCAGTGAGTCCAGAGAGTGCTCTGGCACCACTGGGGATGCAGTGCAGTGAGTCCAGAGAGTGCACTGGCACCAGTGGGGATGCACTGCAGTGAGTCCAGAGAGTGCACTGGCACCACTGGGGATGCAGTGCATTGAGTCCAGAGAGTGCACTGGCACCACTGGTGATGCAGTCCAGTGAGTCCAGTGAATGCACTGGCACCACTGGGGATGCTGTGCAGTGAGTGCAGAGAGTGCACTGGCACCACCTGTGATGCAGTACAGTGTGTCCAGTGAGTGCACTGGCACCACTGGGGATGCAGTGCTGTGACTCCGGAGAGCGCACTGGCACCACTGGGGATGCAGTGCAGTCAGTCCAGTGAGTACACTGGCACCACTGGGGATGCAGTGCAGTGAGTCCAGAGAGTGCACTGGCACCACTGGGGATGTGTCCAGTGAGTCCAGTGAGTGCACTGGCACCACTGGGGATGCAGTGCAGTGAGTCCAGAGAGTGCACTGGCACCACTGGGGATGCAGTGCAGTGAGTCCAGAGAGTGCACTGGCACCACTGGGGATGCAGTGCAGTGAGTCCAGAGAGTGCACTGGCACCACTGAGAATGTACTTCAGTGAGTCCAGAGAGTGCACTGGCACCACTGGGGATGCAGTGCCGCGAGTCCAGAGAGTGCACTGGCACCACTGGGGATGCAGTGCAGTGAGTCCAGAGAGTGCACTGGCACCACTGGGAATACACTGCAGTGAGTCCAGAGAGTGCACTGGCACCACTGGGGATGCAGTGCAGTGAGTCCAGAGAGTGCACTGGCACCACTGTGGATGCGGTGCCGGGAGTCCAGAGAGTGCTTTGGCACCACTTGTGATGCAGTGCAGTGAGTCCAGAGAGTGCACTGGCACCACTGGGGATGCAGTGCAGTGAGTCCAGAGAGTGCACTGGCACCACTGGGGATGCACTGCAGTGAGCCCAGAGAGTGCACTGGCACCACTGGAGATGCAGTCCAGTGAGTCCAGTGAATGCACTGGCACCACTGGGGATGCAGTGCAGTGAGTCCAGAGAGTGCACTGTCACCAATGGGGACGCAGTACAGTGAGTCCACAGAGTGCACTGGCACCACTGGGGATGCAGTGCAGTGAGTCCAGAGAGTGCACTGGCACCACTGGGGATGCAGTGCAGTGAGTCCAGAGAGTGCACTGGCACCACAGATGATGCAGTACAGTGAGTCCAGTGAGTGCACTGGCACCACTGGGGATGCAGTGCAGTGAGTCCAGAGAGTGCACTGGCTCCACTGGGGATGCCCTGCAGTGAGTCCAGAGAGTGCACTGGCACCACTGGGGATGCACTTCAGTGAGTCCACAGAGTGCACTGGCACCACTGGGGATGCGGTGCCGGGAGTCCAGAGAGTGCTTTGGCACCACTGGGGATGTAGTGCAGTGAGTCCAGAGAGTGCACTGGCACCACTGGGGATGCGGTGCCGGGAGTCCAGAGAGTGCTTTGCCACCACTGGGTATGCACTGCAGTGAGTCCAGAGAGTGCACTGGCACCACTGAGAATGCACTTCAGTGAGTCCAGAGAGTGCGCTGGCACCACTGGGGATGCACTGCAGTGAGTCCAGAGAGTGCACTAGCACCACTGGGGAATGCAGTGCAGTGAGTCCAGAGAGTGCACTGGCACCACTGGGGATGCACTGCAGTGAGTCCAGAGAGTGCACTGGCACCACTGGGGCTTCAGTGCAGTGAGTCCAGAGAGTGCACTGTCACCACTGGGGATGCAGTGCAGTGAGTCCAGAGAGTGCACTGGCACCACTGGGGATGCAGTGCAGTGAGTCCAGAGAGTGCACTGGCACCACTGGGGATGCACTGCAGTGAGTCCAGAGAGTGCACTGGCACCACTGGGGATGCAGTACAGTGAGTGCACACAGTGCACTAGCACCACTGGGGATGCAGTGCAGTGAGACCAGAGAGTGCACTGGCACCACTGGGGATGCAGTGCAGTGAGTCCAGAGAGAGCACTGGCACCACTTGGGATGCGGTGCAGTGAGTCCAGAGAGTGCACTGGCACCACTGGGGATGCAGTGCAGTGAGTCCAGAGAGTGCACTGGCACCAGTAGGGATGCACTGTAGTGAGTCCAGTGAGTGCACTGGCTCCACTGGGAATGCAGTGCAGTGAGTCCAGAGAGTGCACTGGCACCACTGGGGATGCAGTTCAGTGAGTCCAGAGAGTGCACTGGCACCACTGGGGATGCACTGCATTGAGTCCAGAGAGTGCACTGGCAACACTGAGAATGCACTTAAGTGAGTCCAGAGAGTGCACTGGCACCACTGGGTATGCACTGCAGTGAGTCCAGAGAGTGCACTGGCACCACTGGGGATGAACTGCAGTGAGCCCAGAGAGTGCACTGGCACCACTGGAGATGCAGTACAGTGAGTCCAGTGAATGCACTGGCAGCACTGGGGATGCAGTGCAGTGAGTCCAGAGAGTGCACTGGCACCACTGGTGATGCAGTTTAGTGAGTCCAGAGAGTGCACTGGCACCACTGGGGATGCAGTGCAGTGAGTCCACTGAGTGTACTGGCACCACTGGGGATGCACTGCAGTGAGTCCAGAGAGTGTACTGGCACCACTGAGAATGCACTTCAGTGAGTCCAGAGATTGCACTGGCACCACTGGGGATGCAGTGCAGTGAGTCCAGAGAGTGCAGTGGCACCACTGGGGATGCACTGCAGTGAGTCCAGAGAGTGCACTGGCACCACTGGGGATGCAGTGCAGTGAGTCCAGAGAGTGCACTGGCACCACTGGGGATGCAGTGCAGTGAGTCCAGAGAGTGCACTGGCACCACTGGGGATGCAGTGCAGTGAGTCCAGAGAGTGCACTGGCACCACTGGGGATGCAGTGCAGTGAGTCCAGAGAGTGCACTGGCACCACTGGGGATGCACTGCAGTGAGTCCAGAGAGTGCACTGGCACCACTGGGGATGCACTGCAGTGAGTCCAGAGAGTGCTTTGGCACCACTGGGGATGCAGTGCAGTGAGTCCAGTGAGTGTACTGGCACCACTGGGGATGCAGTGCAGTGAGTCCAGAGAGTGCAGTGGCACCACTGGGGATGCACTGCAGTGAGTCCAGAGAGTGCACTGGCACCACTGGGGATGCAGTGCAGTGAGTCCAGAGAGTGCACTGGCACCACTGGGGATGCAGTGCGGTGAGTCCAGAGAGTGCACTGGCACCACTGGGGATGCAGTGCAGTGAGTCCAGAGAGTGCACTGGCACCACTGGGGATGCACTGCAGTGAGTCCAGAGAGTGCTTTGGCACCACTGGGGATGCAGTGCAGTGAGTCCAGAGAGTGCACTGGCACCACTGGGGATGCAGTGCAGTGAGTCCAGAGAGTGCACTGGCACCACTGGGGATGCAGTGCAGTGAGTCCAGAGAGTGCACTGTCACCAATGGGGACGCAGTACAGTGAGTCCACAGAGTGCACTGGCACCACTGGGGATGCAGTGCAGTGAGTCCAGAGAGTGCACTGGCACCACTGGGGATGCAGTGCAGTGAGTCCAGAGAGTGCACTGGCACCACTGGTGATGTAGTGCAGTGTGTCCAGAGAGTGCACTGGCACCACTGGGGATGCACTTCAGTGAGCCCAGAGAGTGCACTGGCACCACTGGAGATGCAGTCCTGTGTGTCCAGTGAGTGCACTGGCAGCACTGGTGATGCAGTGCAGTGAGTCCAGAGAGTGCACTGGCACCACTGGTGATGCAGTATAGTGAGTCCAGAGAGTGCACTGCCACCACTGGGGATGCAGTGCAGTGAGTCCAGAGAGTGCACTGGCACCACTGGGGATGCACTGCAGTGAGTCCAGAGAGTGCACTGGCACCACTGGGGATGCAGTACAGTGAGTCCAGTGAGTGCACTGGCACCACTGGGGATGTAGTGCAGTGACTCGAGATAGTGCACTTGCACCACTGGGGATGCAGTGCAGTGAGTCCAGAGAGTGCACTGGCACCACTGGGGATGCACTTCAGTGAGTCCAGAGAGTGCACTGGCACCACTGGGGATGCAGTGCAGTGAGTCCAGAGAGTGCACTGGCACCACTGGGGATGCACTGCAGTGAGTCCAGAGAGTGCACTGGCGCCACTGGGGATGCAGTGCAGTGTGTCCAGAGAGTGCACTGGCACCACTGGGGATGCAGTGCAGTGAGTCCAGAGAGTGCACTGGCACCACTGGGGATGCACTTCAGTGAGTCCAGAGAGTGCACTGGCACCACTGGGGATGCACTGCAGTGAGTCCAGAGAGTGCACTGGCACCACTGGGGATGCAGTACAGTGAGTCCAGAGAGTGCACTGGCACCACTGGGGATGCAGTACAGTGAGTCCAGAGAGTACACTGGCACCACTCGGGATGCAGTGCAGTGAGTCCAGAGACTTCACTGGCACCACTGGGAATGCAGAGAAGTGAGTCCAGAGAGTGCACTGGCACCACTGGGGATGCAGTGCAGTGAGTCCAGAGAGTGCACTGGCACCACTGGGGATGCAGTGCAGTGAGTCCAGAGAGTGCACTGGCACCACCTGTGATGCAGTGCAGTGAGTCCAGAGAGTGCACTGGCACCACTGGGGATGCACTGCAGTGAATCCAGAGAGTGCACTGGCAGCACTGGTGATGCAGTACAGTGAGTCCAGAGAGTGCACTGGCACCACAGGGGATGCAGTGCAGTGAGTCCAGAGAGTGCACTGGCACCACTGGGGATGCAGTGCAGTGAGTCCAGAGAGTGCACGGGCTCCACTGGGGATGCAGTGCAGTGAGTCCAGAGAGTGCACTGGCACCACTTGTGATGCAGTGCAGTGAGTCCAGTGAGTGCACTGGCACCAGTGGGGATGCAGTACAGTGAGTCCAGAGAGTGCACTGGCACCACTGGGGATGCAGTGCAGTGAGTCCAGAGAGTGCACTGGCACCACTGGGGATGCAGTGCAGTGAGTCCAGAGAGTGCACTGACACCACTGGGGATGCAGTGCAGTGAGTCCAGAGAGTGCACTGGCACCACTGGGGATGCAGTGCAGTGAGTCCAGAGAGTGCACTGGCACCACAGGGGATGCAGTGAAGTGAGTGCAGAGAGTGCACTGGCACCACTGGGGATGCACTACAGTGAGTCCAGAGAGTGCACTGGCACCACTGGGGATGCAGTGCCGGGAGTCCAGAGAGTGCACTGGCACCACTGGGGATGCAGTGCAGTGAGCCCAGAGAGTGCACTGGCACCACTGAGAATGCACTTCAGTGAGTCCAGAGAGTGCACTGGCACCACTGGAGATGCAGTACAGTGAGTCCAGTGAATGCACTGGAACCACTGGGGATGCAGTGCAGTGAGTCCAGAGAGTGCACTGGCAGCACTGGTGATGCAGTACAGTGAGTCCAGTGAATGCACTGGAACCACTGGGGATGCAGTGCAGTGAGTCCAGAGAGTGCTTTGGCACCACTGGGGATGCAGTGCAGTGAGTCCAGTGAATGCACTGGAACCACTGGGGATGCAGTGCAGTGAGTCCAGAGAGTGCACTGGCACCACTGGGGATGCAGTGCAGTGAATCCTGTTAGTACACTGGCACCACTGGGGATGCAGTGCAGTGAGTCCAGAGAGCTCCCTGGCACCACTGAGAATGCACTTCAGTGAGTCCAGAGAGTGCACTGGCACCACTGGAGATGCAGTACAGTGAGTCCAGTGAATGCACTGAAACCACCGGGGATGCAGTGCAGTGAGTCCAGAGAGTGCACTGGCAGCACTGGTGATGCAGTACAGTGAGTCCAGTGAATGCACTGGAACCACTGGGGATGCAGTGCAGTGAGTCCAGAGAGTGCACTGGCACCACTGGAGATGCAGTACAGTGAGTCCAGTGAATGCACTGGAACCACTGGGGATGCAGTGCAGTGAATCCTGTTAGTACACTGGCACCACTGGGGATGCAGTGCAGTGAGTCCAGAGAGCTCCCTGGCACCACTGGTGATGCACTGCAGTGAGTCCAGAGAGTGCACTGGCACCACTGGTGGTGCAGTACAGTGAGTCCAGTGAATGCACTGGAACCACTGGGGATGCAGTGCAGTGAGTCCAGAGAGTGCACTGGCAGCACTGGTGATGCAGTACTGTGAGTCCAGTGAGTGCACTGGCTCCACTGGGCCTGCAGTTCACTGAGTCCAGAGAGTGCACTGGCACCACTGGGGATGCAGTGCAGTGAGTCCAGAGAGTGCACTGGCACCACTGGGGATGTAGTGCAGTGACTCGAGAGAGTGCACTGGCACCACTGGGGATGCAGTGCAGTGAGTCCAGAGAGTTCACTGGCACCACTGGAGATGCAGTACAGTGAGTCCAGAGAGTGCACTGGCACCACTGGGGATGCAGTGCAGTGAGTCCAGAGAGTACACTGGCACCACTGGTGATGCAGTGCAGTGAGTCCAGAGAGTGCACTGGCACCACTGGGGATGCAGTGCAGTGAGTCCAGAGAGTGCACTGGCACCACTGGGGATACAGTGCAGTGAGTCCAGAGAGTGCACTGGCACCACTGGGGATGCAGTGCAGTGAGTCCAGAGAGTTCACTGGCACCACTGGGAATGCACTTCAGTGACTACAGAGAGTGCACTGGCACCACTGGGGATACAGTGCAGTGAGTCCAGAGAGTGCTCTGGCACCACTGGGGATGCAGTGCAGTGAGTCCAGAGAGTGCTCTGGCACCACTGGGGATGCAGTGCAGTGAGTCCAGAGAGTGCACTGGCAACACTGGGGATGCAGTGCAGTGAGTCCAGAGAGTGCACTGGCACCACTGGTGATGCAGTATAGTGAGTCCAGAGAGTGCACTGGCACCACTGGGGATGCAGTGCAGTGAGTCCAGAGAGTGCTCTGGCACCACTGGGGATGCAGTGCACTGAGTCCAGAGAGTGCACTGGCACCACTGGGTATGCAGTGCAGTGAGTCCAGAGAGTGCACTGGCACCACCTGTGATGCAGTGCAGTGAGTCCAGAGCGTGCACTGGAACCACTGGGGCTGCAGTGCAGTGAGTCCAGAGAGTGCACTGGCACCACTGGGGATGCACTTCAGTGAGTCCAGAGAGTGCACGGGCTCCACTGGGGATGCAGTGCAGTGAGTCCAGAGAGTGCACTGGCACCACTTGTGATGCAGTGCAGTGAGTCCAGTGATTGCACTGGCACCACTGCGGAGGCAGTGCAGTGAGTCTAGAGAGTGCACTGGCACCACTGGGGATGCACTACAGTGACTCCAGAGATTGCACTGGCACCACTGGGGATGCAGTGAAGTGAGTGCAGAGAGTGCACTGGCACCACTGGGGATGCAGTGCAGTGAGTCCAGAGAGTGCACTGGCACCACTGGGGATGCACTGCAGTGAGCCCAGAGAGTGCACTGGCACCACTGAGAATGCACTTCAGTGAGTCCAGAGAGTGCACTGGCACCACTGGAGATGCAGTACAGTGAGTCCAGTGAATGCACTGGAACCACTGGGGATGCAGTGCAGTGAGTCCAGAGAGTGCACTGGCAGCACTGGTGATGCAGTACAGTGAGTCCAGTGAATGCACTGGAACCACTGGGGATGCAGTGCAGTGAGTCCAGAGAGTGCACTAGCACCACTGGGGATGCAGTGCAGTGAGTCCAGTGAATGCACTGGAACCACTGGGGATGCAGTGCAGTGAGTCCAGAGAGTGCACTGGCACCACTGGGGATGCAGTGCAGTGAATCCTGTTAGTACACTGGCACCACTGGGGATGCAGTGCAGTGAGTCCAGAGAGCTCCCTGGCACCACTGAGAATGCACTTCAGTGAGTCCAGAGAGTGCACTGGCACCACTGGAGATGCAGTACAGTGAGTCCAGTGAATGCACTGAAACCACTGGGGATGCAGTGCAGTGAGTCCAGAGAGTGCACTGGCAGCACTGGTCATGCAGTACAGTGAGTCCAGTGAATGCACTGGAACCACTGGGGATGCAGTGCAGTGAGTCCAGAGAGTGCACTGGCACCACTGGAGATGCAGTACAGTGAGTCCAGTGAATGCACTGGAACCACTGGGGATGCAGTGCAGTGAGTCCAGAGAGTGCACTGGCACCACTGGGGATGCAGTGCAGTGAATCCTTTTAGTACACTGGCACCACTGGGGATGCAGTGCAGTGAGTCCAGAGAGCTCCCTGGCACCACTGGGGATGCAGTGCAGTGAGTCCAGAGAGTGCACTAGCACCACTGGGGATGCAGTGCAGTGAATCCTGTTAGTACACTGGCACCACTGGGGATGCAGTGCAGTGAGTCCAGAGAGTACACTGGCACCACCGGGGATGCAGTGCAGTGAGTCCAGAGAGTGCACTGGCACCACTGGGGATGCAGTGCAGTGAGTCCAGAGAGTGCACTGGCACCACTGGGGATACAGTGCAGTGAGTCCAGAGAGTGCACTGGCACCACTGGGGATGCAGTGCAGTGAGTCCAGAGAGTTCACTGGCACCACTGGGGATGCACTTCAGTGACTACAGAGAGTGCACTGGCACCACTGGGGATACAGTGCAGTGAGTCCAGAGAGTGCTCTGGCACCACTGGGGATGCAGTGCAGTGAGTCCAGAGAGTGCTCTGGCACCACTGGGGATGCAGTGCAGTGAGTCCAGAGAGTGCACTGGCACCACTGGGGATGCAGTGCAGTGAGTCCAGAGAGTGCACTGGCACCACTGGGGATGCACTTCAGTGACTACAGAGAGTGCACTGGCACCACTGGGGATGCAGTGCAGTGAGTCCAGAGAGTGCTCTGGCACCACTGGGGATGCAGTGCAGTGAGTCCAGAGAGTGCACTGGCACCACTGGGGATGCAGTGCAGTGAGTCCAGAGAGTGCACTGGCACCACCTGTGATGCAGTGCAGTGAGTCCAGAGAGTGCACTGGCACCACTGGGGATGCAGTGCAGTGAGTCCAGAGAGTGCACTGGCACCACTGGGGATGCAGTGCAGTGAGTCCAGAGAGTGCACGGGCTCCACTGGGGATGCAGTGCAGTGAGTCCAGAGAGTGCACTGGCACCACTTGTGATGCAGTGCAGTGAGTCCAGTGAGTGCACTGGCACCACTGGGGATGCAGTGCAGTGAGTCCAGAGAGTGCACTGGCACCACTGGGGATGCACTACAGTGACTCCAGAGATTGCACTGGCACCACAGGGGATACAGTGCAGTGAGTCCAAAGACTTCACTGGCACCACTGGAGATGCAGTGCAGTGAGTCCAGAGAGTGCACTGGCACCACTGGGGATGCAGTGCAGTGAGTCCAGAGAGTGCACTGGCACCACTGGGGATGCAGTGCAGTGAGTCCAGAGAGTGCACTGGCACCACTGGGGATGCAGTGCAGTGAGTCCAGTGAGTGTACTGGAACCACTGGGGATGCACTGCAGTGAGCCCAGAGAGTGCAGTGGCACCACTGGGGATGCGGTGCAGTGAGTCCAGAGAGTGCACTGGCACCACTGGGGATGCAGTGCAGTGAGTCCAGAGAGTGCACTAGCACCACTGGGGATGCAGTGCAGTGAATCCTGTTAGTACACTGGCACCACTGGGGATGCAGTGCAGTGAGTCCAGAGAGCTCACTGGCACCACTGGGGATGCAGTGCAGTGAGTCCAGAGAGTGCACTGGCACCACCGGGGATGCAGTACAGTGAGTCCAGTGAATGCACTGGAACCACTGGGGATGCAGTGCAGTGAGTCCAGAGAGTGCACTGGCAGCACTGGTGATGCAGTACTGTGAGTCCAGTGAGTGCACTGGCTCCACTGGGCCTGCAGTGCAGTGAGTCCAGAGAGTGCACTGGCACCACTGGTGATGCGGTGCAGTAAGTCCAGAGAGTGCACTGGCACCACTGGTGATGAAGTGCAGTGACTCGAGAGAGTGCACTGGCACCACTGGGGATGCAGTGCAGTGAGTCCAGAGAGTACACTGGCACCACTGGTGATGCAGTGCAGTGAGTCCAGAGAGTGCACTGGCACCACTGGGGATGCAGTGCAGTGAGTCCAGAGAGTGCACTGGCACCACCGGGGATGCAGTGCAGTGAGTCCAGAGAGTGCTCTGGCACCACTGGGGATGCACTGCAGTGAGTCCAGAGAGTGCACTGGCACTACTGGGGATGCAGTGCAGTGAGTCCAGAGAATGCACTGGCACCACTGGGGATGCAGTGCAGTGAGTCCAGAGAGTGCACTGGCACCACTGGGGATGCACTTCAGTGAGTCCAGAGAGTGCACTGGCACCACTGGGGCTTCAGTGCAGTGAGTCCAGAGAGTGCACTGGCACCACTGGGGATGCACTGCAGTGAGTCCACAGAGTGCACTGGCACCACTGGGGATGTAGTACAGTGAGTCCAGAGAGTGCACTGGCACCAGTGGGGATGCAGTGCAGTGAGTCCAGAGAGTGCACTGGCACCACTGGGGATGCAGTGCAGTGAGTCCAGAGAGTGCACTAGCACCACTGGGGATGCACTGCAGTGAGTCCAGAGAGTGCACTGGCACCACTGGGGATGCACTACAGTGAGATCAGAGATTGCACTGGCACCACAGGGGATACAGTGCAGTGAGTCCAGAGAGTGCACTGGCACCACTGGGGATGCAGTGCAGTGAGTCCAGAGAGTGCACTGGCACCAGTGGGGATGCAGTGCAGTGAGTCCAGAGAGTGCTCTGGCACCACTGGGGATGCAGTGCAGTGAGTCCAGAGAGTGCACTGGCACCACTGGGGATGCAGTGCAGTGAGTCCAGAGAGTGCACTAGCACCACTGGGGATGCAGTGCATTGAGTCCAGAGAGTGCACTGGCACCACTGGTGATGCAGTGCAGTGAGTCCAGTGAATGCACTGGCACCACTGGGGATGCTGTGCAGTGAGTCCAGAGAGTGCACTGGCACCACCTGTGATGCAGTACAGTGTGTCCAGTGAGTGCACTGGCACCACTGGGGATGCAGTGCTGTGACTCCGGAGAGCGCACTGGCACCACTGGGGATGCAGTGCAGTCAGTCCAGTGAGTACACTGGCACCACTGGGGATGCAGTGCAGTGAGTCCAGAGAGTGCACTGGCACCACTGGGGATGCAGTGCAGTGAGTCCAGAGAGTGCACTGGCACCACTGGGGATGCAGTGCAGTGAGTCCAGAGAGTGCACTGGCACCACTGGGGATGCAGTGCAGTGAGTCCAGAGAGTGCACTGGCACCACTGGGGATGTGTCCAGTGAGTCCAGTGAGTGCACTGGCACCACTGGGGATGCAGTGCAGTCAGTGCAGTGAGTGCATTGGCACCACTGTGGGTGCAGTACAGTGAGTCCAGAGAGTGCACTGGCACCACTGGGGATGCAGTGCAGTGAGTCCAGAGAATGCACTGGCACCACTGGGGATGCAGTGCAGTGAGTCCAGAGAGTGCACTGGCACCACTGGGGCTTCAGTGCAGTGAGTCCAGAGAGTGCACTGGCACCACTGGGGATGCACTTCAGTGAGTCCAGAGAGTGCACTGGCACCACCGGGGATGCACTGCAGTGAGTCCAGAGAGTGCAGTGGCACCACTGGGGTTGCAGTACAGTGAGTCCACAGAGTGCACTGGCACCACTGGGGATGCAGTACAGTGAGTCCAGAGAGTGCACTGGCACCACTGGGGATGCACTGCAGTGAGTCCAGAGAGTGCACTGGCACCACTGGTGATGCAGTTTAGTGAGTCCAGAGAGTGCACTGGCACCACTGGAGATGCAGTCCAGTGAGTCCAGTGAGTGTACTGGCACCACTGGGGATGCACTGCAGTGTGTCCAGAGAGTGCACTGGCACCACTGAGAATGTACTGCAGTGAGTCCAGAGAGTGCACTGGCACCACTGGGGATGCAGTGCAGTGAGTCCAGAGAGTGCACTGGCACCACTGCGGATGCACTGCAGTGAGTCCAGAGAGTGCACTGGCACCACTGGGGATGCAGTGCAGTGAGTCCAGAGAGTGCACTGGCACCACTGGCGATACAGTGCAGTGAGTCCAGAGAGTACACTGGCACCACTGGGGATGCAGTGCAGTGAGTCCAGAGAGTTCACTGGCACCACTGGGGATGCACTTCAGTGACTACAGAGAGTGCACTGGCACCACTGGGGATACAGTGCAGTGAGTCCAGAGAGTGCTCTGGCACCACTGGGGATGCAGTGCAGTGAGTCCAGAGAGTGCTCTGGCACCACTGGGGATGCAGTGCAGTGAGTCCAGAGAGTGCACTGGCACCACTGGGGATGCAGTGCAGTGAGTCCAGAGAGTGCACTGGCACCACTGGTGATTCAGTATAGTGAGTCCAGTGAATGCACTGGCACCACTGGGGATGCAGTGCAGTGAGTCCAGAGAGTGCTCTGGCACCACTGGGGATGCAGTGCAGTGAGTCCAGAGAGTGCACTGGCACCACTGGGGATGCAGTGCAGTGAGTCCAGAGAGTGCACTGGCACCACCTGTGATGCAGTGCAGTGAGTCCAGAGCGTGCACTGGCACCACTGGGGATGCACTGCAGTGAGTCCAGAGAGTGCACTGGCACCACTGGGGATGCAGTGCAGTGGGTCCAGAGAGTGCACGGGCTCCACTGGGGATGCAGTGCAGTGAGTCCAGAGAGTGCACTGGCACCACTGGGGATGCACTACAGTGACTCCAGAGATTGCACTGGCACCACAGGGGATACAGTGCAGTGAGTCCAAAGACTTCACTGGCACCACTGGAGATGCAGTGCAGTGAGTCCAGAGAGTGCACTGGCACCACTGGGGATGCAGTGAAGTGAGTGCAGAGAGTGCACTGGCACCACTGGGGATGCAGTGCCGTGAGTCCAGAGAGTGCACTGGCACCACTGGGGATGCAGTGCAGTGAGTCCAGAGAGTGCACTGGCACCACTGGGGATGCAGTGCAGTGAGTCCAGAGAGTGCACTGGCACCACTGGGGATGCACTGCAGTGAGTCCAGTGAGTGTACTGGAACCACTGGGGATGCACTGCAGTGAGCCCAGAGAGTGCACTGGCACCACTGGGGATGCGGTGCAGTGAGTCCAGAGAGTGCACTGGCACCACTGGGGATGCAGTGCAGTGAGTCCAGAGAGTGCACTAGCACCACTGGGGATGCAGTGCAGTGAATCCTGTTAGTACACTGGCACCACTGGGGATGCAGTGCAGTGAGTCCAGAGAGCTCACTGGCACCACTGGGGATGCACTGCAGTGAGTCCAGAGAGTGCACTGGCACCACCGGGGATGCAGTACAGTGAGTCCAGTGAATGCACTGGAACCACTGGGGATGCAGTGCAGTGAGTCCAGAGAGTGCACTGGCAGCACTGGGGATGCAGTACTGTGAGTCCAGTGAGTGCACTGGCTCCACTGGGCCTGCAGTGCAGTGAGTCCAGAGAGTGCACTGGCACCACTGGTGATGCAGTGCAGTAAGTCCAGAGAGTGCACTGGCACCACTGGGGATGTAGTGCAGTGACTCGAGAGAGTGCACTGGCACCACTGGGGATGCAGTGCAGTGAGTCCAGAGAGTACACTGGCACCACTGGTGATGCAGTGCAGTGAGTCCAGAGAGTGCACTGGCACCACTGGGGATGCAGTGCAGTGAGTCCAGAGAGTGCACTGGCACCACCGGGGATGCAGTGCAGTGAGTCCAGAGAGTGCTCTGGCACCACTGGGGATGCACTGCAGTGAGTCCAGAGAGTGCACTGGCACTACTGGGGATGCAGTGCAGTGAGTCCAGAGAATGCACTGGCACCACTGGGGATGCAGTGCAGTGAGTCCAGAGAGTGCACTGGCACCACTGGGGATGCACTTCAGTGAGTCCAGAGAGTGCACTGGCACCACTGGGGCTTCAGTGCAGTGAGTCCAGAGAGTGCACTGGCACCACTGGGGATGCACTGCAGTGAGTCCACAGAGTGCACTGGCACCACTGGGGATGTAGTACAGTGAGTCCAGAGAGTGCACTGGCACCACTGGGGATGCAGTGCAGTGAGTCCAGAGAGTGCACTGGCACCACTGGGGATGCAGTGCAGTGAGTCCAGAGAGTGCACTAGCACCACTGGGGATGCACTGCAGTGAGTCCAGAGAGTGCACTGGCACCACTGGGGATGCACTACAGTGAGATCAGAGATTGCACTGGCACCACAGGGGATACAGTGCAGTGAGTCCAGAGAGTGCACTGGCACCACTGGGAATGCACTGCAGTGAGTCCAGAGAGTGCACTGGCACCAGTGGGGATGCAGTGCAGTGAGTCCAGAGAGTGCTCTGGCACCACTGGTGATGCAGTGCAGTGAGTCCAGAGAGTGCACTGGCACCACTGGGGATGCAGTGCAGTGAGTCCAGAGAGTGCACTAGCACCACTGGGGATGCAGTGCATTGAGTCCAGAGAGTGCACTGGCACCACTGGTGATGCAGTGCAGTGAGTCCAGTGAATGCACTGGCACCACTGGGGATGCTGTGCAGTGAGTGCAGAGAGTGCACTGGCACCACCTGTGATGCAGTACAGTGTGTCCAGTGAGTGCACTGGCACCACTGGGGATGCAGTGCTGTGACTCCGGAGAGCGCACTGGCACCACTGGAGATGCAGTGCAGTCAGTCCAGTGACTACACTGGCACCACTGGGGATGCAGTGCAGTGAGTCCAGAGAGTGCACTGGCACCACTGGGGATGCAGTGCAGTGAGTCCAGAGAGTGCACTGGCACCACTGGGGATGTGTCCAGTGAGTCCAGTGAGTGCACTGGCACCACTGGGGATGCAGTGCAGTCAGTGCAGTGAGTGCATTGGCACCACTGGGGGTGCAGTACAGTGAGTCCAGAGAGTACACTGGCACCACTGGGGATGCACTGCAGTGAGTCCAGAGAGTGCACTGGCACCACTGGGGATGCCCTGCACTGAGTCCAGAGAGTGCACTGGCACCACTGGGGATGCAGTGCAGTGAGTCCAGAGAGTGCACTGGCACCACTGGGGATGCAGTGCAGTGAGTCCAGAGAGTGCACTGGCACCACTGGGGCTTCAGTGCAGTGAGTCCAGAGAGTGCACTGGCACCACTGGGGATGCACTTCAGTGAGTCCAGAGAGTGCACTGGCACCACCGGGGATGCACTGCAGTGAGTCCAGAGAGTGCAGTGGCACCACTGGGGTTGCAGTACAGTGAGTCCACAGAGTGCACTGGCACCACTGGGGATGCAGTACAAAGAGTCCAGAGAGTGCACTGGCACCACTGGGGATGCACTGCAGTGAGTCCAGAGAGTGCACTGGCACCACTGGTGATGCAGTTTAGTGAGTCCAGAGAGTGCACTGGCACCACTGGGGATGCAGTCCAGTGAGTCCATTGAGTGTACTGGCACCACTGGGGATGCACTGCAGTGAGTCCAGAGAGTGCACTGGCACCACTGAGAATGTACTTCAGTGAGTGCAGAGAGTGCACTGGCACCACTGGGGATGCACTGCAGTGAGTCCAGAGAGTGCACTGGCACCACTGGGGATGCACTGCAGTGAGTCCAGAGAGTGCACTGGCACCACTGGGGATGCAGTGCAGTGAGTCCAGAGAGTGCACTGGCACCACTGGGGATACACTGCAGTGAGTCCAGAGAGTGCACTGGCACCACTGGGGATGCAGTGCAGTGAGTTCAGAGAGTGCACTGGCACCACTGTGGATGCGGTGCCGGGAGTCCAGAGAGTGCTTTGGCACCACTTGGGATGCAGTGCAGTGAGTCCAGAGAGTGCACTGGCACCACTGGGGATGCAGTGCAGTGAGTCCAGAGAGTGCACTGACACCACTGAGGATGCACTGCAGTGAGCCCAGAGAGTGCACTGGCACCACTGGAGATGCAGTCCAGTGAGTCCAGTGAATGCACTGGCAGCACTGGGGATGCAGTGCAGTGAGTCCAGAGAGTGCACTGGCACCACTGGGGATGCAGTATAGTGAGTCCAGAGAGTGCACTGGCACCACTGGGGATGCAGTGCAGTGAGTCCAGAGAGTGCACTGGCACCACTGGGGATGCAGTGCAGTGAGTCCAGAGAGTGCACTGGCACCACAGATGATGCAGTACAGTGAGTCCAGTGAGTGCGCTGGCACCACTGGGGATGCAGTGCAGTGAGTCCAGAGAGTGCACTGGCTCCACTGGGGATGCCCTCCAGTGAGTCCAGAGAGTGCACTGGCACCACTGGGGATGCACTGCAGTGAGTCCAGAGAGTGCACTGGCACCACTGGGGATGCAGTACAGTGAGTGCAAACAGTGCACTAGCACCACTGGGGATGCAGTGCAGTGAGACCAGAGAGTGCACTGGCACCACTGGGGATGCACTGCAGTGAGTCCAGAGAGAGCACTGGCACCACTGGGGATGCGGTGCAGTGAGTCCAGAGAGTGCACTGGCACCACTGGGGATGCAGTGCAGTGAGTCCAGAGAGTGCACTGGCACCAGTGGGGATGCACTGCAGTGAGTCCAGTGAGTGTACTGGCACCACTGGGGATGCACTGCAGTGAGTCCAGAGAGTGTACTGGCACCACTGAGAATGCACTGCAGTGAGTCCAGCGATTGCACTGGCACCACTGGGGATGCACTGCAGTGAGTCCAGAGAGTGCAGTGGCACCAGTGGGGATGCACTGCAGTGAGTCCAGAGAGTGCACTGGCACCACTGGGGATGCAGTGCAGTGAGTCCAGAGAGTGCACTGGCACCACTGGGGATGCAGTGCAGTGAGTCCAGAGAGTGCACTGGCACCACTGGGGATGCAGTGCAGTGAGTCCAGAGAGTGCACTGGCACCACTGGGGATGCAGTGCAGTGAGTCCAGAGAGTGCACTGGCACCACTGGGGATGCAGTGCAGTGAGTCCAGAGAGTGCACTGGCACCACTGGGGCTTCAGTGCAGTGAGTCCAGAGAGTGCACTGGCACCACTGGGGATGCACTTCAGTGAGTCCAGAGAGTGCACTGGCACCACCGGGGATGCACTGCAGTGAGTCCAGAGAGTGCAGTGGCACCACTGGGGTTGCAGTACAGTGAGTCCACAGCGTGCACTGGCACCACTGGGGATGCAGTACAGTGAGTCCAGAGAGTGCACTGGCACCACTGGGGATGCACTGCAGTGAGTCCAGAGAGTGCACTGGCACCACTGGTTATGCAGTTTAGTGAGTCCAGAGAGTGCACTGGCACCACTGGAGATGCAGTGCAGTGAGTCCAGTGAGTGTACTGGCACCACTGGGGATGCACTGCAGTGAGTCCAGAGAGTGCACTGGCACCACTGAGAATGTACTTCAGTGAGTGCAGAGAGTGCACTGGCACCACTGGGGATGCACTGCAGTGAGTCCAGAGAGTGCACTGGCACCACTGGGGATGCACTGCAGTGAGTCCAGAGAGTGCACTGGCACCACTGGGGATGCAGTGCAGTGAGTCCAGAGAGTGCACTGGCACCACTGGGGATACACTGCAGTGAGTCCAGAGAGTGCACTGGCACCACTGGGGATGCAGTGCAGTGAGTCCAGAGAGTGCACTGGCACCACTGTGGATGCGGTGCCGGGAGTCCAGAGAGTGCTATGGCACCACTTGGGATGCAGTGCAGTGAGTCCAGAGAGTGCACTGGCACCACTGGGGATGCAGTGCAGTGAGTCCAGAGAGTGCACTGGCACCACTGAGGATGCACTGCAGTGAGCCCAGAGAGTGCACTGGCACCACTGGAGATGCAGTCCAGTGAGTCCAGTGAATGCACTGGCAGCACTGGTGATGCAGTGCAGTGAGTCCAGAGAGTGCACTGGCACCACTGGTGATGCAGTATAGTGAGTCCAGAGAGTGCACTGGCACCACTGGGGATGCAGTGCAGTGAGTCCAGAGAGTGCACTGGCACCACTGGGGATGCAGTGCAGTGAGTCCAGGGAGTGCACTGGCACCACAGATGATGCAGTACAGTGAGTCCAGTGAGTGCACTGGCACCACTGGGGATGCAGTGCAGTGAGTCCAGAGAGTGCACTGGCTCCACTGGGGATGCCCTGCAGTGAGTCCAGAGAGTGCACTGGCACCACTGGGGATGCGGTGCCGGGAGTCCAGAGAGTGCTTTGGCACCACTGGGGATGCAGTGCAGTGAGTCCAGAGAGTGCACTGGCACCACTGGGGATGCGGTGCCGGGAGTCCAGAGAGTGCTTTTCCACCACTGGGGATGCACTGCAGTGAGTCCAGAGAGTGCACTGGCACCACTGAGAATGCACTTCAGTGAGTCCAGAGAGTGCACTGGCACCACTGGGGATGCACTGCAGTGAGTCCAGAGAGTGCACTGGCACCACTGGGGATGCAGTGCAGTGAGTCCAGAGAGTGCACTGTCACCACTGGGGATGCAGTGCAGTGAGTCCAGAGAGTGCACTGGCACCACTGGGGATGCAGTGCAGTGAGTCCAGAGAGTGCTCTGGCACCACTGGCGATGCACTGCAGTGAGTCCAGAGAGTGCACTGGCACCACTGGGGATGCAGTACAGTGAGTGCACACAGTGCATTAGCACCACTGGGGATGCAGTGCAGTGAGACCAGAGAGTGCACTGGCACCACTGGGGATGCACTGCAGTGAGTCCAGAGAGAGCACTGGCACCACTGGGGATGCGGTGCAGTGAGTCCAGAGAGTGCACTGGCACCACTGGGGATGCAGTGCAGTGAGTCCAGAGAGTGCACTGGCACCACTGGGGATGCACTGCAGTGAGTCCAGTGAGTGTACTGGCACCACTGGGGATGCACTGCAGTGAGTCCAGAGAGTGTACTGGCACCACTGAGAATGCACTTCAGTGAGTCCAGAGATTGCACTGGCACCACTGGGGATGCACTGCAGTGAGTCCAGAGAGTGCAGTGGCACCACTGGGGATGCACTGCAGTGAGTCCAGAGAGTGCACTGGCACCACTGGGGATGCAGTGCAGTGAGTCCAGAGAGTGCACTGGCACCACTGGGGATGCAGTGCAGTGAGTGCAGAGAGTGCACTGGCACCACTGGGGATGCAGTGCAGTGAGTCCAGAGAATGCACTGGCACCACTGGGGATGCACTGCAGTGAGTCCAGAGAGTGCACTGGCACCACTGGGGATGCAGTGCAGTGAGTCCAGAGAGTGCACTGGCACCACTGGGGATGCAGTGCAGTGTGTCCAGAGAGTGCACTGGCACCACTGGGGATGCAGTGCAGTGAATCCAGTGAGTGCACTGGCACCACTGGGGATGCAGTGCAGTGAGTCCAGAGAGTGCACTGGCACCACTGGGGATGCAGTGCAGTGAGCCCTGAGAGTGCACTGGCACCACTGGAGATGCAGTCCAGTGAGTCCAGTGAATGCACTGGCAGCACTGGGGATGCAGTGCAGTGAGTCCAGAGAGTGCACTGGCACCACTGGGGATGCAGTATAGTGAGCCCTGAGAGTGCACTGGCACCACTGGGGATGCAGTGCAGTGAGTCCAGAGAGTGCACTGGCACCACTGGGGATGCACTGCAGTGAGTCCAGAGAGTGCACTGGCACCACAGATGATGCAGTACAGTGAGTCCAGTGAGTGCACTGGCACCACTGGGGATGCAGTGCAGTGACTCGAGATAGTGCACTTGCACCTCTGGGGATGCAGTGCAGTGAGTCCAGAGAGTGCACTGGCACCACTGGTGATGCACTGCAGTGAGTCCAGAGAGTGCACTGGCACCACTGGGGATGCCCTGCACTGAGTCCAGAGAGTGCACTGGCACCACTGGGGATGCACTGCAGTGAGTCCAGAGAGTGCACTGGCAGCACTGGGGATGCAGTGCAGTGAGTCCAGAGAGTGCTCTGGCACCACTGGGGCTTCAGTGCAGTGAGTCCAGAGAGTGCACTGGCACCACTGGGGATGCACTTCAGTGAGTCCAGAGAGTGCACTGGCACCACCGGGGATGCACTGCAGTGAGTCCAGAGAGTGCAGTGGCACCACTGGGGTTGCAGTACAGTGAGTCCAGAGAGTGCACTGGCACCACTGGGGATGCAGTACAGTGAGTCCAGAGAGTGCACTGCCACCACTGGGGATGCAGTGCAGTGAGTCCAGAGAGTGCACTGGCACCACTGGTGATGGAGTTTAGTGAGTCCAGAGAGTGCACTGGCACCACTGGAGATGCAGTGCAGTGAGTCCAGTGAGTGTACTGGCACCACTGGGGATGCACTGCAGTGAGTCCAGAGAGTGCACTGGCACCACTGAGAATGTACTTCAGTGAGTGCAGAGAGTGCACTGGCACCACTGGGGATGCACTGCAGTGAGTCCAGAGAGTGCACTGGCACCACTGGGGATGCAGTGCAGTGAGTCCAGAGAGTGCACTGGCACCACTGGGGATGCAGTGCAGTGAGTCCAGAGAGTGCACTGGCACCACTGGGGATACACTGCAGTGAGTCCACAGAGTGCACTGGCACCACTGGGGATGCAGTGCAGTGAGTCCAGAGAGTGCACTGGCACCACTGTGGATGCGGTGCCGGGAGTCCAGAGAGTGCTTTGGCACCACTTGGGATGCAGTGCAGTGAGTCCAGAGAGTGCACTGGCACCACTGGGGATGCAGTGCAGTGAGTCCAGAGAGTGCACTGGCACCACTGAGGATGCACTGCAGTGAGCCCAGAGAGTGCACTGGCACCACTGGAGATGCAGTCCAGTGAGTCCAGTGAATGCACTGGCACCACTGGGGATGCAGTGCAGTGAGTCCAGAGAGTGCACTGGCACCACTGGGGATGCAGTATAGTGAGTCCAGAGAGTGCACTGGCACCACTGGGGATGCAGTGCAGTGAGTCCAGAGAGTGCACTGGCACCACTGGGGATGCAGTGCAGTGAGTCCAGAGAGTGCACTGGCACCACAGATGATGCAGTACAGTGAGTCCAGTGAGTGCGCTGGCACCACTGGGGATGCAGTGCAGTGAGTCCAGAGAGTGCACTGGCTCCACTGGGGATGCAGTGCAGTGAGTCCAGAGAGTGCACTGGCACCACTGGGGATGCACTGCAGTGAGTCCAGAGAGTGCTTTGGCACCACTGGGGATGCAGTGCAGTGAGTCCAGAGAGTGCACTGGCACCACTGGGGATGCGGTGCCGGGAGTCCAGAGAGTGCTTTTCCACCACTGGGGATGCAGTGCAGTGAGTCCAGAGAGTGCACTGGCACCACTGAGAATGCACTTCAGTGAGTCCAGAGAGTGCACTGGCACCACTGGGGATGCAGTGCAGTGAGTCCAGAGAGTGCACTGTCACCACTGGGGATGCAGTGCAGTGAGTCCAGAGAGTGCACTGGCACCACTGGGGATGCACTGCAGTGAGTCCAAAGAGTGCTCTGGCACCACTGGGGATGCACTGCAGTGAGTCCAGAGAGTGCTCTGGCACCACTGGGGATGCACTGCAGTGAGTCCAGAGAGTGCACTGGCACCACTGGGGATGCAGTGCAGTGAGTCCAGAGAGTGCACTGGCACCAGTGGGGATGCACTGCAGTGAGTCCAGAGAGTGTACTGGCACCACTGAGAATGCACTTCAGTGAGTCCAGAGATTGCACTGGCACCACTGGGGATGCACTGCAGTGAGTCCAGAGAGTGCAGTGGCACCACTGGGGATGCACTGCAGTGAGTCCAGAGAGTGCACTGGCACCACTGGGGATGCAGTGCAGTGAGTCCAGAGAGTGCACTGGCACCACTGGGGATGCAGTGCAGTGAGTGCAGAGAGTGCACTGGCACCACTGGGGATGCAGTGCAGTGAGTCCAGAGAATGCACTGGCACCACTGGGGATGCACTGCAGTGAGTCCAGAGAGTGCACTGGCACCACTGGGGATGCAGTGCAGTGAGTCCAGAGAGTGCACTGGCACCACTGGGGATGCAGTGCAGTGTGTCCAGAGAGTGCACTGGCACCACTGGGGATGCAGTGCAGTGAATCCAGTGAGTGCACTGGCACCACTGGGGATGCAGTGCAGTGAGTCCAGAGAGTGCACTGGCACCACTGGGGATGCAGTGCAGTGAGCCCTGAGAGTGCACTGGCACAACTGGAGATGCAGTCCAGTGAGTCCAGTGAATGCACTGGCAGCACTGGGGATGCAGTGCAGTGAGTCCAGAGAGTGCACTGGCACCACTGGGGATGCAGTATAGTGAGCCCTGAGAGTGCACTGGCACCACTGGGGATGCAGTGCAGTGAGTCCAGAGAGTGCACTGGCACCACTGGGGATGCACTGCAGTGAGTCCAGAGAGTGCACTGGCACCACAGATGATGCAGTACAGTGAGTCCAGTGAGTGCACTGGCACCACTGGGGATGCAGTGCAGTGACTCGAGATAGTGCACTGGCACCTCTGGGGATGCAGTGCAGTGAGTCCAGAGAGTGCACTGGCACCACTGGTGATGCACTGCAGTGAGTCCAGAGAGTGCACTGGCACCACTGGGGATGCCCTGCACTGAGTCCAGAGAGTGCACTGGCACCACTGGGGATGCACTGCAGTGAGTCCAGAGAGTGCACTGGCAGCACTGGGGATGCAGTGCAGTGAGTCCAGAGAGTGCTCTGGCACCACTGGGGATGCACTGCAGTTAGTCCAGAGAGTGCACTGGCACCACTGGGGATGCACTTCAGTGAGTCCAGAGAGTGCACTGGCACCACCGGGGATGCACTGCAGTGAGTCCAGAGAGTGCAGTGGCACCACTGGGGTTGCAGTACAGTGAGTCCACAGAGTGCACTGGCACCACTGGGGATGCAGTACAGTGAGTCCAGAGAGTGCACTGGCACCACTGGGGATGCAGTGCAGTGAGTCCAGAGAGTGCACTGGCACCACTGGTGATGGAGTTTAGTGAGTCCAGAGAGTGCACTGGCACCACTGGAGATGCAGTGCAGTGAGTCCAGTGAGTGTACTGGCACCACTGGGGATGCACTGCAGTGAGTCCAGAGAGTGCACTGGCACCACTGAGAATGTACTTCAGTGAGTGCAGAGAGTGCACTGGCACCACTGGGGATGCACTGCAGTGAGTCCAGAGAGTGCACTGGCACCACTGGGGATGCAGTGCAGTGAGTCCAGAGAGTGCACTGGCACCACTGGGGATGCAGTGCAGTGAGTCCAGAGAGTGCACTGGCACCACTGGGGATACACTGCAGTGAGTCCACAGAGTGCACTGGCACCACTGGGGATGCAGTGCAGTGAGTCCAGAGAGTGCACTGGCACCACTGTGGATGCGGTGCCTGGAGTCCAGAGAGTGCTTTGGCACCACTTGGGATGCAGTGCAGTGAGTCCAGAGAGTGCACTGGCACCACTGGGGATGCAGTGCAGTGAGTCCAGAGAGTGCACTGGCACCACTGAGGATGCACTGCAGTGAGCCCAGAGAGTTCACTGGCACCACTGGAGATGCAGTGCAGTGAGTCCAGTGAATGCACTGGCAGCACTGGGGATGCAGTGCAGTGAGTCCAGAGAGTGCACTGGCACCACTGGTGATGCAGTATAGTGAGTCCAGAGAGTGCACTGGCACCACTGGGGATGCAGTGCAGTGAGTCCAGAGAGTGCACTGGCACCACTGGGGATGCAGTGCAGTGAGTCCAGAGAGTGCACTGGCACCACAGATGATGCAGTACAGTGAGTCCAGTGAGTGCGCTGGCACCACTGGGGATGCAGTGCAATGAGTCCAGAGATTGCACTGGCACCACTGGGGATGCCCTGCAGTGAGTCCAGAGAGTGCACTGGCACCACTGGGGATGCACTGCAGTGAGTCCAGAGAGTGCTTTGGCACCACTGGGGATGCAGTGCAGTGAGTCCAGAGAGTGCACTGGCACCACTGGGGATGCGGTGCCGGGAGTCCAGAGAGTGCTTTTCCACCACTGGGGATGCACTGCAGTGAGTCCAGAGAGTGCACTGGCACCACTGAGAATGCACTTCAGTGAGTCCAGAGAGTGCACTGGCACCACTGGGGATGCAGTGCAGTGAGTCCAGAGAGTGCACTGTCACCACTGGGGATGCAGTGCAGTGAGTCCAGAGAGTGCACTGGCACCACTGGGGATGCACTGCAGTGAGTCCAGAGAGTGCTCTCGCACCACTGGGGATGCACTGCAGTGAGTCCAGAGAGTGCACTGGCACCACTGGGGATGCAGTACAGTGAGTGCACACAGTGCACTAGCACCACTGGGGATGCAGTGCAGTGAGACCAGAGAGTGCACTGGCACCACTGGGGATGCACTGCAGTGAGTCCAGAGAGAGCACTGGCACCACTGGGGATGCGGTGCAGTGAGTCCAGAGAGTGCACTGGCACCACTGGGGATGCAGTGCAGTGAGTCCAGAGAGTGCACTGGCACCAGTGGGGATGCACTGCAGTGAGTCCAGTGAGTGTACTGGCACCACTGGGGATGCACTGCAGTGAGTCCAGAGAGTGTACTGGCACCACTGAGAACGCACTTCAGTGAGTCCAGAGATTGCACTGGCACCACTGGGGATGCACTGCAGTGAGTCCAGAGAGTGCAGTGGCACCACTGGGGATGCACTGCAGTGAGTCCAGAGAGTGCACTGGCACCACTGGGGATGCAGTGCAGTGAGTCCAGAGAGTGCACTGGCACCACTGGGGATGCAGTGCAGTGAGTCCAGAGAGTGCACTGGCACCACTGGGGATGCAGTGCAGTGAGTCCAGAGAGTGCACTGGCACCACTGCGGATGCAGTGCAGTGAGTCCAGAGAGTGCACTGGCACCACTGGGGATGCACTGCAGTGAGTCCAGAGAGTGCACTGGCACCACTGGGGCTTCAGTGCAGTGAGTCCAGAGAGTGCACTGGCACCACTGGGGATGCACTTCAGTGAGTCCAGAGAGTGCACTGGCACCACCGGGGATGCACTGCAGTGAGTCCAGAGAGTGCAGTGGCACCACTGGGGTTGCAGTACAGTGAGTCCACAGAGTGCACTGGCACCACTGGGGATGCAGTACAGTGAGTCCAGAGAGTGCACTGGCACCACTGGGGATGCACTGCAGTGAGTCCAGAGAGTGCACTGGCACCACTGGTGATGCAGTTTAGTGAGTCCAGAGAGTGCACTGGCACCACTGGGGATGCAGTGCAGTGAGTCCAGTGAGTGTACTGGCACCACTGGGGATGCAGTGCAGTGAGTCCAGAGAGTGCACTGGCACCACTGAGAATGTACTTCAGTGAGTGCAGAGAGTGCACTGGCACCACTGGGGATGCACTGCAGTGAGTCCAGAGAGTGCACTGGCACCACTGGGGATGCACTGCAGTGAGTCCAGAGAGTGCACTGGCACCACTGGGGATGCAGTGCAGTGAGTCCAGAGAGTGCACTGGCACCACTGGGGATACACTGCAGTGAGTCCAGAGAGTGCACTGGCACCACTGGGGATGCAGTGCAGTGAGTCCAGAGAGTGCACTGGCACCACTGTGGATGCGGTGCCGGGAGTCCAGAGAGTGCTTTGGCACCACTTGGGATGCAGTGCAGTGAGTCCAGAGAGTGCACTGGCACCACTGGGGATGCAGTGCAGTGAGTCCAGAGAGTGCACTGGCACCACTGAGGATGCACTGCAGTGAGCCCAGAGAGTGCACTGGCACCACTGGAGATGCAGTCCAGTGAGTCCAGTGAATGCACTGGCAGCACTGGGGATGCAGTGCAGTGAGTCCAGAGAGTGCACTGGCACCACTGGTGATGCAGTATAGTGAGTCCAGAGAGTGCACTGGCACCACTGGGGATGCAGTGCAGTGAGTCCAGAGAGTGCACTGGCACCACTGGGGATGCAGTGCAGTGAGTCCAGAGAGTGCACTGGCACCACAGATGATGCAGTACAGTGAGTCCAGTGAGTGCACTGGCACCACTGGGGATGCAGTGCAGTGAGTCCAGAGAGTGCACTGGCTCCACTGGGGATGCCCTGCAGTGAGTCCAGAGAGTGCACTGGCACCACTGGGGATGCACTGCAGTGAGTCCAGAGAGTGCACTGGCACCACTGGGGATGCGGTGCCGGGAGTCCAGAGAGTGCTTTGGCACCACTGGGGATGCAGTGCAGTGAGTCCAGAGAGTGCACTGGCACCACTGGTGATGCAGTGCCGGGAGTCCAGAGAGTGCACTGGCACCACTGGGGATGCAGTGCAGTGAGTCCAGAGAGTGCACTGTCACCACTGGGGATGCAGTGCAGTGAGTCCAGAGAGTGCACTGGCACCACTGGGGATGCAGTGCAGTGAGTCCAGAGAGTGCTCTGGCACCACTGGGGGTGCACTGCAGTGAGTCCAGAGAGTGCACTGGCACCACTGGGGATGCAGTACAGTGAGTGCACACAGTGCACTAGCACCACTGGGGATGCAGTGCAGTGAGACCAGAGAGTGCACTGGCACCACTGGGGATGCACTGCAGTGAGTCCAGAGAGAGCACTGGCACCACTGGGGATGCGGTGCAGTGAGTCCAGAGAGTGCACTGGCACCACTGGGGATGCAGTGCAGTGAGTCCAGAGAGTGCACTGGCACCAGTGGGGATGCACTGCAGTGAGTCCAGAGAGTGTACTGGCACCACTGAGAATGCACTTCAGTGAGTCCAGAGATTGCACTGGCACCACTGGGGATGCACTGCAGTGAGTCCAGAGAGTGCACTGGCACCACTGGGGATGCAGTGCAGTGAGTCCAGAGAGTGCACTGGCACCACTGGGGATGCAGTGCAGTGAGTCCAGAGAATGCACTGGCACCACTGGGGATGCACTGCAGTGAGTCCAGAGAGTGCTTTGGCACCACTGGGGATGCAGTGCAGTGAGTCCAGAGAGTGCACTGGCACCACTGGGGATGCAGTGCAGTGTGTCCAGAGAGTGCACTGGCACCACTGGGGATGCAGTGCAGTGAATCCAGTGAGTGCACTGGCACCACTGGGGATGCAGTGCAGTGAGTCCAGAGAGTGCACTGGCACCACTGGGGATGCAGTGCAGTGAGCCCTGAGAGTGCACTGGCACCACTGGAGATGCAGTCCAGTGAGTCCAGTGAATGCACTGGCAGCACTGGGGATGCAGTGCAGTGAGTCCAGAGAGTGCACTGGCACCACTGGGGATGCAGTATAGTGAGCCCTGAGAGTGCACTGGCACCACTGGGGATGCAGTGCAGTGAGTCCAGAGAGTGCACTGGCACCACTGGGGATGCACTGCAGTGAGTCCAGAGAGTGCACTGGCACCACAGATGATGCAGTGCAGTGAGTCCAGAGAGTGCACTGGCACCACTGTGGATGCGGTGCCGGGAGTCCAGAGAGTGCTTTGGCACCACTGGGGATGCAGTGCAGTGAGTCCAGAGAGTGCACTGGCACCACTGGGGATGCAGTGCAGTGAGTCCAGAGAGTGCACTGGCACCACTGAGGATGCACTGCAGTGAGCCCAGAGAGTGCACTGGCAGCACTGGGGATGCAGTCCAGTGAGTCCAGTGAATGCACTGGCAGCACTGGGGATGCAGTGCAGTGAGTCCAGAGAGTGCACTGGCACCACTGGTGATGCAGTATAGTGAGTCCAGAGAGTGCACTGGCACCACTGGGGATGCAGTGCAGTGAGTCCAGAGAGTGCACTGGCACCACTGGGGATGCAGTGCAGTGAGTCCAGAGAGTGCACTGGCACCACTGTGGATGCAGTACAGTGAGTCCAGTGAGTGCACTGGCACCACTGGGGATGCAGTGCAGTGAGTCCAGAGAGTGCACTGGCTCCACTGGGGATGCCCTGCAGTGAGTCCAGAGAGTGCACTGGCACCACTGGGGATGCACTGCAGTGAGTCCACAGAGTGCACTGGCACCACTGGGGATGCGGTGCCGGGAGTCCAGAGAGTGCTTTGGCACCACTGGGGATGCAGTGCAGTGAGTCCAGAGAGTGCACTGGCACCACTGGGGATGCGGTGCCGGGAGTCCAGAGAGTGGTTTGCCACCACTGGGGATGCACTGCAGTGAGTCCAGAGAGTGCACTGGCACCACTGAGAATGCACTTCAGTGAGTCCAGAGAGTGCACTGGCACCACTGGGGATGCACTGCAGTGAGTCCAGAGAGTGCACTGGCACCACTGGGGATGCACTGCAGTGAGTCCAGAGAGTGCACTGTCACCACTGGGGATGCAGTGCAGTGAGTCCAGAGAGTGCACTGGCACCACTGGGGATGCACTGCAGTGAGTCCAGAGAGTGCTCTGGCACCACTGGGGATACACTGCAGTGAGTCCAGAGAGTGCACTGGCACCACTGGGGATGCAGTACAGTGAGTGCACACATTGCACTAGCACCACTGGGGATGCAGTGCAGTGAGACCAGAGAGTGCACTGGCACCACTGGGGATGCACTGCAGTGAGTCCAGAGAGAGCACTGGCACCACTGGGGATGCGGTGCAGTGAGTCCAGAGAGTGCACTGGCACCACTGGGGATGCAGTGCAGTGAGTCCAGAGAGTGCACTGGCACCAGTGGGGATGCACTGCAGTGAGTCCAGTGAGTGTACTGGCACCACTGGGGATGCACTGCAGTGAGTCCAGAGAGTGTACTGGCACCACTGAGAATGCACTTCAGTGAGTCCAGAGATTGCACTGGCACCACTGGGGATGCACTGCAGTGAGTCCAGAGAGTGCAGTGGCACCACTGGGGATGCACTGCAGTGAGTCCAGAGAGTGCACTGGCACCACTGGGGATGCAGTGCAGTGAGTCCAGAGAGTGCACTGGCACCACTGGGAATGCAGTATAGTGAGCCCAGAGAGTGCACTGGCACCACTGGGGATGCAGTGCAGTGAGTCCAGTGAATGCACTGGCAGCACTGGGGATGCAGTGCAGTGAGTCCAGAGAGTGCACTGGCACCACTGGGAATGCAGTATAGGGAGCCCAGAGAGTGCACTGGCACCACTGGGGATGCAGTGCAGTGAGCCCAGAGAGTGCACTGGCACCACTGGAGACGCAGTCCAGTGCGTCCAGTGAATGCACTGGCAGCACTGGGGATGCAGTGCAGTGAGTCCAGAGAGTGCAGTGGCACCACTGGAGACGCAGTCCAGTGAGTCCAGTGAATGCACTGGCAGCACTGGGGATGCAGTGCAGTGAGTCCAGAGAGTGCACTGGCACCACTGGGAATGCAGTATAGTGAGCCCAGAGAGTGCACTGGCACCACTGGGGATGCAGTGCAGTGAGTCCAGTGAATGCACTGGCACCACTGGGGATGCAGTGCAGTGAGTCCAGAGAGTGCACTGGCACCACTGGGAATGCAGTATAGGGAGCCCAGAGAGTGCACTGGCACCACTGGGGATGCAGTGCAGTGAGCCCAGAGAGTGCACTGGCACCACTGGAGACGCAGTCCAGTGAGTCCAGTGAATGCACTGGCAGCACTGGGGATGCAGTGCAGTGAGTCCAGAGAGTGCACTGGCACCACTGGGAATGCAGTATAGTGAGCCCAGAGAGTGCACTGGCACCACTGGGGATGCAGTGCAGTGAGTCCAGAGAGTGCACTGGCACCAGTGGGGATGCACTGCAGTGAGTCCAGTGAGTGTACTGGCACCACTGGGGATGCACTGCAGTGAGTCCAGAGAGTGTACTGGCACCACTGAGAATGCACTTCAGTGAGTCCAGAGATTGCACTGGCACCACTGGGGATGCACTGCAGTGAGTCCAGAGAGTGCAGTGGCACCACTGGGGATGCACTGCAGTGAGTCCAGAGAGTGCACTGGCACCACTGGGGATGCACTGCAGTGAGTCCAGAGAGTGCACTGGCACCACTGGGGATGCAGTGCAGTGAGTCCAGAGAGTGCACTGGCACCACTGGGGATGCAGTGCAGTGAGTCCAGAGAATGCACTGGCACCACTGGGGATGCACTGCAGTGAGTCCAGAGAGTGCTTTGGCACCACTGGGGATGCAGTGCAGTGAGTCCAGAGAGTGCACTGGCACCACTGGGGATGCAGTACAGTGAGTCCAGAGAGTGCACTGGCACCACTGGGGATGCACTGCAGTGAGCCCAGAGAGTGCACTGGCACCACTGGAGATGCAGTACAGTGAGTCCAGTGAATGCACTGGAACCACTGGGGATGCAGTGCAGTGAGTCCAGAGAGTGCACTGGCACCACTGGTGATGCAGTACAGTGAGTCTAGTGAGTGCACTGGCACCACTGGGGATGCAGTGCAGTGAGTCCAGAGAGTGCACTGGCACCACTGGGGATGCACTTCAGTGACTCCAGAGTGCACTGGCACTAATGATGATGCAGTACAGTGAGTACAGTGAGTGCACTGGCACCACTGGGGATGTAGTGCAGTGACTCGAGAGAGTACACTGGCACCACTCGGGATGCAGTGCAGTGAGTCCAGAGAGTACACTGGCACCACTGGGGATGCACTGCAGTGAGTCCAGAGAGTGCACTGGCACCACTGGTGATGCAGTGCAGTGAGTCCAGAGAGTGCACTGGCACCACTGGGGATGCAGTGCAGTGAGTCCAGAGAGTGCACTGGCACCACTGGGGATGCACTACAGTGAGTCCAGAGAGTGTACTGGCACCACTGGGGATGCAGTGCAGTGAGTCCAGAGAGTGCACTGGCACCACTGGGGATGCAGTGCAGTGAGTCCAGAGAGTGCACTGGCACCACTGGGGATGCAGTGCAGTGAGTCCAGAGAGTGCACTGGCACCACTGGGGATGCACTGCAGTGAGTCCAGAGAGTGCACTGGCACCACTGGGGATGCACTGCAGTGAGTCCAGAGAGTGCACTGGCACCACTGGGGATGCAGTGCAGTGAGTCCAGAGAGTGCACTGGCACCACTGGGGATGCAGTGCAGTGAGTCCAGAGAGTGCACTGGCACCACAGGGGAAGTACTGCAGTGAGTCCAGAGAGTGCACTGGCACCACTGGGGATGCACTGCAGTGAGTCCACAGAGTGCACTGGCACCACTGGGGATGCACTGCAGTGAGTCCAGAGAGTGCACTGAAACCACTGGGGATGCAGTGCAGTGAGTCCAGAGAGTGCACTGGCACCACTGGGAATGCAGTGCAGTGAGTCCAGAGAGTGCTCGGGCACCACTGGGGATGCAGTGCAGTGAGTCCAGAGAGTGCACTGGCACCACTGGGGATGCACTTCAGTGACTCCAGAGAGTGCACTGGCACCACTGGGGATGCAGTGCCGTGAGTCCAGAGATTGTACGGGCTCCCATAGGGATGCAGTACAGTGAGTCCAGAGAGTGCACTGGCACCACTGGGGATGCAGTGCAGTGAGTCCAGAGAGAGTACTGGCACCACTGAGAATGCACTGCAGTGAGTCCAGAGAGTGCACTGGCACCACTGGGGATGCAATGCAGTGAGTCCACAGAGTGCACTGGCACCACTGGGGATGCACTTCAGTGAGTCCAGAGAGTGCACTGGCACCACTGGGGATGCAGTGCAGTGAGTCCAGAGAGTGCTCTGGCACCGCTGGGGCTGCAGTGCAGTGAGTCCAGACAGTGCACTGGCACCACTGGGGATGCAGTGCAGTCAGTCCAGAGAGTGCACTGGCACCACTGGGGATGCAGTGCAGTCAGTCCAGTGAGTGTACTGGCACCACAGGGGATGCACTGCAGTGAGTCCAGAGAGTGCACTGGCACCACTGAGAATGCACTTCAGTGAGTCCAGAGAGTGCACTGGCACCACTGGGGATGCACTGCAGTGAGTCCAGAGAGTGCACTGGCACCACTGGGGATGCAGTGCAGTGAGTCCAGAGAGTGCACTGGCACCACTGGGGATGCAGTGCAGTGAGTCCACAGAGTGTACTGGCACCACTGGGGATGCAGTGCAGTGAGTCCAGAGAGTGCACTGGCACCACATGGAATGCAGTGCACTGAGTGCAGAGAGTGCACTGGCACCACTGGGGATGCAGTGCAGTGAGTCCAGAGAGTGCACTGGCACCACTGGGAATGCACTGCAGTGAGTCCAGTGAGTGTACTGGCACCACTGGGGATGCAGTACAGTGAGTCCAGAGAGTGCACTGGCACCACTGGGGATGCACTGCAGTGAGTCCAGAGAGTGCACTAGTACCACTGGGGATGCAGTGCAGTGAATCCAGTGAGTGCACTGGCACCACTGGGGATGCAGTGCAGTGAGTCCAGAGAGTGCACTGGCACCACTGGGGATGCAGTGCAGTGAGTCCAGAGAGTGCACTGGCACCACTGGGGATGCACTTCAGTGACTCCAGAGAGTGCACTGGCACCACTGATGATGCAGTACAGTGAGTACAGTGAGTGCACTGGCACTACTGGGGATGTAGTGCAGTGACTCGAGAGAGTGCACTGGCACCACTCGGGATGCAGTGCAGTGAGTGCAGAGAGTACACTGGCACCACTGGTGATGCACTGCAGTGAGTCCAGAGAGTGCACTGGCACCACTGGGGATGCACTGCAGTGAGTCCACAGAGTGCACTGGCACCACTGGGGATGCAGTGCAGTGAGTCCAGAGAGTGCACTGGCACCACTGGGGATGCACTACAGTGAGTCCAGAGAGTACACTGGCACCACTGCGGATGCAGTGCAGTTAGTCCAGAGAGTGCACTGGCACCACTGGGGATGCACTGCAGTGAGTCCAGAGAGTGCACTAGCACCACTGTGGATGCAGTGCAGTGAATCCAGTGAGTGCACTGGCACCACTGGGGATGCAGTGCAGTGAGTCCAGAGACTGCACTGGCACCACTGGGGATGCACTGCAGTGAGTCCAGAGAGTGCACTGGCACCACTGGGGATGCACTGCAGTGAGTCCAGAGAGTGCACTGGCACCACTGGGGATGCAGTGCAGTGAGTCCAGAGATTGCACTGGCACCACTGTTGTTGAACTGCAGTGAGTCCAGAGAGTGCACTGGCAGCACTTGGGATGCAGTGCAGTGAGTCCAGAGAGTGCACTGGCACCACGGGGGATGCACTGCAGTGAGTCCAGAGAGTGCACTGGCACCACTGGGGATGCACTGCAGTGAGTCCAGTGAGTGCACTGGCACCACAGGGGATGCAAGGCAGTGAGTCCAGAGAGTGCACTGGCACCACCGGGGATTCACTGCAGTGAGTCCAGAGAGTGCACTGGCACCACCTGTGATGCAGTACAGTGAGTCCAGTGAGTACACTGGCACCACTGGGGATGCACTGCAGTGAGTCCAGAGAGTGCACTGGCACCACTGGGGATGCAGTGCAGTCAGTCCAGTGAGTGTACTGGCACCACAGGGGATGCACTGCAGTGAGTCCAGAGAGTGCACTGGCACCACTGAGAATGCACTTCAGTGAGTCCAGAGAGTGCACTGGCACCACTGGGGATGCACTGCAGTGAGTCCAGAGAGTGCACTGGCACCACTGGGGATGCAGTGCAGTGAGTCCAGAGAGTGCACTGGCACCACTGGGGATGCAGTGCAGTGAGTCCACAGAGTGTACTGGCACCACTGGGGATGCAGTGCAGTGAGTCCAGAGAGTGCACTGGCACCACATGGAATGCAGTGCACTGAGTGCAGAGAGTGCACTGGCACCACTGTGGATGCACTGCAGTGAGTCCAGAGAGTGCACTGGCACCACTGGGAATGCACTGCAGTGAGTCCAGTGAGTGTACTGGCACCACTGGGGATGCAGTACAGTGAGTCCAGAGAGTGCACTGGCACCACTGGGGATGCACTGCAGTGAGTCCACAGAGTGCACTGGCACCACTGGGGATGCAGTGCAGTGAGTCCAGAGAGTGCACTGGCACCACTGGGGATGCACTACAGTGAGTCCAGAGAGTACACTGGCACCACTGCGGATGCAGTGCAGTTAGTCCAGAGAGTGCACTGGCACCACTGGGGATGCACTGCAGTGAGTCCAGAGAGTGCACTAGCACCACTGTGGATGCAGTGCAGTGAATCCAGTGAGTGCACTGGCACCACTGGGGATGCAGTGCAGTGAGTCCAGAGACTGCACTGGCACCACTGGGGATGCACTGCAGTGAGTCCAGAGAGTGCACTGGCACCACTGGGGATGCACTGCAGTGAGTCCAGAGAGTGCACTGGCACCACTGGGGATGCAGTGCAGTGAGTCCAGAGATTGCACTGGCACCACTGTTGTTGAACTGCAGTGAGTCCAGAGAGTGCACTGGCAGCACTTGGGATGCAGTGCAGTGAGTCCAGAGAGTGCACTGGCACCACGGGGGATGCACTGCAGTGAGTCCAGAGAGTGCACTGGCACCACTGGGGATGCACTGCAGTGAGTCCAGTGAGTGCACTGGCACCACAGGGGATGCAAGGCAGTGAGTCCAGAGAGTGCACTGGCACCACCGGGGATTCACTGCAGTGAGTCCAGAGAGTGCACTGGCACCACCTGTGATGCAGTACAGTGAGTCCAGTGAGTACACTGGCACCACTGGGGATGCACTGCAGTGAGTCCAGAGAGCGCACTGGCACCACTGGGGATGCAGTGCAGTGAGTCCAGAGAGTGCACTGGCACCACTGGGGATGCACTGCAGTGAGTCCAGAGAGTGCACTGGCACCACTGGGGATGCACTGCAGTTAGTCCAGAGAGTGCACTGGCACCACTGGCGATGCACTGCAGTGAGTCCAGAGAGTGCACTGGCACCACTGGTGATGCACTTCAGTGACTCCAGAGAGTGCACTGGCAACCTGGGGATGCAGTGCAGTGAGTCCAGAGGGTGCACTGGCACCACTGGGGATGCAGTGCAGTGAGCCCAGAGAGTGCACTGGCACCACTGGGGATGCACTGCAGTGAGTCCAGAGAGTGCACTGGCACCACTGGGGATGCACTGCAGTGAGTCCAGAGAATGCACTGGCACCACTGGGGATGCAGTACAGTGAGTACACAGAGTGCACTGGCACCACTGGGGATGCAGTGCAGTGAGTCCAGAGAGTGCACTGGCACCACTGGGGATGCAGTGCAGTGAGTCCAGAGAGTGCACTGGCACCACTGGGGATGCACTGCAGTGAGTCCAGATATTGCACTGGCACCACTGGTGATGCAGTGCAGTGAGTCCAAAGACTTCACTGTTACCACTGGGAATGCACTGCAGTGAGTCCAGAGAGTGCACTGGCACCACTGGGGATGCACTGCAGTGAGTCCAGAGATTGCACTGGCACCACTGGGGATGCACCTCAGTGAGTCCAGAGAGTGCACTGGCACCACTGGTGATGCACTGCAGTGAGTCCAGAGAGTGCACTGGCACCACTGGTGATGCACTGCAGTGAGTCCAGAGAGTGCACTGGCACCACTGGGGATGCAGTGCAGTGAGTCCAGAGAGTGCACTGGCACCACTGGGGATGCAGTGCAGTGAGTGCAGAGAGTGCACTGGCACCACTGGGGATGCAGTGCCGTGAGTCCAGAGAGTGCACTGGCAAGACTAGGGATGCTCTGCAGTGAGTCCAGAGATTGCACTGGCACCACTGGGGATGCAGTGCAGTGAGTCCAGAGATTGCACTGGCACCACTGGGGATGCACCTCAGTGAGTCCAGAGAGTGCACTGGCACCACTGGTGATGCACTGCAGTGAGTCCAGAGAGTGCACTGGCACCACTGGGGATGCACTGCAGTGAGTCCAGAGAGTGCACTGGCACCACTGGGGATGCAGTGCAGTGAGTCCAGAGAGTGCACTGGCACCACTGGGGATGCAGTGCAGTGAGTCCAGAGAGTGCACTGGCACCACTGGGGATGCAGTGCAGTGAGTCCAGAGAGTGCACTGGCAAGACTAGGGATGCTCTGCAGTGAGTCCAGAGATTGCACTGGCACCACTGGGGATGCAGTGCAGTGAGTCCAGAGAGTGCACTGGCACCACTGGGGATGCAGTGCAGTGAGTCCAGAGAGTGCACTGGCACCAATGGGGATGCAGTGCTGTGACTCCAGAGAGCGCACTGGCACCACTGGGGGTGCAGTGCAGTGAGTGCAGAGAGTGCACTGGCACCACTGGGGATGCACTGCAGTGAGTCCAGAGAGTGCACTGGCACCACTGGGGATGCACTGCAGTGAGTCCAGAGAGTGCACTGGCACCACTGGGGATGCACTGCAGTGAGTCCAGAGAGTGCACTGGCACCACTGGGGATGCACTGCAGTGAGTCCAGTGAGTGCACTGGCACCACAGGGGATGCAAGGCAGTGAGTCCAGAGAGTGCACTGGCACCACCGGGGATTCACTGCAGTGAGTCCAGAGAGTGCACTGGCACCACTGGGGATGCAGTGCAGTGAGTGCAGAGAGTGCACTGGCACCACTGGGGATGCAGTGCAGTGAGTCCAGAGAGTGCACTGGCAAGACTAGGGATGCTCTGCAGTGAGTCCAGAGATTGCACTGGCACCACTGGGGATGCACTGCAGTGAGTCCAGAGAGTGCACTGGCACCACCTGTGATGCAGTACAGTGAGTCCAGTGAGTACACTGGCACCACTGGGGATGCACTGCAGTGAGTCCAGAGAGCGCACTGGCACCACTGGGGATGCAGTACAGTGAGTCCAGAGAGTGCACTGGCACCACTGGGGATGCACTGCAGTGAGTCCAGAGAGTGCACTGGAACCACTGGGGATGCACTGCAGTTAGTCCAGAGAGTGCACTGGCACCACTGGCGATGCACTGCAGTGAGTCCAGAGAGTGCACTGGCACCACTGGTGATGCACTTCAGTGACTCCAGAGAGTGCACTGGCAACCTGGGGATGCAGTGCAGTGAGTCCAGAGGGTGCACTGGCACCACTGGGGATGCAGTGCAGTGAGCCCAGAGAGTGCACTGGCACCACTGGGGATGCACTGCAGTGAGTCCAGAGAGTGCACTGGCACCACTGGGGATGCACTGCAGTGAGTCCAGAGAATGCACTGGCACCACTGGGGATGCAGTACAGTGAGTCCACAGAGTGCACTGGCACCACTGCGGATGCAGTGCAGTGAGTCCAGAGAGTGCACTGGCACCACTGGGGATGCACTGCAGTGAGTCCAGAGAGTGCACTGGCACCACTGGGGATGCACTGCAGTGAGTCCAGATATTGCACTGGCACCACTGGGGATGCAGTGCAGTGAGTTCAAAGACTTCACTGTTACCACTGGGAATGCACTGCAGTGAGTCCAGAGAGTGCACTGGCACCACAGGGGATGCAGTGCAGTGAGTCCAGAGATTGCACTGGCACCACTGGGGATGCACCTCAGTGAGTCCAGAGAGTGCACTGGCACCACTGGGGATGCACTGCAGTGAGTCCAGAGAGTGCACTGGCACCACTGGGGATGCACTGCAGTGAGTCCAGAGAGTGCACTGGCACCACTGGGGATGCAGTGCAGTGAGTCCAGAGAGTGCACTGGCACCACTGGGGATGCAGTGCAGTGAGTGCAGAGAGTGCACTGGCACCACTGGGGATGCAGTGCAGTGAGTCCAGAGAGTGCACTGGCAAGACTAGGGAAGCTCTGCAGTGAGTCCAGAGATTGCACTGGCACCACTGGGGATGCAGTGCACTGAGTGCAGAGAGTGCACTGGCACCACTGGGGATGCAGTGCAGTGAGTCCAGAGAGTGCACTGGCACCACTGGGAATGCACTGCAGTGAGTCCAGTGAGTGTACTGGCACCACTGGGGATGCAGTACAGTGAGTCCAGAGAGTGCACTGGCACCACTGGGGATGCACTGCAGTGAGTCCAGAGAGTGCACTAGTACCACTGGGGATGCAGTGCAGTGAATCCAGTGAGTGCACTGGCACCACTGGGGATGCAGTGCAGTGAGTCCAGAGAGTGCACTGGCACCACTGGGGATGCAGTGCAGTGAGTCCAGAGAGTGCACTGGCACCACTGGGGATGCACTTCAGTGACTCCAGAGAGTGCACTGGCACCACTGATGATGCAGTACAGTGAGTACAGTGAGTGCACTGGCACTACTGGGGATGTAGTGCAGTGACTCGAGAGAGTGCACTGGCACCACTCGGGATGCAGTGCAGTGAGTGCAGAGAGTACACTGGCACCACTGGTGATGCACTGCAGTGAGTCCAGAGAGTGCACTGGCACCACTGGGGATGCACTGCAGTGAGTCCACAGAGTGCACTGGCACCACTGGGGATGCAGTGCAGTGAGTCCAGAGAGTGCACTGGCACCACTGGGGATGCACTACAGTGAGTCCAGAGAGTACACTGGCACCACTGCGGATGCAGTGCAGTTAGTCCAGAGAGTGCACTGGCACCACTGGGGATGCACTGCAGTGAGTCCAGAGAGTGCACTAGCACCACTGTGGATGCAGTGCAGTGAATCCAGTGAGTGCACTGGCACCACTGGGGATGCAGTGCAGTGAGTCCAGAGACTGCACTGGCACCACTGGGGATGCACTGCAGTGAGTCCAGAGAGTGCACTGGCACCACTGGGGATGCACTGCAGTGAGTCCAGAGAGTGCACTGGCACCACTGGGGATGCAGTGCAGTGAGTCCAGAGATTGCACTGGCACCACTGTTGTTGAACTGCAGTGAGTCCAGAGAGTGCACTGGCAGCACTTGGGATGCAGTGCAGTGAGTCCAGAGAGTGCACTGGCACCACGGGGGATGCACTGCAGTGAGTCCAGAGAGTGCACTGGCACCACTGGGGATGCACTGCAGTGAGTCCAGTGAGTGCACTGGCACCACAGGGGATGCAAGGCAGTGAGTACAGAGAGTGCACTGGCACCACCGGGGATTCACTGCAGTGAGTCCAGAGAGTGCACTGGCACCACCTGTGATGCAGTACAGTGAGTCCAGTGAGTACACTGGCACCACTGGGGATGCACTGCAGTGAGTCCAGAGAGCGCACTGGCACCACTGGGGATGCAGTGCAGTGAGTCCAGAGAGTGCACTGGCACCACTGGGGATGCAGTGCAGTGAGTCCAGAGAGTGCACTGGCACCACTGGGGATGCAGTGCAGTGAGTCCAGAGAGTGCACTGGCACCACTGGCGATGCACTGCAGTGAGTCCAGAGAGTGCACTGGCACCACTGGTGATGCACTTCAGTGACTCCAGAGAGTGCACTGGCAACCTGGGGATGCAGTGCAGTGAGTCCAGAGGGTGCACTGGCACCACTGGGGATGCAGTGCAGTGAGCCCAGAGAGTGCACTGGCACCACTGGGGATGCACTGCAGTGAGTCCAGAGAGTGCACTGGCACCACTGGGGATGCACTGCAGTGAGTCCAGAGAATGCACTGGCACCACTGGGGATGCAGTACAGTGAGTCCACAGAGTGCACTGGCACCACTGGGGATGCAGTGCAGTGAGTCCAGAGAGTGCACTGGCACCACTGGGGATGCACTGCAGTGAGTTCAAAGACTTCACTGTTACCACTGGGAATGCACTGCAGTGAGTCCAGAGAGTGCACTGGCACCACAGGGGATGCAGTGCAGTGAGTCCAGAGATTGCACTGGCACCACTGGGGATGCACCTCAGTGAGTCCAGAGAGTGCACTGGCACCACTGGTGATGCACTGCAGTGAGTCCAGAGAGTGCACTGGCACCACTGGGGATGCACTGCAGTGAGTCCAGAGAGTGCACTGGCACCACTGGGGATGCAGTGCAGTGAGTCCAGAGAGTGCACTGGCACCACTGGGGATGCAGTGCAGTGACTCCAGAGAGTGCACTGGCAAGACTAGGGATGCTCTGCAGTGAGTCCAGAGATTGCACTGGCACCACTGGGGATGCACCTCAGTGAGTCCAGAGAGTGCACTGGCACCACTGGTGATGCACTGCAGTGAGTCCAGAGAGTGCACTGGCACCACTGGGGATGCACTGCAGTGAGTCCAGAGAGTGCACTGGCACCACTGGGGATGCAGTGCAGTGAGTCCAGAGAGTGCACTGGCACCACTGGGGATGCAGTGCAGTGAGTCCAGAGAGTGCACTGGCACCACTGGGGATGCAGTGCAGTGAGTCCAGAGAGTGCACTGGCAAGACTAGGGATGCTCTGCAGTGAGTCCAGAGATTGCACTGGCACCACTGGGGATGCACTGCAGTGAGTCCAGAGAGTGCACTGGCACCACTGGGGATGCAGTGCAGTGAGTCCAGAGAGTGCACTGGCACCAATGGGGATGCAGTGCTGTGACTCCAGAGAGCGCACTGGCACCACTGGGGGTGCAGTGCAGTGAGTGCAGAGAGTGCACTGGCAAGACTAGGGATGCTCTGCAGTGAGTCCAGGGATTGCACTGGCACCACTGGGGATGCAGTGCAGTGAGTCCAGAGATTGCACTGGCACCACTGGGGATGCACCTCAGTGAGTCCAGAGAGTGCACTGGCACCACTGGTGATGCACTGCAGTGAGTCCAGAGAGTGCACTGGCACCACTGGGGATGCACTGCAGTGAGTCCAGAGAGTGCACTGGCACCACTGGGGATGCAGTGCAGTGAGTCCAGAGAGTGCACTGGCACCACTGGGGATGCAGTGCAGTGAGTGCAGAGAGTGCACTGGCACCACTGGGGATGCAGTGCAGTGAGTCCAGAGAGTACACTGGCAAGACTAGGGATGCTCTGCAGTGAGTCCAGAGATTGCACTGGCACCACTGGGGATGCACTGCAGTGAGTCCAGAGAGTGCACTGGCACCACTGGGGATGCACTTCAGTGAGTCCAGAGATTGCACTGGCACCACTGGTGTTGAACTGCAGTGAGTCCAGAGAGTGCACTGGCACCACTGGGGATGCACTGCAGTGAGTCCACAGAGTGCACTGGCACCACTGGGGATGCAGTGCAGTGAGTCCAGAGAGTGCACTGGCACCACTGGGGATGCAGTGCAGTGAGTCCAGAGAGTGCTCGGGCACCACTGGGGATGCAGTGCAGTGAGTCCAGAGAGTGCACTGGCACCACTGGGGATGCAGTGCAGGGATTACTCAGGGATTACTGGAGCCTTGCATGTCACCTCATAACACTCCTTTATTACCTATCAAGAAACCTGATGGCTCTTATCGGCTAGTCCAAGACTTGAGGGAAGTCAACAAAAGAACAATAACCAGATTTCCTGTAGTAGCTAACCCACATACTTTGCTAAGTCAGCTGTCCCCAGCGCAGAGATGGTATAGTGTCATAGACCTAAAAGATGTGTTTTGGGCATGTCCTCTAAAAAGGGAATGCAGGGATTATTTCGCCTTCGAGTGGGAAGACCCTGCAACCCATCGGAAACAACAATTAAGATGGACCGTGCTTCCCCAAGGATTCACGGAATCACCAAATCTATTTGGTCAGGCATTAGAACAAGTATTAGAGAATTATGAACCGAATCCTGACGTAACCTTAGTCCAATATGTGGGTGATTTGTTGTTAGCAGGAGAGAGTCAGGAGGCAGTCAGGACAGAATGTATCAAGCTACTAAACTTCTTGAGCTTAAAGGGACTAAAAGTATCAAAGTCAAAACTACAGTTTACGGAGGAAGGGGTGAAATATTTAGGACATTGGCTCAGTAAGGGCACTAAGAAACTAGACCCCGAACGAGTAAATGGGATTTTGTCACTACAAGCGCCAAAAAGCAAAAGACAAGTTAGGCAGTTGCTGGGATTGTTAGGATATTGTCGGCAATGGATTGAAAATTATAGTAGTAAGGTGAAGTTTTTGTACCAGAAACTGGTCGGGGAAGGACTAATGAAATGGAATCAAAGCGATGAGCAAAGTCTGATAGACTTAAAAATGGATTTAGTGAACGCTCCCGTGTTAAACTTACCCGAGGTGAAGAGCCCCTTTTATCTACTTATTAACACAGAGGAGGGGACAGCGGTCGGGGTCTTAACTCAAGACTGGGCAGGGAAAAAGAAACCCGTGGGATATCTGTCTAAACTTTTGGACCCCTTGAGTAGGGGATGGCCCACCTGTCTCCAGGCAGTGGTCGCGGCTGCGCTCTTGGTGGAAGAAAGGCATAAAATTACTTTTGGGGGTGAATTAAGAGTATTGTCACCTCACAATATAAGGGGGATCCTGCAGCAAAAGGCTGATAAATGGATAACTGATGTGCGGCTCCTGAAATATGAAGGCATCTTAATCTCCTCACCTAAACTGGAGCTTGAAACGACAGCTCTGCAAAACCCGGCGCAATTCTTATGTGGGGAACCAAAAGGGGACATATCCCACGACTGCTTCGTTATCCGAAGTAGTATTACAGAATCGGAGAGGACTAGATTTATTGTACTTACAACAAGGAGGGTTGTGCACCGCACTCAGGGAGGAATGTTGTGTATATGCTGACCATACTGGAATTGTGAGAGATACCATGACCAAACTTAGAGAAGGATTGGAAAAGAGAAAAAGAGAGCGGGAGGCCCAGCAAAGCTGGTACGAGTCCTGGCATAATCACTCGCCGTGGCTCACCACTCTCTTGTCAACAATAGTTGGCCCGCTGATTTTATTAACCCTAGGACTGACGTTCGGTCCTTGTATCCTTAACAAAGTCATAGCTATTGTTAAAGGTAGACTGGAGGCTGCTCATCTGAGGCTTATGAGGACAAAGTACGAATCTATAAATGAAAGACCCATGCTAGAGGAAACATTAATCCTGAGTCAATTAGAGCTAAATAGATTTAATGAACAAAATGATACAGAGAAAAAGGGGCGATTGTAACGGGTAAAGCCTTGTTTGTTCATTAAATGTTGCTCATAGGGGGGTTTCAACGGTTGACTGCTTATACCCCCCAATATCCTGTTGAAGGAAAAAAACAAGTATAGGAATTTTCTGTTCAGTTAACAATTGCAGTAGAAACCAGCTCCAAAAAAGGGCAAAAATGGCATTCACCCTCGCATGGGAACACACATATCAGCAGCAAAGTCACAACCGCAACGCAGAGGACGACGACGATCTTCAACCCCACGACCACCAGAGGCCTGATGAAGACCCACTAGCAACAGGCCGCGCAGTCATAGAAGACACGAGGAGGTGCTACTAAACCCGGAACTACTAGGCTATAAATCGAGACTCTGGCGGGCTTAGGTGTGTGCCGTTGGCGGAGCAGGAGACTCCCCGAGCGCCCAGAGCTGTTTTACTTATCGCTGCTTGCTGAATTGCTCAAATAAATTGAAATTGGATATACCTTACCCACGATGTGTCGGGAATGATTTCTACCAAAATTAATTTATAATAAATTGGTGCCGTGACTCGGAAAGTGGTAGCTTGGCTGGAACCCTCCCAGGGGGGCACGCCCGGCTGATTCTGCGGTCCCTGTCTGGAGGTCCCCAAGCCAAGGCACCCCTACCGACGAACCTAAAGTTCCAGCGATAAGTAAATAAACAACCAGTAACGCCTTAATCTTTGTGCACGAAGCTCCGAACGAAGACTCAGGAGTGAGTAAGTGTAGGCCGCTTATCAGTTCGGTTGGGGTTGGGAATCCCAGAGTGTGCCTGTGTGAGACGTCCAATCAAGGACGAAGCGAGTGCGGACTCCCTGGTAGTGCGGTTCCAACCTCCCGCGAGGGACTGGGCCACGAACGGGAGGCGAAGCCCGTGTGTGCGTGTGAAGGCACTCTGGAAGATGGGACAGAAGAAGAGCAAGTCTTCTGGTCCCATGGGTGGGTCAGAACCTAAGGTTAGGTTGCCCCCGATACCATCGGAAAGCACGTTAGGGTTAATGATTAAACATTGGAATGATTACCCCTCTAGGCGGGGTAAGGACAAAGTTAAGATGATACATTATTGGCCAGTGTTTGGATCCCTTGAGGATTGGACCTGTCAGGCTCTAAATATTTATGTGAATTCGAAGGAGCCTTTCAGCCTAGGGGAGAGTGAGTATGCACACTTACGGATAGAATCTGAGACCCGAGCCAACTTGTACCCGTTAAGAGAAAAAGGGGGGAGGAAAAGGAATGAACGAAATGAGGAGGAAGTCCCGCTTTCACCCCCCCCCCCCTTATTTGTCCCGTTCTCTACCTCCAGCTCCCCCTACGGCTCCGAATTACCATACTGATTCCGATTTGACCACGGACACCCCTCGGAGGACTAGACGGGTAACTCGGAGCCAAACTAGAAATCGAGAAGACGGGGGTAAACTATATCCCCTAAGAGAGGTTGCAACGGGAGGGCCCCAACCCAGCATGGGATACGCCTCCATCCCCCTAAATACGGGAGACGACAGAGAATTCAAGAAGGAAATGGGAAATCTATTAGAAGATCCTCTTGGAGTCTCTGAGCGAGTAGACCAGTTCTTGGGGCCTAATGGTTACAGCTGGGAAGACCTCCAGGACATTTTAGGTATATTATTCACTGCAGAAGAGAGGAACATGATCCGGAGGGCTGGAATGCGAATATGGGACCAGCAACACCAGCAGGGTCCTGCGGGAGACCTTAAATGGCCCCTACAGAGGCCTAACTGGCATAACCAAAATGAACAAGATAGGGTTCATATGCAGGATTTAAGGACTATTATTGTACAAGGTATAAGAGAGTCAGTCCCTAGAGGACAAAATATAAATAAGGCCTTTAGTGAATATCAGGAGAAGGATGAAACGCCCACCGAATGGCTGAAGAGATTAAGGAAGAACCTCCAGCTCTGTTCGGGACTGGACCCCGGTACACCGGTGGGACAGGCCGTGTTAAAAACGCAATTTGTGGCAAAATCATGGGGGGATATCAGGCGGAAATTAGAAAAATTAGAGGCTTGGCAGGATAGAGGGATGGATGAACTGCTGAGAAAACCTGTATGTGTATATGTGCGCAGAGAAGAAGAGACTCAGAAAAGGCAGACCAGGATTCTAGTGGCAGCGGTCCGGGAAGGACAAAAAGGGCTCCTCCCCCCCCCCTCGCCCGATGGGTGTTCCGCTACCACGAAAAAGACCCTCGAGGAGCCAGAGTGATCAGAGGGATCTAAGACAGGTAGAATGTTTTTATTGCCAAAAGAAGGGACACGTGAAAAAGGACTGCAGAAAACGCTTACAAGGCGAGCGAATGTTTAAAGAAGATTCGGGGAGTCAGGGGCTCCGTCTTCTGGGGACTTCTGGTATAACGGAGCCCTTGATAAAATTGAAGTTAGGTCCCCAGCATCAAGAAGTGGAGTTCCTTGTGGACTCTGGGGCAGAAAGATCGACTGTCCAAATGGTACCCCGGGGATGTCAACCTTCCTCGGAGAAATTGCAGGTGATAGGGTCTCAGTAATAAAAGGCGTGGAAATAGAGACCCCAGCCCAAAGTTGCACAGGATCCTTTTTATTAGTACCAGAAGCTGAATATAACCTGTTGGGAAGAGACTTAATGATTAAGCTAAAAATTAATTTGGAGGTGAAAAATAAAGGGATTGAAGTTAAATTATACGCCCTCACGGTAGAGGATGAGGCAAAAAATAAATCCCGAGGTGTGGTATTCTCCCGAATCAGTAAGCCGCTTAAATATTAGTCCCTTTGAAGTCACTATCAGGAATCCTGAGATTCCCATCAGGGTAAAACAATACCCAATGTCTCAAGAAGGCAGGAAGGGGCTGCACCCAGTAATCAAGAGGTTACTACAACAGGGATTACTGGAGCCTTGCATGTCACCTCATAACACTCCTTTATTACCTATCAAGAAACCTGATGGCTCTTATCGGCTAGTCCAAGACTTGAGGGAAGTCAACAAAAGAACAATAACCAGATTTCCTGTAGTAGCTAACCCACATACTTTGCTAAGTCAGCTGTCCCCAGCGCAGAGATGGTATAGTGTCATAGACCTAAAAGATGTGTTTTGGGCATGTCCTCTAAAAAGGGAATGCAGGGATTATTTCGCCTTCGAGTGGGAAGACCCTGCAACCCATCGGAAACAACAATTAAGATGGACCGTGCTTCCCCAAGGATTCACGGAATCACCAAATCTATTTGGTCAGGCATTAGAACAAGTATTAGAGAATTATGAACCGAATCCTGACGTAACCTTAGTCCAATATGTGGGTGATTTGTTGTTAGCAGGAGAGAGTCAGGAGGCAGTCAGGACAGAATGTATCAAGCTACTAAACTTCTTGAGCTTAAAGGGACTAAAAGTATCAAAGTCAAAACTACAGTTTACGGAGGAAGGGGTGAAATATTTAGGACATTGGCTCAGTAAGGGCACTAAGAAACTAGACCCCGAACGAGTAAATGGGATTTTGTCACTACAAGCGCCAAAAAGCAAAAGACAAGTTAGGCAGTTGCTGGGATTGTTAGGATATTGTCGGCAATGGATTGAAAATTATAGTAGTAAGGTGAAGTTTTTGTACCAGAAACTGGTCGGGGAAGGACTAATGAAATGGAACCAAAGCGATGAGCAAAGTCTGATAGACTTAAAAATGGATTTAGTGAACGCTCCCGTGTTAAACTTACCCGAGGTGAAGAGCCCCTTTTATCTACTTATTAACACAGAGGAGGGGACAGCGGTCGGGGTCTTAACTCAAGACTGGGCAGGGAAAAAGAAACCCGTGGGATATCTGTCTAAACTTTTGGACCCCTTGAGTAGGGGATGGCCCACCTGTCTCCAGGCAGTGGTCGCGGCTGCGCTCTTGGTGGAAGAAAGGCATAAAATTACTTTTGGGGGTGAATTAAGAGTATTGTCACCTCACAATATAAGGGGGATCCTGCAGCAAAAGGCTGATAAATGGATAACTGATGTGCGGCTCCTGAAATATGAAGGCATCTTAATCTCCTCACCTAAACTGGAGCTTGAAACGACAGCTCTGCAAAACCCGGCGCAATTCTTATGTGGGGAACCAAAAGGGGACATATCCCACGACTGCTTCGTTATCCGAAGTAGTATTACAGAATCGGAGAGGACTAGATTTATTGTACTTACAACAAGGAGGGTTGTGCACCGCACTCAGGGAGGAATGTTGTGTATATGCTGACCATACTGGAATTGTGAGAGATACCATGACCAAACTTAGAGAAGGATTGGAAAAGAGAAAAAGAGAGCGGGAGGCCCAGCAAAGCTGGTACGAGTCCTGGCATAATCACTCGCCGTGGCTCACCACTCTCTTGTCAACAATAGTTGGCCCGCTGATTTTATTAACCCTAGGACTGACGTTCGGTCCTTGTATCCTTAACAAAGTCATAGCTATTGTTAAAGGTAGACTGGAGGCTGCTCATCTGAGGCTTATGAGGACAAAGTACGAATCTATAAATGAAAGACCCATGCTAGAGGAAACATTAATCCTGAGTCAATTAGAGCTAAATAGATTTAATGAACAAAATGATACAGAGAAAAAGGGGGGATTGTAACGGGTAAAGCCTTGTTTGTTCATTAAATGTTGCTCATAGGGGGGTTTCAACGGTTGACTGCTTATACCCCCCAATATCCTGTTGAAGGAAAAAAACAAGTATAGGAATTTTCTGTTCAGTTAACAATTGCAGTAGAAACCAGCTCCAAAAAAGGGCAAAAATGGCATTCACCCTCGCATGGGAACACACATATCAGCAGCAAAGTCACAACCGCAACGCAGAGGACGACGACGATCTTCAACCCCACGACCACCAGAGGCCTGATGAAGACCCACTAGCAACAGGCCGCGCAGTCATAGAAGACACGAGGAGGTGCTACTAAACCCGGAACTACTAGGCTATAAATCGAGACTCTGGCGGGCTTAGGTGTGTGCCGTTGGCGGAGCAGGAGACTCCCCGAGCGCCCAGAGCTGTTTTACTTATCGCTGCTTGCTGAATTGCTCAAATAAATTGAAATTGGATATACCTTACTCACGATGTGTCGGGAATGATTTCTACCAAAATTAATTTATAATAAATTGGTGCCGTGACTCGGAAAGTGGTAGCTTGGCTGGAACCCTCCCAGGGGGGCACGCCCGGCTGATTCTGCGGTCCCTGTCTGGAGGTCCCCAAGCCAAGGCACCCCTACCGACGAACCTAAAGTTCCAGCGATAAGTAAATAAACAACCAGTAACACCTTAATCTTTGTGCACGAAGCTCCGAACGAAGACTCAGGAGTGAGTAAGTGTAGGCCGCTTATCAGTTCGGTTGGGGTTGGGAATCCCAGAGTGTGCCTGTGTGAGACGTCCAATCAAGGACGAAGCGAGTGCGGACTCCCTGGTAGTGCGGTTCCAACCTCCCGCGAGGGACTGGGCCACGAACGGGAGGCGAAGCCCGTGTGTGCGTGTGAAGGCACTCTGGAAGATGGGACAGAAGAAGAGCAAGTCTTCTGGTCCCATGGGTGGGTCAGAACCTAAGGTTAGGTTGCCCCCGATACCATCGGAAAGCACGTTAGGGTTAATGATTAAACATTGGAATGATTACCCCTCTAGGCGGGGTAAGGACAAAGTTAAGATGATACATTATTGGCCAGTGTTTGGATCCCTTGAGGATTGGACCTGTCAGGCTCTAAATATTTATGTGAATTCGAAGGAGCCTTTCAGCCTAGGGGAGAGTGAGTATGCACACTTACGGATAGAATCTGAGACCCGAGCCAACTTGTACCCGTTAAGAGAAAAAGGAGGGAGGAAAAGGAATGAACGAAATGAGGAGGAAGTCCCGCTTTCACCCCCCCCTTATTTGTCCCGTTCTCTACCTCCAGCTCCCCCTACGGCTCCGAATTACCATACTGATTCCGATTTGACCACGGACACCCCTCGGAGGACTAGACGGGTAACTCGGAGCCAAACTAGAAATCGAGAAGACGGGGGTAAACTATATCCCCTAAGAGAGGTTGCAACGGGAGGGCCCCAACCCAGCATGGGATACGCCTCCATCCCCCTAAATACGGGAGACGACAGAGAATTCAAGAAGGAAATGGGAAATCTATTAGAAGATCCTCTTGGAGTCTCTGAGCGAGTAGACCAGTTCTTGGGGCCTAATGGTTACAGCTGGGAAGACCTCCAGGACATTTTAGGTATATTATTCACTGCAGAAGAGAGGAACATGATCCGGAGGGCTGGAATGCGAATATGGGACCAGCAACACCAGCAGGGTCCTGCGGGAGACCTTAAATGGCCCCTACAGAGGCCTAACTGGCATAACCAAAATGAACAAGATAGGGTTCATATGCAGGATTTAAGGACTATTATTGTACAAGGTATAAGAGAGTCAGTCCCTAGAGGACAAAATATAAATAAGGCCTTTAGTGAATATCAGGAGAAGGATGAAACGCCCACCGAATGGCTGAAGAGATTAAGGAAGAACCTCCAGCTCTGTTCGGGACTGGACCCCGGTACACCGGTGGGACAGGCCGTGTTAAAAACGCAATTTGTGGCAAAATCATGGGGGGATATCAGGCGGAAATTAGAAAAATTAGAGGCTTGGCAGGATAGAGGGATGGATGAACTGCTGAGAAAACCTGTATGTGTATATGTGCGCAGAGAAGAAGAGACTCAGAAAAGGCAGACCAGGATTCTAGTGGCAGCGGTCCGGGAAGGACAAAAAGGGCTCCTCCCCCCCCCTCGCCCGATGGGTGTTCCGCTACCACGAAAAAGACCCTCGAGGAGCCAGAGTGATCAGAGGGATCTAAGACAGGTAGAATGTTTTTATTGCCAAAAGAAGGGACACGTGAAAAAGGACTGCAGAAAACGCTTACAAGGCGAGCGAATGTTTAAAGAAGATTCGGGGAGTCAGGGGCTCCGTCTTCTGGGGACTTCTGGTATAACGGAGCCCTTGATAAAATTGAAGTTAGGTCCCCAGCATCAAGAAGTGGAGTTCCTTGTGGACTCTGGGGCAGAAAGATCGACTGTCCAAATGGTACCCCGGGGATGTCAACCTTCCTCAGAGAAATTGCAGGTGATAGGGTCTCAGTAATAAAAGGCGTGGAAATAGAGACCCCAGCCCAAAGTTGCACAGGATCCTTTTTATTAGTACCAGAAGCTGAATATAACCTGTTGGGAAGAGACTTAATGATTAAGCTAAAAATTAATTTGGAGGTGAAAAATAAAGGGATTGAAGTTAAATTATACGCCCTCACGGTAGAGGATGAGGCAAAAAATAAATCCCGAGGTGTGGTATTCTCCCGAATCAGTAAGCCGCTTAAATATTAGTCCCTTTGAAGTCACTATCAGGAATCCTGAGATTCCCATCAGGGTAAAACAATACCCAATGTCTCAAGAAGGCAGGAAGGGGCTGCACCCAGTAATCAAGAGGTTACTACAACAGGGATTACTGGAGCCTTGCATGTCACCTCATAACACTCCTTTATTACCTATCAAGAAACCTGATGGCTCTTATCGGCTAGTCCAAGACTTGAGGGAAGTCAACAAAAGAACAATAACCAGATTTCCTGTAGTAGCTAACCCACATACTTTGCTAAGTCAGCTGTCCCCAGCGCAGAGATGGTATAGTGTCATAGACCTAAAAGATGTGTTTTGGGCATGTCCTCTAAAAAGGGAATGCAGGGATTATTTCGCCTTCGAGTGGGAAGACCCTGCAACCCATCGGAAACAACAATTAAGATGGACCGTGCTTCCCCAAGGATTCACGGAATCACCAAATCTATTTGGTCAGGCATTAGAACAAGTATTAGAGAATTATGAACCGAATCCTGACGTAACCTTAGTCCAATATGTGGGTGATTTGTTGTTAGCAGGAGAGAGTCAGGAGGCAGTCAGGACAGAATGTATCAAGCTACTAAACTTCTTGAGCTTAAAGGGACTAAAAGTATCAAAGTCAAAACTACAGTTTACGGAGGAAGAGGTGAAATATTTAGGACATTGGCTCAGTAAGGGCACTAAGAAACTAGACCCCGAACGAGTAAATGGGATTTTGTCACTACAAGCGCCAAAAAGCAAAAGACAAGTTAGGCAGTTGCTGGGATTGTTAGGATATTGTCGGCAATGGATTGAAAATTATAGTAGTAAGGTGAAGTTTTTGTACCAGAAACTGGTCGGGGAAGGACTAATGAAATGGAACCAAAGCGATGAGCAAAGTCTGATAGACTTAAAAATGGATTTAGTGAACGCTCCCGTGTTAAACTTACCCGAGGTGAAGAGCCCCTTTTATCTACTTATTAACACAGAGGAGGGGACAGCGGTCGGGGTCTTAACTCAAGACTGGGCAGGGAAAAAGAAACCCGTGGGATATCTGTCTAAACTTTTGGACCCCTTGAGTAGGGGATGGCCCACCTGTCTCCAGGCAGTGGTCGCGGCTGCGCTCTTGGTGGAAGAAAGGCATAAAATTACTTTTGGGGGTGAATTAAGAGTATTGTCACCTCACAATATAAGGGGGATCCTGCAGCAAAAGGCTGATAAATGGATAACTGATGTGCGGCTCCTGAAATATGAAGGCATCTTAATCTCCTCACCTAAACTGGAGCTTGAAACGACAGCTCTGCAAAACCCGGCGCAATTCTTATGTGGGGAACCAAAAGGGGACATATCCCACGACTGCTTCGTTATCCGAAGTAGTATTACAGAATCGGAGAGGACTAGATTTATTGTACTTACAACAAGGAGGGTTGTGCACCGCACTCAGGGAGGAATGTTGTGTATATGCTGACCATACTGGAATTGTGAGAGATACCATGACCAAACTTAGAGAAGGATTGGAAAAGAGAAAAAGAGAGCGGGAGGCCCAGCAAAGCTGGTACGAGTCCTGGCATAATCACTCGCCGTGGCTCACCACTCTCTTGTCAACAATAGTTGGCCCGCTGATTTTATTAACCCTAGGACTGACGTTCGGTCCTTGTATCCTTAACAAAGTCATAGCTATTGTTAAAGGTAGACTGGAGGCTGCTCATCTGAGGCTTATGAGGACAAAGTACGAATCTATAAATGAAAGACCCATGCTAGAGGAAACATTAATCCTGAGTCAATTAGAGCTAAATAGATTTAATGAACAAAATGATACAGAGAAAAAGGGGCGATTGTAACGGGTAAAGCCTTGTTTGTTCATTAAATGTTGCTCATAGGGGGGTTTCAACGGTTGACTGCTTATACCCCCCAATATCCTGTTGAAGGAAAAAAACAAGTATAGGAATTTTCTGTTCAGTTAACAATTGCAGTAGAAACCAGCTCCAAAAAAGGGCAAAAATGGCATTCACCCTCGCATGGGAACACACATATCAGCAGCAAAGTCACAACCGCAACGCAGAGGACGACGACGATCTTCAACCCCACGACCACCAGAGGCCTGATGAAGACCCACTAGCAACAGGCCGCGCAGTCATAGAAGACACGAGGAGGTGCTACTAAACCCGGAACTACTAGGCTATAAATCGAGACTCTGGCGGGCTTAGGTGTGTGCCGTTGGCGGAGCAGGAGACTCCCCGAGCGCCCAGAGCTGTTTTACTTATCGCTGCTTGCTGAATTGCTCAAATAAATTGAAATTGGATATACCTTACCCACGATGTGTCGGGAATGATTTCTACCAAAATTAATTTATAATAAATTGGTGCCGTGACTCGGAAAGTGGTAGCTTGGCTGGAACCCTCCCAGGGGGGCACGCCCGGCTGATTCTGCGGTCCCTGTCTGGAGGTCCCCAAGCCAAGGCACCCCTACCGACGAACCTAAAGTTCCAGCGATAAGTAAATAAACAACCAGTAACGCCTTAATCTTTGTGCACGAAGCTCCGAACGAAGACTCAGGAGTGAGTAAGTGTAGGCCGCTTATCAGTTCGGTTGGGGTTGGGAATCCCAGAGTGTGCCTGTGTGAGACGTCCAATCAAGGACGAAGCGAGTGCGGACTCCCTGGTAGTGCGGTTCCAACCTCCCGCGAGGGACTGGGCCACGAACGGGAGGCGAAGCCCGTGTGTGCGTGTGAAGGCACTCTGGAAGATGGGACAGAAGAAGAGCAAGTCTTCTGGTCCCATGGGTGGGTCAGAACCTAAGGTTAGGTTGCCCCCGATACCATCGGAAAGCACGTTAGGGTTAATGATTAAACATTGGAATGATTACCCCTCTAGGCGGGGTAAGGACAAAGTTAAGATGATACATTATTGGCCAGTGTTTGGATCCCTTGAGGATTGGACCTGTCAGGCTCTAAATATTTATGTGAATTCGAAGGAGCCTTTCAGCCTAGGGGAGAGTGAGTATGCACACTTACGGATAGAATCTGAGACCCGAGCCAACTTGTACCCGTTAAGAGAAAAAGGGGGGAGGAAAAGGAATGAACGAAATGAGGAGGAAGTCCCGCTTTCACCCCCCCCCCCTTATTTGTCCCGTTCTCTACCTCCAGCTCCCCCTACGGCTCCGAATTACCATACTGATTCCGATTTGACCACGGACACCCCTCGGAGGACTAGACGGGTAACTCGGAGCCAAACTAGAAATCGAGAAGACGGGGGTAAACTATATCCCCTAAGAGAGGTTGCAACGGGAGGGCCCCAACCCAGCATGGGATACGCCTCCATCCCCCTAAATACGGGAGACGACAGAGAATTCAAGAAGGAAATGGGAAATCTATTAGAAGATCCTCTTGGAGTCTCTGAGCGAGTAGACCAGTTCTTGGGGCCTAATGGTTACAGCTGGGAAGACCTCCAGGACATTTTAGGTATATTATTCACTGCAGAAGAGAGGAACATGATCCGGAGGGCTGGAATGCGAATATGGGACCAGCAACACCAGCAGGGTCCTGCGGGAGACCTTAAATGGCCCCTACAGAGGCCTAACTGGCATAACCAAAATGAACAAGATAGGGTTCATATGCAGGATTTAAGGACTATTATTGTACAAGGTATAAGAGAGTCAGTCCCTAGAGGACAAAATATAAATAAGGCCTTTAGTGAATATCAGGAGAAGGATGAAACGCCCACCGAATGGCTGGAGAGATTAAGGAAGAACCTCCAGCTTTGTTCGGGACTGGACCCCGGTACACCGGTGGGACAGGCCGTGTTAAAAACGCAATTTGTGGCAAAATCATGGGGGGATATCAGGCGGAAATTAGAAAAATTAGAGGCTTGGCAGGATAGAGGGATGGATGAACTGCTGAGAAAACCTATATGTGTATATGTGCGCAGAGAAGAAGAGACTCAGAAAAGGCAGACCAGGATTCTAGTGGCAGCGGTCCGGGAAGGACAAAAAGGGCTCCTCCCCCCCCCCTCGCCCGATGGGTGTTCCGCTACCACGAAAAAGACCCTCGAGGAGCCAGAGTGATCAGAGGGATCTAAGACAGGTAGAATGTTTTTATTGCCAAAAGAAGGGACACGTGAAAAAGGACTGCAGAAAACGCTTACAAGGCGAGCGAATGTTTAAAGAAGATTCGGGGAGTCAGGGGCTCCGTCTTCTGGGGACTTCTGGTATAACGGAGCCCTTGATAAAATTGAAGTTAGGTCCCCAGCATCAAGAAGTGGAGTTCCTTGTGGACTCTGGGGCAGAAAGATCGACTGTCCAAATGGTACCCCGGGGATGTCAACCTTCCTCGGAGAAATTGCAGGTGATAGGGTCTCAGTAATAAAAGGCGTGGAAATAGAGACCCCAGCCCAAAGTTGCACAGGATCCTTTTTATTAGTACCAGAAGCTGAATATAACCTGTTGGGAAGAGACTTAATGATTAAGCTAAAAATTAATTTGGAGGTGAAAAATAAAGGGATTGAAGTTAAATTATACGCCCTCACGGTAGAGGATGAGGCAAAAAATAAATCCCGAGGTGTGGTATTCTCCCGAATCAGTAAGCCGCTTAAATATTAGTCCCTTTGAAGTCACTATCAGGAATCCTGAGATTCCCATCAGGGTAAAACAATACCCAATGTCTCAAGAAGGCAGGAAGGGGCTGCACCCAGTAATCAAGAGGTTACTACAACAGGGATTACTGGAGCCTTGCATGTCACCTCATAACACTCCTTTATTACCTATCAAGAAACCTGATGGCTCTTATCGGCTAGTCCAAGACTTGAGGGAAGTCAACAAAAGAACAATAACCAGATTTCCTGTAGTAGCTAACCCACATACTTTGCTAAGTCAGCTGTCCCCAGCGCAGAGATGGTATAGTGTCATAGACCTAAAAGATGTGTTTTGGGCATGTCCTCTAAAAAGGGAATGCAGGGATTATTTCGCCTTCGAGTGGGAAGACCCTGCAACCCATCGGAAACAACAATTAAGATGGACCGTGCTTCCCCAAGGATTCACGGAATCACCAAATCTATTTGGTCAGGCATTAGAACAAGTATTAGAGAATTATGAACCGAATCCTGTCGTAACTTTAGTCCAATATGTGGATGATTTGTTGTTAGCAGGAGAGAGTCAGGAGGCAGTCAGGACAGAAAGTATCAAGCTACTAAACTTCTTGAGCTTAAAGGGACTAAAAGTATCAAAGTCAAAACTACAGTTTACGGAGGAAGAGGTGAAATATTTAGGACATTGGCTCAGTAAGGGCACTAAGAAACTAGACCCCGAACGAGTAAATGGGATTGTGTCACTACAAGCGCCAAAAAGCAAAAGACAAGTTAGGCAGTTGCTGGGATTGTTAGGATATTGTCGGCAATGGATTGAAAATTATAGTAGTAAGGTGAAGTTTTTGTACCAGAAACTGGTCGGGGAAGGACTAATGAAATGGAACCAAAGCGATGAGCAAAGTCTGATAGACTTAAAAATGGATTTAGTGAACGCTCCCGTGTTAAACTTACCCGAGGTGAAGAGACCCTTTTATCTATTTATTAACACAGAGGAGGGGACAGCGGTCGGGGTCTTAACTCAAGACTGGGCAGGGAAAAAGAAACCCGTGGGATATCTGTCTAAACTTTTGGACCCCTTGAGTAGGGGATGGCCCACCTGTCTCCAGGCAGTGGTCGCGGCTGCGCTCTTGGTGGAAGAAAGGCATAAAATTACTTTTGGGGGTGAATTAAGAGTATTGTCACCTCACAATATAAGGGGGATCCTGCAGCAAAAGGCTGATAAATGGATAACTGATGTGCGGCTCCTGAAATATGAAGGCATCTTAATCTCCTCACCTAAACTGGAGCTTGAAACGACAGCTCTGCAAAACCCGGCGCAATTCTTATGTGGGGAACCAAAAGGGGACATATCCCACGACTGCTTGCGTAATATAGAAGAACAGACAAAAATTAGGCCAGACCTAGAGGAGGAGGAACTGGCCGAAGGGGAGAAGCTCTTTGTGGATGGCTCGTCGAGGGTGGTCGAGGGGAAAAGGAGGTCAGGATATGCAATTATCAATGGAGAAAACTTCTCTGTAATAGAGTCAGGACCTCTGAGTCCCAGTTGGTCGGCCCAAGCATGTGAACGATATGCAGTATTAAGGGCCCTACAAATGGTAAAAGGTAAAATTGGAACCATATAGCCTGATTCCAAGTATGCCTTCAGGGTAGTGCATACTTTTGGAAAAATTTGGGAAGACAGGGGCCGAATAAACTCTCAAGGTAAGGGATTGATTCATCAGGAATTGATCAGTGAAATTTTGCAGGCTTTGAGAGGGCCAATAGGAATAGCAGTAGTACATTTGAGAGGACACCAAAAGGGACTGAACCCATTAGTTAGGGGAAATAACCTAGCTGATCATGAAGCTAAAAGGGCAGTGCTGATGGTGATATATACCAAGGAGAATCGGAAAGATTGCCCATCCTGTGGGAAGAATTTAACCGAGTTCCCCTGTTATGATTGTTGGAAGGATTATGGAATAGAGGCAGTGCACTGTAGATATAACAACCCCCGATATAGCTACTGCCGTCTCCATGGGGAGCAACATTTCATCCTCAGCTTCACTGTGCAAGAGAAAGACAAAGTAACTCAAATGGGTGTGAAGGAACTAACTGAAGGTAAATGGGAACTCCCTGATGGTCGAGGGGGTCTCCCGAAATCTTTGGCCCTGAGGGTTATGCAGAAATTCCATGAAAAAACTCACTGGGGAACTCAAGCGTTGGTGGACCAATTTGCTACGAAGTATATGTGTATTGGTATATACAATATCGCTAAGAGAATAGTTAATGAATGTATGATCTGCTTAAGAGTAAATAAGCAACAACTAAGAGAGAGACCTTTAGGGGGAAGAGAATTAGCCCACAGACCATTTGCTAGAATTCAAATAGGTTTCACAGAGCTACCAAAGGTGGGACGACATAGATACTTACTGGTAATGGTTGACCACCTAACTCATTTTGTGGAAGCCTTTCCAGTAGCCCGAGCTACGGCCCAGACGGTGGTAAAGATACTGTTGGAAAATATAATCCCCAGATACGGATCGATCGAGGCAATAGACTCCGACAGAGGGCCGCATTTTGTCTCAAAGTTAGCCAGAGACACTCTCTCCTCCCTGGGGACCAAATGGGAATATCATACCCCGTGGCATCCACAAAGCTCGGGAAAGGTAGAAAGGATGAATGGGGAAATAAAAAAACAATTAACCAAGTTAATGATAGAAACAAAAACCTCATGGGTAAAATGTCTCCCATTGGCTTTACTAAACATAAGAACCCAGCCTCGAACAGATGTAGGAATATCCCCTTTTGAGATGTTATACGGGATGCCGTATGATTTAGAGCTCCCAACTGATCATCCTCAGTTGGAAGAGTCGCAAATACAATCATATATAGTATCGCTTATGATTAGGAGGAGGCAGCTGCGTGAAAAGGGATTAGTGGTACAACGCCCCCCCCCCTCCCCCCCCCCCCCCCCCCCCCCCCCCGAGGTGGCCATACACAGGATCAAACCAGGAGACCAGGGAGAGAGACCTCTTTAACTCCTCGTTGGGAAGGACCCTACCTTGTTTTACTTACCACTTACCGGACACAGCTGTCCGGACAGCCGAGAAAGGATGGACTCATGCCAGCCGAGTTAAAGGACCAATACCGGAGGAACGGTGGAGAGTGGCCAGCCGACCTGGAGACTTGAAACTGACCCTGCGAAAAGGGATTGAGGAGTGAATTCGTGATCGTATGACTCATAGCCCTCTCTAAGAAATCAACAGGTCCATTGTAAACAGGAACTGGGAAGTGGGGGGAAAGAGGGGAAATTCCTTAATGTGCCTAACCCCATACATCAGAAGGGTAACGCGCCTAAGGAGGAGTGAGCAACTGGGACTGGGAGTGGCTGGAACAGGAAAATCGGTACCTAGGCCCCTGAAGATTACTCTTGCTGCCGTGAAGAAAGTAAACCCCGCTGCTTGAGGCAACCAAGTAGGTGGGCGAGGCAGAGGGGTACAACGGTGGGGCGGATTATGTGGTACCCACCCCTATTTTGGATAATGGGATCCGGCCGAATAAACTGCCCTGGTACCCACCGTGGCTTGAAACAACCTCCCCAGAATTATAAATGGATGTTGCCCTTCTGGTGTATGTTGGCGCTACCTCTCCTACTGAATATCCCCTGTCCAGCTGGGGCCGACGGGGGATATTCGCACCAGCCCTTTAAGTGGACCCTGGGTAGCTGGGATGACTCGAAGATCCTCAAAACTAATATTACGGCAGGTGCACCTTCTTTCAACATAACCAATTGTGAATTACTCGGGACAGTACTAGGATACGGAGGAAAAACGGAACACCACCTGTGTAGTCCCCTGAGACGATACTTCTGGGGGGCTTCCAATGCAAAGGCTACCTTATACACCCCATACATAAGGCTGCTTATACACCCCAATAACCTGTTGAAGGAAAAAACAAGTATGGGAGCTTCCTGTTAACAATTGCAATAGAAACCAGCTCCAAATAAGGGCAAAATGGCATTCCTCCTTGCATGGGAACACAGACACCGCAGCAAAGTCACGACCGCAACGCAGAGGAAGACGACGATCTTCATCCCCACGACCACCTGCGGAATGATGAAGACCCACTAGCAAGAGGCCGCGCAGTCATAGAAGACACGAGGAGGTGCTACTAAACCCGGAACTACTAGGCTATAAATCGAGACTCTGGCGGGCTTAGGTGTGTGCCATTGGCGGAGCAGGAGACTCCCCGGCCGCCCAGCACTGTTTTACATATAGCTGCTTGCTGAATTGCTCAAATAAGTTGAAATTGGATATACTTTACTCATGATGTGTCGGGAATGATTTCTACCAAAATTAATTTATAACAGGTGTTATTATGAAGCAAGTGTGCCTGGGAGTTTGGGCTACAGGACTAGCTGGGGGAGCAAAGAATGTAGTACATGTAAAAAAAGTTGATTTAAAGGAAAATGCTCCGAAGGTATGCTAAAAGCAATACACACTAAAGGTGAAAGACAGAAGGGGAATGGAAGGAATAATCAATAACTTGCTTAATTATGGAGTAATCTACTCCGTAGAATGTGAGTCAGAATATAACACTCCATATAGGCCCGTTTAGAAAGGCAGATGTAACCTACCGTATAGTTCAGGATTTAAGGGCCATAGATAGGATCACAAAAGATTTATACCCTGTAGTGGCCAACCCCTACAGCCGTTTGGCAAAATTAGAAAAGAGTCCAGTTTGGTTCACGGTACCAGATTTAAAGTATGCCTTTTCTTCCTCCCGTGGCACCTGAAAGCCAGCAACTCTTTGCCATTGAATGGGAAAATCCTAATAGAAGATGAAAAACTCAGCAGCTTACTTGTACTGTGTTAGCACAGGGGTTCAAAACTAGCCCCACCATATTCAGAAACCAACTAGCCTGGAATCTTGAAGCTTGGAAAAGCCCTTCAGGGAAAGGGGACACTTTCAATACGTAAATGACCTGTTGATAGCTCCTCAAGAAGAAAAGGAATGTGTAGAATGGACTATTAGTTTCCTAACTTTTTTTGGCATTAATTCTGTGAAACCAGCCTCTTTCCTTAGAAACAGAGTTTACTGCATCAAGACCATGGACGCGATATACTGCAGCCAACCACCCCTGCAGGGTGCAGAGGATTGGTACGTAGACGGCAGCACCTTCGTCCGCCAGGGATATGCGGTACCTCCCAGGATATGCGGTAACAACCATCAGCCCAAAAGGCTGAAATCATCGCCTTGGTAAGAGCTCTTGAGCTGGCAAAAGGGAAAAGAATTAACATTTGGACAGATTAGAAATATGCCTTTGGTGTGGTGCATGCACATGGGGCAATTTGGGAGGAGAGAGGACTCTTGTCATCCTCAATTAAACATGCAGAAGAGCTAAAGTTGCTGTTTTGCCCTGTAAAGGACATCAAACAGGGGCTACCGCTATTGAAAGGGGAAATAGAATGGCTGACGCAGAAGCCAAAGGGGAAGCAGAATGGGCATCTGAGAGTCAAATTTTGGCACTAGTACCAGAAAGAGAAACGCGGGCATTAACGAAAGTCTTAGAAAATGAAGTAGAAGATTCTGAGATCGACAGGCATTTAAGACCTGATGAGTACACAAGAGACTTATGGGGGAAATCAAATGAAGGTGGATTTGTGCCACTAGCAGAAGCACACTGCCAGCAACTGTTGGTGCGCAAGTTAGGTGGAGCTATCCCCGTTGTGCCCGGCGTGGGTGCGCAGCGCCGAATAAACAGACCTGCTTTATAACCATTCTGAGGTTCTAGATAGAGTCTGATTTCCGCAAGTCAGTAGCTGACCAGTGCTGTAGAGCTCAGAACAGATGTCACCAACAGACTTCATGTGACTGATCAGGGAATTTGATTAGCTAATACGACTGATTAGCTCTAACTACCAGGACTAAAAGTTTGGTATTTCTGGAGAATATCGTGTAGACGAAGGAGTGCTCAAATGATGATGTACTAGTTTTGAAGTCTACAAGTATATTCTAGCAAACTTTTTAAGAATAAATTCCATGCTAGGCCAATTGTAATGAAATTTTTCTATTATTTCTACAAAGCTGTCTCAGTTTGAAACCTTGAGACAGTTCAGTGTTGGGTAGTCATCTGTCTCAAAACGCTGAGAAGATGGGGCTGCATTCATTTGCAAACTGGCTGTCATAAAGGCCTTAAACTTTGCATTATGTTGAGGCAGTGGTGATCTCAGCCTTCTTGTATTTGTCTGAGTAATGTAGCTCCCAAAAGAGATCCCAAGGTCCAGAAAAGACATGGAAATAATTGGTGGCTTGTAAGGAAAAATCATATTCCATCACACAGCAACACCAGAGCTGTCTGTAGAGTTTAGAAGTCAGCTGAAGTTATTTATGTTTCATCTGAAGGGAGTAAGACAAGAGCAGTTAATATAAAAGAATGCATGTCTGACAATCATACAAGCGGATGGGAGCCTGTTTTATCTGGGTCTGTGGATTTTCTATCTGTATGCTGTTGAGGAGATTGTCAGAATTCTGATTAGAGAATAAGGAACCTACAGAAAGTGCAGTACGCAAATGCTGGAGAGCACGGGTCAAAGTTTTACGCTTCCTGGGACTGCCTAGCATATTAAGAGGTCTAGGGAAAAAATGGCTGTGGTTCAACATTAATAGCACATTGACAAGTGTGATTTAAACCTATCCACATCTAAATCAGTCAGCCCTACTGAAATCTTCAAATACTTAAGAGGTAACCCGTAGCCAATGGTGTCAAAAAGTGCTGTGAGATTTGAGAAAGTAACCTGCATTTCTCTCCCATAACAGTTTTGTCCTTGTGTGAGAAGCAAGTGAGGGATTTTGCTGCCCTTGTGTCTTTTGTTTAACCTCTATCAGCACCACAGGTAGTGAACTGCTACTGTCTTAACTAAATGTTACATCTTTGAGAAACAAATTAGATGGCAAATAATCTGTTAAGAGCTGACTGCCTTCTTCCCCCCAGACAGCTGAGATGCACCTCTTTTTCCCTCTCCCAAGCATTTGCTGCTTTGCACTTCCTTTTCTTTCATTGGAGAGTCAGATAAATCGGTTGCTTTGCACTAGTATATGTTCCTTGGAAAGCCGCTTAAACTCTTTTCAAACACTGCACTACCTATAAATTGATTGCTTCCTCTAAGTGGCACTTCTGCTCTAGCTGGATCCTCTAAATCCCATTTTACTGCTTCTGCTTACTAAGCAGGTGAGAGAAACTTTCATAACTGGTGAGCAGAGAAAAAGGAGCTGTTTACAGTGTAAGAGATAATGACAGATCATTCAGAGAGCTTTGAAATAGCCCTTGGGGATGCTTAGTCCAGAGGACCAGAGTAAATCTGTCTAAAGTACACCATGGAATCACTCTGAATTACTTCCTAACAGAAGCCTGTCCTTACTGTGTCTGCTCTAGCTTCAGCTGGTTTCAGTGTTCTTCTTCACCTAATACTTCAATTAAGAGTTCTAAAGGAAGATGGAAAGATGGAGAAATATCTAAATCACGCATGAAAAGTGCTTTGAGAACTTTGGTCATTAGCCCCATAAAGCATCAAAGTGCTGTCCTATGAAGCAAATGCTTTATTCTCTTGATATCTAAGGAGGTAAATAAATCCAATGTTGTAACATTCAGGATTGGTTAGAAAAGTAAACCTTGAAAACAGGTAAAGGAGAAGACCAAGTAAGCAATTGCAGTGCCTGTGGGGTAACTGCAGGGCTAGGCAAAGAACTATTGTGCAATGCAATCTTGTTATAAAAGAAGTATTAAGTGAATTTTTACTGTTTTATTTCTTGAGTGTTCTATTTGAAAGGGAGTGAATCTATCAGGATTAGCTGTTTAGTTTAGAAATGTAATGAAAATTAGCTTCTCTTTCCTTTTGAGTTCACCCCTTTTTATAGGATTTTATAATCGAGTAAGTAGGTATTTTTTTAAAACAGAGTAAAAGCGGGTAATTATGTGCACAATTATTTTTAAAATACAGTAACAATAGCAAGGATGAGACGAAAGGTATTTATACACTATTATACTGTCACGGTATGTCCCATACATTAGTAACAGTCAGAGATTCATGTTAGTGAACAAAAGATGTCTTTAAATAAGTAAATAAATAAATAAATAACTATGCATATAGGTAGATAGATTGACAGATAGATAGACAGACAGACAGGCACCTAAGAAACTGCTGTGAAGCTTCTTGCTCTCTTTTCTACAAGTTAAAGTGAATACAGCATCAGGGTGTGTTACAAACATTACAAGCATTACCTTCAATCCACCACAGGTACACACGAGAGGTCAGTCTGCAGGTTGTGAAGGCAAAGAAACTGCTCTGGTTTGATGTGAAGAACCAAGACGTAAGTTGCTGTCAGAGAAAAGATGCTGTCAAAGTGCGTCACGTCTATGCTAGGGCATCTCTGCCACCATCTGTAGTGCATCTATATGCACCTATACTGGAGCATCTCTGCTTATCCAGTCTGGGTGATCTTAGGAGCATTCTGAAGCCCCAGAGGAGGGTCTGTTTGTCTTTTCTGCTTTTATAGCCAGTGAAAATTCTTCTAATTTTACACAGAGTGGATGAAAAACACTAAGTGTACTTCCAATCTTCACAGCTTCTAAGCAAGTGGAGATGAGGTTGTGGAATAAGCAAATAAAGTGTTGATCTGGAAGCAGCCTAAAGATTGTCTTTAACCAGGGCCTTGCATTCTTCATTTTTATACCATTACTTGCCTTCAAGTGCATGATCATTATTTTATTAACTTTCTACCGCTACAGAAATGCACCTGAGTCTTTCACAAAACTTACGGGTGGTAATTGGAAATATTCATCAGCATTCTCTATTTCCTTCTTCATCTCTATTCTCTTCTGGCCTGTGAAGCTCTTCAGATCAGAGATGAAGATCAGCTATAATATGGCGTTTTGGAGACTGCAAAGGAAAAGAAGAATCATCCTGAAAACTCTTTTCAGCCTCACGTGCAATCATCAAAGAAAAGAATACCAAAAGAATACCGCTTTATCACGGTAAGCATAAATTTGAGCATAGGTCTCCTATAAGTGAAGCGAGGTTAAACAGGTTCCAAAGAAGGTGAAGGAGCACACCCAAAATCATTTCCATAAAACCGTGTTTTCAAACAAATGGTTTAAAGATTTAGATTTTCTTATAGGTGAAGAATGAAAATATACAATAAAACAAAAAATTACCAGGACATACAGTTTTCTTCTAGCTTGCTTTGCTTCATTCAGAATCTGAGTCTTGGGTCACAGTCAGGGAGCAGCATTATACAGAAATGCCAAAGCCTCCCCAAGCTTGTTCTATCTTCATCAACAGGGCTTTGATACTGCTGCCTCCTCAGCAACGTCGGCAATTTAGTAGGAAAGTTGGTGTCCACCAGGTCAAATTAGGAAGAGGAAATCCCTCTTGCTGCAACTTCACACTCACAGCAGAGTTGGCAGGACAGAGCGATGGACAGAGAAGTATCTATGAGAGTGTTAGAAAACAGACTTTAGAGCAGATTTCCATCAACCCAGGAAAAATTACTTGCTCATCCCTTCAAACTAAACTCTAAGTAGAAGTTGGTGATCCCAAGCTGCATTCCTGACATCTATGCTGCAAAGTCATCCAATGTGACATGTTACTATACCAGCCTGTTAGGAAGACAAACAAGAGTTTTGAGTTTATGATGTTTGTTTAGAATTAAGCTCAAAGCGTTAGTCCTTTGATATGTTTTTGTCTGCAAGTGTTTTCACTGTTTCCCAGACAATGTCTCCAGCAAGCTAGCTGCTTGTTTCATTTGGCCAGATATTTGGCCATATCTGGCCAGATATTTGCCTTCTTAGTCAATAACCAAATCTGTCAAGTTAAGAGCATGTAATTAAGGAGAAGGAAATCCTTTTATTTTGATCTGAGGTCACTTTTTTGTTTGTTGTTTTTTTGTTTTTTTCTTTCTAGACCAAGAATGAATCACGGAGAACCAGCAAAACTGAGGTGAAAAATTAAATGAAAAATGTTAAGGTCAGGCAGCTTGCTCACTGCAAGTGCTAATCTGGAAGCAGATGGAGTGCATCTTCATACACAACATCCTGAGACACTCAACAGGTCAGCCCATTTGATGAAGTACATTGCTGTCCTGAATTTTAATGTGACAGGGGTACTTTTAAGTCTCTTGTTTATGCTTTAGTACTTGAGGCGTATGGCAGGAGCACAGCACACTCTTATTTGTCCACCCTTATTTGTTGATCGTGTGTAGGAAAAAGAGAACGTGCAGAGGCCCTCACCCATACATTGCATCTGTCACTCTGTGCAGCTACATCACTGAGCACAAGTACCAAACTTAACGCTTGAGAAAGGACTTTACACAAACTACAGAATACTAAAACGAAGCATTCACAATAAAAACACATTTTTTGCCTCAGCCAAGCATCAAACCACTTACAGAAGGGCATGGGCCCTCTCTATGCACCTCAAGGTGCGATCCACAAATCCTCACGTGGTTTCATCACATCCAGCACGCTTCTCTGTCCCTCCTAGCTAAACTTGCACAGAGGCAGCTGCTCCCAAATTGCCATGGTGACATCACTCAGTTCTGTTTCTGAAGTCATCACCGTAGGCGCCTTGCGATGACAACAGAACACTCTCTGTTGCTAATGCGTATGTCTCAGAAACAATTAGAGAAGTGCCACTATCCCCAAGTTGACTTTAATTAGAGTAGTTCCAAAATTATTCTCTGCTACCATACATCCGTGGAAGGTGTGGGATAAATCTTGTCCTTCAGCAAGGATTACAGACAAAAGGAGCTTGATTGTGATACGTTCCCCTTACTTCCAGAGCTGTTGACTTTTTATTTCCGTGTAAGAAAAAAGAAGGTGAAATCAACAATTCTCTTCCTCCGAGTTGGGAATATGAAATAAGCCCAATTATCCAGGAAGCCTTAAAAAGGAAACTATATTTTTCCTTGTTAAACACCTTGTTTCTTCTGAAAAATTTTCCAGTACTTTGCGGCTGCGGTGGTTTTAATCGGGTGGGCAGCCGAGTTCCACCACGGCCACTCTCTCACTCCCCCTCCTCAAAGAGAAAGGGGGAGAAAATGCGATGCAAAGGGCTCAAGGGTTGAGATAAGGACGGGGCGATAGCCCCCTCCCCCTGCTCCACGTGGGGTCCCTCCCACGGGGTGCCGTCCTTCCCGAACTGAGCCTGCGGGGGCTGCCCGCAGGCAGCAGCTCTTCAAGAACAGCTCCCACACGGCTCCATACCACGGGGTCCATCCATCCCCCAGGAGCAAACTGCTCCAGCACGGGTCCCCCCCGGGTGGGCGGCAGCTCCCCCCTCAGACCCCCTGCTCCTCCGTGGGCTCCTCTCCACGGGCTGCAGCTCCGGCCCGGGGCCTGCTCCTGCGGGGGCTCTCCATGGGCCGCAGGCGCCTCCTCCAGGCCACATCCACCTGCTCCACCGGGGGCTCCTCCACGGGGGGGCTGCAGCGTGGAGATCTGCTCCGTGTGGGACCCATGGGCTGCAGGGGGACAGCCTGCTCCACCAGGGGCCTCTTCACATGCTGCAGGGGACTTCTGCTCTGGCACCCGGAGCACCTGTCCCCCTCCTTCTTCGCTGATGTAAGTGCCTGCAAGGCTGTTTCTCACTCCTCTCTCTCTCCCTGTGAAGCAGCCTTTTTTGTTATTTTTTTTCCCACTTCCTTAAATAATGCTCTCACAGAGGTGCAAACAACATAGGTTATTGGCTCGGCTCTGGTCAGCAGCAGGGCCCTTATGTGACATGGGGCAGCTTCTAGATTCTTCTTACAGAAGCCACCCCTATGGCCCCCTGCTACTAAAACCTTGCCACATAAACCCACCAGAGCAACCCTTTTGGTGAAGAAATTTTTCCTAATAACCAACCTAAACCTCCCCTGGCGCAACTTAAGGGTTTTTGCTCTTGTCTTGTCACGTGGGGCTTGGGAGAAGAGAACGATTCCCACCTCCCCGGAGCCTCCTTTAAGGTTCCTGTAGAGCAAAATAAAGTCTCAGCTAAAATTCTTGGAATAGAATAACAGAAAATCTCGCTGCGTTACACCAGAAGTACGTTTTTGCCAGTTAAAATAAAATAAAATATTAACAGTATACGTATACCTTTTTTTTTTTTTTTTTACATACGGTAACAATAATAATGGTAATGGTAATAATAACCATAGCAATGCAAACTACCGTTCATACTACATTGTTTTTCTTTATGTTATTTCTCAGTGTCTGAGAAGATCTCAATTGTTGGATTTGGAACAGTTGGTGTATTATAGCATTAAGTACTAATTGCTTTCCCACTCAGTAATTTGTCTAACGTGGGAGAAGCTGAAGAAGTGAGGTCTTCACCAAGACAATAAGCTAACTGTGAAACAACACAACTGACTCTTGCACGTGTGATAAAACTGTTTCCTCAGCTGAGAGTGTCCCTGATCTCCCTTGTGGCTTCCCTTGTGGCTGTAATGACCATTACTGAGGTATAGATTCAGTCTCCCTAAGCCCGCTGTCCATAATAAAACAGAAGAAATCCGTGTGTGCTTGACAGAAGCACGAATGATGTATTTTGTTAGAATTTAGAGATTTTTGAGGAAATGGGAGCCTCCAAAATACCGACTGGTTCAGAAGAAATGAACCTGATCTTGCGAGAGCAGTCACTTGTGCTGGATCATGAAGAATGCTATCAGAGCAAACCTGGCTTCACTCCATTGTTTTAGTTATTGCTGAGAAGGGCTTGCACAGTTTTAAGGCCTTTTCCATTTTTTTTAAATTTTTTTTTTCACATTGCCCTGCCAGTGAGGAGGCTGTGGTTGCAAAAAAGCTGGGAGGCAACACAGCCAGGACATCTGAGCCAAACTGGCCAAAGGGATATTCCCTACCATATAGAATCATAGACCGGTTTAGGATGGAAGGAATCTTAAAGATCATCAAGTTCCAACCCCCCTGCCATGGGCAGGAACACCTCCCACCAGACGAGGTTGCTCAATGCCCCATCTGTCCTAGCCTTGGACACTTCCAGGAATGGGGCATCCACAGCTTCTTTGGGCGACCTCTTCCAGTGTCTCCTCACCCTCATAGTAAAAATCTCTTCCTTACCTGAGTCTATCCTCAGCCTGTCTTCACAGGAGAGGTACTCCATACCTCTGATGATCATTTTTGTGGCTCTGCTCTGGACCAACTGCAGGTCCAGGTCTCTCTTGTGCTGGGAGCCCTGCTACTCCATGCCCCGGACTCTGGAGGGCGGAGCAGAGGGGGACAATCACCTCTCTCGCCCTGCTGGCCACTCTGCTTTTGATGCAGCCCAGGATACAGTTGGATTTCTGGGTTGCAAGTGCATATTGCTGGCTCCTGTTGAGCTTCTCATCGACCAGTACCCCCAAGTCCTTCTCCACAGGGCTGCTTTCAAGGTATTTCTCACCTAGTCTGTACTGGTGTTTCAGAGAGCCCCTCTGCTCATGCATTAGACTGGGAGGCTGGGCATCTGGTTTGGATTGTTGGAACCGCTAACTTGAAGAAGAATTAAAATTGAGTGTTGGACATCTAGAACAGTAAATAGGCATTTTCTCCTGCTTCTGTGGTAGGCAATGGGCATAGCTGAAACACATCTGAAACAAAACTATTACCAGCTCGTACCGTTCCAGACAGACCCTCGATGATATATGGGTCAACCCCTGTGCTGCCAATTGTGCAGACCTCCTAGTATTATTTTTTCAAAGGCAGTTAAACTTAATAAGCAATGACCTTTACTGGAACACTGAAGAAAGTCTATTCATCGAAGGCCACATCTATATTAGGTGTGGAGATGGAGCAATAATGTAGTTTTGCAACAAAGGAGTATTACAGCAAGGAGTATTTGTTATTGGTGCTCTGTGAGTGAATGAATGAAGTGGCCCTGTGGCTGCCACACCTTCTGTGATGATGGTAGCAAGGGAGACCCATGTTCCTGCTGGAGCTCTTTCTAGACTGTGAATTTATCCAAACTGTGTTGTGTTCCCTTGGAGGTATAGCAACAAGCAATGTAGTCCAGTTGGAGAAGATCAGTAGATCAAAGCAGCTAAGGCTAAAGGCCTTACATATTCATCATGTGGTTCCAGCATCTAGGAGCTTTGGACTAGATTCATTTGGAGCCATTGGACAAAAATGCCTGCAAACTTTGATTCAACTCTATCGGAAGAACAGGTGATTAGTTTGGGTTTTTATATCCCCTTTCGGGGTTGCAATACATTGATCTTGCACCTGAAACAGATCTTTAATTTCTGTTTCTTTAGAGAGAACGTTCATTCATGTAGCACTAATCCTCTGTGAAACTGCAACCGGATGGAGTAAATGTGATTACTGGAGTTTTATTGCAAAACTACATTCTTGCTCCATCCCAGCATCTAATAGAGATGCAGCCTTTGAGGAATAGATTTTCCTTAGTGTTCTAAGAAGAGCTGCATCCAAAGGAACTGGGGTTCTCCTAGGACCACTACAGAAATATTTCTGCTCTCCATAGCTTGTCCAGCACAGGTAGTGTTGGTCAGAGCACAGTTGCCTCTGACACTTGGTGCATGACACTTGACATAGACTCACAGTTTACACTGAGGTCAATCTGAAAATGAGAATCATGTTGGAGATGAGAAGAAGGTGACAGAGATGTACTTAGGGTAAATGAGTAATTTCTGTGCCCATTTCCTCCAAGCTGAATAAGAACAAAGTGAATTAATTTAACAGTTGTCAGTAACTTAGATCACGATAGATTTTATTTCCTAATTGTTCTGACAGTACGTTCTCGTGTCCACTGTGGGTCTGTTCCACTTCCTAGAGCAGTCAAGCTGGATTCTGCATTTGTCAGCAGAATTTTCCATAAACTTCTCCTGAGTGCAGTCTACATGGATAGAATATAAAGCGTGTTTAACTTCCTCCATCCAGCCAAATGAAGAAGTATTTTATGTTAAAGGACTAAGCATCTTTTTTTTTTTTTTTTTTTTTTCTGGGTGGGGTGGGGGTGGGGCTTGGGGGTGGTGGGTTCTTTTTTTCTAGACCTTACAAAATAGATCATGGCAACGTTCTATTGAAAAATATGACAACAGTTATCTTAAGAAACAAAAACGTATAGCAGCTAAGTGTAGTAACCAGTGAAAAGCTTTTTGCCAGTCGAACTTGAACCAAAAGAGGTGGGAGAATTCTGCAGAAAGCAAATAAAGACAGGGAATCAGGGTGTCTCAGTCAATCAGATGTGATGGAAAGCCAGCAAAAGAGCGAGAGCTTTTTTCATCTGCTGTAATAAAAATGATAAGAAAATCTGTTTAATATAAAACAAATTCAATTCAGATGATCAAGCTGGGGACTGGTCTGTGTGAGAATGATACAGAATCTGTGTTAGCTATTTTAAAGAAAAAGTTAAATAAGTCTGGGTTGCTGTGATATCATTGACGCTGTCTGAAGAAAGTTATTGACCAGGAGGTTTCTTAAGCTTTTCACGGGTGTCTTAGGAAGAAAAGAAATGAAAAACGGAGGGAAGTGAGAGCAGGAAGGCTTATACAATGTCGAAAAACTGAATATCCTGGGATAAATGCTTAGTTCTACAGAGAATGTATACTAATGCTTAGTTCTACCAGAGCAACTGGCCAAAAGGAAAAGGCTTTTTTTTTTTTTTTTTTTTTTGCAGTGCTCAAGATTGGAATTGGGGAAAAAATGATGGGAATCCATCCGTTTTTCTACTTACCCAATTTGCTTAGGCTCTTCTTAGGAAGGGACGTGCTGGAAAAATTGGATGCAAAAGTTTCTTTGGAACAAGGGAAAATGGAAATCAAAGTAACATCTTAAGCTCTGAAGTCTATGTATCCGTGGCGAGTCCAGAGAAAGCTCCAGATAGGACTCCCTGCAACTGTTGGTGCGCAAGTTAGGTGGAGCTATCCCCCTTGTGCCCGGCGTGGGTGCGCAGCGCCGAATAAACAGACCTGCTTTATAACCATTCTGAGGTTCTAGATAGAGTCTGATTTCCGCAAGTCAGTAGCTGACCAGTGCTGTAGAGCTCAGAACAGATGTCACCAACAGACTTCATGTGACTGATCAGGGAATTTGATTAGCTAATACGACTGATTAGCTCTAACTACCAGGACTAAAAGTTTGGTATTTCTGGAGAATATCGTGTAGACGAAGGAGTGCTCAAATGATGATGTACTAGTTTTGAAGTCTACAAGTATATTCTAGCAAACTTTTTAAGAATAAATTCCATGCTAGGCCAATTGTAATGAAATTTTTCTATTATTTCTACAAAGCTGTCTCAGTTTGAAACCTTGAGACAGTTCAGTGTTGGGTAGTCATCTGTCTCAAAACGCTGAGAAGATGGGGCTGCATTCATTTGCAAACTGGCTGTCATAAAGGCCTTAAACTTTGCATTATGTTGAGGCAGTGGTGATCTCAGCCTTCTTGTATTTGTCTGAGTAATGTAGCTCCCAAAAGAGATCCCAAGGTCCAGAAAAGACATGGAAATAATTGGTGGCTTGTAAGGAAAAATCATATTCCATCACACAGCAACACCAGAGCTGTCTGTAGAGTTTAGAAGTCAGCTGAAGTTATTTATGTTTCATCTGAAGGGAGTAAGACAAGAGCAGTTAATATAAAAGAATGCATGTCTGACAATCATACAAGCGGATGGGAGCCTGTTTTATCTGGGTCTGTGGATTTTCTATCTGTATGCTGTTGAGGAGATTGTCAGAATTCTGATTAGAGAATAAGGAACCTACAGAAAGTGCAGTACGCAAATGCTGGAGAGCACGGGTCAAAGTTTTACGCTTCCTGGGACTGCCTAGCATATTAAGAGGTCTAGGGAAAAAATGGCTGTGGTTCAACATTAATAGCACATTGACAAGTGTGATTTAAACCTATCCACATCTAAATCAGTCAGCCCTACTGAAATCTTCAAATACTTAAGAGGTAACCCGTAGCCAATGGTGTCAAAAAGTGCTGTGAGATTTGAGAAAGTAACCTGCATTTCTCTCCCATAACAGTTTTGTCCTTGTGTGAGAAGCAAGTGAGGGATTTTGCTGCCCTTGTGTCTTTTGTTTAACCTCTATCAGCACCACAGGTAGTGAACTGCTACTGTCTTAACTAAATGTTACATCTTTGAGAAACAAATTAGATGGCAAATAATCTGTTAAGAGCTGACTGCCTTCTTCCCCCCAGACAGCTGAGATGCACCTCTTTTTCCCTCTCCCAAGCATTTGCTGCTTTGCACTTCCTTTTCTTTCATTGGAGAGTCAGATAAATCGGTTGCTTTGCACTAGTATATGTTCCTTGGAAAGCCGCTTAAACTCTTTTCAAACACTGCACTACCTATAAATTGATTGCTTCCTCTAAGTGGCACTTCTGCTCTAGCTGGATCCTCTAAATCCCATTTTACTGCTTCTGCTTACTAAGCAGGTGAGAGAAACTTTCATAACTGGTGAGCAGAGAAAAAGGAGCTGTTTACAGTGTAAGAGATAATGACAGATCATTCAGAGAGCTTTGAAATAGCCCTTGGGGATGCTTAGTCCAGAGGACCAGAGTAAATCTGTCTAAAGTACACCATGGAATCACTCTGAATTACTTCCTAACAGAAGCCTGTCCTTACTGTGTCTGCTCTAGCTTCAGCTGGTTTCAGTGTTCTTCTTCACCTAATACTTCAATTAAGAGTTCTAAAGGAAGATGGAAAGATGGAGAAATATCTAAATCACGCATGAAAAGTGCTTTGAGAACTTTGGTCATTAGCCCCATAAAGCATCAAAGTGCTGTCCTATGAAGCAAATGCTTTATTCTCTTGATATCTAAGGAGGTAAATAAATCCAATGTTGTAACATTCAGGATTGGTTAGAAAAGTAAACCTTGAAAACAAGTAAAGGAGAAGACCAAGTAAGCAATTGCAGTGCCTGTGGGGTAACTGCAGGGTTAGGCAAAGAACTATTGTGCAATGCAATCTTGTTATAAAAGAAGTATTAAGTGAATTTTTACTGTTTTATTTCTTGAGTGTTCTATTTGAAAGGGAGTGAATCTATCAGGATTAGCTGTTTAGTTTAGAAATGTAATGAAAATTAGCTTCTCTTTCCTTTTGAGTTCACCCCTTTTTATAGGATTTTATAATCGAGTAAGTAGGTATTTTTTTAAAACAGAGTAAAAGCGGGTAATTATGTGCACAATTATTTTTAAAATACAGTAACAATAGCAAGGATGAGACGAAAGGTATTTATACACTATTATACTGTCACGGTATGTCCCATACATTAGTAACAGTCAGAGATTCATGTTAGTGAACAAAAGATGTCTTTAAATAAGTAAATAAATAAATAAATAACTATGCATATAGGTAGATAGATTGACAGATAGATAGACAGACAGACAGGCACCTAAGAAACTGCTGTGAAGCTTCTTGCTCTCTTTTCTACAAGTTAAAGTGAATACAGCATCAGGGTGTGTTACAAACATTACAAGCATTACCTTCAATCCACCACAGGTACACACGAGAGGTCAGTCTGCAGGTTGTGAAGGCAAAGAAACTGCTCTGGTTTGATGTGAAGAACCAAGACGTAAGTTGCTGTCAGAGAAAAGATGCTGTCAAAGTGCGTCACGTCTATGCTAGGGCATCTCTGCCACCATCTGTAGTGCATCTATATGCACCTATACTGGAGCATCTCTGCTTATCCAGTCTGGGTGATCTTAGGAGCATTCTGAAGCCCCAGAGGAGGGTCTGTTTGTCTTTTCTGCTTTTATAGCCAGTGAAAATTCTTCTAATTTTACACAGAGTGGATGAAAAACACTAAGTGTACTTCCAATCTTCACAGCTTCTAAGCAAGTGGAGATGAGGTTGTGGAATAAGCAAATAAAGTGTTGATCTGGAAGCAGCCTAAAGATTGTCTTTAACCAGGGCCTTGCATTCTTCATTTTTATACCATTACTTGCCTTCAAGTGCATGATCATTATTTTATTAACTTTCTACCGCTACAGAAATGCACCTGAGTCTTTCACAAAACTTACGGGTGGTAATTGGAAATATTCATCAGCATTCTCTATTTCCTTCTTCATCTCTATTCTCTTCTGGCCTGTGAAGCTCTTCAGATCAGAGATGAAGATCAGCTATAATATGGCGTTTTGGAGACTGCAAAGGAAAAGAAGAATCATCCTGAAAACTCTTTTCAGCCTCACGTGCAATCATCAAAGAAAAGAATACCAAAAGAATACCGCTTTATCACGGTAAGCATAAATTTGAGCATAGGTCTCCTATAAGTGAAGCGAGGTTAAACAGGTTCCAAAGAAGGTGAAGGAGCACACCCAAAATCATTTCCATAAAACCGTGTTTTCAAACAAATGGTTTAAAGATTTAGATTTTCTTATAGGTGAAGAATGAAAATATACAATAAAACAAAAAATTACCAGGACATACAGTTTTCTTCTAGCTTGCTTTGCTTCATTCAGAATCTGAGTCTTGGGTCACAGTCAGGGAGCAGCATTATACAGAAATGCCAAAGCCTCCCCAAGCTTGTTCTATCTTCATCAACAGGGCTTTGATACTGCTGCCTCCTCAGCAACGTCGGCAATTTAGTAGGAAAGTTGGTGTCCACCAGGTCAAATTAGGAAGAGGAAATCCCTCTTGCTGCAACTTCACACTCACAGCAGAGTTGGCAGGACAGAGCGATGGACAGAGAAGTATCTATGAGAGTGTTAGAAAACAGACTTTAGAGCAGATTTCCATCAACCCAGGAAAAATTACTTGCTCATCCCTTCAAACTAAACTCTAAGTAGAAGTTGGTGATCCCAAGCTGCATTCCTGACATCTATGCTGCAAAGTCATCCAATGTGACATGTTACTATACCAGCCTGTTAGGAAGACAAACAAGAGTTTTGAGTTTATGATGTTTGTTTAGAATTAAGCTCAAAGCGTTAGTCCTTTGATATGTTTTTGTCTGCAAGTGTTTTCACTGTTTCCCAGACAATGTCTCCAGCAAGCTAGCTGCTTGTTTCATTTGGCCAGATATTTGGCCATATCTGGCCAGATATTTGCCTTCTTAGTCAATAACCAAATCTGTCAAGTTAAGAGCATGTAATTAAGGAGAAGGAAATCCTTTTATTTTGATCTGAGGTCACTTTTTTGTTTGTTGTTTTTTTGTTTTTTTCTTTCTAGACCAAGAATGAATCACGGAGAACCAGCAAAACTGAGGTGAAAAATTAAATGAAAAATGTTAAGGTCAGGCAGCTTGCTCACTGCAAGTGCTAATCTGGAAGCAGATGGAGTGCATCTTCATACACAACATCCTGAGACACTCAACAGGTCAGCCCATTTGATGAAGTACATTGCTGTCCTGAATTTTAATGTGACAGGGGTACTTTTAAGTCTCTTGTTTATGCTTTAGTACTTGAGGCGTATGGCAGGAGCACAGCACACTCTTATTTGTCCACCCTTATTTGTTGATCGTGTGTAGGAAAAAGAGAACGTGCAGAGGCCCTCACCCATACATTGCATCTGTCACTCTGTGCAGCTACATCACTGAGCACAAGTACCAAACTTAACGCTTGAGAAAGGACTTTACACAAACTACAGAATACTAAAACGAAGCATTCACAATAAAAACACATTTTTTGCCTCAGCCAAGCATCAAACCACTTACAGAAGGGCATGGGCCCTCTCTATGCACCTCAAGGTGCGATCCACAAATCCTCACGTGGTTTCATCACATCCAGCACGCTTCTCTGTCCCTCCTAGCTAAACTTGCACAGAGGCAGCTGCTCCCAAATTGCCATGGTGACATCACTCAGTTCTGTTTCTGAAGTCATCACCGTAGGCGCCTTGCGATGACAACAGAACACTCTCTGTTGCTAATGCGTATGTCTCAGAAACAATTAGAGAAGTGCCACTATCCCCAAGTTGACTTTAATTAGAGTAGTTCCAAAATTATTCTCTGCTACCATACATCCGTGGAAGGTGTGGGATAAATCTTGTCCTTCAGCAAGGATTACAGACAAAAGGAGCTTGATTGTGATACGTTCCCCTTACTTCCAGAGCTGTTGACTTTTTATTTCCGTGTAAGAAAAAAGAAGGTGAAATCAACAATTCTCTTCCTCCGAGTTGGGAATATGAAATAAGCCCAATTATCCAGGAAGCCTTAAAAAGGAAACTATATTTTTCCTTGTTAAACACCTTGTTTCTTCTGAAAAATTTTCCAGTACTTTGCGGCTGCGGTGGTTTTAATCGGGTGGGCAGCCGAGTTCCACCACGGCCACTCTCTCACTCCCCCTCCTCAAAGAGAAAGGGGGAGAAAATGCGATGCAAAGGGCTCAAGGGTTGAGATAAGGACGGGGCGATAGCCCCCTCCCCCTGCTCCACGTGGGGTCCCTCCCACGGGGTGCCGTCCTTCCCGAACTGAGCCTGCGGGGGCTGCCCGCAGGCAGCAGTCCTTCAAGAACAGCTCCCACACGGCTCCATACCACGGGGTCCATCCATCCCCCAGGAGCAAACTGCTCCAGCACGGGTCCCCCCCGGGTGGGCGGCAGCTCCCCCCTCAGACCCCCTGCTCCTCCGTGGGCTCCTCTCCACGGGCTGCAGCTCCGGCCCGGGGCCTGCTCCTGCGGGGGCTCTCCATGGGCCGCAGGCGCCTCCTCCAGGCCACATCCACCTGCTCCACCGGGGGCTCCTCCACGGGGGGGCTGCAGCGTGGAGATCTGCTCCGTGTGGGACCCATGGGCTGCAGGGGGACAGCCTGCTCCACCAGGGGCCTCTTCACATGCTGCAGGGGACTTCTGCTCTGGCACCCGGAGCACCTGTCCCCCTCCTTCTTCGCTGATGTAAGTGCCTGCAAGGCTGTTTCTCACTCCTCTCTCTCTCCCTGTGAAGCAGCCTTTTTTGTTATTTTTTTTCCCACTTCCTTAAATAATGCTCTCACAGAGGTGCAAACAACATAGGTTATTGGCTCGGCTCTGGTCAGCAGCAGGGCCCTTATGTGACATGGGGCAGCTTCTAGATTCTTCTTACAGAAGCCACCCCTATGGCCCCCTGCTACTAAAACCTTGCCACATAAACCCACCAGAGCAACCCTTTTGGTGAAGAAATTTTTCCTAATAACCAACCTAAACCTCCCCTGGCGCAACTTAAGGGTTTTTGCTCTTGTCTTGTCACGTGGGGCTTGGGAGAAGAGAACGATTCCCACCTCCCCGGAGCCTCCTTTAAGGTTCCTGTAGAGCAAAATAAAGTCTCAGCTAAAATTCTTGGAATAGAATAACAGAAAATCTCGCTGCGTTACACCAGAAGTACGTTTTTGCCAGTTAAAATAAAATAAAATATTAACAGTATACGTATACCTTTTTTTTTTTTTTTTTACATACGGTAACAATAATAATGGTAATGGTAATAATAACCATAGCAATGCAAACTACCGTTCATACTACATTGTTTTTCTTTATGTTATTTCTCAGTGTCTGAGAAGATCTCAATTGTTGGATTTGGAACAGTTGGTGTATTATAGCATTAAGTACTAATTGCTTTCCCACTCAGTAATTTGTCTAACGTGGGAGAAGCTGAAGAAGTGAGGTCTTCACCAAGACAATAAGCTAACTGTGAAACAACACAACTGACTCTTGCACGTGTGATAAAACTGTTTCCTCAGCTGAGAGTGTCCCTGATCTCCCTTGTGGCTTCCCTTGTGGCTGTAATGACCATTACTGAGGTATAGATTCAGTCTCCCTAAGCCCGCTGTCCATAATAAAACAGAAGAAATCCGTGTGTGCTTGACAGAAGCACGAATGATGTATTTTGTTAGAATTTAGAGATTTTTGAGGAAATGGGAGCCTCCAAAATACCGACTGGTTCAGAAGAAATGAACCTGATCTTGCGAGAGCAGTCACTTGTGCTGGATCATGAAGAATGCTATCAGAGCAAACCTGGCTTCACTCCATTGTTTTAGTTATTGCTGAGAAGGGCTTGCACAGTTTTAAGGCCTTTTCCATTTTTTTTAAATTTTTTTTTTCACATTGCCCTGCCAGTGAGGAGGCTGTGGTTGCAAAAAAGCTGGGAGGCAACACAGCCAGGACATCTGAGCCAAACTGGCCAAAGGGATATTCCCTACCATATAGAATCATAGACCGGTTTAGGATGGAAGGAATCTTAAAGATCATCAAGTTCCAACCCCCCTGCCATGGGCAGGAACACCTCCCACCAGACGAGGTTGCTCAATGCCCCATCTGTCCTAGCCTTGGACACTTCCAGGAATGGGGCATCCACAGCTTCTTTGGGCGACCTCTTCCAGTGTCTCCTCACCCTCATAGTAAAAATCTCTTCCTTACCTGAGTCTATCCTCAGCCTGTCTTCACAGGAGAGGTACTCCATACCTCTGATGATCATTTTTGTGGCTCTGCTCTGGACCAACTGCAGGTCCAGGTCTCTCTTGTGCTGGGAGCCCTGCTACTCCATGCCCCGGACTCTGGAGGGCGGAGCAGAGGGGGACAATCACCTCTCTCGCCCTGCTGGCCACTCTGCTTTTGATGCAGCCCAGGATACAGTTGGATTTCTGGGTTGCAAGTGCATATTGCTGGCTCCTGTTGAGCTTCTCATCGACCAGTACCCCCAAGTCCTTCTCCACAGGGCTGCTTTCAAGGTATTTCTCACCTAGTCTGTACTGGTGTTTCAGAGAGCCCCTCTGCTCATGCATTAGACTGGGAGGCTGGGCATCTGGTTTGGATTGTTGGAACCGCTAACTTGAAGAAGAATTAAAATTGAGTGTTGGACATCTAGAACAGTAAATAGGCATTTTCTCCTGCTTCTGTGGTAGGCAATGGGCATAGCTGAAACACATCTGAAACAAAACTATTACCAGCTCGTACCGTTCCAGACAGACCCTCGATGATATATGGGTCAACCCCTGTGCTGCCAATTGTGCAGACCTCCTAGTATTATTTTTTCAAAGGCAGTTAAACTTAATAAGCAATGACCTTTACTGGAACACTGAAGAAAGTCTATTCATCGAAGGCCACATCTATATTAGGTGTGGAGATGGAGCAATAATGTAGTTTTGCAACAAAGGAGTATTACAGCAAGGAGTATTTGTTATTGGTGCTCTGTGAGTGAATGAATGAAGTGGCCCTGTGGCTGCCACACCTTCTGTGATGATGGTAGCAAGGGAGACCCATGTTCCTGCTGGAGCTCTTTCTAGACTGTGAATTTATCCAAACTGTGTTGTGTTCCCTTGGAGGTATAGCAACAAGCAATGTAGTCCAGTTGGAGAAGATCAGTAGATCAAAGCAGCTAAGGCTAAAGGCCTTACATATTCATCATGTGGTTCCAGCATCTAGGAGCTTTGGACTAGATTCATTTGGAGCCATTGGACAAAAATGCCTGCAAACTTTGATTCAACTCTATCGGAAGAACAGGTGATTAGTTTGGGTTTTTATATCCCCTTTCGGGGTTGCAATACATTGATCTTGCACCTGAAACAGATCTTTAATTTCTGTTTCTTTAGAGAGAACGTTCATTCATGTAGCACTAATCCTCTGTGAAACTGCAACCGGATGGAGTAAATGTGATTACTGGAGTTTTATTGCAAAACTACATTCTTGCTCCATCCCAGCATCTAATAGAGATGCAGCCTTTGAGGAATAGATTTTCCTTAGTGTTCTAAGAAGAGCTGCATCCAAAGGAACTGGGGTTCTCCTAGGACCACTACAGAAATATTTCTGCTCTCCATAGCTTGTCCAGCACAGGTAGTGTTGGTCAGAGCACAGTTGCCTCTGACACTTGGTGCATGACACTTGACATAGACTCACAGTTTACACTGAGGTCAATCTGAAAATGAGAATCATGTTGGAGATGAGAAGAAGGTGACAGAGATGTACTTAGGGTAAATGAGTAATTTCTGTGCCCATTTCCTCCAAGCTGAATAAGAACAAAGTGAATTAATTTAACAGTTGTCAGTAACTTAGATCACGATAGATTTTATTTCCTAATTGTTCTGACAGTACGTTCTCGTGTCCACTGTGGGTCTGTTCCACTTCCTAGAGCAGTCAAGCTGGATTCTGCATTTGTCAGCAGAATTTTCCATAAACTTCTCCTGAGTGCAGTCTACATGGATAGAATATAAAGCGTGTTTAACTTCCTCCATCCAGCCAAATGAAGAAGTATTTTATGTTAAAGGACTAAGCATCTTTTTTTTTTTTTTTTTTTTTTCTGGGTGGGGTGGGGGTGGGGCTTGGGGGTGGTGGGTTCTTTTTTTCTAGACCTTACAAAATAGATCATGGCAACGTTCTATTGAAAAATATGACAACAGTTATCTTAAGAAACAAAAACGTATAGCAGCTAAGTGTAGTAACCAGTGAAAAGCTTTTTGCCAGTCGAACTTGAACCAAAAGAGGTGGGAGAATTCTGCAGAAAGCAAATAAAGACAGGGAATCAGGGTGTCTCAGTCAATCAGATGTGATGGAAAGCCAGCAAAAGAGCGAGAGCTTTTTTCATCTGCTGTAATAAAAATGATAAGAAAATCTGTTTAATATAAAACAAATTCAATTCAGATGATCAAGCTGGGGACTGGTCTGTGTGAGAATGATACAGAATCTGTGTTAGCTATTTTAAAGAAAAAGTTAAATAAGTCTGGGTTGCTGTGATATCATTGACGCTGTCTGAAGAAAGTTATTGACCAGGAGGTTTCTTAAGCTTTTCACGGGTGTCTTAGGAAGAAAAGAAATGAAAAACGGAGGGAAGTGAGAGCAGGAAGGCTTATACAATGTCGAAAAACTGAATATCCTGTGATAAATGCTTAGTTCTACAGAGAATGTATACTAATGCTTAGTTCTACCAGAGCAACTGGCCAAAAGGAAAAGGCTTTTTTTTTTTTTTTTTTTTTTGCAGTGCTCAAGATTGGAATTGGGGAAAAAATGATGGGAATCCATCCGTTTTTCTACTTACCCAATTTGCTTAGGCTCTTCTTAGGAAGGGACGTGCTGGAAAAATTGGATGCAAAAGTTTCTTTGGAACAAGGGAAAATGGAAATCAAAGTAACATCTTAAGCTCTGAAGTCTATGTATCCGTGGCGAGTCCAGAGAAAGCTCCAGATAGGACTCCCTGCAACTGTTGGTGCGCAAGTTAGGTGGAGCTATCCCCCTTGTGCCCGGCGTGGGTGCGCAGCGCCGAATAAACAGACCTGCTTTATAACCATTCTGAGGTTCTAGATAGAGTCTGATTTCCGCAAGTCAGTAGCTGACCAGTGCTGTAGAGCTCAGAACAGATGTCACCAACAGACTTCATGTGACTGATCAGGGAATTTGATTAGCTAATACGACTGATTAGCTCTAACTACCAGGACTAAAAGTTTGGTATTTCTGGAGAATATCGTGTAGACGAAGGAGTGCTCAAATGATGATGTACTAGTTTTGAAGTCTACAAGTATATTCTAGCAAACTTTTTAAGAATAAATTCCATGCTAGGCCAATTGTAATGAAATTTTTCTATTATTTCTACAAAGCTGTCTCAGTTTGAAACCTTGAGACAGTTCAGTGTTGGGTAGTCATCTGTCTCAAAATGCTGAGAAGACGGGGCTGCATTCATTTGCAAACTGGCTGTCATAAAGGCCTTAAACTTTGCATTATGTTGAGGCAGTGGTGATCTCAGCCTTCTTGTATTTGTCTGAGTAATGTAGCTCCCAAAAGAGATCCCAAGGTCCAGAAAAGACATGGAAATAATTGGTGGCTTGTAAGGAAAAATCATATTCCATCACACAGCAACACCAGAGCTGTCTGTAGAGTTTAGAAGTCAGCTGAAGTTATTTATGTTTCATCTGAAGGGAGTAAGACAAGAGCAGTTAATATAAAAGAATGCATGTCTGACAATCATACAAGCGGATGGGAGCCTGTTTTATCTGGGTCTGTGGATTTTCTATCTGTATGCTGTTGAGGAGATTGTCAGAATTCTGATTAGAGAATAAGGAACCTACAGAAAGTGCAGTACGCAAATGCTGGAGAGCACGGGTCAAAGTTTTACGCTTCCTGGGACTGCCTAGCATATTAAGAGGTCTAGGGAAAAAATGGCTGTGGTTCAACATTAATAGCACATTGACAAGTGTGATTTAAACCTATCCACATCTAAATCAGTCAGCCCTACTGAAATCTTCAAATACTTAAGAGGTAACCCGTAGCCAATGGTGTCAAAAAGTGCTGTGAGATTTGAGAAAGTAACCTGCATTTCTCTCCCATAACAGTTTTGTCCTTGTGTGAGAAGCAAGTGAGGGATTTTGCTGCCCTTGTGTCTTTTGTTTAACCTCTATCAGCACCACAGGTAGTGAACTGCTACTGTCTTAACTAAATGTTACATCTTTGAGAAACAAATTAGATGGCAAATAATCTGTTAAGAGCTGACTGCCTTCTTCCCCCCAGACAGCTGAGATGCACCTCTTTTTCCCTCTCCCAAGCATTTGCTGCTTTGCACTTCCTTTTCTTTCATTGGAGAGTCAGATAAATCGGTTGCTTTGCACTAGTATATGTTCCTTGGAAAGCCGCTTAAACTCTTTTCAAACACTGCACTACCTATAAATTGATTGCTTCCTCTAAGTGGCACTTCTGCTCTAGCTGGATCCTCTAAATCCCATTTTACTGCTTCTGCTTACTAAGCAGGTGAGAGAAACTTTCATAACTGGTGAGCAGAGAAAAAGGAGCTGTTTACAGTGTAAGAGATAATGACAGATCATTCAGAGAGCTTTGAAATAGCCCTTGGGGATGCTTAGTCCAGAGGACCAGAGTAAATCTGTCTAAAGTACACCATGGAATCACTCTGAATTACTTCCTAACAGAAGCCTGTCCTTACTGTGTCTGCTCTAGCTTCAGCTGGTTTCAGTGTTCTTCTTCACCTAATACTTCAATTAAGAGTTCTAAAGGAAGATGGAAAGATGGAGAAATATCTAAATCACGCATGAAAAGTGCTTTGAGAACTTTGGTCATTAGCCCCATAAAGCATCAAAGTGCTGTCCTATGAAGCAAATGCTTTATTCTCTTGATATCTAAGGAGGTAAATAAATCCAATGTTGTAACATTCAGGATTGGTTAGAAAAGTAAACCTTGAAAACAAGTAAAGGAGAAGACCAAGTAAGCAATTGCAGTGCCTGTGGGGTAACTGCAGGGTTAGGCAAAGAACTATTGTGCAATGCAATCTTGTTATAAAAGAAGTATTAAGTGAATTTTTACTGTTTTATTTCTTGAGTGTTCTATTTGAAAGGGAGTGAATCTATCAGGATTAGCTGTTTAGTTTAGAAATGTAATGAAAATTAGCTTCTCTTTCCTTTTGAGTTCACCCCTTTTTATAGGATTTTATAATCGAGTAAGTAGGTATTTTTTTAAAACAGAGTAAAAGCGGGTAATTATGTGCACAATTATTTTTAAAATACAGTAACAATAGCAAGGATGAGACGAAAGGTATTTATACACTATTATACTGTCACGGTATGTCCCATACATTAGTAACAGTCAGAGATTCATGTTAGTGAACAAAAGATGTCTTTAAATAAGTAAATAAATAAATAAATAACTATGCATATAGGTAGATAGATTGACAGATAGATAGACAGACAGACAGGCACCTAAGAAACTGCTGTGAAGCTTCTTGCTCTCTTTTCTACAAGTTAAAGTGAATACAGCATCAGGGTGTGTTACAAACATTACAAGCATTACCTTCAATCCACCACAGGTACACACGAGAGGTCAGTCTGCAGGTTGTGAAGGCAAAGAAACTGCTCTGGTTTGATGTGAAGAACCAAGACGTAAGTTGCTGTCAGAGAAAAGATGCTGTCAAAGTGCGTCACGTCTATGCTAGGGCATCTCTGCCACCATCTGTAGTGCATCTATATGCACCTATACTGGAGCATCTCTGCTTATCCAGTCTGGGTGATCTTAGGAGCATTCTGAAGCCCCAGAGGAGGGTCTGTTTGTCTTTTCTGCTTTTATAGCCAGTGAAAATTCTTCTAATTTTACACAGAGTGGATGAAAAACACTAAGTGTACTTCCAATCTTCACAGCTTCTAAGCAAGTGGAGATGAGGTTGTGGAATAAGCAAATAAAGTGTTGATCTGGAAGCAGCCTAAAGATTGTCTTTAACCAGGGCCTTGCATTCTTCATTTTTATACCATTACTTGCCTTCAAGTGCATGATCATTATTTTATTAACTTTCTACTGCTACAGAAATGCACCTGAGTCTTTCACAAAACTTACGGGTGGTAATTGGAAATATTCATCAGCATTCTCTATTTCCTTCTTCATCTCAATTCTCTTCTGGCCTGTGAAGCTCTTCAGATCAGAGATGAAGATCAGCTATAATATGGCGTTTTGGAGACTGCAAAGGAAAAGAAGAATCATCCTGAAAACTCTTTTCAGCCTCACGTGCAATCATCAAAGAAAAGAATACCAAAAGAATACCGCTTTATCACGGTAAGCATAAATTTGAGCATAGGTCTCCTATAAGTGAAGCGAGGTTAAACAGGTTCCAAAGAAGGTGAAGGAGCACACCCAAAATCATTTCCATAAAACCGTGTTTTCAAACAAATGGTTTAAAGATTTAGATTTTCTTATAGGTGAAGAATGAAAATATACAATAAAACAAAAAATTACCAGGACATACAGTTTTCTTCTAGCTTGCTTTGCTTCATTCAGAATCTGAGTCTTGGGTCACAATCAGGGAGCAGCATTGTACAGAAATGCCAAAGCCTCCCCAAGCTTGTTCTATCTTCATCAACAGGGCTTTGATACTGCTGCCTCCTCAGCAACGTCGGCAATTTAGTAGGAAAGTTGATGTCCACCAGGTCAAATTAGGAAGAGGAAATCCCTCTTGCCGCAACTTCACACTCACAGCAGAGTTGGCAGGACAGAGCGATGGACAGAGAAGTATCTATGAGAGTGTTAGAAAACAGACTTTAGAGCAGATTTCCATCAACCCAGGAAAAATTACTTGCTCATCCCTTCAAACTAAACTCTAAGTAGAAGTTGGTGATCCCAAGCTGCATTCCTGACATCTATGCTGCAAAGTCATCCAATGTGACATGTTACTATACCAGCCTGTTAGGAAGACAAACAAGAGTTTTGAGTTTATGATGTTTGTTTAGAATTAAGCTCAAAGCGTTAGTCCTTTGATATGTTTTTGTCTGCAAGTGTTTTCACTGTTTCCCAGACAATGTCTCCAGCAAGCTAGCTGCTTGTTTCATTTGGCCAGATATTTGGCCATATCTGGCCAGATATTTGCCTTCTTAGTCAATAACCAAATCTGTCAAGTTAAGAGCATGTAATTAAGGAGAAGGAAATCCTTTTATTTTGATCTGAGGTCACTTTTTTGTTTGTTGTTTTTTTGTTTTTTTCTTTCTAGACCAAGAATGAATCACGGAGAACCAGCAAAACTGAGGTGAAAAATTAAATGAAAAATGTTAAGGTCAGGCAGCTTGCTCACTACTGCAAGTGCTAATCTGGAAGCAGATGGAGTGTGTTATAAATGACTGAGTCCCAAATAGGATTACAATCAGAGTTTACAATTTATTAAACGAATAGAGGCAAGCAAACAGCGCTGGGTGCGCCGGGAGTCTCTGCTCCACCGGGACGCACACCCGTTACGTAAGGCATCTACTTTTTTATACTCCTAGGTTAATACATATTTATTACTACTTCTAAAAAGAGGCAAGGTTATTATAATTGGTTTCCCGAATCCGATGTCGCCTGCTTATCAGTCTCTGTTACTTTCTCAGGGGCTGCTCGAACAGGGAGACAGGAAGGCCCTCATTCTTCCTCCTTATCTGGTGGTCCAGGGAGACAGGAAGACAGGAAGGCTCTCATTCTTCCTCCTTATCTGGTGGTCTCTTGGCCGGCTATCAGAAGTTACTGCACATCCGTGCAAAGTCAGTAGTCCTTCTCCGAAGAAATCCCTTGTTCTTTTCGCGCCTAAACCCAGGCCTCAATGTTAACCCTTCAAAACCCCTTAGTGGCACGAATTGCTGGACCATTTCTTACAATTCCTCCCTTTTTTTTTTTTTTTAATCATCAATTCGTGGCTCTCCTTCAACCTTTGTCAGTAACAATTGGATTTCATCAGTCAGTTCTCGGGGTGTCCACTTCTTAAGCATCATTATCGACACGTCACCTTTTCTCTCCACTGAAGTCATCACAAATTGGGTGCTATTTATTACTCGCCGTATCAACAACGTAAAGCAAGGTATCATACAAGGTATAAACAATAATGTCATTACACCACATAAAAATAAAAACAGCATCCTTTTAACCCATGGTTCACCAGGCAACCATGAAAAGAAATCCCAATCCATACCCTTCCAAGTTTGTACTGGGACGTGGGCTAACTTTCTAATTTCCTTTGTTATCTGCTTGACCACTTTTCCATTATCATCAATCTGTAGACAACAATTAGAATCGTTCAGTTTTCCACATACTCCCCCTTCTTCTGCTAGTAAATAGTCTAAGACCATTCTATGTTGGAATATAGCATTTCTCATTTGAGTGGATTGGTCAGCCAAAAGATCCAAGGCTGTCGCTGTTTGATTTGTTACTACCTCGAGGATAGCTTGCAACCTAATTATTCGGTTCAAATTATAAATAGGTTCTCGGGCTCCTGATATCAACTCATTTGGGTTCCAGGTGGCTGGCCCATAATGCTGTATGATTCTTTCAGGAGGCCATTCATCCTTTCCCCATTTTTGGGCACTACCCCCGGTTAAGGAAGTATCTATGGATCGTTTCACTCTGTTCAGGTCATCATATAATCTTATTCCTAAATGATCTCCTTGTGTTTGTGACAATAAAAAGAACAAGGGTCTTATGTACCCCACATAGCATACTCCCGACCAATTTTCAGGTAGCCTCTTGTAAGCATGTTTGCCACACACCCAATAATGTCCCTTTAGGGCCCATGTCCCATTTGGAAAAGGACCATTCCATCCCTTTTCAGCCCTTGGGGCGTGATAATACAGAGTGTCCTTGTTACCGAGTGGTCCTGTTACAATGTCTGCCCCGTTCGTACTCGTATATGCGCACTTCCAAGCTCCCGCATCGGGTTTCCACTTACAGTCACAATTCAGTTCTCCTTGGTGGCCAGTTATATTATAAGCTGACCAGAAATGCTTAAAGAACACTCGCCTCCCATTTTCATTCTGCCATCTCCAGCGATAGACCCGCACCACATGCTGTTCCTTAGTTGTGTTATCATGTTGACAGTCTAAGATTCGACTATCGAATTGTCCCCCCGCTTGGGCTCTTGCCACAGTTTCACATCCGGATCCAAAAAAATTCTCTGTATGAGCATTTCAGCCAAGTCCCATTTCTCAGCTGAACATGTGTGGTGTTCCATTTCCCACTACGTGCTGTACAGTTTATAGGACTACATCCAGGATCGATACAATCATATCCAGGTGACAGAGTCCAATTGCAAATGCTTTTTCCCACCGCCACTGTTCCTGTTCTGTTCAAGCAGTATACACCCCGAGCTGACGAGTGTAACTGCCATGGGCCTCCTTCCTCTTTCCAAAATTGCGTCCCATTATGAACTTCGCTCAGATTACTGACCCACCACTTGGGTTCAACTGGGCCTGCTACCCAGGGCCAACTTTCAGTTCCCCCCGGTCCTCCACAAATCCAGCAGTTACTAAGGTTAAAGGCCCTAGCCACTTCCTCCCCCAAAGTGAAAAAGTTATTCTTCCATTCTTGCCCATGGCCCAATTGCCCCTGTAGAAACAATACCAGAAAGTATAGCATTTCTTATCCTTTTTCGTCGTCCAATCTTGAGAGTGTGGGAAACGCCTTCAATCATGAGGTTGGGCCCGCTTTCAGAGCTTGTGTTACCATTCAGCCCTTCGGGGTGATCCAGCTCCTGGAAAAACTAATCACAATTTCATTATGGGTTTAAGAGATTCTCATGTTACTTTTCTCAGGACAACCTGATCTTAGCGCGGGAGAAGTCCGGTCGAGGCCCTCTCACTCGGCAGTCAATACCCATAGGGGTTGCCTCCCTCGGTAGACCATACACACCGCAGTGGAGGGTCCTACCCCGGTCTTGCCTTCTCCCTTTCCTCCCTTCAGACTTGTCCTCTTTATCCAGTGCCCTTAATTCATGCAGAACCTTATTGCTGGGATATCAGTTCCTCTTTAATCTCAGTTTCAGTTCCCCAGGAGTGGACTCAACCCTCCAGGCTTCGGTAGTTATTGGTCCTTTTATTCTGGATGCGTGGGTCCAACCCCTTTCTGCCGTTCTCACAGCTGTTTCAGTAGTAAGTAAAACAAGGTACGGTCCCTCCCATCGGGGGTTCAATGATTCTTCTCTCCAGGTTTTTATTAAGACCTTGTCTCCTGGTTGTATTTTATGAATAGCAAATCCTAAAGGTGGTGTCTGAGTCATCATCCCAATTTCTCTTAGCTCCTGTAATCTCCTTCCAATGGTAATTATGTATTTCTGGATACTATGATCCTCAATTACATTGTTCCCTAGGGGCATCCCTTGAGAATAAGGCATACCATATAACATTTCATATGGTGATAATCCAGTCTCACTGTGTGGTTTAGTTCTTATGTTTAAAAGTGCCAATGGTAAGCATTTCGTCCAGGGCAGCTGTGTCTCGATCATTAACTTAGTCAATTGTTGTTTTATTGTTTGATTCATCCTTTCTACTTTCCCTGAGCTCTGTGGGTGCCAGGGAGTGTGGTATTCCCACTGAATACCTAATGATTGACACAACAATTTTATTATTTTAGAAGTAAAGTGTGTGCCCTGATCAGAATCAATGTACTGGATTATCCCATACCTTGGTATTAAATGTTCCAATAAAATTTTTACCACTGTCTGTGCAGTAGCTCGTGCTACAGGATAAGCTTCTACCCATTGTGTTAAATGATCTACGATTACCAATAGATATTTCATTCTCCCTACCTTGGGCAATTCAGTGAAATCAACTTGTACTTTCTCGAAAGGCCTATAAGCTGTTTTTCTCCCTCCCATAGCTGCTTGTCGAAACACTTTCTTATTTATTTTCTGACAAGTTAAACAACCTTGTGTAATTTGTTTCGCTATTTCAAAAATTCCAATGCAACCAAATTGTTTAAGGAAATGATCGCTTAATGCCTTCATACCCCAATGTGTTTGTGCATGTAAACGTTCCAGTATTTGCCTCGCATAGGCTTTTGGCAATATCTCTCGCCCGTCAGGCAGTGTCCATTCTCCTTGTTCTAACTTAGCCCCTATTTTCTCCAATTTTGCTTGTTCTTCAGGGGTAAATTTCTTTTCTTCTCTTTCTCGCCTTTCTTCCTCTCGTATCACATTGATTTTAACAACCTGAGTCCTCAGGGCTGCCTCCTGGGCCTCCTTATCTGCTAGATTGTTTCCTCTGATTCGATAATCCAATCCCTTTTGGTGTCCTCTTACATGTACCACTGCTATCTCCTTTGGTTCTCTTAATGCCCTTAAAATTTTTATTATTAACTCTTGATGTATAAGATTCCTCCCTTGAGTATTAATTAGACCTCTTTCTTCCCAAATTTTTCCAAAAGTATGGACCACCCCATATGCATATTTAGAGTCTGTGTATATCGTCCCACTTTTCCCTTTTAATAGTTCCAGGGCCCTACATAGGGCATACAGCTCACAAGCCTGAGCTGACCATGATGGGCTCAAAGGTCCGGATTCCACAGGTTCTAAGTTCTTATTAATTATTGCATATCCTGATTTTCTTTTTCCTTCCACTACTCGGGAGGAGCCATCTACAAACAGTGCCTCTCCTTTCTCCAACTCAGCATCCTTTAAATCCGGCCTCACTGTTGTCTGAGTCTCAATTACCTCTAAACAGTTATGTTGTACTCCCTCCTGTGGTTCTCCGAACAAAAATTGTGCTGGGCTCTGAGCAGAGGTTACCCTCAGTTCTAAGTCAGGTGAGTCAATTAGTATTGCTTCATACTTTAGGATCCGACTATCCGTTAACCATTTTTCTGCTTTTTGCTGTAAGACACTTCTAACATTATGTGGAGTATACACCTTTAAAGGAGCACTAAAGGTAATCTTCCTAACTTCTTCTATTAGTAATGCTGTAGCGACCAGAGCTTGAAGACAAGCAGGCCACCCTCTACTTACTGGATCAAGCAACCTAGAGCAATACCCTACAGGTTTCTTAATCCCTGCCCAATCTTGAGTGAGAACTCCATATGCTGTTTGGTTCGATGTATTTACAAAGAGATAGAAAGGTTTTTCCAGATCCGGAAGGCTCAGTACAGGTGCCTGTATTAGAGCCCTTTTTATTTCCTCGAATTTCTGATCATCCTCTGTGAACCACTTAAGCTGGTTATTAGTTAATTTCTCATATAAGAATTTGACCTTTTCACTGTAGCCTTCAAGCCACGGTCTACAATATCCTAATAATCCCAATACTTGCCGAATTTCCTTTTTAGTTTGTGGGGGTCTTAAAGATAGAATCCCTAATACCCTGTCAGGATCTAATTTCTTTTTTCCCTTACTCAGCCAGTGCCCCAAGTATTTTACTTCCTGTTCCACAAACTGTAATTTCGATCGAGACACCTTTAATCTCCTTTCCCCTAAAAAGTTTAGCAATTTAATAGTAGCTTCTCGGGTTCCCTCTTCAGTTTCTCCTGCTATTAATAGATCATCTACATATTGCAATAATTTAACCCCCCTAGGTAACGTGAAATCTTGTAAAATTTTTTCTAAAGTTTGTCCAAATAGATTTGGTGACTCTGTAAACCCCTGTGGTAGCACAGTCCATCTTAATTGTTGTTTTCGTCCCGTTTCGGGGTCCTCCCACTCGAAGGCAAAATAATCTCTGGATCTCTCATCCAGAGGGCAGGCCCAAAATGCATCTTTCAGATCTATTACACTATACCAGGTATGTTTGGGAGATATGCGACTCAATAAAGTATAAGGATTTGCCACCACAGGGAATTTAGCGAGTGTTCGCTGATTTACAGCTCTCAGGTCTTGCACCATCCTGTATGACCCATCCGATTTTTTTACGGGGAGGATGGGTGTATTATGAGGCGACATGCACGGTTCTAAAGTTCCTTTTTCCAGAAGTCTGTCAACCACAGGTTTTAACCCCTTTCGACCCTCCATTGGTATAGGGTATTGTTTGACTCGGATTGGACGATGGGGATCCATTATTTGAATATTTATGGGGTCCATTTCTATCCTTCCAGTCTCCCCCTCCTTATACCATACTAAAGGGTTAATGACTTCTTCATCTTTTTGTGTCAAAGTGTATAATTTAATCTGCAATTCGTCCCCTTGACTCTGAATGCTCAAATTCAATCTTAAAATCAAATCTCTCCCCAGTAAATTGTACTCCGCTTCAGGGAGCAAAAGAAAATCATTAACATAAGTTTTCTTCCCAGTTCCTACTTTTACATTTTTCAAGACAGGCACTCTAAAAGGCTCTCCTTTTGCCCCTATCACTGACATATAATTGTTCCCTTCCTCTACTCCTTTTGGAAGTTTTCGAATAGTAGATTTTTCAGCTCCTGTGTCCACTAAAAACAAAACTTCCTCTTTATGGGGACCAATTAGTAGTTTTATCAAGGGCTCCGTTGATGTTGACGTCCCCAGAAGATATAGCCCCTGACACCCCTATTCTTCTTTGAATGTTTTCTCATCTTGTTCCCGCTTACGACAGTTCCTCTGAATGTGTCCCTTCTTGTTGCAATAGTAACAAGCGGGAATGGTGTATTTCTCTCGACAAGACTGCCCCCTAGGGGCTTTCTCTATTTCCTTCTCCCTCCTTTCTCCGGACAGAGTCTTATTTCTCTGACTTTCTCTTACTGCTGCTACAAAAATCTTAGCTTTTGCTTTTTGTTTTTCCTCATCTCTCCTAACATATACTTTCTGTGCTTCCCTAAGTAACTCTTCTAATCCCCTCTCTTGCCAATCTTCCAGCTTCTCTAATTTCCTCCTTATGTCCCCCCAGGATTTAGCTACAAATTGCGTTCTAAGGAGTGCAGTTCCAGCCACTGTATTCGGGTCAATTCCAGAATACATTTGTAAACTTCTCCTTAATCTCTCCAACCATTCTGTTGGAGATTCGTCTTTCCCTTGTTGCTCATTAAATGCTTTATTAATGTTTTGCCCTCGGGGAACAGCTTCCCTTATTCCCTGTATGATTAATGTTCTCAAATCCCTCATATTCTGCCTTCCTTGGGGTTGTTGATGATCCCAGTGGGGATCCACGTTTGGCCATTTTTGGTCTCCTGGGGGTCCTGCCTGATTCTGTCTCTCCCACATTCTCATTCCAGCTTGCCTAATCATTCCTTTTTCCTCGACAGTAAATAAGATCCCTAAAATGGACTGTATTTCTTCCCAGGTATAAGTATTGGGACCTAGGAATTGGTCCAGTCTTTCAGCTACTCCGAGGGGGTCATCTAATAAGACCCCCATTTCTTTCTTGAAATTCCTTACATCTGTGGTATTTAAGGGGACTGCCACAAACCCAATGCCTCCCTGATTGCCTCCCAGGGGTACCTCTCTTAAGGGATATAGAGAGGCTCCCTCAAATGTGGCAGTCCTACTTCTCGTACATGCAGCCGGGGGTCGGTCTGATTCCGGTGCTGTCGGCGGTGGAGATACCACAGCTGCCGGAGGTGGGGCCACTGCCAGAGGTGGATTGTTAGAATATAGAGGTGGTAGATTATCTAATGGCTCCCATTTATCCTCTTTTTCTTTTTCCCGTTTTTCTTCTCCTTCTTCAAACTCCTCCTCTGTTTTTAGTGTAAATACTGAGGCTGGAAAAGGACGTGAAGTCCTGATCCATAATCTTGCATAATCACTTTCCTCCTGACTAAAAGGTTCCTTTGAGTTAACATGTAGATTTAAAGCCTGGCAAACCCAGTCTTCAAAAGATCCGAAAATAGGCCAAAAGACATGTGGTCTTAAAGGCTCCTTTGGCCATTCTATCATACAATACTGAATCATTTTTACTTTGCTTTTTCCTTTTCTGGGGCCCCTATCGTTCCAATTTCTAATCATTATCCCTAATGGACTTTCTGGTGGTATGTCTGGTAATTTGCTCCCTTTTCTCTGGTCCCGGGTCTTCGACTTAATCTGACCCATCTAGGAATTTTACTGTGGCAATTCCTACAGCCCTTGGTTGCCTTAGTGAGAGTGTCTTGCAGGGGGCTTAGGACCTATCACCCACCCACGAATCCTATAGGAATCGCTTCGGTCCTTCACCGGCCAAGTCCCTCGCGGGAGATTGGAACCGCGGTTAGAAGACCTCCACAATCGCTTCGGAACTACGTTCCGTCTCAGTCACACTCTCACACACACAGGCAACCGAAACCCACCCAACCGAACGGTATACACATTAAATACTTACGACTCCGTCGTCTTCGTTCGGATCTTCGCGCGCAGAATTACGGGCAAAATATCGTGCTGCAGCCGGCAAAGGGAGCTCATAAAAAAAATCTAAATCTTTGCTTGCCCTTATTCAGGTTCAGGATGGTGTTAGCCCCGACCTGACTCGAACAGGAGCCACCAAATGGTGGGGGCGCCCCTCCTAGATCAAGTCAGAATTCAGGAACCAAGACCATCCCGGACGAGCCCCCAATTGTTATAAATGACTGAGTCCCAAATAGGATTACAATCAGAGTTTACAATTTATTAAACGAATAGAGGCAAGCAAACAGCGCTGGGTGCGCCGGGAGTCTCTGCTCCACCGGGACGCACACCCGTTACGTAAGGCATCTACTTTTTTATACTCCTAGGTTAATACATATTTATTACTACTTCTAAAAAGAGGCAAGGTTATTATAATTGGTTTCCCGAATCCGATGTCGCCTGCTTATCAGTCTCTGTTACTTTCTCAGGGGCTGCTCGAACAGGGAGACAGGAAGGCCCTCATTCTTCCTCCTTATCTGGTGGTCCAGGGAGACAGGAAGACAGGAAGGCTCTCATTCTTCCTCCTTATCTGGTGGTCTCTTGGCCGGCTATCAGAAGTTACTGCACATCCGTGCAAAGTCAGTAGTCCTTCTCCGAAGAAATCCCTTGTTCTTTTCGCGCCTAAACCCAGGCCTCAATGTTAACCCTTCAAAACCCCTTAGTGGCACGAATTGCTGGACCATTTCTTACAGAGTGCATCTTCATACACAACATCCTGAGACACTCAACAGGTCAGCCCATTTGATGAAGTACATTGCTGTCCTGAATTTTAATGTGACAGGGGTACTTTTAAGTCTCTTGTTTATGCTTTAGTACTTGAGGCGTATGGCAGGAGCACAGCACACTCTTATTTGTCCACCCTTATTTGTTGATCGTGTGTAGGAAAAAGAGAACGTGCAGAGGCCCTCACCCATACATTGCATCTGTCACTCTGTGCAGCTACATCACTGAGCAAAAGTACCAAACTTAACGCTTGAGAAAGGACTTTACACAAACTACAGAATACTAAAACGAAGCGTTCACAATAAAAACACATTTTTTGCCTCAGCCAAGCATCAAACCACTTACAGAAGGGCATGGGCCCTCTCTATGCACCTCAAGGTGGGATCCACAAATCCTCACGTGGTTTCATCACATCCAGCACGCTTCTCTGTCCCTCCTAGCTAAACTTGCACAGAGGCAGCTGCTCCCAAATTGCCATGGTGACATCACTCAGTTCTGTTTCTGAAGTCATCACCGTAGGCGCCTTGCAATGACAACAGAACACTCCCTGTTGCTAATGCGTATGTCTCAGAAACAATTAGAGAAGTGCCACTATCCCCAAGCTGACTTTAATTAGAGTAGTTCCAAAATTATTCTCTGCTACCATACATCCGTGGAAGGTGTGGGATAAATCTTGTCCTTCAGCAAGGATTACAGACAAAAGGAGCTTGATTGCGATACGTTCCCCTTACTTCCAGAGCTGTTGACTTTTTATTTCCGTGTAAGAAAAAAGAAGGTGAAATCAACAATTCTCTTCCTCCGAGTTGGGAATATGAAATAAGCCCAATTATCCAGGAAGCCTTAAAAAGGAAACTATATTTTTCCTTGTTAAACACCTTGTTTCTTCTGAAAAATTTTCCAGTACTTTGCAGCTGCGGTGGTTTTAATCGGGTGGGCAGCCGAGTTCCACCACAGCCACTCTCTCACTCCCCCTCCTCAAAGAGAAAGGGGGAGAAAATGCGATGCAAAGGGCTCAAGGGTTGAGATAAGGACGGGGCGATAGCCCCCTGCCCCTGCTCCACGTGGGGTCCCTCCCACGGGGTGCCGTCCTTCCCGAACTGAGCCTGCGGGGGCTGCCCGCAGGCAGCAGCTCTTCAAGAACTGCTCCCACATGGCTCCGTACCACGGGATCCATCCATCCCCCAGGAGCAAACTGCTCCAGCACGGGTCCCCCCAGGGTGGGCGGCAGCTCCCCACAGACCCCCTGCTCCTGCATGGGCTCCTGTCCACGGGCTGCAGCTCCGGCCCGGGGCCTGCTCCTGCGGGGGCTCTCCATGGGCCGCAGGCGCCTCCTCCAGGCCACAGCTACCTGCTCCAGCGGGGGCTCCTCCACGGGGGGGCTGCAGCGTGGAGATCTGCTCCGTGTGGGACCCATGGGCTGCAGGGGGACAGCCTGCTCCACCAGGGGCCTCTTCACATGCTGCAGGGGACTTCTGCTCTGGCACCCGGAGCACCTGTCCCCCTCCTTCTTCGCTGATGTAAGTGCCTGCAAGGCTGTTTCTCACTCCTCTCTCTCTCCCTGTGAAGCAGCCTTTTTTGTTATTTTTTTTCCCACTTCCTTAAATAATGCTCTCACAGAGGTGCAAACAACATAGGTTATTGGCTCGGCTCTGGTCAGCAGCAGGGCCCTTATGTGACATGGGGCAGCTTCTAGATTCTTCTTACAGAAGCCACCCCTATGGCCCCCTGCTACTAAAACCTTGCCACATAAACCCACCAGAGCAACCCTTTTGGTGAAGAAATTTTTCCTAATAACCAACCTAAACCTCCCCTGGCGCAACTTAAGGGTTTTTGCTCTTGTCTTGTCACGTGGGGCTTGGGAGAAGAGAACGATTCCCACCTCCCCGGAGCCTCCTTTAAGGTTCCTGTAGAGCAAAATAAAGTCTCAGCTGAAATTCTTGGAATAGAATAACAGAAAATCTCGCTGCGTTACACCAGAAGTACATTTTTGCCAGTTAAAATAAAATAAAATATTAACAGTATACGTATACCTTTTTTTTTTTTTTTTACATACGGTAACAATAATAATGGTAATGGTAATAATAACCATAGCAATGCAAACTACCGTTCATACTACATTGTTTTTCTTTATGTTATTTCTCAGTGTCTGAGAAGATCTCAGTTGTTGGATTTGGAACAGTTGGTGTATTATAGCATTAAGTACTAATTGCTTTCCCACTCAGTAATTTGTCTAACGTGGGAGAAGCTGAAGAAGTGAGGTCTTCACCAAGACAATAAGCTAACTGTGAAACAACACAACTGACTCTTGCACGTAAAACTGTTTCCTCAGCTGAGAGTGTCCCTGAGCTCCATCTTCCCTTGTGGCTGTAATGACCATTACTGAGGTATAGATTCAGTCTCCCTAAGCTCGCTGTCCATAATAAAACAGAAGAAATCCGTGTGTGCTTGACAGAAGCATGAATGATGTATTTTGTTAGAATTTGGAGATTTTTGAGGAAACGGGAGCCTCCAAAATACCGACTGGTTCAGAAGAAATGAACCTGATCTTGCGAGAGCAGTCACTTGTGCTGGATCATGAAGAATGCTATCAGAGCAAACCTGGCTTCACTCCATTGTTGTAGTTATTGCTGAGAAGGGCTTGCACAGTTTTAAGGCCTTTTCCATTTTTTTTTTTATTTTTTTTTTCACATTGCCCTACCAGTGTGGAGGCTGTGGTTGCAAAAAAGCTGGGAGGCAACACAGCCAGGACATCTGAGCCAAACTGGCCAAAGGGATATTCCCTACCATATAGAATCATAGACCGGTTTAGGATGGAAGGAATCTTAAAGATCATCAAGTTCCAACCCCCCTGCCATGGGCAGGAACACCTCCCACCAGACGAGGTTGCTCAATGCCCCATCTGTCCTAGCCTTGGACACTTCCAGGAATGGGGCATCCACAGCTTCTTTGGGCGACCTCTTCCAGTGTCTCCTCACCCTCATAGTAAAAATCTCTTCCTTACCTGAGTCTATCCTCAGCCTGTCTTCACAGGAGAGGTACTCCATACCTCTGATGATCATTTTTGTGGCTCTGCTCTGGACCAACTGCAGGTCCAGGTCTCTCTTGTGCTGGGAGCCCTGCTACTCCATGCCCCGGACTCTGGAGGGCAGAGCAGAGGGGGACAATCACCTCTCTCGCCCTGCTGGCCACTCTGCTTTTGATGCAGCCCAGGATACAGTTGGATTTCTGGGTTGCAAGTGCATATTGCTGGCTCCTGTTGAGCTTCTCATCGACCAGTACCCCCAAGTCCTTCTCCACAGGGCTGCTTTCAAGGTATTTCTCACCTAGTCTATACTGGTGTTTCAGAGAGCCCCTCTGCTCATGCATTAGATTGGGAGGCTGGGCATCTGGTTTGGATTGTTGGAACCCCTAACTTCAAGAAGAATTAAAATTGAGTGTTGGACATGTAGAACAGTAAAGAGGCATTTTCTCCTGCTTCTGTGGTAGGCAATGGGCATAGCTGAAACACATCTGAAACAAAACTATTACCAGCTCGTACCGTTCCAGACAGACCCTCGATGATATATGGGTCAACCCCTGTGCTGCCAATTGTACAGACCTCCTAGTATTATTTTTTCAAAGGCAGTTAAACTTAATAAGCAATGACCTTTACTGGAACACTGAAGAAAGTCTATTCATCGAAGGCCGCATCTATATTAGGTGTGGAGATGGAGCAATAATGTAGTTTTGCAACAAAGGAATATTACAGCAAGGAGTATTTGTTATTGGTGCTCTGTGAGTGAATGAATGAAGTGGCCCTGTGGCTGCCACACCTTCTGTGATGATGGTAGCAAGGGAGACCCATGTTCCTGCTGGAGCTCTTTCTAGACTGTGAATTTATCCAAACTGTGTTGTGTTCGCTTGGAGGTATAGCAACAAGCAATGTAGTCCAGTTGGAGAAGATCAGTAGATCAAAGCAGCTAAGGCTAAAGGCCTTACATATTCATCATGTGGTTCCAGCATCTAGGAGCTTTGGACTAGATTCATTTGGAGCCATTGGACAAAAATGCCTGCAAACTTTGATTCAACTCTATCGGAAGAACAGGTGATTAGTTTGGGTTTTTATATCCCCTTTCAGGGTTGCAATACATTGATCTTGCACCTGAAACAGATCTTTAATTTCTGTTTCTTTAGAGAGAACGTTCATTCATGTAGCACTAATCCTCTGTGAAACTGCAACTGGATGGAGTAAATGTGATTACTGGAGTTTTATTGCAAAACTACATTCTTGCTCCATCCCAGCATCTAATAGAGATGCAGCCTTTGAGGAATAGATTTTCCATAGTGTTCTAAGAAGAGCTGCATCCAAAGGAACTGGGGTTCTCCTAGGACCACTACAGAAATATTTCTGCTCTCCATAGCTTGTCCAGCACAGGTAGTGTTGGTCAGAGCACAGTTGCCTCTGACACTTGGTGCATGACACTTGACATAGACTCACAGTTTACACTGAGGTCAATCTGAAAATGAGAATCATGTTGGAGATGAGAAGAAGGTGACAGAGATGTACTTAGGGTAAATGAGTATTTTCTGTGCCCGTTTCCTCCAAGCTGAATAAGAACAAAGTGAATTAATTTAACGGTTGTCAGTAACTTAGATCACGATAGATTTTATTTCCTAATTGTTCTGACAGTACGTTCTCGTGTCCACTGTGGGTCTGTTCCACTTCCTAGAGCAGTCAAGCTGGATTCTGCATTTGTCAGCAGAATTTTCCATAAACTTCTCCTGAGTGCAGTCTACATGGATAGAATATAAAGCGTGTTTAACTTCCTCCATCCAGCCAAATGAAGAAGTATTTTATGTTAAAGGACTAAGCATCTTTTTTTTTTTTTTGTGTGTGGTGTGGGGAGGGGGGTCTTTTTTTCTAGACCTTACAAAATAGATCGTGGCAACGTTCTATTGAAAAATATGACAACAGTTATCTTAAGAAACAAAAATGTATAGCAGCTAAGTGTAGTAACCAGTGAAAAGCTTTTTGCCAGTCGAACTTGAACCAAAAGAGGTGGGAGAATTCTGCAGAAAGCAAATAAAGACAGGGAATCAGGGTGCCTCAGTCAATCAGATGTGATGGAAAGCCAGCAAAAGAGCGAGAGCTTTTTTCATCTGCTGTAATAAAAATGATAAGAAAATCTGTTTACTATAAAACAAATTCAATTCAGATGATCAAGCTGGGGACTGGTCTGCGTGAGAATGATACAGAATCTGTGTTAGCTATTTTAAAGAAAAAGTTAAATAAGTCTGGGTTGCTGTGATATCATTGACGCTGTCTGAAGAAAGTTATTGACCAGGAGGTTTCTTAAGTTTTTCACGGGTGTCTTAGGAAGAAAAGAAATGAAAAACGGAGGGAAGTGAGAGCAGGAAGGCTTATACAATGTCGAAAAACTGAATATCCCGGGATAAATGCTTAGTTCTACAGAGAATGTATACTAATGCTTAGTTCTACCAGAGCAACTGGCCAAAAGGAAAAGGCTTTTTTTTTTTTTTTTTTTTTTGCAGTGCTCAAGATTGGAATTGGGGAAAAAATGATGGGAATCCATCCGTTTTTCTACTTACCCAATTTGCTTAGGCTCTTCTTAGGAAGGGACGTGCTGGAAAAATTGGATGCAAAAGTTTCTTTGGAACAAGGGAAAATGGAAATCAAAGTAACACCTTAAGCTCTGAAGTCTATGTATCCGTGGCGAGTCCAGAGAAAGCTCCAGATAGGACTCCCTGCAACTGTTGGTGCGCAAGTTAGGTGGAGCTATCCCCCTTGTGCCCGGCGTGGGTGCGCAGCGCCGAATAAACAGACCTGCTTTATAACCATCCTGAGGTTCTAGATAGAGGCTGATTTCCGCAAGTCAGTAGCTGACCAATGCTGTAGAGCTCAGAACAGATGTCATCAACAGACTTCATGTGACTGATCAGGGAATTTGATTAGCTAATACGACTGATTAGCTCTAACTACCAGGACTAAAAGTTTGGTATTTCTGGAGAATATCGTGTAGACGAAGGAGTGCTCAAATGATGCTGTACTAGTTTTGAAGTCTACAAGTATATTCTAGCAAACTTTCTAAGAATAAATTCCATGCTAGGCCAATTGTAATGAAATTTTTCTATTATTTCTACAAAGCTGTCTCAGTTTGAAACCTTGAGACAGTTCAGTGTTGGGTAGTCATCTGTCTCAAAATGCTGAGAAGACGGGGCTGCATTCATCTGCAAACTGGCTGTCATAAAGGCCTTAAACGTTGCATTATGTTGAGGCAGTGGTGATCTCAGCCTTCTTGTATTTGTCTGAGTAATGTAGCTCCCAAAAGAGATCCCAAGGTCCAGAAAAGACATGGAAATAATTGGTGGCTTGTAAGGAAAAATCATATTCCATCACACAGCAACACCAGAGTTTAGAAGTCAGCTGAAGTTATTTATGTTTCATCTGAAGGGAGTAAGACAAGAGCAGTTAATATAAAAGAATGCATGTCTGACAATCATACAAGCGGATGGGAGCCTGTTTTATCTGGGTCTGTGGATTTTCTATCTGTATGCTGTTGAGGAGATTGTCAGAATTCTGATTAGAGAATAAGGAACCTACAGAAAGTGCAGTACGCAAATGCTGGAGAGCACGGGTCAAAGTTTTACGCTTCCTGGGACTGCCTAGCATATTAAAAGGTCTAGGGAAAAAATGGCTGTGGTTCAACATTAATAGCACATTGACAAGTGTGATTTAAACCTATCCGCATCTAAATCAGTCAGCCCTACTGAAATCTTCAAATACTTAAGAGGTAACCCGTAGCCAATGGTGTCAAAAAGTGCTGTGAGATTTGAGAAAATAACCTGCATTTCTCTCCCATAACAGTTTTGTCCTTGTGTGAGAAGCAAGTGAGGGATTTTGCTGCCCTTGTGTCTTTTATTTAACCTCTATCAGCACCACAGGTAGTGAACTGCCACTGTCTTAACTAAATGTTACGCCTTTGAGAAACAAATTAGATGGCAAATAATCTGTTAAGAGCTGACTGCCTTCTTCCCCCCAGACAGCTGAGATGCACCTCTTTTTCCCTCTCCCAAGCATTTGCTGCTTTGCACTTCCTTTTCTTTCATTGGAGAGTCAGATAAATCGGTTGCTTTGCACTAGTATATGTTCCTTGGAAAGCCGCTTAAACTCTCTTCAAACACTGCACTACCTATAAATTGATTGCTTCCTCTAAGTGGCACTTCTGCTCTAGCTGGATCCTCTAAATCCCATTTTACTGCTTCTGCTTACTAAGCAGGTGAGAGAAACTCTCATAACCGGTGAGCAGAGAAGAAGGAGCTGTAGTTCTGTATAAAGGAAATGTTTGGAAGTTTTGAAGATGTTTCCCCTGCTGAGCTGCCATCCCTATGTTAATCAATTACCTGATCTTTTGCATTACAGCAGAAGTCTTGATTCCGTTATTAAGAAAAGTTATTTCTGAAAATACTCAGCCCCCTCTGTGCATGCCAAACCTTTAATGGCACCGTGCAACAGGCACATTGCAGTGATAAATCAGGTTGTGGAATGAATGGCAACATAAATAGTTGGCTCCAGATCCAAAATGTCATTTATTTGGCCATTTTATTTAGGGTAGCACTCCCCGCCCCTCCCATTCCCTCCCCCTCCCATTCCCTCCACCTCCCTTCCCTCCCCTCCCCACCCCTCCCCTCCCCTCCCCTCCCTTACACTCCCCTGCCCTACACTCCCCTCCCTTACACTCCCCAAAACTCCCCTACGCTCCCCTCCCCTACACTCCTCTCCCCCACACTCCCCTCCCCTACACTCCCCTATATTCCCTCAAACTACCCCCCCTACACTCCCCTCCCCTACACTCCCCTACACTCCCCTATACTCCCCTACACGGCCCTCCCCTCCCCTGCCCTGCCCAGCCCTCCCCTGCCCTGTCCTCTCCTTCCCTGCCCTCCCGTCCCCTCCCTTCCCCTTCCCTTCCCCTTCCCTTCCCTTCCCTTCCCCTTCCCTTCCCCTCCCCTCCCTTCCCTCCCCTCCCTTCCCTTCCCTTCCCTTCCCTTCTCTTCCCTTCCCTTCCCTTCCCTTCCCTTCCCTTCCCTTCCCTTCCCTTCCCTTCCCTTCCCTTCCCTTCCCTTCCCTTCCCTTCCCTTCCCTTCCCTTCCCTTCCCTTCCCTTCCCTTCCCTTCCCTTCCCTTCCCTTCCCTTCCCTTCCCTTCCCTTCCCTTCCCTTCCCTTCCCTTCCCTTCCCTTCCCTTCCCTTCCCTTCCCTTCCCTTCCCTTCCCTTCCCCTCCCTTCCCTTCCCTTCCCTTCCCTTCCCTTCCCTTCCCCTCCCTTCCCCTCCCTTCCCCTCCCTTCCCCTCCCTTCCCCTCCCTTCCCCTCCCTTCCCCTCCCTTCCCCTCCCTTCCCCTCCCTTCCCCTCCCTTCCCCTCCCTTCCCTTCCCTTCCCCTCCCTTCCCTTCCCCTCCCTTCCCTTCCCCTCCCTCCCTTCCCTTCCCTTCCCTTCCCTTCCCTTCCCTTCCCTTCCCTTCCCTTCCCTTCCCTTCCCTTCCCTTCCCTTCCCTTCCCTTCCCTTCCCTTCCCTTCCCTTCCCTTCCCTTCCCTTCCCTTCCCTTCCCTTCCCTTCCCTTCCCTTCCCTTCCCTTCCCTTCCCTTCCCTTCCCTTCCCTTCCCTTCCCTTCCCTTCCCTTCCCTTCCCTTCCCTTCCCTTCCCTTCCCTTCCCCTCCCTTCCCTTCCCCTCCCTTCCCCTCCCCTCCCTTCCCTTCCCTTCCCTTCCCTTCCCTTCCCTTCCCTTCCCTTCCCTTCCCTTCCCTTCCCTTCCCTTCCCTTCCCTTCCCTTCCCTTCCCTTCCCTTCCCTTCCCTTCCCTTCCCTTCCCTTCCCTTCCCTTCCCTTCCCTTCCCTTCCCTTCCCTTCCCTTCCCTTCCCTTCCCTTCCCTTCCCTTCCCTTCCCTTCCCTTCCCTTCCCTTCCCTTCCCTTCCCTTCCCTTCCCTTCCCTTCCCTTCCCTTCCCTTCCCTTCCCTTCCATTCCCTTCCCTTCCCTTCCCTTCCCTTCCCTTCCCTTCCCTTCCCTTCCCTTCCCTTCCCTTCCCTTCCCTTCCCTTCCCTTCCCTTCCCTTTCCTTCCCTTCCCTTCCCTTCCCTTCCCCTCCCCTCCCCTTCCCCTCCCCTCCCCTTCCCTTCCCCTCCCCTCCCCTTCCCTCCCCTCTTGTCCTCTCTTCTCCTCCTCTCCTCTCTTCTCCTCTCTTCTCCTTGCTTTCGCAAACTTGAATACCGGAGAGGGAGAACCATCACTTCAAATCGCTTCAGTCATTCTCGTAGCTTATATCACTGGCTGATTCATGGCAATCCATCAGCGGTAATCATAAGCGTTGCAGCTGCTGGGTCACTAGTCAAGCAAGAGTCTCAAACTGGGAACCGCTGACTTCTTTCTGTGGCTCAGACAGGTGACTTTCAATTCCACCCTGCCTTGGACACGTCCTCTTGCTGTTAGTGTTAGGGAGAATCGAATGGATGTTTTATTAATATCTCTTAGGTGGTGGGTCATAAAGTATAATCAAGCATTGCCAAATGTACTTACATTATCAATTAATCTATGTATACTGGGAAATTTAGGGAGTATACTGAACAGTCAAATGAATCTTTGAAGGGGAGCCTTGGGAGGGAACAGGTACAACCTGACCTTTGATAAGAACCTGAAAATGCTGAAATGAGTTGAACCAGAACCAAGGAGCGGAGAGAGCATGCGTCGAGTGAGAAAGGTGAAAAGTTTAGCAGAGAGGAAGACTCCTTACTTCATCTGGACGACCACCTGGACGACCACCAGAGAGCACCACGCATGTGCAAATGGGAGGAGAACTAATTAGAATGGAATGCGAGGCTGATGTTGCAACCTGTAATGAATATGTATGCCTTACGTAATGTTGAATGTATAAATAATGGCTGGGAAGTAACGGGACTTGAAGCCAGATTTGGGCACCTGCCCCAGCTTCCAGCGCTGAATAAAGCACCTTCATATAATCACTTGGTGGTTATGTGGTTGCTACGCTAACATTTTGGCGACCCAGATGGGACGGCGTGGGCACTGCTGAGGCGGATCGTGTCTCGGTTTCGCTCCAGCCGGCACTGAGGGATTCTCGGGGAGCAGTCGACCGCGACCGACCTCCGCTGCTCACGACGTACCACTGGAGCGATAAGCAAAGGTGCTTTCAACTTTGGGTATTCGGTACCGATTTGGTTGGGAAAGCCTGCCGGTCAGACGCGGCGAAAGCCACGCTCGATTGGGCAGGGAGCTCCTGGGGTAAGCCTAGGCGCCGTCCGTTAGACAGAGCGAAAGCTCTGCAGGTTCGGCATTGGTGGTTTGGTATTGGTAATTGTATTGGTTTGTGCTGAAGGGTCAGCACCTGGTATTATTGGTATGTGGTAAGCACGCTGCTGCTCTGGCAGCTTCTGGGAGAGCGTGCTGCTGCTCCGGCAGCTTCTGGGGGAGTGTGCTGCTGCTCCGGCAGCTTTTGGGTTTGTATCATAAGCTCAAAATGAAAAAGATTAAAGGAATTCTGGGAAAAGATGTACCTATCCCGCGAACATCCCCAATAGGGTGTTTGCTAGCACATTGGAAAGAGGGAGGTTTTGGTCAAGAAATGCGGAAAGGAAAGCTGATTGATTATTGTAATATTTGGTGGCCACAGTATAAACTAGAGGACCAAGAAACTTGGCCTGAGAATGGAACATTGCAATATAATACAATTTTACAATTAATGCTATTTTGCAAGCGGGAAGGAAAATATGATGAACTGCCGTATGTGGAATTATTCTTTTATTTGCGCCGAAAGCCTGAATGGCAGCATGCTTGTGGAATAATGGTGCTTGAAGTTTCAACTGAGGAACGTTGTTGTGCATGTACTAAGGAGGGATGCTGTATACAGCATCAGGCAATAGAGAATAATAAGTATTATGGGGAAATGAATAATGGAAATATTGATTTGGAAGTTGCGCCGTCGGCTCCACCGGAAGAGCCAGGACAGGGAGGGAAAAGGGAGAATGAAGATAGCAGTAGTGATGGAGAATCCCCGACTTTAGTCTTCCCTGTGTCACATAGGACTCGGCAACAGCGAAGGGCAGGAGAAACTATAAATGAACAGAGAGCGAAAATAATCGCTCCCCTCAGGCAAGGAGTGGGGACAGAAGGACCGGTATATGTTATGGTGCCTTTTTCAGCTGGGGACTTAATGATATGGAAACAAGCAGCCGGCACCTACAGGGAAAACCCAGATAAAGTAGCCAGGGTAATGAAAATGATAATTAAAACCCAAAATCCCGATTGGGATGATCTCCAGGTGATCCTGGATACTTTGATGGACTCAACAGAAAAAGACATGGTATTGCGGGCAGCCAGAGAGAGAGCCCGAGAAGATATATGAAATGGATTAGTGCTTGGAAATCTAGATCAAAACTTCCCCACTGAGGATCCCCAATGGGATTATAACACAGGGGATGGAATAAGGAGGCTGAAGAGATATCAAGATTGGGTACAAGTCGGGGTACAGAATGCCATGCCCCGGACCATAAATTGGTCAAAATTGTATAATGTCAGGCAAGAAAAAGCGGAATCACCTTCTGCCTTTTTAGAGAGATTGAAAGAAACTGCTAAGAAATATACAGATTTAGACGTAGAGACTGAGCAAGCTAAAGCTCAATTAGCACTCATTTTCCTGGGACAAGCCCAAGAGGATATTAGGAAGAAATTGCAAAAGTTGGAAGGTGCAGATTTGAGAAATTTGGATAGGCTGTTGGAAATAGCCTGGAAAGTGTATAATAACAGAGAAAAGGAAACGACAAAAAGGCAACAACAGAACTTATTAGCAGTAATTCAAGGGAGAGAACATGCAGGATTAAGGGGCAGGGGAAGAGGAAATATTAATGGTCGAGGTAGAGGAACAGGGAGAGGCTACCCGAGCTCAGGGGGAAACCGGCTGGGTCTTAACCAATGTGCCCATTGTAAGGGGGAGGGTCATTGGCAAAACGAGTGCCCTCTCCGTGGACAGATGATTGTTGGTGGGGGAAATTCGTTCCGAAACCAAGAAGCAGCTAAGGCGATGGTTCTGGGGGAATATAGTAGCTGACTAGGAGATCCGGTAGCAGAAACTAAAGAGCCCTTAGTAAAAATTCAAATAGGAAATAAGGAAGTAAAATTTTTAATTGATACAGGGGCCACATATTCAGTACTCAATAGATTAAGTGGTAAGATAGGGGAAAGGAAAACTACTATTGTAGGTGCCACCGGGAAGGAGGAAATACGGCCGTTCTTACAACCCCTTGATTTACGGTTTGGAGGTAAAGAAATTACGCATGAATTTTTATATGTACCAGAATGCCCTATTCCTCTTTTGGGACGGGATTTGTTAACTAAACTAAACGCTACCATAACGTTTGAAGATGGAGAATTGATCATGAGAGTCCCGGAATCAAAAGTGGGACAAATATTAATGATTAAAGAGAAGGCTGTTCCTCATATACCAAAAGAGGTAGAAAATGCAGTAATGCCTACGATTTGGGAAACGGACGTGCCCGGAAAATCAAAAGTAGCCCAGCCAGTAAAAATTGAACTTAAGGAAGGGGCCCGACCGGTACGGATTAAACAGTACCCATTGAAGCTAGAAGCTAGGCTAGGAATAGTAAAGATTATAAATAAATTTCTTAGCTACCACATTCTGGAGGAATGCAAATCTGAATATAATACCCCAATTTTCCCAGTAAAGAAACCTAATGGGGAATACAGGCTAGTGCAGGACCTTAGGGCAATAAACGAAATAACAAAAGATATTCACCCAGTGGTGGCTAATCCTTATACATTGTTAACATCTGTAAAAGAGAAATATAAGTGGTTTACGGTAATTGATTTAAAAGATGCCTTCTTCTGCATACCCATTGACAAGGATAGTAGAAAACTCTTTGCTTTTGAATGGAAAATCCACGGAACGGACGAAAGATGCAACTGACCTGGACAAGATTGCCTCAAGGATTCAAGAATAGCCCGACCCTCTTCGGCGGTCAACTAGCTAAAGAAATAGAAGATTGGATTAACCAAGGACAGATTCAGGTACCAAAGGATCGATATCTGCTGTTACAATATGTGGACGATATATTAATAGCTACCGAAGGAGAGTCAGAATGTATTCAGGTAACTATTGATATTTTGAATCAATTAGGACTAAATGGGTACAAGGTTTCTAAACAAAAGGCACAAATCGCGTGCACAACAGTAATTTATTTGGGATGTGAAATTTCTCAAGGACAAAGAAAATTGGGAGTTAACCGAATACAAGCTATTTGTGAAATCCCCGAGCCGCGAAATTTGCATGAACTACGGGCTTTCCTAGGTATGGCCGGGTGGTGCAGACTGTGGGTAATGGACTATGGACTCATAGCAAAGCCCCTCTATGAAACCCAAAAGGCCTGTACATTTACCTGGGGAAAGCCACAACAAGAGGCCTTTAAGAAATTAAAGGAAGCCCTGATAAAGGTGCCTGCCTTGGGCTTGCCGGACTTATCAAAGGACTTCCAGCTGTTTGTGCATGAGAGACAACAATTGGCATTAGGAGTACTGACCCAGCGACTTGGGAGCTGGAAAAGACCTGTGGGGTATTTTTCTAAACAATTGGATGCGGTAAGCGCTGGATGGCCCTCGTGTTTAAGGGCCGTGGCAGCCACAGTCCTTTTAATACAGGAAGCCAGGAAGCTCACATTAGGGAAACAAATTGAGGTGTTCGTGCCACATATGGTGACTACGGTATTGGAGCAAAAGGGGGGCCATTGGCTATCGCCCAGCCGAATGATGAAATATCAAGCTATACTAACTGAGCAAGATGATGTAATCTTAAGAACTACTAACTTATTGAACCCAGCAGTGTTTCTAGGAACAACTACGGAGGAAGGAGACCTCAGTCATGATTGCGTGGAGATCATCGAACATACCTATGCCAGCAGAACAGACTTAAAGGATCAGCCTCTGGAGAGACCGGATTGGGAACTTTTCACGGATGGAAGCAGCTTTGTGGAAAATGGGACTCGTTATGCAGGATACGCGGTAACTAAATCAAAGGTAGTGATTGAGGCAAATTCCCTACCTCCGGGAACTTCAGCCCAACGAGCAGAAATAATTGCCCTGACACGAGCCCTGGAACTAAGCGAGGGTAAGAACGTGAATATTTGGACAGATTCAAAATATGCATTCGGGGTAGTTCATGTACATGGGGCATTATGGAAAGAAAGGGGAATGCTATCCTCACAAGGGACTAATATAAAATACCAGGAAGAAATATTGAAATTAATAACAGCTGTACAGAAACCCCAACAGGTGACCATAATGCATTGTAAAGCCCATCAAGGAGGGGTGTCAGAGATTGCAGAAGGTAACAGACTGGCAGATTTGACGGCCCGGAAGGTTGCGCGTGAAGTATGGAAAGTAATGGCTCTAATTCCATCAAAGGTAGGCCTCTCTTGTTTTAAATTACCTAAAGACCCAAAGTATTCGGCAGAAGATGAGAGACTTGCAAATTTGATGAAGGCCCAGAAGAATCCTGACAGATGGTATGTGACTACGACAGGACAACTCATAGTGCCTCCTATAGTAATGCGAGAAATCTTACAAATAAAACATAATGAATGTCACTGGGGTGCAGGAGCAACGGTGACCTATTTGAAACGAGGTGTCATCTCGGTACACATGTTAACAATGGCAAAGTCAGTAATGTCAAAATGTGAGCTTTGCTTAAAGAATAATCCAGTAGCGAGGAAACATGCTGAGATGGGAAGAACTAGGGCTGGTATAGAGCCTGGAGATTACTGGCAAACAGACTTCGTGGAACTGCCTAAAGCAAGAGGTTATAAATACCTATTGGTAGGGGTTGATACTTTTTCAGGATGGCCGGAGGCCCTTCACTGTCGCACCAACCAAGCAAAGGAAACGGTAAAATGGTTACTACGGGAAATAATCCCTAGATTTGGTGTACCATTGGGTATTTCTTCAGACAGGGGACCACATTTCATTGCCAATGTGGTTAAGGAGGTTAGTAGGTTACTGGGAATTACCTGGAACTTACATACCCCATGGAGGCCTCAATCTAGTGGTCAGGTAGAGAGGATGAACCAAACTTTAAAAGGACAATTAAGCAAAATCTGTCAGGAAGCTAAGATACAGTGGCCACAGGCCTTACCAATAGCCTTGCTAAGAATTAGAATAAAGCCAAGAAGTGGGATGTCAGTAAGTCCCTATGAAATCATGTATGGAAAACCTTATGAGTCTCCTGAACCGAACCCGAATATGCATGTTATCGGTAAACAGGATGTATATAATTATGTTTTATCCCTTGGTAAGACTTTAGCTCAGCTACGCGGCGTTCTGGTGTGGCACCGACCCCTGGCCTTGGAGAATCCAGTGCATGATATACAGCCAGGAGACAGAGTCTACATCAAAAATTGGAATGAGGAACCCTTGAAGGAATGGTGGGATGGACCTTACCAAGTTCTACTGGTAACCTTCACCGCTGTTAAGGTAGAAGGGGTAGATGCTTGGATACATTATACTCGGGTGAAACGAGTACCGAGACTTTGGGAGGCACAGCCACTGGGCCCTACGAAATTAAAGATCCAGAGTATTTGATATGATTGTTTATCAAATTTTGGGAGTGTTTTGGGGTTGGTGGGTACTATCGTATTATAGTGAGACAAATGCTGCTTCTCTGAAAATACCTCAGAAGAAAGAGTATAAGACCGTATATGTCGGAAATAATGCCACTCTGATCTGCAGGGTCAAAAGTGATTCCCCGATAGATCTGTCGAAAGCCCGGATTGTACAGGAAAAGATTCGAGACCCCCCGCAAGACCCCAATACAATTTACAACAACAAGGGCGGGCATGAGGGATTATGGGAACGCTGGAAAAAGAAAAGGTGGGTAAATGAAAAATGTCAAGGGAAAGAAGGAAGTGTAGAGCTGCACCCCCGGAACCTGACTCTCGAAGACCAAGGAAAGTATAGGTGCTTGGTAAGAACTGGCGAGAATTTGAGAGGAAAAGAGGGCTATGGAATTAGGCCTGGTCATTGTTGTAGGTTACAGGGTAACAGTAGAGCCAATACCAGCTGGACAAGGAACAACGATCCAGTTGAGGAGGATGAGAAACACAAGACAGATACAGGATTGGGAGGCCAGATGACCCTAACAATTAGAGGAGTTACCAGGGAGAACTTAGAAGAATATCAATGTTCGTATAATAACGGAACTGCTGGAGGATTTAGTAAGATTACAGTCTCCAAAACCAGAAGGAAAAGATCAATTCAGCCTACAACACCAGGAATGCAATGGGTAGTAAAGAATCGAGAAGAAAATCTGATGATAGGTTTGATTAGGGATTTTGCAAAAATGCAGAATGTGAATCAAGTAACTGCTTGTTTACCTATACCCAAGTCAGCAGGGGACCCTATACCACGGGGCATAATAACATCTTCATTGCCCCAAATTGAGCGGAATAAAACAATTCAATGTAAAGCAGAAAAGACTGTGGAAACGGAAAAGATCGAGGGATATTATAGGGAAAAGATAATTGCCTACTACTCACAATGCGAAAAGAAAAGAAACTATCAATTCACGAATTTAAACACCATGAGCAGACGACTAGGATGGTGTGAGTATGATGAGCAACGTACAAAATCACGGGAGAAAGTTAAATGGGAATGCGAGGAAGTAAGTGAATCAGGAGAATTAGAAGGCTGGGATAGCGCATGGACCATGAGCATACTGCAGAGATATCAATATGGAGGAAATACTCCCTGGTGCATACAGTGGACTGGTAAGACAAATGATAGCCAAAGGGACCAAGAATATATGGCAGATCAGAGGGAAACTAGTAGTCGAGAACAAGTGAAGGCAGTCCCATGGTGGAACTGCACCCAGATCCTGAATTGCGATACGGACCTGAAAACCATACCTTTACTCCCAGTAAAAATAGCTTTAGCGACCGGATGTGCATGTAGGGGACTGCGAGTCAACGGAAATATAACCAGTCAGAAGAGCAACAAGAGAATCAAGGTAAATTGCAAATATTCAACAATACGGAGTATGGGACACTTCGTATGGGCTGCTAATGATGGAACTTGGACAACACACCTGGAACTAGATGGTCCAGCGAAAGAAATAACACTAGGCTTGCCCACCTTGTGTCCGCTCTGGAAGAAATCTCCTTTTAAAGGGAGTTCGACAAACTTGCGAACTAGAATAAGAAGGGAGGTAGACCAAGATGATGACTGGCAAGACCCCTCAACTGCAATCAGGATAGGATGGGTGATAGAATCACTATTTGCCCCAATAGCAACATACCAGAATAGGGAAATAATATATAGCTTAATGGGCCAAGTAAACAGGTTGGCAAAGGTAACCAAGAAGGGGTTCAAAGATTTAAACTTACAATTACAGGCCACAACCAAAATGACCCTGCAAAACAGAATGGCTCTGGACATGCTTTTGTTAAAAGAGCATGGGGTGTGTGGATATCTGAAAGGCAGACTTGATCATTGCTGTGTACATATTCCAAATGTAACTACAGATGTGGAAAATGACATATCCCAACTAGCTCATGTGGAACGTGAGCTAGAGGAAGAAAAGCAAGAAGCTGAGCAAAATTGGTTGGGAGCAACTTTTGAGGGACTAGGCCTTCATCTGGAAGGATGGCTCAAGTCCCTCCTACAAAGCATTGTGCTGCTGCTAATTGTATTCGCTGCAATGGGAGTAATGTTCTCGTGTGTGAAAGGAGAAATAGTTAGGAGTAGTGCATGGAATCGCCGAATAATAAGAGTCCTTACTGGGAATCACCCAGAACACCCTATCCCACTTACTCCACCCCCATCCTATAGTACTAGCGTTAACAAGCAGGCATAGAGGAATCAATAAGATAGTAGACTAACGAAGATGCGTTAAGATTATACTTACTAATCTCTATATCAAGTTATACTCACTAACCTCTACTAACCTGATTCAACCTAATAGTAATGAAAATACTTGCTCTTGGTATGAGTGAAGTATTTTCAAAGGGGGGAAATGTTAGTGTTGGGGAGAATCGAATGGATGTTTTATTAATGTCTCTTATGTGATGGGTCATACAGTATAATTAAGCATTGCCAAATGTACTTACATTATCAATTAATTTATGTATACTGGGAAGTTTAGGGAGTATATTATCAAATAATCTATGTATACTGGGAAACTTAGGGAGTATACTGAACAGTCAAATGAATCTTTGAAGGGGAACCCTGGGAGGGAACAGATACAACCTGACCTTGGATAAGGGCCTGGAAGTGCTGAAATGAGTTGAAGTAGAACCAAGGAGCGGAGGGAGCATGTGTCGAGTGAGAAAGGTGAAAAGTTTAGCAGAGAGGAAGACTCCTTACTTCATCTGGACGACCACCTGGACGACCACCAGAGAGCACCACGCATGTGCAAATGGGAGGAGAGCTAATTAGAATGGAATGCGAGGCTGATGTTGCAACCTGTAATGAATATGTATGCCTTACGTAATGTTGAATGTATAAATAATGGCTGGGAAGTAACGGGACTTGAAGCCAGATTTGGGCACCTGCCCCGGCTTCCAGCGCTGAATAAAGCACCTTCATATAATCACTTGGTGGTTATGTGGTTGCTACGCTAACAAACACAGTGCTCCAGGTGGGGTCTCATGAGAGCAGAGCAGAGGGGGAGAATCACCCCCAGCAAACAGCTTTCGGGTCTTTTTTTTTTTTTTTTTTTAAAAAAAAAAGCTTGATAAAGTAAACTAATGTAGTTATTGTCTGAAGACTCATTTATGTACAGGTCACTTACGCATGTGCAAAGACTTCATCTGCTGATACTATGACAGTTTTTAGGGGATCATGCTACATAGGATTTACAATAACATCTAGGCTGGTTTTGGACACTCTTAAGTGGTGGTGCATTTAGCATTCTTCGTGATCTTCCTCCGTGGCTCCTTAGTATTATTTAAAACCACACATAACATTTCGAACTGGAAGTTGTGAGGACCCATCAGAGGTCAAACTGCCCACTGCTAAGCATGCTAACCACATATACTTCTTTGAAAATGACAGAAGGTGGTCCTCTGCCTTTCCCTAGGCAGGCTTGGGGAAAGCAAGGTGGCTCAGTACCAGGCAGCCGTAGTGCCCTATCTGAAGGGACTACTGATGGGCAAGACACCAGAGGCTGTCTGTGGAGAGAGAGAGACAGATGTCACCAGCCTCAGGGCCATAAATTGCACAGCCTGGGGTGCTGCCCTAAACCATCCGGGGTAAATGGGATTCTTTCTGAAATACAAACATAGTTATCGTATTTATGAAAGCACATAAAGATTCCTCAGTAGGTGGTATATTTGAACTGTAATGTAAGAAGCAAATTTTGAGAGCCCTCAGAAACATTGCTGGGCATTTTCACATTAACTGGTGTAGACAGACTTAACCTTGATAACATATATCAAAAAAACAGCCTCTGTGAGCAACGTCACACTGCAAGTTAGACATGATTTGGTTCCAAGTATTGCCACCTAACAACACACAGATGGAATAGCTGCAGCTGTATTTCCACCTCATTAGGTCCCAGTATTACTTATGACAATAACAGGATTCCTCAGCAAAGGCCGCACTTCACGGCCTGTGTCCGCCGCCGGGATTCGAACCGGCGGCTCCTGGAGCTCGAGCACGCCGCTCCCGGGACTCGAAACGGCCCGCACCCACTCCCCTCTGCCTGCGCACTGAGCGGGGTTGCCAGGCGCAGGCGCACTGGAAGCCTCCCCCCACACAGCCCCACGGCTGTGGCCGGGCGCCGCGCAGGCGCAGTTGCAGCCGGGGGCAGTTCTCTCGATGGTTCGTGCCGTGGGTGGTGTTCCCACTGGAGTCGGTCTGGGCAGATGCACACGCAACGCAATTAACTCCTTTAGAATAGAGCGAGGGGTTAAGCCATCACCAAGGGGTAGAGGCTTATTCTCTCTCGATTTTGAGCAGCTAGTGACCTCGTTACCAGCTCCGTGTGCGAAGATCCATCCGAGGACACGCGTCTATATGCAGCTGCCAGGACCCAAAACGGGCTCCGCCCGTCCGGGCGGAGCAGAGGGCGAATGGGAAGGGGGATGCGCATGCGCGGTGTGTCCGCGTGAGGCCCGTCAGGCTTGCGCTGAGGGTGCGGGTGCGGCCGCCATGGGGAAGCTGAACGTGGCCGTGCTGCGGTACCTGAGCGGGCAGCACTTCAGGGTGCTCACCGCGGTGAGGACGGGACGGGACGGGACGGGACGGGACGGGAAGGGAAGGGAAGGGAAGGGAAGGGAAGGGAAGGGAAGGGAAGGGAAGGGAAGGGAAGGGAAGGGAAGGGAAGGGAAGGGAAGGGAAGGGAAGGCCCCGGGGGGAGGTGATAAGCTCAGTCTCTGGGGTGATCTGGCGCTGTGCCACCCGCGAGCTCCCCTCCTGAGGTAACGGATCCGTTGTTCGCTTGCCCTGCTAGGTGGAAATGGGCATGAAGAACCACGAGATAGTTCCTGCCAGCTTGGTTGCGCCCATCGCCAGCCTGAAGCACGGCGGCTGTAACAAGATTCTGAGAGAGCTAGTGAAGCACAAGTTCCTGGCTTACGAACGGACTAAAAGTGAGTTTGTTTTTTTGCGTTGGGATCCTTCTCTTGTTCCTCCCAGTTTTTCAGCACCGTTGCTTGGCGGAGGTATTATATCTTATCTTGGTACGTTCAAGTATCCAGAGCATTTGCTAGCCTCATCTTGTCTTGGGCCTAGCTTGGGAATGTGAATTCTTTCAGCAACAAATGGCGTTGCTGATTTCTGAACTGCTGGTGCCAATAAAGATGCCAAGCCAAAAAGAAATGAACAGTTAAGGATTTTTTGCTCAGTCAACAAATTAATAGAAAAAAATAAATAATTGTTAGCTAATATAATATTCAAGTTCATGTAGGAATCAACCCAAATGTGTCTTCTAGCAGACAAACTGGAACAGACTGCAAAAGCTTTATACCTTCACCCAGTCAGAAACAATCACTAAATTAGTACTTATTCTGTCCCATTGTGTTAGTAGCGTTGGATTTCCTTCAGTCTTGCACTTCCATCTGGCTTTGCAAGCATAATGTGGGAGTGTTCATGAGATTCATCTCCTTTTAGTCCCCATTTTTCAGAGCATTAAGGCTTGGTGTAGGTCTTTAAAACAATTCTGAATCCTTGCAGTGTCTCTGAAGTAATCATCCTTCAGAGTAATCCCATGCTATTTGAAGTACTGTCATTGCTTGCGTTAGCAAGGAGTTAACAAAATGTCTACCTTTTATCCAGTTAATTTTCGTAAGGCATGCAGGAATTTAAACTTACTGTCAAGTTGTGTTGATACTAGCCGACAGTAAAAATACTATTTGGGTGTTGTGTAGCAGAAGCAGAAAAAAGAAGAGAGACCAAGATGAGAAGTTCTTTTAAAAGAAATGTATCCATAATATGGAATTAAATGTTGTGTCATTTATTTTTATCTAGCAGTCCAGGGCTATCGGTTAACTAATGCAGGATACGATTACCTTGCCTTGAGAACTCTGTCTTCCCGGCAAGTCATCAGTTCTGTTGGAAACCAGATGGGTGTTGGCAAAGAATCAGGTAATTAAAAAAATGTTTTCAGTATTTAATTTTTTTAGAGGAAACATGTCTGTATTTTTGCTAATGTTTTGTTGGAAACTTGGTGAATTTCCCTTTGGATAATCATATCAGTTAATCTGTCAAACACCAAAATTTATGGGTCGCTTGGAGTTCTGTGCGAGTCTTTTGACTGCATTTGAATTTTTCCACAAGTGTTGTTCTACTCTGACTATTTTGTACAATTCTTGGATGATTCCTTAAAAGGTATTTTGCAGACAGGTGACAGTTGTCTCATGCCTTGCGAAGAATTGTGAAGCCTTCCGTCAAAAAGATTAACATCAGATTTTTCATCCCACCAAAAAAAAAAAAAGTAATATGCAGTACAAACTATTGGAGTGCTATCTTGTTTTCTCGTGCTCATATGTTGATTGTGATTTGGCACAGCATGTCTTTTCTCATTAAAGAATGAGCAGAGGATTACTGAGGACAAATAGTAGGAATGAAACATTAGCTAATTGCTAACACTGCTTGAAGTAAGAGGTCCTTTGAGTTTTCTGTCCAGTCAAAAGAAAGAAGTCTTTTCCAGTGTGTTATTAAAACCACTGGAGTTCAGCATTTGCCCTGTGTTTCACTTCTGGGGGAGCTTTTATTTGGTCTGGGCTTTACAGGTAGTCTGGAGAAATACCGGTCTATCCTGAGTATAGGAATGGTAAGTCGGAGAATTTGAATCATCTCAGTTCTTCATTTCAGTTAGTTCTTATCTCGTAGTCTGAAAGACGTTTCAGATCGGATTGATATTTCTACTAATGGAGCAGCATATCTTCAACAATAATTTCTTCTTGTTTGGATCTTTAATGTATAATATACAAGTTTAGTTGTCTTTTCTGTTAGAAGAAGTGTAGTTGCCATTCCAGAAATAGCAGTTATGAGAAGTCAAGTAAGATTTCTCACTGCACTGTTTCATTATATACCTGTCAGATACCATTTATTTATCAGATCTATGCTGCTGTTTTCTCTCGTAGATATTTATATTGTTGCAAATGAAGACGAGCAGCAGTTTGCAATGAAACTGCACAGGCTTGGAAGAACTTCCTTTCGCAGCCTGAAAAATAAGCGTGACTACCATAAGCACAGACACAAAATGTCATGGCTGTATTTATCCCGGCTAGCAGCCATGAAGGAGTTTGCCTACATGAAGGTAGGTAGTTGTTTGCACCATATTAACAAGGATGTGATAGACTGGAACGTAGTTCTCAGATTATCTTCTCATCACTTCGTATTTGCACTAGTAGGATTTATGCTTTTTTTTTTTCTAGTGGACTTAAATTATGCATTTCAGAGAATGACAGTGCTAATGTATCTTGTATACTTTCAAGTGATAAAATCAAACTTTGCCATGGAAGTCATAGGGAACTGAAGCAATTTCCATGAAATTTCAGGTGAAGCTGTCCAGTCATCTGAGTCTTAATAAAGGCAGTGAATAAACTGGCGTCATTTCACTTAACCTTGTCTTAGAAAAGCAGTGAAGAACATTCCTATATGTTAGGGAAAATTCGTGAAATATCTAGCGGTATTTTAGTCTTGTCAATTTAGATTACTTCCACAAACATAATTACAGAGTATTTGTTAGGGCTGTAAGCAGTGAGTTTCAAACTGGGAGGAGAGCTCACTGAGAGCAGCCCTGCAGAGAAGGACTTGGGAGTTCTGGTGGATGAGAAGCTCGACGTGAGCCAGCAGTGTGTGCTTGCAGCCCAGAAGGCCAACTGCATCCTGAGCTGCGTCAGCAGAGGTGTGGCCAGCAGTTGGAGGGAGGGGATTGTCTCCCTCTGCTCTGCCCTTGTGAGGCCCCACTTGGAGTGCTGCATCCAGGTCTGGGGCTCCCAGCACAAGAAGCACGTGGGGCTGTTGGAGCAGGTCCAGAGGAGGGCTACAAGGATGATCAGAGAGGTGGAGCACCTCACCTGTGAAAAAAGGCTGAGAGTTGGGGTTATTTAGCTTGGAGAAGAGAAGGCTTAAGGGAATGCTAATAGCGGCCTGCAGTACTTAAAGGGGGCCTTCTGGAAAGCTGGGGAAGGGACTCTTTTTCAGGGAGTGTTGTGATAGGACAAAGAGTAACAGTTTTAAACTAAAATAATGGTAGATTTAGATTAGATATTAGGAGGAAATTATTTGCTCAGGGTGGTGAGGCACTGGCACAGGCTGCCCAGAGAAGCTGTGGATGCCCCAGCCTTGGAGGTGTTCACGGCCAGGTTGGATGGGGCTTTAAGCAGCCTGGTCTAGGGGAGGTGTCCCTGCCCATGGTAGAAGGGGTGGAACGAGGTGGTCTTCAAGGTTACTTCCAACCTGAGCCATTCTATGAATCAAGTGAATGATTTGGTAAATATGGTTAGAGCAAGCTAACAGAGCTACAAAATACTATGGCCTACCTTTAGTTAATCTTTAATGTAGTGTAATACTGGATATTAATATTTAAGAAGAAACTTCCGCCTTACTGAAGCTGAGTGTGGATTACCTGACCAGGCCAAACTGTATTTACAAGAACTGTGGAACCTTTTACTAACACCCTATTCCCAGTTATCTGCTGGTGGTTTCTTAAGCTAACAGACCAGATATGGTTCTGCTGTTTTTCTATTCCATTGTGTTTTCCTGCCACATGCAGGATAACTAAACTCTGGAAAATACAGAAGCATATTTAGTAGTGAAAGTTCAGATTGCTCTTCCTTCTTAAGCACATGATTTGATTTTTACAGTTAGCACTTGAATGATCCGTAGGATGCTGCTTCCACAATGATACTGCTTATCTTAGATTTGTAGTTTGTCACGTATGTAATGTTTTCTTAAGGGTTATCTTTTATTTTTTCAATATGTTGTCTTTTTCCAGGCTTTGTATGACAGAGAATTTCCTGTTCCAAAACCTGTAGACTACAACAGGCATGCAGTTATTATGGAACTCCTTGATGGCTACCCTTTGTAAGTTTAGAAGCTTGAAGTCTCTGTTTTACAGAAACCCTAGCAATGATAGGTTCAGTAAGGCAGCAGGGATGGCATTTTTCCTTACCGTATGAGTCAATTGTGACCATGCTGAGTAAAGCTGTCAGGCCCACAATGGCTAGGGTTCTGCCTCATTATATTTGGAGAAACTGGTGAGAGAAGGAAAACTAAAATGATATTTTCTTTGTCCAAAGAGACTGGTGAGATAGACTTAATTTTTTTAAGTACGAATACGTAGAGAAGAGCAATGGGATATAGAGGTTAGTGCTACAACCATTTTCTACACAGACATTGTATGTTCTATATGTTAGTGGTGATATTCAGTATTGACTTGTATATCCTTCATGTTCTGACCGCAGTTCATGATCCATGATGTGGTAAAGATTCAGGAAAGATTAGAACTTGCAATTCTAGAACTTCTGTGTTGTTTTTTTTTTTAATTTATTTGTGTGCATTGAACACCATGTACACTCTGTGTTTTGTTCAAGGAAGATTACTTTTCTTCAGTTGTTCAACACCCAGAAACATGAAAAAACATTGAATTTTATATGTGAATGAATGGCTTGTTTTGTTTCCATAGCAGAATGCAAAATACCTATTTGATACTCTATATCATGTACAATAACAAAGGTTCAGTGTAATTAATCCCAAAGTATACAGTTGAAGAGTTACATTGGAGAAGTGCCTTTTAAGACTTTATCCTGTTTCCCCACCTTTGTTTGTTAAGTAGTTCCACATCTGTCCTGTAGACAGAAAGCTTTAAAGTTACATGTGGGCATCTGCAGGGGAGGTTTGCCATGCTCTCCCTGTTCTGCAGTTTTAACCTGAAGGAGATGCTGTACTAGATGAGAATTATCTCAGATGATCAACATCTCAGAAGATACCAGTTTAGATCACTTCCAAATTCAAAGAAGAAGTGATATAGTTTATGATACAGACCTCTGGCTATAAGAAATGTCACCAATTAATTTTGCTATCAATATGAAAATATCAACAGCAGCCTATTACAGAGCTGCTAGAATTCCCTTGTGCTTTCTGTTAGTATGTGCAACTGATATATTCTCATAACACTACAGTGTTGCATTCAGGCCAAAACATACCACAGAATAGCTATAAATGATGGCTTCTTCTTGACAGTTCCTAGTATAATGAGACAGCTGCCTATTTACTCTGCTTGTGATGTGTAGGTGTGATAAGGTGATGTGTATTTTGCCCACTTCTGGGGCAAAATATATACTTTGCTTTTACTGGTGTATATTCTGGAGTGCTTTAAGCTTTTTTTTTTTTTTGGCTTTTCCTCACCACCAACTTAGTCTTGAAAATATGTTTTTTGTGAGGTATTTGAATACAGGAAGACCTAAGTTACCTAGAACAATCCAGACATAAAAATTTGTGGATCTATTATTTAAATTAGGCAGCATAACCATCATGCATGGTAGGAGGACAAGAGACAAAGGGCTTTAGTTAAAATGAGAGATTTAGCCTGGAGATAGGAGAAGGTTTCTCCCCATGAGGACAGTGAGGCAGTGTGGCGGAGGTTGCACAGTATGTCTCCATCCCTGGAAACTTTTGAGCCCTCATTGGGAATGCTCTGATTAGTCTCGTCTAATCTCAGAATTGACCCAGCTGTGAGCAGAGCATTGGACTAGTAACTTCTGGAGATCCCTTATGACTCAAATTACCCTGTCATTCTGTCAGATGTAACTCATATGCCTTGTCTATATTTTTAAATTAATTCCTTCAGGGTTCAGGACATTTTCTTCTTTATTTAACTTTCCAGATGCCAAGTACACCAAATAGAAGACCCTGCTGCTGTCTACAGTGAATTAATGGATCTAATTGTAAAACTTGGCAATCATGGTTTGATTCATGGGGATTTCAATGAATTTAATCTCATACTGGATAATGATGATCATGTCACTATGATTGATTTCCCTCAGATGGTATCAACATCGCATCCAAATGCTGAATGGTACGTACAAAGTTAAGGATGTATGCAAAATGCAAAATAAATCAGTTAAGTGCTGATACCAACAAATAGTCAACCATGATGTGATTTCATACGCCTGCTTCAAATTGTAATGTTTTCACCATACATTACAAATGCTATTTGTTTTTATGAATGAGTGGAAAACTCCTTAGGATAAATTTGTAATTAATTGCTTCTCAGATAAAATTATTTCTTTCAGTTAAGAAATTAATAGAAATAATCTATATTTATGTATGTATACCTATACGTATGCTTTTTCACTTGGGATCACTGATGGTTGTTAATTTTCAAATAAAAGACAAGAAATGCAGAGTAAAAGTTTGTCATACCAGTAGACTTAATTACCTTGATTATTGCATTTGTACAATCCTGTATATTTTAAACAGGTATTTTGACAGAGATGTTAACTGCGTTAAGGAGTTCTTTAAGAAACGCTTCAACTACGAGAGTGAGCTCTTTCCATCATTCCAAGATATCAGGTAAAAAATGCCAGCTGACTCTTAGTTCTCCCATGTTATGGTAGTTATGTTGGTTTTATGAGACAAATGGATGCCTCTGAGAGATGGTTTTAAGAGAAGTGAAGAGGGGGAAAAAGAGCCTAACTATGCAATTTGAAATATTTTTGTCATTCTTACAGTTAAAAGGATCCATATTGTCTTCATGTCTTCATTGGCAGTTACTAAAAGTGGTTTCCAAAGCCTGAAGCATGTCTTAAAATCTTCTGCTGTCTCCTTTGTCTTACCTCTTAGAGCTAAGTGAAGGAGATCCATCCAAAAGCCGTAAATGTTACGGTGACACAGAATTAGTTTCTCTCACTCTTAAAACCATATGTAACAGTCCTGGTGTATCAAGTATTAATTTAGTTTTCAATTTTAAATTTAATTTTCAAAATGCTAGTACATGTGGTGGCTGCCTCTTCAAATATTATCATCCTCAAAGTTCTCTTCCTAATGACATTTGTCCCTTTTGAAAAGCAAACTATTCTCATGTATTTTAAGAGCAAAGCTGCTTCAGTTAAAAGGGTTTTATACCACTCTGAGCCCTTTCTCAAAGGGGAATTGTCTGTGTGTGTGTCAACGTATCCTTCATTGTTCTGTATGCACAAGCATAATTTAAGTATTATATTTGTTAAAATCAAATTGTTTACTTTCAGTAAGTGCTGATTATGGAGATGGAATCATCTTGTATGAAAGTTTGGTTCTGTCAAGCCACATTCTGCTAACTACCCAAAGCCCTGCACTGTAATGTGTTGCCTATGTTCCAATGGAGTATACTGTCTTTGTTAATAGCATGGTAATTATAGTCTAACTTGATAGTATTTTTAATCCAAAATCTAGCATAATGATTTGATATGTTAAAAGAAAGTTCACTTCTATTTCTCTCAGGAGAGAGAGTTCTCTTGACGTAGAGATTGCTGCTAGTGGTTATACAAAAGAAATGCAGGAAGATGATGAACTGCTTTACCCAGTGGGTTCTGATGAGGATGATCATACAACAGAGGAGAGGGAATTTGTAGAAGATGCTGAAAGTAACGCCAGCATCCTCAGCCAAGATAAAGAAAACAATGCAGACTTCATATATGAAGTGGTTTCTGAAAGCAGAACCTCTGAAGACTTGTATCACAGTAAAGATGCTGAAGCCACTGAAAGTAGTGAAAATTCACGAAGACTGAGTATGTCAGAGTTGAGTTCAGCCTTAGAAAAGGTTGAAGGGCAGCCTGTGCTTTGGAAGTCCAGTGAAGATGCAGAGAGTTGTGCAATTGGATTTTCTGAGCACAAAAGAATACCTGAAAATGCTGCTGAAAATCAGATGGGTCCAGGAGAGGGCTGCAGTGGTAAGGACAACGAAGATGAATGCCCTGATCTGGTTGACTTGTCAACTTTAAATAAGGAATTGATGCCTTACAGGTAAATACTTATATTTACTGTCTAGGAGTGTGGTGAATTTTTCTTCCTTTATTTCTGGTAATAATGTGAGTAAAAGATTCGTTGATATTAAAATGCTGCTGCTGCTAAGTGACTTCTATGAATAAGTTTATAATTAGAATGCTCTTTCTCAGCCTCTGCTCCTCACTCATCTGAAAATAGCAAGAACAAACTCTTTGCAATATATTATTCAAATATATTTTCCTGAATGTCATACCATTTGGCTTTTAATGCCTTTACTGACACACTTGGAAATTCTTGCTTACCTTTAGGCTAACTCCTTTTTATATGAAATTCAAACTATTAGTTAGCAAGCTCCCCCATGTACCTGAATGCATATACAAAGTTCATACACCCTCTTTTCTTTTTGCATTTTTCCTTTTTCATGAAATTCTATGCCTAGGCAGTGTACAGAATCTGAATTAATCTTTTTAGTGTTCTGAAGCTTCTTTTTCTTACACTACTTTGTGTACTATATATGTGGCTATTGCACTATAATCCTTCCTGTCATAATAAGTGTTTTTTGAACTAGTGTTAATATTTCAAATGTAAATGTTGTGTAGTACTCAAATGTTCTGCTAGCAGTTTTGAGTATATCTCAAAAAATTGACTAAAACATGATGGTCATAAAGGGAAATGATGTTTATCTCACTAAATGGAATAAAACATTAATTTACGTATTTTAGAAATGAAGACAGTATGGTTCATATTGCGGAGCACAGAACAAGAACTAAAAGTACGTCAGCCAGCAGTGTTGGGAGCTGTTCAACCATTCCACCGGTAATTATTACCTAGTTTACTCTGATACCGTCCTGCCGTGTAGCTGTTAGTAGGTATTTGTAAAAATATCTTCTAGCAGTAACTGTGTACTGCGTACCTCTTTGGTTTGTAGTTCCTTGCTCACAGAAAAATAGGTCTGATACTTTCTAAGTGTTTACAAGTGAATTATATCCAGTGCTGTACTTCATGTGTTGCTCTTTGCTCTTTCACAAAAGCTCTACTCCAGCATTAGCAACTTTAATTTCGTTTTTGTTGCTAGAAATGAGTTCTGTTCCCCATAATTAATGTTTTTGTATTTTAAATGTGCATGCTTGAGTAAAGATTTACCTTGGCCTTTTTTCGTCTGTCTTTTTAACGCATCTCTTAACATGTTTCTGAAACATATATATGAATTCATTGTAGTCCTAGTGTCTTTGGCAATATGAATTTGACTTTCAGCATTATATAAACCAATACTTTGTGGCAGAATTTTACATCTTTCTTCATCCCTACTCAGCATACTATCCAGTATGGCTACCTCTATCACATTTTAACAAGTGTATCTAAATTTTAAATGGAAGAAAGGCCAGTTTTATGTATAAATAAATGTGTTAGGGAACAGCATGTTTGCAAGTTGTGAAAGACATTTTTACAGGACTTCATGTGAAGGAAAGAGAGAGACTTTGTTAGTCATCCCTGTTCTCACTGTAGGACATGGCCTTGTATCTTCTTAAGGAGAAAAAGAATTAGCCTTGAATTATGAACTGAAGTAAAGAAGAGCTAGGATGACAGCTAGGAATTGCCTGGCTTCTGATCCACACAATATATATTTTTTCCCTTTCAGTTTGCTAACCTAAATGTGTAGGATTTCTTTTGGAATCTCCTATAGATCTCTATTTGAAATTATATTTCTGTACACCAGGGGGTGGTAGCAGTGGTCACTCACTGTAGAAACCTTCCTGATTGTTTAGCAAATGCGTGTTTTTTCTGTAGGCAGACACATCAAACGTGTTAAAATATTCAAATGGCATTTAAGTACCTAATATTCTGTTCTAAAAGAAAGATAAAAGCAGAAGCGGCTTTTGAGAGATTCAGCCACATAAACATCCTGTGTCAATTTACTTTGTGTAATCTTTCCATTTACACGTTCTTACGCTAAGTAAAACGTTTCTGCCCATTGTTAAATCTTATTTGAAGTTTTCAATACTAGAACTAAAGGAAGGATATGCATGATGAGCTATTTGTAACATAAGAACGTGATTGCAAAACTAAAAATACAAAAGGCACTGCAGTAAGTCCCACTGAGCTGCTTAGAGCCAATGCCTCTTATTGCTTCTAGCACTTCTCTGTTGTTTATACAGCTTTCTCAATGGAGAAACATATTAAAACATAAGGAGGTTTCCAGATTAAACACACAGAAGGAATTCATATGGGCATGTATAAACAATAGTAGTAATAGCAGTAGGTGCAGTCATAGCTGGGTGACTGTGCCAGAAAGAAAGCCTTACGAGTTACAGACAATAAGCTATTCCAGACAAAATGAAATGTCTTGTTGTGCTTGTACAAATCTTTGTAGGGACTGCTGTAATTTAATTATAGGAAATAATGCGAATTATGCAAAAATTTAAATAATAAAAAAAAATTGTATATTCATTTTGCTTACAGTCAGGCTTAGGATGATGGAGAAACTAGTGAGACTTGCATGCTGTGATTGAGCAGTAGCATTTTGTGAATTTACATTTTTACATAGTGAAAATATCTGGTATTTGTATTGCAAAATTTCTTCTAGCAAGCCTTGTATGAACTGTGAAGGAAGTCATCTGTCCACCAAAGTGGGAGAAGTAGAGAAGCCTTCTTTCAGAGCTCTGCCTGTAAAAAGCAGAGGATGACAGTTGTTTTACTAACAGAAGAAAAACATCAGTGGACCAGTTTAAACCAGTTCTTATCAGCTTTCTACAGGAATTTCTTCAGGAATATTTTTAAAGAGCATTCACAGATTTAATTTCCAAAATGCTGTTGGTTAAATACTGAGTTCTGCTAAATTTCCAAGGAAAGAAGGACAGATCATATACTACTCTTTTTATTCACATTTTTGATAGTCAACCTGCATGTGGTAAAGCTTAGGAAACTACTGTTCAGGTGAATACTATGTAATTACTACAGCATTCCTACTGAAATCAGGATTGGGTACCTGGATTTATTGACTACCTTGCATTTTCTTAATTTAGTTGTATTAGTCACAGCAATTTTTAAACAGTGTAACTTGCCAAAATAATTCTTTCTGGTTCCTGACTTAACTACCAAACTACTACTTCATGTGCTGCACTGAAGTTGAGCTGACACTATGATAAACTAAAAACAAGGCAACAGAAATTGGGGTAAATGCAAAAGAAATGTTACTAGATTGTGTGGTGATTTCGCACCGGTAGGTAACTTAGGTCCTCCATGCTTCTCTTAGCCCCATCCTCAGGTGGAAAAAGGGGGAGAAAACATGACGACATAAAAAATATTCATGGGTTGTGATAAGGACAAGGAGATCACTCCTTGTGCTGGAGCAAACTGCTCCAGCACGGGTCCCCCACGGGTGGGCGGTAGCTCCCCACAGACCCCCTGCTCCTGCATGGGCTCCTGTCCACGGGCTGCAGCTCCGGCCCGGGGCCTGCTCCTGCGGGGGCTCTCCATGGGCTGCAGGCGCCTCCTCCAGGCCACATCCACCTGCTCCACCGGGGGCTCCTCCACGGGGGGCTGCAGCGTGGAGATCTGCTCCGTGTGGGACCCATGGGCTGCAGGGGGACAGCCTGCTCCACCAGGGGCCTCTCCTTGCACAGGCCGCGGGGGAACTGCTGCTGCCTGTCTGGAGCACCTCCTGCCCTCCTGCTGCACTGAGCTCAGGGGCAGTCCTGACCTTAATGGGAGAGTGCCTCACAGCAGGTGAAAAGCAGAGGAGGGATTCCACATCACTGACTGCTGCTCTCTTAGCCGCACTTGTGATAGAGTTGTTTTCGGTTAGAATTGTACTCAGACCATTTGTAATCCAAGTATTGTAAAATCAAGGTGCTAAAAAAATGTAGCCACAAACCTGGTAATTATTGTAGGGCATAAAATACTCTCTTGGTCCTTTTTCTACGTACAAGATGTTTGTCAAATCTTCAAGCACAGGACATTATCATTTTTGTTGAAGGCATGTATTTTGCACTGAAAAGTACTAGTTCATTATGATTCCTGTAAGAAAGGCACTTAAACCCTGCAAGATATCACCTAAGATGCTTTTTATTAGAGCTAACACTAAAAGAAAGAAAATAGCACAGATGATCGTAAACCCCTTCAAATGCTGGAGCCCTGAACATGACTCCAAACCGCATACCAACAGTGCAGACCTTGTCTGTAGCAGAGGTTCTCCCCTTTCTCTCAGTTGAGATAATTATATGATTTTCTTACAAGGAAACAACTCTACTTCTACTGTCAAGCAGAGGTGATGTTCTTATGAGAACTTCTTGCTGCTCTGTTAAAGGCAAGACCACAGAGCAGTGGTAATCACTGGTACCAAGCGGAAGCTGCCTGCAGGCTCCTCTGTCACAAGGAGCTGGAAGGAGTTGACTGAGTTTGCTTCAGGCCAAGGGATTTGTGCAGCCCAGCACAGGCCTGCTGGCCACACAGTCTGAGCAGCACAGCACAGGGCAAGCCTGGGCAAACTTGAGTTAACCCTGGTGTGGATCACCAGCTGCTCAGTGCATGGTGGCCTTCTCGACAGGTTCACTACTACCACATGTTCATGTTAGTACTGATGATACAGTGTAATTATGATATGTCTTAGTACTAAATGATCTTCAAAAAGTTCTGATACTGAATTGTTTGTTTATTTGTAGGAACTGGTGAAAAGGAAGATAAAACGCCAGCTGACGAAACAGCAAAAGTCTGCTCTGAGGCGACGACTACAGAAAGGAGAGGCAAACGTTTATACCAAACAACGTCGAGAAAATATGCACAACATTAAGTCAAGCTTGGATGCAGCTAGTTTCTGGGGATAATTTATCATAGCTGCCACAGAACATGAGAAAACTCACAGTACATACAGCTGAAACAGTTACTTAATAACCAACAATCCTTTTATACAGTGGAGGAAAAGTTCTTTACAACACAATGTATTTCTGGAAATTAATAAACATCACTGTGGTTCCCCCGATTTTGTTTGCATGATTTTGTTTTGTGTTTCTAGTTAAAAATTATTGACTGTAATTTAAAATAAATTAGTAGCACTAGGTAAGATCATATAAATACAGTATTTCCAACAGTATCTTAAGTCAATTTTACTGTTTTTGTATAGATTAAGAATCTTCTACTGTGCAGAGGATCCCTCTTTAAAATTTTTCCTTTGTTCCTTAAACTATTTTTTGCAATGACATGAAATTTAAATTTGAATTCTGCCCTCGTGTTACAGATATTTGATTTAATTAAAAATCACAAGAAAATACAAACTGATAGCTTGTAGTACCCTATAAAATTTCTTTTGAACCTGTACGAGGATCATCAAACAATATAATACACATTCTTTGAACCAAGCAATTGTTATTTTTCCTTTCACTCCAAGATCTCATATAGATCTTGTCCAGAAAGAAAAGAAATAAATAAGTGCTGTACAGATCTGGCAGTCACTCAGGTTTTGAATTTGCCTGTGCAGTTACCAATAAATTTAATTCATTTAACAATTTACATGAAGTGGTAAGCATTCTGAACTCTTTTAAAAAATATCACCATGTATTTTATTATGTTATGTCCTGGGTCTCTGAAGACCTAGAAAAACAAGTACCTTGATGTGTCTGTGATTTAGGTGAAGTAAGAGCCTTCCTACCGATGTGTGACATGGTAAAGTTTGTCATCAGTCTATAGTTTGCAACGTTTTAAATCTTTTACTTGCTTGGGGAAATGAGGAAGTTTGGATTTTGAGGTTGATTTTATACTTACACCTGATACTATCTATTCTACTTTGCCCGAACTGAAAATCAGCTTTTAGTCTATTGAGGAGTCACAGCCTCTGTCCTGTCTTGCAGCATACTCTGCTTTGAAAGTTTTTAACTTCTGTCTTCTTGCTGTTACTGTAAAAAAACTAGTCTTAGCTAGCAGCAGTATACATTCTTAAAAGCATGGCAGGCCACTGCAGAGATGCGATAGGTAAGTGTTTCTTTTAGCATCAAAGCTGCAGGAAAGTCTGGTGACAGAATTAAGGAAGTCCAACTAAATCTTACATGTAAGAGATTGTTATCAAGGTATGTAGGGCTGTTTCCTGATGCAGATAGCTCTTTTTAGCACGGGCAGAAAAGCAGCCTAAATGAATTTATTTCCATTTTAAATGTTAAGGGAAAAAACATCTTTTTATGTTTCTACACTCATCTGTTAAGAGGTTGTTTCAGTGACTGCTTAACAAGATTTCAGTTGCTGCTCTTTGCATAAGATGTGCACGCACTTTCTGGCTTCTAATTTAGAACTTTTCACAGTGAGTGAATTCTTTCTGGTGCATGACCTTAAGTCTGTCTTGGTAATGGGTTCCAAAAATATACAAAGCCTGTCCCATTTGATTGTGCTCCATGAGAATAGAAAGGATGGAATGATGGAAATCTATGCTGTTTATTTTCAAAATGTTCCTTTAAAGCATCCATTAACTCTTTTAAAGGTATTCTAATGGATAGCTGTAAGTTATCATTTTCATTTATTCTGCCAGACGAGACTTTTCAGAGAGTAGAGTTAGCGAGGGAGTTACAGCTTAATATATCTTTATTAAGCTTTTTTTTTTTTTCAAAGCAGCAGAATTCCTGAAATATCTGAAGTCATCAAAGGTCGCAACAAAGTTTACACATGGAATGAACTTTAGAGCTCTCTTCAGAGTGAACTTAGGAAAACGCAGAGGTTAAGACAATAGCATTATTGACTGTCTTAGCAAATTCACCTAGCAAGGAATGTATGGGTTATAACAAAATGGGTTTTACATATTTTAGTAAGTGTTAGTTCATTATTTGTTAGTTCATTATTTTGTAAACAAAACCTGAAGATAAAGAGCAGATACACATTGTACAATGCACACTCTATAGATGAAACAGTATGTATTGAAACTTGCAAGTGATGGAGGTACAAGGTTGTGTAGCAGTTTTCCACTGCTGCATCCTTAAAAATAATAATAATTATAATTATAAAATAATAGTAATTATAAAATTATTATTATTATTATTATTATTATTATTATTATTACTGTTTGGGAAAGACTGCACAGTAATTAAAGAACACATCCTTGCTTTTGGATTTTTTCCAGATCAGGAAGACTTTACTGGAATTGAAATAAAAGTAATCTGAGCAAAACAACTAATTTGTACAGCTTATGCCTCTTAAGAGAAATGTGTATAACAGCAGTGTATTTGCATTCATGCTTCAAGCTTTTGCCAGTGCATCTGTGTCTGTCTTGATTGGAGTGCCTGTTCAGACCTCTGCACATCCCACAGGTCCTTTTATACATAAATAGTTTAATTCACTGGCATTTTATTACATTTACTGTATAGGGAGTGGGAAAGTGCTTTTCAGTAAAACAGATTCAAGTTGGGTTAACCTAATACATCACAAGTTTAACTTTGCTAATTGGATTAATTTTCCATTTGCCGTTAATATCGTTCTTCTCCTGTTACATAGTTAAAGGAAGAAAAAAATCATACTTTTTATTGAATTTGTTTTTTTTAAACAAGTCTGCACACTACCTTCATGCTATCGAGTTTAGTACAGCTTTACATCTTAATGAAGTATTTCCTTATATTTGCAATATTTTCGTACACTTTGAGAGTCTTGGTGAGCAAAGGAGTCTCTTTATTCACTTGGTATGAGCCAGAGCAGTCTTTGTGGCAGCACATTGTCAATAACCTGATGAAACAAACTTCTTTCTCGTCGTGATTAGCTTCTCTCCCTGGCCTGTAGGTGGGTGTGTTTAACAGAAGGAAGGAGTAGGAAAGAGCCTGTCAGTCTGCCTTTACAGCTAATTAGCTCAGCATACAGCAAAGATAAGCAGTCCGGGGAGGCGGACCCTCCGGAGGGTCGTGGAGGTTGGGGCAGTGCCTGATTGGGAGACGTGGGGAGATTCCTTAGGAATCCAGCGCATCAATGAGCTGCAGAAAGTTGGTACAGGACTTGCCTGACTCAGGCATGAGGGCAGCGTGTGGCTGCTTTCTGGAAAAGCAGAGCAGAGATGGACAGAACCTGGGAGTCTCTGCAACTTGTAATTGCCCACGTTCTGCCTCATCGAGACCCTGCCCTGGTATTTAAAGACTGTAAGTACTAAAGATAACTGTTTTACTTCCTTGATAGTGAATTTATTTAATTCAAATGTCTGTTGTAGCCAAAATATTAAGAGAGAGAAGTAATTAATTTGTTTGTATTTGTGTGCAAACCATGAACTATCTTTATTTTATCCTGCCTATTGAAGGCAGTGTTGCTGCTTATTTTTTAAGTTTGCATTTCAGAAAACTGATTCACAACCTTTTCTTAGGATATTTAATTACATTCTAGTAACATGGTAAAAACTTTACTGCTTGACAATTTTGGAAAACTGTATGCCAACTCCTTTTCTGTGGTTAGTTTGTCCTATAAATCTTTCTTAAGTGTCTTTCTTAACTGTAGAACTGCAAAACATCAAATATTACAATCTTTGTGTTTACACAGATACAGTGCAAAATGCTGCTTCTCAAGCATAAGATGTTTTCCTGCAAGTATTTGAAATGCGATTTACCTCCCAGCCCTGTACCAGACTTGACTATGGATGCACTTTTTAAACCTTGCCAAAACTCCTCACTTAATTATTCTCTTTCTCTCTCATTTTAAAAACTGTCCCTTGTGAAATGTTCTGAAGTACTTTTCAGTAGGTGGCACATAATAAACTGGCCTGATGTATCCCTTGAAACAGAGTTCAATGCAACTCACATCATGGAAATATGAGTATTTAAATGTGAATTTATGATTTGAGTTGGGCTATGCATGGAATGAAGTGCTATTTAATCAGCAATTTCTTAGAAAATACATCCACAGATTTCATACAACGGAAAAAAAAAACCAACTCTTCAACAGATCAAATGAAACAATAGTTAAATTCCATTGTTCTCACAGTTTTCTTCACAGGTGAATGAGATCTCTTAATCTCATGCCCCCAAATCCCATACTACATAAACATTTTGATTGTAAAATTAGTATTTTGCTGGGTGCCATTTCAGTCTGCATCACTTAGTCAATCATTTAACATGCAGACAATGCTGGAGCAATGTTAGATTTTTAGGAGGGAGTTTTATTTATTTATTTATTTGACATTCACTTCTAATTGTAATCTGCTCTGTGACCTAAGGTACACTGCAGAGACATTTATTTAATCTCCACTTCATTCATTTGTCAACAGCTCTGTTAGAGTTAATAAAATCAGTCTCATACAATCAACTGTTCCCTTTTAAACATGCTATAGAAGGAATAAAGACTTCAAGACATGGCTAGTGAGGGACCTAGGGGAAAAACCCATGTACATCTGCATTAAACAACTCCATTTGCCAGATTCTTATGCTCATAGCCACACTGAAAAGTCAGGGGCTGACCCAGTAGTTCCCTGGGACTAAGTTGGATTTACTATTGTAGAAGGATGCTACTCTTGTGTGGCTGTAGCATAAGGCTCTGTCCCAGAGTTTAAGAGTCTGACATCTGTTTCTCAGGCCACCCCACAGGAGGTTTTTATGCTGCTGGGTAGGTTTGTATTACTGTTGCAGTCTTGGGACCTCGTGGTGCAGTCTGTGAATGTACACACATCACAGGAACATAGAATTTGATCGGGGTGCAGTGTGGGGGGTGGGTTGGAGTAGAGGGGCATTCCCTTTCATAAGTTTCCACTGGTAACCAGTTCCTGCAGATCTACTGACAAGGCTTTTATTGAAAGTGTATGTACAAGCTGCTTGGACAATGTGTTTGTGACCACCCACAGATCTAAGGGAGGGAGAGATGATTAAATAGAAACAAAAGTGCAAGTGGCTTGGAGTAATTTTTTTTTTCTCCTTTAGATTTTCTGAGGTATGAAAAGAATTTTGAAGGCATTCTAATATAAGTTTAGCCTATATAGGCTTGAAGTTGCTGTGAGTATGTGCCACCAATTCTGACTGGTGACAGACATTCATAGTGCTTTGTCTAGAAGTCAGATGAGAATTTACATGCATTCTTTTTATCTTCAGCAAAAAGCCATCTTTAGATTTAGATGGTGACCATCTCTGACTTTTAATCAGATTTAAAGGAAGCAAGCAAGTATTAGACTGGAAAGAAGATAAAGGCTCATGTTTCCCCATGGGACCACGTCCACATCTCTTACAAACACATTACTTTTAGACCTTATTGGAAAGAACAAAATAAGAATGAAAGCCATTCAGGATCTACTTTGCTGCAGCAGCATCTACCTTTTTCACAATGTGGTCTGACTCAGTATGTCAATAGGACTGAATTTTGCTAGGGCAAGATGTCAGAGCAAGTCTGCTTGTCACTGCTCAGCACCACATACACTTTTTGTTCCCATTCCAGCCAAGGGGTCTTTGCTTGCTCTGGCCCAATGTTTTGTTCTGTTGGGAATGCCTCCACAGAGGGCTTTCTTCAGCAGCAGCAGGGAGAGACAGGAGGTTCAAAAGTCCCTGTCCTCCTGGATGCAGCTTGCAGGAGCAAACACAGTGAGTGGTGCTGTGCCTGCTGCAGCAGTGCTCCTTCTGGGCTAGCATCTCCCCAGCAGAGGCAGAGATGATGGGATTTGGGAAAGACGAAAGACCATGGCTGTGTGCCTTGGCAACAAGACAGCAGGGACAGTTTGTTTCTCCCAAGTCCTCCATGCCATTAGAATGCTTCATCCTTATAGTGACAGGCAATCTTTGGGAGAAAAAAAAAAAAAAGAGAGAGAGAGAAATTGAAAAAATTTGATCATCTTTCCTAGGTTATCCTGTCAATCTATAAAACAGAGAGGTGAGTAGGCAGTTGCCTTGCCTATTAAAATTTTGTTCTTACTGTCTGCACTGAGCCCGAGTGTTTGAACTGGTCATGTTCACACTGAAACTTCCAACTGGCACTAGATTAAAAAAAAAAAAATTACCTCAATTTAACAAATTATTCATCTCTCTTTGAAGAGCTGTAGTCCATGATTTTTGACAAGATCTTGTGGTTTACCAGCACAAGGGACCTTCTGTAAGAGGATGTGAGTTAACCACATTGCTGGTTTTGGAAAAATCTCAATTAGCACGTGTTGAGTGGAGACAATCCTCAGGTGTGAAATTCCTTTCCCTGATAACTGCCTGTCTGCAGGGAGGAACCGTGCCCTCGCAGTGTCTCTGGGCTGCTGTGAAGGAGCACGGTGGCTGCAGGGGCCCTCGTGTCCCTGCACAACCACGCAGTGGGCAGGGCCGCGGAGCCAATGGCGGAGAGCAGGGGTCTGGCCAAGGCCCTGGGGTGCAGGCCTGTCACCAGCCCACCCATGGGGGACAGCGAGCAACAGGCTGCAGAGGGGCTGGCAGCTCCAGCAAGAATGAGACAGGCAAAGACATGAAGGAGGAGGAGGCCAGAAGAAGGAACCCAATGCTCAACTCGTGCTACTGCAAGAGTTGTGTTTGCTTTTTTGTGCATTTCCCTGAACTGTGCTCTTTATGTAGCTCCCATCCCAGGTAACAGAAATCCTAAAGATAATGCCTTCTACCATGCAGTCCCTAATTAACCCCAGCACTGGTCTAACTCATATGCTGACCTTATTATGGCTTTTTTTTCACATCAAAAAATATTCTGGTATCAGGTAGAAGTTACGATACAACTTGGGAAAAAGCTAAGTACTTCCAGAAAGTCTTTTTAACCCCTGACTTGAATTCATGGTTCCTAGCTGGATTGCTACTTGGTTGGTTTGTGAACATTTAGCAAAGTGATTTTGCATCAGCTGAACAGCACTGTCTCTCCATTTCTTTTTACTGGCAGCAACAAATTGTTTCCTTTGCACGTTTTACCAGCAGAGGTTTCAGGTCAGCAATAGACGGACAGGTTAGACTGTAGATGTTTTAATAAGAAAGGATGTTAACTTATGGGGATCTGTCCATAATTTTTAGTAGAATCAGCCCAGCTCACTTATCTTCATTTAACTTTGAAATAGATTTGTCAGTGGGTACCATGTTAGCTCTCTGATGCAAGCTTTTAAATTGAAGTGCAGCATAGCCAGAGTAAGTCAGTTGCCTTGGAGAAGTATTACAAGATTAAAAGTTTTATCCAACAGTCTTTTCCTTTCTAGATTACTGTTATTATTATTATACTGTTCCTGTGCAAGTCAGTTATACTTCTGATTATCACAAGAGATTGGTATAATTTCAATATCTGAAAATAGCAATAAATAATTATAAATTGGTCAAAATTTTTATCATTTTTCCCATGTAATGCTAAATAAGAATGTCGACCAAGCTAAGCTGCTCAGCAATGATTAACAGTTGTCTTCAGACTGTCAATTTGAAAACACCTGATTTTAGTACGCCTACTTATTCTGTTCCAAGTGATAACCTACTTACTCAATTCATAACACTGCAGGGATTGACTTTTTGCCTCAGTCCAATGGTGGTGTCAGTGAAACCCTCCCAGCCGCTACCCTTCCTTTCCCTAGCTGCATCTAAATCTGCTGTGACTATGAACATACCAATGTCACAAAACCTACACCATTCTCTGAGCTGCTTACTTCCAACACCTTCTTTCTTCCTTTACTTGGTAACACGTTCAGAATGGCTCAGGAGGCCATCCAGTTCATTTATTTAATTTTATTTTTTTCTTTTTCCAAATCCTTGAAGTCTAGGAACCGCCATTCAGTGCTGGATTTAAGGGATTCATTACCAATTAAAGATGTTGCTTCTCACAAATGGAGTCTCACCCCACAATCAGATCTTCTTTTCCTGAAATAACATCTTGCTACTTTTTGTGCCTTTTAAGGGTTTTAGACAAGATCATCTAGCAATCTGCTGTTAGATCAGCTCACTCATCTAGCACCCAAGTCCATTATGGAGAAGGAAGAAGGCCCCCAAAGTCCTCTCAGCATATTGTTGGTGTCCCAGTATGTGATATTTGTTAATGTTTTTATATATATTTAACAATATGCCTAATTTCATTCTGGTTTAGTAGGGATTTGGGGCTTTTTATTTTTGTACATATACATGGAGAACAGAAATTATAGCATACGGACCAGAATATCCTAATGAAATCACTGCTAACATGCTAATATATAACAAAATATGTATGATAAATGCATAATAAGATCATGGGAAAATTAATTGATATTGCCTACTCACATTTGTACCTCTTCTTCCTAAAGCTATTATTTATATGTTTAAAAATATGCAAAATGAATCAAAAGAGAAGCAATAAAACCTTCCCTCAAAACAGCTGGATCCCACTCCAATTGCTGTCCTTTTTTTCTAGAGGTTTAAACAGTATCTCTTTGCTAGCCTGAGCCCAATTTAACAGCTTCCCTAAGATGTATGCATTAAGTTACAAGCCATAATAGGCTACAGCTGGGGAAGAGTGCACTTGTAACTTATGAACTTTGTTTAAACGATATAGTTTTACTGATTATGTGCCACGGCTTGATTTAAGACATGTAAGGCAGCTTTACTAGCCTCTCACTGAAGAATCTTCTTTAATAGATTTCATATTACATATTTCTTTCATTCAAAAAGCTTGTATTTTTCCTCTGCATTCACGTATTAAATTAAATCCACAAAGGCAGTTAAAAGGACTTTTAGAAACAGCTGTTTTAAGTTTTAAAATGACAAAGTAGGTGGTTATCTTGTGTGTGTTCTTTATACTCCACTCTCTCGGCAGTGAGACGTTGTCAAGTATATGACTCCATTCCACTTCAGTGGCAGAGTCACTTGGCTCCCACTCCCATTAGCCCTTGCAGTCTTGGCCAAAATTCCCCCCTCCCAGTTGGCCAGCCTCCTGTTTACGGCATTGTTTGTTTGCCTTGGTTGAGGTGAATGGCTAGCCAGTATTTTTAGCAGTAATTCACAGAAACCTGGAGCTATTTTTTTTTTTTTCTGGCATCAGTGTAGTGCAAACTTACTAACATAATCCAAGTTGGAGAGTTCTGTTTCCCACTTAGAATGATATTTAATTTGACCCACAGAATTCCTTGAGCAGAGGGAAGACAGTTGCTACTGAAAGTTGAGAAATTGTCTGGAAAACAATGCTGTGTTATAATATGCGTTATCATTTAATCCTCTTCCAAACACGGTTCACATCAAACTGTATTTCTGAACTCTGTAAAGAGCTCAGGGTTCATTTAGGGTAAATGCAACAGAATAACCCACATATTTGTTGTTCCACAGAACTTAAAGCCTGTCCCACATTCAAAAATTTGGAAAAAAAAAAAAGTAAAAAATAAGAAGTCCTTGGAGTCTAGGAAAACTTCAAGCAGTCTACCAGGATTTGCACTCTAGGACAGCTTCACCTGGTACAATGCTCAGCCCCTGGGCAAGAGGCTTTTCCGGCTGAGTAAAAAGCAGAGTAGAGAAGAAAAAATCACCTTCTCACCTCTTAACTAGGCATTACAGCCAGCATCAAATAGACTATTGTGGGACCCTTAATATTCACAGATGGGAGAGTACTAAAGGAGGTTATATGGAATTTTTGCTCTTGAACTTGGTGATGCACGTACTACTATGAAACTCTAATTGAGAAAGATCTGGGGTATAAAGTGGATAAAATATTGTCTGAATGGGGTCTTGGCATTGCCTACAATAAAATCAATACTGTTAACTAATTCAGCAACTGACAGTGTACAAAATAAATTGTTTGAAAGTATGGATGATTTAATCCTGAAGAAAATTGTTTGTCAGTGCATACAAATACTGTAAGCATTATCTTAAAAACTCAACCACTTCATAGGCATCTTTCAAAATACAAAAGTCAATTACAAGAATGAGAGAATGGCCTTTCAAAATGAGATGTAAATTACAGTATTCTGCTGCATTAAACTTCTCAGATAAAAGCAAATCTTGCTGTTTCATTTTTGTATTTCTGAAAATTCTCATTGTTTTCCATACTGCATTTTTAGACTTAAAGCCAGCTGGATGCAAAATACTGATATACAGCATAGAGATTGAACAACATTCTGCCTGGAATGTTTAGAAATGAAGGCAAACAATGCATGTTATTACAGGAAAAATGAATATTGAGAGATCTTAATATAACATTAGTAATCATGGTACTATCTTAGAATAGTAACTTAGTATATTTGATTGTGCATCTGAACATATGTATACATTTTTCACATCTTCCTAAACAACTACAAATCTATGTGACATATAACGAAAAAAAAAACACAAATTAGTGGTTGTCAGGCTTAAATAAAATCAGATTTTTTTTAGTAGAAAACTACATACTCACACACGCGCAGAATTTTTACTAGTTTAGCTGAAATTGTTTTAATTATATATTTGAAATTGATATGCTGTTTTAATTTCATGATGATAAACATACTGATTCAAGCTAAACAGTTGAATAAAATAAAATTAATTAAATCAAAACATAAAGAACTCTTGGAAAAAAAAAAGTTTGAGACTTTGATGTCGTGTCTGCATTTTGTAGTTTAACCTAATGCATCTTCATGTTCATCATTGTTTTGAGGTGCTAGCTTTGGCTAGGGTTGAAAAAATCACAGCAAAAACTGCAGTGATAATTTGATGCTGCTACTACATATATATCAGCAAGTATTTCCTGCTACCATTCTCACAGCTAAGCCAGGTTTTATGTTTATCCAATTCAGTACAAACCCAGGCACCTTTAATTACTTAATTACAGAGATATCCAACTGCAATGTTGGATAGACACATAGTTTTCTTTTGACAGAAATTCTAACCAGAATAAAAATGATGCTGCTCAGCTACTGTTTCGGTGTTAGTCGTATTAATTTAATCTGTAGCAGCTACTCACTGCTTAGTAGTCCTCTGGTAAAATATTGCTTTATCTGTAAAATTTGAGACAGCTCAAAGCGTGTTTGAGGATTTCAGCAAAAGGAGGGAAATGTATTTTTGCTGGTGTACTGCAGTGAAAGGAGATAGCTCTCTATAGCACTAAAAAAGTCTTTTGAGTAGTAGTTTTCAGAGTGGAAACTTTCAGCCAAGTGAGAGATGCAGGCTGTCCAAATGCTGAATTACCATCGAAAGGACTCATGAACAAAAATGGAAATTAAAACAGAAATTTTACACTGTGAACTCTTAATTTCTGTAAAACTAACAACAAAAGAGAAGCAAGGGTCAGACACACAGCAATTTAGAAGGTCACGTCTTGCTACCATTGGTACTAAACAGTTTAAATACCTGTTTCTTTTATAGACCACTATACCAGTATAATTTCCTCTCGGTAAGCAAAAGCATGCATGATATTTATGGGTAGTTCCCCCCTCCATCAATGAGGGGCATAGGATGTTAAAATCTAGGGACTTGGACTGGACAAAAATTGATCAATAATGCTTGGGATTTCCCTGTGCAGCTTTGCCAATTGCAGTGTACATCTTCTTAAAAGACTCAGCAGTTTATTATCTACAGAATAATCAATCTCATCATGATGTGGGAGAAATCAAGCTTTATTAAAATTTATTTTTTAATCATTTTACCAAAAGTTGTAGCATACAGGTTGAATGATGAGACCAGAAAGAGTACTGTGGGTTACCTAGACCACCAAATTTGTTATTCCTGTGGACTTTGCATTATTGTTTTTAAAGTCTGCACTCTTGGACAACAGTTGTTTCAAAAACCAAAGCACTTTATGGAAACATCCTAAACCAGGGGTATTCTTAAAGCTGATACATTCTGTTGCTATCTACTTCAATACCAGTAAAGGACTGAATGTCACCAATACTGTTCCCTTACTGAAGTAACAGCGTCTACTGAATTGTCATGTTTAAACTTGGAAATTTTACATTCATTAATTTTATATTCAAATATCAGTTTTCACTCAATGGGTTTAAAATTAGGTTGTTACCCAATATGTGTGTGCATGCTCTGTGGAGCAGAAGGTCTCATAAAAAAAACACTCAGATGTTTACATCAGTGAGGTACTCAGCCAGAGACCAGTTTCTGAAGGTGGATTACCATTTAGAGTCTGTACTGGTAGCAGTTTCCCTGACTAGTAGACCAGTTTTTCTCCCACATTCATCATCGTTTAGAAAAGCAGAAGTCAGTTTTTGTGGTTAAGAGTTCCTCTGTGGTTAAGAGTTCCTCTATATTTCAGTTTTTCTCACAGCTGCACCGTGACAGTGGTTATCCCAACGTGTTTCCTGTTACAAATACTTTTATTCAGGTAGCTTTCTTCTTTATGGCGAAACAATATTCCAATGCCATGAGAGTTCTGCAGTTTTAACCGCTCAAAATGCCAGAACTGGTAGGGGCCAACACTGCTGCTGCATCTGTGACACCATCCAGTGGCAGACAGCAGTGTGCTCCAACCACCCTGCCTCGCCTCCCCAGAGCTCAGACCACGCTGCCTGCACTTCCTCATGGCTTGAGCACAGCAAGAAGGGAACTGGTGATGACCACACTCTGTTCGTCTGCCCTTGTCATGGCTAAACGCCAAGAAAAGCTGTTGTGCCAAGAAAAGCTGTTGTGCGGCTGCCAGAAGTAAGGAAACAGGCGATGACAATATTGGAGCTCACATTGCTCACCCTGCAGCAAACAGAGCAATGCCTTGTCCATAGATTGCACGTGAGCTACCACCAGGGTGACACTGTCTCAAAATTATTCACTTTTCCATTATTCCACAACTAACAAGCTCAGATGAGATGAAGAAAGGAGAAAATTATACGAGGAAAATTATCTCTGCCAGTGATTCCTGTATGAACTAATACTTGATAGCATCATGATACTGAACCAGTATCAGTACTCTGAAGTAGTAACATACTGTTGCCTAGGGCTTCCATACTCCACTGGAAGGTCCAAAGTAAGAAATATAGTTCTTACCTTCTGAATTTAAATTTTCAAGTGAGAAATGATGAACATCATACACAGCTGTTTGGTGTTTTTGTTTTGTTTTGTTTTTTCTTTTTTTTTGCATAGTGTTGTGGTTTAACCTATCAGACAGCTAAGCACCATGCAGCCATTTGCTCACCCTCCTCCCTCCCTCTGTGGGATGGGGGAGAGAATCAGAAAAAAAAAAAAAAAAAGCCTGTAGGTTGAGATAAAGACAGTTTATTTGGACAGAAAAAAAAAAAAAAAGGAAAATAATAATGATGATGACAACAGCACTAATACAACTAATGTATACAAAACAAGTGATGCACAATGCAATTGCTCACCACCTGCTGATCAATGCCCAGCCTATCCCCAAGCAGCCTGTCCCCCCACCCCGTCCAGCATCCCCATATTAATTGCTCAGCATGACACCACATGGCATGGGACCATCCCTTTGGCCAGTTTGGGTCGGCTGTCCTGGTCCTGTCCCCTCCCAGCTCCTGCTGCACCCCCAGCCTGCTCACGGGCAGGACAGTGTGAGAAGCTGAAAAGTCCTTGGCTTAGGGTAAGCACTGCTCTGCAACAATTAAAACATCAGTGTGGTATCAACATTATTCTCATCCTAAATCCCAAACACAGCACCATACCAGCTACTAGGAGGAAAAATAACTCTATCCTAGCCAAAACCAGGACAATAGACTGGTTTCTATGGCAAGATCTAAAGAAAGACTGGTAGCTTTGACAAAGGTAAAATGAAAATATGTATAGTGCTCTTCCTTCTGTAGTCATTTCCTAGAAAAGTAACTTATCTCTAAGCTACAAATGGCTTTGTAAAAGGAGTCTAGATAAACTACACCTAAATTCTTTTTGAGTCCAAACCAAAAAGTGTTGAGAAAACTCCACCACAGAGTGTAAAACTTTGAAGCCCTGGCTCAATAAGTCATGTCAACTGGATTTCTGGTTTTCACATTGCTATTTTCACATTAGCCTGCAACTATTATCATCACAATATACAACACCTTTTCCCAGCTACTTCATAAAGTTTTGCATTAAAAGTCAGCTACTTTCCTTGCATGACCATGTGGGGTTTTTTTTGAGAATGGATAAAGAGAAATTTGAGTATAACATTTTCTCTTGTTTGAAAGTGAGCAGCTCAATGGCTGCTGTGATATTAAAGTTCCAACATATTGACTTAATAGTACAATGTTGCTGACCTGCAATTTATGTTCTACAGTAGCCTGTAATCCCAGAAAGTCCAAAACTGCAACAAAATCATATTTTCACACCAGCAGAGACAATCACAGACATTTTATTATCGATAATGGTGTATAAATGCATCAAGCTCATATGTCTGCATTTCTTGTGTAACACAGAAAACACTAAGATCAAGGACTTGTAGTGCATCCTACATTCAGCATTTTTATGTCTTTGACAGTGAATGTCGTAGCAATATTGCAGGAATTCTGGGAAAGCAAACAGAAGCAGAAGGCCGTATTCCCAAGTGAAGGCATCATTGTGTATGAATCACTGAGCTCCCTGGGCCCACCATTTGTGAGCTATGTTACCTTGCCGGGAGGAAGTTGCTTTGGTAACTTTCAGGTAAGTGTCAGCTTCCAATCTTTGCCGGGGGAATTTTATCTATTTATTTATATATTTATTTATGAAAATTGTTTTGCTATAAAAGATACAGGGCAACTACTTCTGTAACAATGAATTCCACACTTGACTTCTCCAATCTCTTTCTGTCCCAGCCCTCACCGATTTGAGAGACAAGGTACCAGAAGGAAAACAACACACAGTTCTAGGAATAAATTGAGTATGGAATGATTTTACCAGTCTTGTCTCTGGTTTCCAGTCATATCTACAGCAAAGGGAAACATTATGAGTAACTCAAGCATTTCTGTCAGTTGAATCTAAGACCAAAGTGTGTGTAGTTTCTTTCCTTCAGAAAATAGTAAAATCTTTTATGGTAGAGAAATAGCTTTTTTTTTTTTTTTTTGTGTGTGTTTTTTAATTAAATGGGAAGATATTTCTCACCATAATGTAATATGCAGCATCCGATCCATGCTAAAGCTGTGCTAAAATATACAGAACAGGGAGAAAAACTAACCAGATACAGATCAAATTTCACTTTCAGTGAAATAACAATTGAAGCTAAATTTGACGCCTTCAGTCTCCAGGAGGAGGAAGGTTGTCTTGTAAAGCACTCCACCCTCTATCTTCCTTTCAGTAGATAACAATAGCTTAAACTTTCACTCCATCAGTATTGACACTATGAAACACCTACTTACTATGCAGGAATTAGGCCTGCACAGAAGGTCTCAGAATAGCAGTTGAAGAATAATCTTCAACTACCAAATATTTGACACAGAATTAGAATTCTTCCCAGAACATCAGTTACAATTTTAGTAAACTACTTCAAAGCTCCCCTTTTTCACTAGGAAAATAATAGCCTCTTCATGGACTCTTCTGAACATTCCAGGCCTATTTTTCCTAATGATTCAGCCCTCACTATGAAACTGTTGGAAGCACAGTTCACAGAGTTGCTCCTAGAACTTCCTGAATACCAAACATTTCAGGAATATGTGATGACGCCAAAGCAAGATAATTGCCGTTATAGTCTTTAAACTGTGATGTAAGAAAGGAAAACAGCATTTTTTTTACAATTTTTCTCTTTGCTAAAATCTTATGCTGCCTTGTGTGTCATTGACTTTATACATATTTTGCCAATATTTTATCAAGACCAGCTCCCTCCTTTTTTCTTTTTCTTTCTTTTTTCTTAAAAAAAAAAAAAAACAAACACATATTCACTGTGCATTACAAAATGCTGAATCAGGTATTTCTCTTATATAGCTGCACTGTTACATTCAGCCAGGAATACAGTTCAGAAGCATCTGACTGACACAGAAGCCGAGGCAAGCCGGCTTGACAGTGCAGTTTCCATGCTAAGCTATTGCAGACAGACATTAAGAGACTGGTCCTATTAATGCTTTCAGGAAAAAAAAAATATATATATATATATTAGGAACATACAGAGGGGTCTCATTGAAAATGTCTCAACAAAGACATGTACTGAATAGGTTTAGAACAATTTAGTAATAAATTGCCAATATCTTAATTTAGAGATATAAAGGATTTCAGTGTCCAGATCACTTAAAAAATATTGTAGTTATATTTACGACATCACTAAATAATGGTAAGCAACACAACACAGGACAAAATACAAATGTCCCTGCTTAAGTCTTTTATTAAATAATCCTTATAATAATAATGTTCTGAATCCTTATCCCGAATGCTTATCTTGCCTAAAGACAAGCAGATATGTATTACATTATATACTTCGTGGTACTTCACAGTCAAAATTGTTCATATGCTTAGATATTTTAAAGATTTACTCTCCCGTTTTTGTTCTGGGTACTTAATATCAGGAATCATATACCATGACTAACTCTGAAAACTGCAATAATTTTCACTTATGACAAAGGGACCAACTTAAGGCCCATCTAATCGGCCTCTGGCTCCCCTCTTGCTGAACTCAGGCATCAAACTGCTCATGGTTTTAGCATATGTTTTTGTTTTTAATACCAAAGGGAAATATGTCGAATATTTTGACTTTATAAATGCAGTGAAAAGGGTTTGAAAGTCAAGCCTAGCTTTCATCTTTGCAAGTGAGATCATCTACAGCAATGAATTCTTTTGAACAATGGGTTTGTAGCTCACCAAGGATAGAAGCACTAAACATTCCCTGAACTGATGATTCAAATATCAAATTATTGTTTTCTTATGTACTTGCTGGCATTTCTCTGCTACTATTAATCAAAATAAGCTTTATAATGAAAGATTATATCTTTTATTAGACTAGGAAATATAGCTGAGAGCAAAAAATAAAAATTACAAGATTCTGAGTGCATTAGCACTTCTTGAATCTGGAGGACTTGAATACACACAGGTGTATGCAACTAAAATCTCATCCTTTTTTTTTCCACTTTAGTGGAAGTTTAATTGATTAAATAGAAGGTCATTACCTAGTGAATATTCCCTCAATTACATCCATAGATTTTGCTCACAACAATATTAATACTATCAAAAGTACTACAAGTTTAAAGTAGTACTACAAGTTTAAAGTAGTACTACAAACACTACTTTCACTAAAAGTAAAAAGTACACAAGCTTCAAAATGTATGTAATGGTCATTGGTGACATTCATGGTGGTACTTTCAACTCTTCATCAACAACTTGTGAAGAAACTGGTCATAGCTAAATACAGTGTAGGAGATGTAGAATAAACATCCCAGACAGATATCTGGGACAACACATCATTCTTTAAGTTGAAGATTGTTTTGAGCTTCCCACAGAGTAAAACAAAAGTCTCTGTGACAGTGTCACATTTTTCAGCTTCACAACCAGGAGGGTAAGAAAGTCACCTTTTATTTATCTATCTTTTAAAGAAAATACAAGGCTGTATTATCTTCTCAAATACTAACTCTTCAACAAGATACATTATGCATGCCTCTGCATTATTTTAAATTTTTAAATTTTCGTATCCACTTTTGCCACAACATAAATAGTTTGCAAAGAAACTAGAATACGAGTCTGGAACATGGCTTCCTATGCCTTCATCAGTACAAAAAAAAACACCACAACAAAACAAAAAAAAATTGCTTTTCCTAAGATCCCCATACTCTTAAAATAAGACCTATTCATTTACTAAGAACCCATAACACCCAAGGATTGTCTTTTGTCTTTCCTGGGTCCCCCCGACTTGGTCCACAGCTTCAGTTCTGTAATGGACTAACCCACCACCAAAGTAAAGTAGTCTTATTCCACAAATGACCACACACAAGAGATGATCCTTTCTCTACTTTTCAGTGAAGCAAGGACTACAGGACAAGAGCTCCATTAGCTTTTCTATTAATGTAAAAATTATCTAAATTATCATCAGCAAAGTGTTGGACACTTCTAAAAGAGTTGAGAGTCAAAAAGAATGGAGACACTTATGAATTTAAAAATGAAAGAACTGCTAACTTCAGAAATTTAGAATAATGTTGTGGTAGAAAATCAGTGAAAGTTTAAGCTTTATGCATCTATTATTGTCTTTGGTTTGAAAATACCACATGAATTGCAAAATAGGGAAAACGTTATTCTTCTGCAAGCTCATTAAAATATTGACACCCAGAAAGTGCTGCACAGCTAGTGAAAATGGCTGGTAACTAGTATTTGAGCTAGAACACTTTGCAAGTGCTGGTGTGAAGACAGACATGAACTCTATATATAGCCAATATAAGAGCTATATAATAGCCAATGAATTTAGAACCTTTTTAAGTCTCAATAAACTGGAATTATAAAATTAAATAACTCAAAGGAGTTATAAGTAAACAAAGTCTTTATTGTATGAATAGTACATGGTTTGTGATCTGGCCTGAATATTATTATATAATCTTAATTTAAATAAATTATGACTTCATATTTAATTCAAACATTCCTAACACCTTCCTTGTAAAGCCTGAGCAGATCTTAGCTTTAACAAGGGGTCTGTTTAAAATACTGTCTACTGTCTAGTAAAGTTACTTTAATGCTGGTCATTTCCATCTGGAGACATACGAAAAAAGGAACACCATTTTTTTTTCCCCCTGAATTGATGTACTCTATGATTTTTTTGCACTTTAACAATCTGAAGGACGTTAGTTATATGTTACTAGCACTCCCAAGTGATATATAGCCGAATTAACAGTTTAAAAGACCACCACCACAACAACAACCAACCAAAAACCAGAAGAACCATATCTTCCTACAAAGGACAGAATATTTACTTCTATACCCAGCCTTCATCCACACATACTCTGGCTGACTCTTTACCATGAAGCAGGGTGAAAGATGGGAACATCTCTAGGTAGAAAAAGAGAGTGCAATGGTGATAAAGGACATTAAAAAAAAGAAGGGCAATGAAGAAGCCAAGTAAATCCATAAAGCTCCAGTGCTCTACTTCCCTCCCCAGCTCCAGGCTACAAGTTTTTTTCTGAAATTTACCCTCATAAAGTTATGACTAAAAATAAAATAAAATAAAATATAAAATAAAATAAAATAAAATAAAATAAAATAAAATAAAATAAAATAAAATAAAATAAAATAAAATAAAAACACCTTTTCGTGCAGCCTGTGTGATGTCACTAGTTAAGGTCTCAGTTCAATTCTTGTTAAGGGATTTAACAAGGGCCAAAAATCAGCCATTTAAAATCAACAAGTACTGTCTCCCTGATCTTAAAGGTTTGAATAATTCAGTAGATGTTTCAATATTTTTTTCACATGTGTATAAATAAGACAGCAAATATGGGGCATGAGGAAACAGCGTAAATAGCATAGTGTTTGTTACCAGTATTGCCTGCAGTCAGCAAGGACCAATTAGGCTCGCTCACTGTGCAGCAATATAAATTTGATGTTTGTTACAACTTGCTGTCCAAAAGAATTACATGAGGCACAAGCCAAGGTAAGGCTAGTGTCTAAACTCTGAAACCACAGCACTACAAATGGACAAGGAAAATGTTAGTTTTCCTAAAGTCGCTGGCTCATATTGGGGATTAGGTAAAGAGGCCATGAATTCTTCCCTCACTGCTGCCGTAACAGTGCCAGCAAATACTTGTGTGGGCTTTCAGCTGCCTCAACTACCAAGCTGTCCAAGATGGCTGACGTAATATTTGGGAGCTGCAGCAGTTCCTGTCCTGGATGTCAGGGTTAGGGAAGATAGCAGCAGGGCAGGAGGGACTTCCTTTTTGCCATTAAGGACAAGTGGGACTCCTTTTATTCATCCAGGTGGACACAGCTGGATAGCCAGCCCCTAGAAACAAAGGAATCACTAGAAAGACTATTGAAGCAGAGGTAGAAAACTTCACAGAGGTCAGGGGAAGTCTTCTGGGTCTGAAACATTACGCCCAATGTTTTGGTCTAAGTGATTGCTCCCCACACTTTATTGTCCAATGTCAGTTTTTTAACCTCCCTTTACAGGCCTTTTCCTCTTCTTTGCATCACAGAATGGTTGAGGTTGGAAGGGACCATCTGATCCAACTTCTGCTCAAGAAGGCCCACCAAGAGCAGGTTGCCCAGGACCATGTCCAGGCAACTTTTGAATATCTCTGTACCTGTCTGGGAAACCTATGCCAGTACTTGGAAACCTGCGCAGTTGAGAAGTGCTTGTGTTCCAGACTGTGACCATTACCTCTTGTCCTGGTGCTGGGCACCACTGACAAGAGCCTGGCTCTGTCTTCTTTACACCCTCAGACCACCTCCCCACTGAGCCTCCTCTTCTCCAGACTGAGCAGTCCCAAAACTAGTTTCACTGGTTACAGGGATGATGCTTCAGTGTTTCAAGTCCTGTCAAGCATCCAGCAGAAGGGGAGGAGACAGCCAGGAGGTACCTGGCTTTGACTGTGATCCTCTAGGGTGATTTCAGGTCTTGCTGTGACTGGCAGCAGGAGGCAGGTTTTATCACAGTGCCCCAGCAGTGCAGCAGCAGTCTGCATGGAGCTGTCATGGGATTAGACGAAGCCAGAGCTGACTTGTGCACTTTGCATGTGCTCACATTGCAGGGGGTAATTGACCAGCAGAAGTGCATTTTACATACGCAGGGTTTGGCCAGTAGCATTAATGCTTACAGCACCATGGCATATGGGAGGTAAACTTGCTGTTTAAGACAGATAGCAATTATCCAAGTAGGAATGGGTTACAATGAAACATTCATGCTTTTTGAATATACTCACCTACTGAGAACAAAACTATCATCTTTAAACTGAATGTTACTTTCCTCGTTTTCTGCTTTTCAGAAGTACTGTCATGTACCTGCTTCATTGGGTCTTGCTCATTGCCAGCCATATTAGCCCAGTCAACGTCATCTTTTCCCTGTGGGGACCGAGGCTAAGGCTTCTTTATCCCTTTTCAGTTAAAATATCAAAAGTCCTAAAAAACAGCATGTTAAGAGTGGGCATGACTACCAATATTTCAGTATGTGTTATAGCATAACGTCACAGAAGAAATGTCCCCTACCCTATCTTTTCTGGAGGCTGAAGCTCCTGAAGAGCTAGATCATTGGTATGGCTGGCTGTGAGATCTTCGCTGCATTTTCCACCAAAGCTTCAGCTTTGGATAGTGCAAGGCTTCTTTGTAAAACTGAGCCAAAGAGTCATTGAAATCTTTGCCCTCTGAGAAAATATGTTAAGATTTTACCATTTTATTCCCCAGCAAAAATGAGCTCTAATCAGTTTCATCCTTTTAGGACTGAGAAAATAATATATAAATTAAAAGAAAAAAAAATCACGGAGAAAAGTCATGTGTCATCGCTTTAAAATATAATCTCCATTTTTGGTTTAGTTCTTATATCTCCCATTAAATTTAGTAAATCTTAAGGTGTTTTTTTTGTTTGTTTGTTTTGTTTTGTTTTGTTTCACTTCTTACAGATTTGTAAATCTCTTGATCTCTCAAGACTTACCATTTGCCTATAAATATATGCAGACTGCTTTTCTGGTCTTACTTAAAAGTGAATAGTATTCTTTTATCTGTCATTTTACTAGTTTTCATCTGCACAAAGATGGTTTAAATCCAAATTCTTTGGCTTGGTTTATATTATAACATTTATTATTGAAATCACATAAGTCCATGTTCTGTTCTCAGATTTTTGGAAAACAGAGTCATGTGCAACCTGCAAGAGAATCTTTAAGGATAATGAAAGAAAAATACACAGTGATGAAAGACTTGACCTGGGCATCTTTAAACAGCTATAAAAGCATTAGATATTTTGCAAATTCAAGGAGACAGCAGCTTCTGAGACAGCATGATAGGAATAAAATTAATATAAAATAAAATAAAATAAAATAAAATAAAATAAAATAAAATAAAATAAAATAAAATAAAATAAAATAAAATAAAATAAAATAAAATAAAATAAAATAAAATAAAATAAAATAAAATAAAATAAATAAAATAAATAAAACTCAATTTTCTTCTAGAAAACAAATTTTTGTGAATAAACTTGTAAAAAATATTATTTTAAATGGGATGGTAAAGTGGTTTTCTTTAAAATGAAGAAAAATATATTTTACCATAAAATACAACAAGCATTTTAAACTTTACCATTACTTGTTTCAGAGTATTATGCTTCCATTTTCACTGCATATAATACAATTAGCAGTTTGTTTGATGGAAACCAACGATTACATCATAATTAGAAGCCTCCCAGTAGTAAGGCAATACAGTGTATTCACACCTCTTATTAAAGTGGATAGAAGCAATCCAGCAGAATTAAATAAAAAGTTTTAGCTACTGAATATGTTAAGGCCTGGAGGAATAAATAAATAATACTAGTAATAAAAAAAAAAAAGAGTATGCAGTTTATCATTTCAAGCATTGCAAATGAAAATGGATAACTAGTTGATGTATTAATTAAAGTAAGATAAAATCTCCAAGTCCAGCACAGCTTGCCAGCCATGAAGAAAGTTAAACACTCGAATTGTAAAGGTGTTTATCAGTGTTTCTTGCCATCTGAAATACATTTAGGTATTTTTAAAAGATTGCCTTCCTTCGTGTCTAACAAAAATGTAATCAGGACATCTTTACAAAGACAGCTTTGGTCTTGATAACCATGGCAGGTTCTGATTTCCCCTGTTCTTTCACTCCATTCATAATATAGTAGAGGAACACAGTCATACATTGACTTAATTATATCCATAATACTTCATTTCTATATTAAGACAATTGAAATCAAATGTCAATTAGTTGTTTTGAAATACTAGGAAATTGTTGTTATAATTATTATTATTACAGTAAAATATAATATTTTTCTCAGCCCATTCCCAAATGAATTATTGTGTATACATGCAACTGGTGGGGTGGAGAGGCAGCAGCTGGAAGAATGGACAAATCAGATTTTGAGAGTGACTGCTTTTCATTGCATCATCAGAGAAGGGCCCTGTCTGGTACTATGTCACCAGCCAGGACAGAGCAGTAACTTAAAACAGCACAGAGCATCTGCACTCTGCTCTCCATCTTGAGTGCCTTACTTGCTTGTTCAGGTCCATACTGTTTACCAGATTTGAGATTCCAGAAAGGTTTTACCCTTTGGTCAGTTTAACATAAATCTTTGAAGGCATTTTTAAGCCTGCCTGAAAGCCCGGGGTGCAGTTTCATATGGATTTAATTCCCTGTAGTTGCTGAGACTCAGGCATTGTTGGTACCTTGATTTTTACTTTTAGCTGTCCATGGACACTATTTAGTCTTGTAAAAGCTGTGACATAATTAAAGTCTTGGGCTTGATGTAGGGTGTGTGGAAGAGTCCTGATGACATATGTAGTGCAAGAGGTTGGGCAAGATAAAGTGGGGAAGTCTTCTGACCTTAGACCACAAAACTAGCAGTGTGACACTTCGTCCAGGTCACCCCACAGAGTTCATGTTTAAGAATTTCCCATACCTCCTAAGTGAAAAAATCCCAGCCTTAATAAAATTATGAGCACATTGTTTGCTTGTTGAAAGAACTAAGAATTTTTCATACCATATTACAAAACCAAAGAAATTTAACGTGAGCTGGAACTTCTGAAGATTAGACTAAATTAGTGAGTAGCCCCCTGTAAGCTGTGCAAGGACAGCAGCTACCAGCAGCTGGTAACACAAGCAGCTGCTAGTTTAAGGAGCTCTGCAGCAAGGTGGAGTGAACAGTGGGTGACAACTTTGTTACAAAGTTGTCCCTTTCCAGTGGTCAGACCTCCTCAAAATTCCTCACATAGGATATTTGGTTTAAAAGAAGCAAAGCACAGAATCACCAAGAAATTCAATGTCACTCTACTTTACAGATGGCAAAGCAGACTCTTGTTCTGAAGAAAAAACAAACAAACAAAAAAATTTAAGATGCATTTTCACTGGAATATTTTTTTGAAATTTAATTCACTCCCAACATGGCTGTTGGTAGAAAGTTTGATAAGCAGTAAATTGATGCAGTAACTATTTCAGTAACTATTTAAAAATTCAATTAAAAGCTTACAAAAATTACAGAATTTTGATAAAATAAATTAATATTTACTCAAGCCAACAAACTTTATGAAAATTTATGGTAAAGCTCTTTCCTGCTTGAAGTGTTGGTTTTCAGAAGTCAGATTTTGTGAGAAAATCAATTAATAAGTCATAGAAATCATTTTTTTTTTTTTTTTAAATCTAATTTATCTTTCTGGTACTGAAAGACAAAAACCACACATAAATGCAATGGGAAATACAGACTTCACCTGAGACCTGCAAAATTATTTATGTGCTTTTTCAGAGCTGCTTAAGCAGAGCAGAAGCAAGGCGAGATGCTGCGAAAGTGGCACTCATCAACTCTCTCTTCAATGAACTTCCCTGTCGCAGGATCACAAAGGAATTCATCATAGAAAGTGTTTGGGAGGCTGTTTCCTCAACCAGTGTAAGTACAAAAAGAATAATAAAATTAACCAGGAGAGAAAAAGCAAGTGAACGTATGTATGATCTTGTAGATCATCAAATCAAAGCTTCACATACCCTACTATCTTTTCTCTACCAATGATCAACAGATAGCACATGAGAACAGTGTTAATGAATGAAATATACATGATTATTATTCTCCAAAACTAGTGGATTTTTCACCAGCCAACAAATAAGGTTTTAGTGATTTTTTTCACCTTTGTGGTAGTAAAGATTGTCCAAGTCAATTTTGTGTTTAATGTAGTCGTATTAAAACATCATTTTTGAAAAGCTGTGTTAGTCCTTAAAGTCTGCTCATGATTTGTTTTCTCTGGTATACCTAGATAAAATATTTACAGTTGAAAAAAAAAAATATTCACAGTTTAGAACACTACAATGTAGCAAGTATCATCTGAGGGTATTAGAAATCTTTTAAAATGAAAATATTGATTTGCTAAAAGGCATGTATCATAGATTAAGGAAAGATTAACTGATTTTCTCATATGTTTGCAGAAGATATTTCTGATAGTAAGTGTGGAAGAGATATTTAAAATTTTAGAAGCATCACTATTGTATTTTGTGACATGATTGTAGTGTTCACCTTCTGAGCAGAAAGTGTTGTAGTCCCTCATGAGATGTATTTGGGGAACGATGTAGAAACAGATGAGTGTAAGGAGGTCTGGTCTGTATCTGTTTTACAGATGAAAGAATGTTTTTCTTTCCCAGTATTGTGAATTTTATACATTTTAGAGGGACAAAAATCCATAAAAGTTAGGAAAAGTAGAGCATGATTTATTTGCGTATGCAATTTAAAGGGAGTTTTGATTCAAGTAATTTATCATTTTTTATGGAAATTTTCGAGGTAAAAGGTTATATGCTTCACAGAGTTCTGCTTGGATTTCCTTAGGGATATTTAAAAGCCAGCATAAATATTGCAGAAGTGGTGTGTTAACGCTACAGCATCCAAAAGCCATAAATTTACTTGCAGTTCAGTGGAACCATATTGGGTAGAAATCTGTTTAACTTTCTTAAGTTGCCATTGAACACCTGGGGTTATGCAAAGGAATCTGTCCAAAATTATCTCATTCCTTTTTCTAGGTTTTCCCCTACAAAAGAGAGGGAAGAGAATGAATTTAAGTGAAACTCAGCCCCTTGCTCTACCTGGCTAATTCATATAGCTTTTGAATTATATTGAAAAATTAAATGTAAGACTATGGACCATGTCATCATGCTTCATCAGTATGGTCATAGATATACTTTATTAAATGTACTCATTCTATAGACATACATTATGAGATACGAAACCTACACAGTCAGCATTTGGGTATTAGCATTTGGGTACTATTTGGGTACTAAGAATTTCTTAGATGCCTGAATCTAGACAGAACTGGTTTAATTGAAGGGGCATTTTGTTGACTCGCCTCAAACAGTTATACTTAAGGCTTTAGATGGATGAGCAACAGTACCACAGAGATTAGTAAATCCTGGAGCCAGGAGATGCCTCTCCTATCAATAGAGCACTGGGACTTCAAAGATCAGTTAAAGGGCAGCAGGGTATTAATGTAAGAATATTATATACGGCTGAGCCACCAATCACTGTCAGTTTATTTCAGAAGTGCTCAGGAGGGATGCTGCTTTGGTTTATAAGAAAAACCAAGAACTGCTTCAAAAATCTAGTCCCTCATTATAGTCCCATTACAGTCAATTTATGTTAAGGCTGTCAAAGCAAGAGAGTATTTTATCTTTTTGACTGAGGAGGGAAAAACAAGTCTGGACAGAACAATAGCAGATTTTTTCCCTTTCTTTTCTGCATCTTTTCCTTCCCCAGTCTCGTATTTCCTTTTGTCTTTACACCTAGTATAAGCCTTTGTAGGAGCTTCAGGATGACCAGTTACTTCACCTATACAATTTTTCTTTTTGTAGAGAAATTAAAGCTTCCTAATGGCCTTTTTTCTCCCAAAATTATATGTCTTCTTTACAATAATGCCATTCTTTTTTTGGGGAGTAGAAATAATCAGACGAGTGGCAGCCTGGCTAGACAGAAATGAAAGAACTCTTGAGCAGGTAGTGTGAAAATCACACCCACGAGGAAGGGCACATCAGATAAACTATAAATATATCAGCGGAAAAAATATTTAAGGGTCAGTAGGAGCTGCATTGGAGGCTAGCTAGGGAAGCCTCTGGAGTGCTAAATGCTTACTGCAAAGTAAACATTAAAGCATTTCTGGTTAATCCCACAACTTCTTTCCTCCTACCGGTGACCAACGGGTCATTAGGCACTTTAGCACTCTGATTTTCTGTCACTCTGGGAAGACCCAGGAACATGTGAAGGCACTGAAATCTCTAATGCTAAATTCGTCAGTGTTTAAGGAGAAAGAAACCAGAGTTTACCAGTTGCCAGGGTCATTTCACAGTAATCAGATGGTACACAAAACGTTGGTGAAAGCAATAACATCCAAGGTAACTATGTTTTACAAAAACAGACTCCCAAACAGTTTGCTGGGGAAAGGAATGGAAGGGCATTAAAAATGACTCAGGATTGCAGTAACAAAACATGTTAATAACTTTAAAATATGCATCACATCAAAAAGCAACCACTTGCATTCTAATCACATTCTCTTGTTTCTTCCCTAAGGGTAACCTAAAGGATGCTGATGACCCCAGTACTAGTATTGGAGCCTATCATTACATGCTAGAGTCAAACATTGGAAAGACAATGCTGGAATTTCAGGTATCAGGATAACAGTGCGGCTTCTGCATCATTCACAGCTGAATGAAGCAACTTAATTTCATTACTAATATCTAAAAGAACGATAAAATGCGCTCTTTTATTCCACATCCTGATGAAAAATATGAAGATAAATATATGTAATTTGAGAAAATACGGTGGACGCTAAACTTATACTGGATGTATACTGGACTGGTGCATCCTAGTGAGAGAGCACCTGACTTCCTGCACTGGAATTTGAAAGAGAACCTAGAAATATTGTAGGAAGTGGTTGAGTCACCATCCCTGGAGGTCTTTAAGAGACGTTTAGATGTTGAGCTTAGTGATATGGTTTAGTGGAGGACTTGTTAGTGTTAGGTCAGAGGTTGGACTGGGTGATCTTGGAGGTCTCTTCCAACCTAGACGATTTTGTGATTCTGTGAATATGGGTGAATGAATTGTCACACAGTGCCTAATGTAACATCTAAGGGCAAATATTCTTGTAATTCTGGTCATTTCAATGGAATGTTGACCACTTCTGATCCTCTGTCAGAACCTTTTCAAAATTTTACACCAAATTGAAAAAACCTTTCAGAACTGAAAAAAAACACTTCAGAAAAGACTATCAAGACAATATCAAAATATCAATATCAAATATCAGGACAATAACAAAATCTCCAGTTGCTTTTTTGCAGCTTTCTAAATTAACCAAACCGTACGTAAAACCTCCATCCACAAACAATTATTTCATATAGGTACCAATGTAGGTACATATTTCTATGTTTGCTTTTCCTCCATTTGATGAAATATGAATTGGGGTGAAGTCATATAAACCTTAAACAGCCTGCAGTATACTGTAAAGTTTTGCCTGAGGTTAACAAATAACACAAGGTAACTGGAAATAGGTGCTATGTTATGGGGGGGCCATTCTGCTTCACCTTACTGCTGCAAGAAAGACACAGCCACACACAAATTTCAAATGAGTGGAGAGGGGGAGCAAATTTGGGAAAACAGTATGAATATTCCTAGAGCATGCCCATTTTGAACTGCATTTTTGCAGAAGCCTATGCATTCAAGCTGAGTTACAAGTAACATCTCATTGTGGCATATCTAACCCAGAGTGAAAAATGTCATCAAGGGAAAAGCTGCCCTATTTATTTAATATCATAAATAATGATACTGCACTGGAAATAGTAAACTTTCAGGAGAGTCGCTGTGGCTTAAGTTACATCCTTCTGATGTCCAGTCTTACCCCTTCTCCTGTTCCCAAGATGCACTTCATGCAGGGGTGGAAGCCAACAGGAATTTGAGAAATGACTTTAAAAAATCGGGCTTTGAGAAAGAACACACTCAAAATGCAACCACATTTAAAGGAGTAATATGTTGTGGCCTACAAGAAGAGAGTTTTGTGAAAGAAAATATGTTTATAAATCCAAATCCAAAATTATCCTAATTAAAATTTAGTGTCTGTTCCTCACCACTTTGACAAGTAAGACAAGAAGCTTTGAGTGACTCATGGTGAATGGAGTTAAATCCATTTGGAGGCCAGTCACTATTGGTGTCCCCCAGGGTTCAGTATTGGTGTCAGTTCTCTTCAATACCTTTATCAATGATCTGGATCAAGTGCACCCTCAGTAATTTTCCAGATGACACTCCATCACAATGAAGGTTAGAAAGTAAGTAATTTAAAGCTCTAAATACCACAGCACTATGACCACAGGCAAGGTTGTAGTGGTCACCTAAAAGCAAGTAAGAGCTTCTTTGCAGATCACTCTTAAACCTATATTGCTTAGAATATGATTACGGGTGGCCATCGTGCGTGCCTGCAAGTAATTGCATTCCTGGAAACCTTGCATGTTTCACAGCAGGCCCCTGAATGTACACAGTTGTTTAAAGCTTCCAATGTGGAAAGAGCAGGTGTCTCCCTTTTTGATTCAGGATCCTCAGGCAATCCTCAGGCAAAACATTCCTTTGCATGTAAAATGCCACCCACTTGGCGGTCACATTTTTTAATTGACGGCACATCCTGCATATATGTGAAAATGTAACAGCCTGCTCAGACGTAGGAGATCTAGACCCCCACAAAGATTTAACTACCTGGGAGATAAATCCCTCAGTTTTAAGTATTTACATCCCTCACCCCCACCACCAAATTTGGCTTTTTCAGTGCTGAGCTGCACTGCCTGTTTGATTCCTCCACAAGCCTGGGAGGATAGCCTAAAACTTAGTAGCATGGTTTAGTGGTGGACTTGTCAGTACGAGGTTAAAGCTTGGACTAGGTGATCTTGGAGGTCTTTTCCAACCTGAATGACTCTATGATTCCATGATTTTTAGTACTCTACTTGCATCAAAAGAAGAAATACTAGCTGTCAGCTCCCTGGCTATAAGCCTTTCATTTTCTAATTCTTCTAATGGGATTTGGATTAATATTATTCCTTTATGTCATCACTTTTAAACACCGAATCTGCTCTATTTCTTTTTTCTCTTAAGCAAAAAGGTGTGTTTTTCAAAAATTTCAATCTGTAATCAGTATGCTTCCATTTTGCAGGAGCTGATGATTGTCTTTCAGCTTCTACATTGGAACGGAAGCCTTAAAGCGCTACGTGAAACAAAGTGCTCCCGGCAGGTATGACATAACTAACATCTAAAAGTTGGCTGTGTGAGTGGGCAACTACCTGAGGTTAAAATATGTAAATCTATATACTTTCTGAAGTTCTGAATTAATGTATTTTTACTTTATTTTGATATAAGCGGGACTTCAGACAAAGCTAAATTTTAAAATACATTTACATGTTCTGTATTTGTCCCTTGTTATCACTGCAAGAAGCCCTGGACTATTTTCAGTTTTATCTATCAAGAAACAGGTGGAAAATTGACTGGAGAAAAACTGTTACCCCAGCATGGTTTGACTTCCATTTTTGGGAAAACATTTGTAAATGCATTAGATTGAAAAATTTCAAGATATTTTTTAACTTCTGAAATTAAGTTTTGTACTGTACTACAATCTACAGAAAAATATGCATTCGGAGTTTTCCAAAGGGAAGAAAATTACTTTTAACATTTAAAAAGTCACCTCTCTTCAAGAAAAATCATAGGCAAATTTAGTTCCATCTTAGCATTTTAAGCCTCTTATAAAGTAATTCAACATTTGATGGACATTTTATTCCCTTGTAGTGATCAGCTTATTAAAGATGTATAGAATGTTACAAAAGGATTGCTGTGTAATTTTTGCCCAGCTGAATTGTTCTTGAGGAAACTGTTGGGAAAAAAAAATAAAAAATTGTAACTAACTTCCATAACTGTTGTTACTTTCCTGAATAATAGGAAGTAATTTCCTACTATTCCCAGTATTCCTTAGATGAAAAGATGAGAAGTCACATGGCCCTGGACTGGATTATGAAGGAGCAAGAATCTCCAGGAATTATTTCCCAAGAGCTGCAAGTGGCTCTTAGGGAACTGGAGGAAGTCAGGAAAGCCGGGCAAGAACTGAGGTTCTACAAAGAAAAGAAGGAAATACTGAGCTTAGCACTGAGTCAGATCTACAGTGATCAAGTTACCACTTCTTCATGGGATGATCAAATGAGCTTGGCCCTACATGGCTACCAGTAACCTTGAAGAAGGTGTTTGACTTCAAACTGTAACATATTTGTCTAGGTTGAAAATACCCCATGTGTAAATTGGTAACGTTCTTTTCCATGGATGTTTTAATTTCTGTATCTAAAAGCACTGATGTCTTTTTTTGGTTTTCATTTTTATTTGGTGGATAGAAATATTCTTCAGGTCACGCCAAAGCTACCACGAATATTTGATGTAGTACTGGTACTAAGATATATGTAAACCTAAATGGAGACAAACCACAGAAAGGTTTTATGGTACTCTGGATTTTGAGTTCTGCGAAAAGGCTCTATATTTTCTTTACTGAAGATGTAAAAATTGTTGTCAGAAACCTACAGACTGTTAGCAATGAAAGACAAAAAGGGCAGTTTAGACACTGGTGCCTTTTTACTCTCAGACTCCTTCACAGCATCTGTGTGTCCTCTTGGCAGTGTTGAAGTTCATTTATTCTGTTTATTCAAGGGTAGCAAGAACCTTCCAAGCAGAAAAAAAAAAAAAGTTGCACACAACTATTACTCTGGATTCAATGTGCTTCAAAACTCTGTTGCAGCCAACAAGATGTTACAAAGCTGTAAAAACATAAAGATAAGCAAAAATTAGTAGATTGACCAGGTTCTGTCTAGTATGGACAAAAAATGGTATGTGATAATAGTCTGCCAGTCAGACTTTATCTGCCTTTTCAAAGAGATTTGACTTACTTGCACTGCAACAAATGCCTACTGAGATTCAAGATCTTTCCTTTCCCCTTTCTGACTGTGAACATAATTCCTCTGCCAGAAGGTGCTGCTCCTGGAGCAAAGTCAGCAGCATATGGCTGCATCAGGCAAGGGCTCATAATAACCGGCATGTTATTTTAGCAGATGATGAAGACAGAAAGGTGCTAAGACACTGGACAACTAATTTGAGCTAATTTCTTTCTAATTCTGCTTCCCAGAAGCTTCTGCCAGAAGAATGGACACCTGGCAGAGCTGTAATTTAAATCAACCCAGTAGTATCAGAAGTAATTTGTAGCATTATTACAATTTATTTTAAACTTTGTATATTTTCACATAAAAGAGCCAAATAGTTCAACTGGAAGAGAAACAGGCTGGGAAAAAAACATTTTTGTCCCTTGTGGAACTGGGCACACAACTACGTCACGTCTCATATATATAAAAAAAAAAAAAAAAAAAAGCAAGGAAACAGGTCAGCAGTAATAATCCTGCTGCAAAACTGTTCACACTACTGCTAGGGAAATAGTCAGCAATAACAATTCTGATGCAGAACTATGCACACCACTGCTAGCGAGAGGATGTGGGACGGCTGTACAGTACAGATGCCTAGCACAGGGGGAGCCAAGCTGCCTTTAGAGCCTACCTACAGAAATCACAGCTTGAAAAGGAACAGGAGTAGTGCAGAATTTGAGAAAATTGTGATGGAATTTTATTTCTGAAGGAAGAAAAACAGACATTGCTGTGTTCCTCCCCGCCCCCCCTTCTTGTCTACTGTACATGAATTTTCCAGAGGAAAGAAAAGAAAGCAGCCTCCCTCCACAGCAATCTGAGATCTCTGCCTAAGATGATAGTGGCATGGACTTTAAGAGTCTTGGATTCTTTCTTTATGCCCACTGAGGAGGGAAGAATCTTAATTTATTGGCAGGAACCAACAAGTCCCAAGAGCAGAAAATCATTTTGAAGCAATATTATTATGTAGGATGAAAAATGGAAAAAAAATGGATATTGAGCAATATACTAGTTAATAGGAAACTTCTTTTTTTTTTTTCCTTTTGAATGACACATCAAAAGAGTGTACACAGCTGGCTGACTCTGTTACTCAAAAACCATGTTTTATTAACTGGAGGAGTAACTTTTTCTAACTTTTAATACTTTGACAGGACCGTTTTAAACATACTCCTCTTTCAGGACATTCCAGATGTACAACAATAAAGTGAAAACAATTTTCACATTGCATCAACAGATTATACATACTACCTTGTGCATTTAGGTTGAGTAATTTATGTAATGGTTTGTCTCCCATCAATGCAGTATCTAAATTATTTAAAACAGCAGATTATACACAAAGTACTGAGAAAAAAAAAAGGATTTCTGTTTGTTGATCAGATGAAGAAATAAACAATTACACTACAATGGACTGACTGATACTTCACCATTCAAGCTTTATTTTTCCTATTAGCTACTTCAGCTCTAAGGATTTCTACATAAATCAACGCATCAACACACAGACAAATAAGTCAGAAGCCACGTCCCAGCTCTCTGTGCAGTCTGAGCTAATGCGAAGACACAAACTAGAGGCTGCCTTTGCCAGGTTGCATTTAACAAGTACTGCCTACTTTCCCATTTGCACCATCCTCACCTCACTCCTGTCTCTCCTCACCATATTTTTATCTTAATATAAGCCTTAGCACGAGATAAGCCCAGTTGTCGTCAGCACAAACTATGCTCAGGTACCTAGCAGAAGATAAGTGAAATGTCCCTTTGGATTACAAAATGTACATGTAGCATGGATTACATGGGTTACTCTGGCATTACCCTCAATAGATACATAGACACCTGCAATTTCTGGAAGTAACTATGTGTTGAGGGAACCAGACTCAATCCCAACTTTTCTGTAACAAAATACACCCATTTGCCAGTTGTTGGGAAGATGTATAGCCATCTTACTGTGCAACCACATCATTCCTTCAGAGGGACAGTCAGGTAAAGGATGCTTTGAAGTTTCGTAGAAAAAATTCCTGTTCAGGGCAGCTGAGAAGCAAAGGTTATTGTAGTTTCTAATACGAGCCCTCTGAAGTGTTGCCCCTCTTGCTCTTTATCTTAAACTCTTCGCTACTTGAGAAGAGAATGGTACATGCGTATTTCATCTGTTTACATCACAAAGAGATGAAGTTGTATCAGGAGATGTAATGCCATGAACAGAGTGGAATGCGTCCAGAAAATTCAGAAGTGATGACAAAAGTTTGCTAAATAAACCAGCAGACAGGGAAAACCAGAATCCTTTGACCCCTGATGCACACTCCTGTCAGGAAGCTTGTATCATTTACTTTGGATTAAAATTGGCAGAGAAAGCTCTCCCACCAGGCTATTTCACCATCTGCTTGTGAAAATATCCAGAGTATTTTTGCCTTCACCCTATTAAAGAGAGGTATATGGAAGCTCTGCTTTGCCACATTTATCCTAGGTATTGTTGTTCTCACACACATTAAAAGCTGGATTTTCAGGACCAAAACAAGAGGCCTGAAAGAGGACAAAAAGAAAATCAGTGTAAATGTTGTTGCTCATGGTAAGATGCAGCAGTTTACTGTGCCTTAAAACTTAGCTTTATTTTTGGTATATCCCAGTTAGTGCAATATTAACAACAAAGAACAACTGTAGAAAAAAAAAAAAAAAAAGCCTAACACTTTGAACACATTGGATTTAACAATCTGTCAGACATTTGACAACAGAGGTTGCCAAAAGCAGACACCAGTCTTTTGCTGCCTCTATGCCTCTATTCAGATGGATGTTCACTACTGTCATCTACAACCTCAACCCTTTTCAAAGGAAAACACTGCGTAAGACTGACTGATGATCTCATCTCAATGAAACCAAAACTCTGGGCGTATTTGATAATGTACCAAGTCACTGTCACTAAACTTGGAGCACCTGAGCCTGTTCCTCCTGGTCTTAGATTCATTAGCCTTATCTCCCTCCCCACTCCCCCCCCTCCCCTTTTTCTTTTTCTTGAAGTTTATTCTTTGTTTTCTGTTGGTCAAGGTATTTCCTAATTTAAAGGAACAAGTAAGTAGGGGAAAAGGTATGTAAAGGTATGTAAATCACAATTATTTGTACTCTCTTTGTGTGTACTTATTGTATTAATCTTTTAATTATAGCTGAGCTTTAAAATTACATATTTAGCCAGATTCTTCCTCCTCATGTTAAAGTGCCCTGGTTGTAAGATATAAGACATTGGCTTTTTCACTCTTCCGCACATGTAATTTTAGCTCTGCCTTTTATATGCATCACTTCTATTCACAGCTTCTCCACAGCTTTGAGTTCCTGTATGACACTTCCTGCAAATCATGTATGGAGAAGTACATAGTAAACTCTAACTGTTTGGTAGGAAATATAGATATAAAACCAGGAATTATTTCCCGTGATCTGGAGGCCAGTTAGATTCACAGCCTACTTGGTTATGACAGCTATAAAAAGTTGTGGTACTGATTTAAAAAGCATGTACATTGGATTAATATTGACAATATTACTGTAAAACACAACTCAGATAAAAAAAATCCATGTATTAAAAAGTCAAGAAATACAAGTAATCATTGTGGCCATTACAGACATAAAAAAATAGAGATTCTGTACAACAGTGCAAACAGTAAAGAAAAGGGTTTTAAACACACAATAAGTGAATTAGCCCAAGACAGCAATTGTAACCATTATTCATAAAGTGGCAGAAACCATCAGTCAAGGACCAAGAAGTCCCTGTGGAAGGCAGGGTATAATGTATAAATGTATTACACATTTATCTATATCTATCCATATATGAATATAATATATCTACATACCTATCTGCTTTTGTTTATGAAATATTTATAGTTAGGAACATATAAAAAACGTTTCATAGATTTTTGATTCTGATCTGAATTGTTACATGTAAAATATATAAGTTGCCTGCAAGGCTTTGCAGTATCTTGTGCTCTCCTCCCCTACAGATCTCCTGAAGGATGCAACTTTTCTACTAAGGCAGTCACAGATGAATGATATTCCCCTATGCAAACTTTAAAACACTTAGCTACCCATCTGTGCCTTCTGGAAATCTCCTTTTTATTTTTTTTTTTTCTTTTGCACTGATTGATAAGGCAGGTAGAAAGTTTTATCATATTTCATTGACCTGCTCATCAACTGACCAATTGCAGAACACTTGTAATAAATAAATAAATAAAGCATGGTCCTAAATGCACTAATATGAAACTTACCTTAAAACCAAACATCAGTATGCAGATGCCCTCCAAAAATGTCTTTTATCACAAATTTTGGAGGGAACATCCTGTCCATTTAAAAAATAAAAAATTAAAAAAAAAATAAAAAATAAAGGAATTTAGTTAATCTGTGAATTAGAATTTAGTTTCCTATTTTCCTTCTTTATATTATACAGGTATTTTACCTCAAGACTTGAAGGATGGAGAAATTGTAAATCCACTGTGAATCTATTCCCTTACTATAAATGTAATTAACAGTATAAATTGTCTTACTGTTACCTGATTTGCTTCTGAATCACTTTAAATGTAATACAGTTGAATCAGTAGTGTCTGTGCCATATTATGCCTGTTTTGGAATATGTAGAAATATCAAAACAGCTCTCATTCCCAGAACACATCTCAAAATATGGACTTCTCAGACAGCTGTCAGATGCAGACTGGTCTGAGCTCCATGGAATATGAAGAAGGAAGCCTGTGAAATCTAAATACATAGCATATTGACTTAGCTTAATACAAAGGGAGCACAGGGAATTCTTACAAACAACGTGCAAGTAAAAATAACCAGTAAGTAGCAGGAAAATGTTAGCTTCTTTCTTTCATGCTGATCTATTGTAAGCATTACTCCAGTCATCCCTTAATGTTAAACTGAAACAATACTGCTGTTATTTTACTCTCTGCAACAGAGAAATAAGAGTCTGTAGCAGACTGCAAAACAGGCACTTGTCAGCGAATCTCATACTGCAGGCTGACTATCAGTCATGATTTGATCTGATCTGATCAAGTGCCACTGTAGAATGTATTAAGTTTTGCCCTCACCCCTTGCCTCCTACATCTCTTTGGAAGGTGATATGAAGCCCTTTTTCAAGACAAAAACATGAGCAATTAGAGGTATGCAAAATATGATATGGAAAATAAAATTCCAAACATTCTCCAGTGTAACTTCTCCAGCTACCAGAACCTACAAATGGAACTGGCTGGGAATCTTGCAGTGCCTTTTATTCCTCCACTCCCCACTCCCCCACCCCCCCCCCCCCCCCCCTTAGAAAATGTTTCTTAGTTCTAAAAGGAGATGAAAAGCCACAAAACCTGGCTGCTTCACCCTATATAGTGTTGCAAGTCACTTCTAACAGACAACAAGAAGACCCCATGGTGTCAGCCAAAAATGAGGTTACTCAGTCCAGAAAAGGATAAAAATGAGACCTCAGTTTATGCACAGGTGAATCACTAACTTCTTCTACAAAGCTGAACTTTTCATAAAGATGAGTTATGACAAGTGCTTGTCAAAAGATTTCAGTGTTTAGGATTTGCTTGGCTGTGGAAACTGAAAATTTCAGCATACAGCTAAGCTTCAATCTCTCATTTCAGAGGTGGATTGTCTAGTATTTTTGGGTTACTATTTGTGACTAGACAGAGAAAAAGAACTCGAAACCAACATTTTATATCTGTAACAAATTCATATTCCAAGATAAATTGAGTCCAGATTGATATTTGCTTTGCAACTTCACGTGGAAGAGTAGGAAAAACAAAACAAAAAGAATCCTTCAGCACTCACTGAATACAGGCTCTAAGAGAACTAGAAAATATATCTGAATTCAAATCACAGCCCCAGACAATTTCAATTATAGATAAACCATACTGACAAATCCCACAGCTTTCAAGACAATATGCATTTAGATATAACTATGCTTACATCCTTTTCTTAACATCAGATCTATCCATCAGTTATTGCCTTCTTATATGCCGGGTATAAATTGGGCCCTGCATCTGGGGTGTAACAACCCCAAGCAGTGCTACAGGCTGGGAGATGAGTGGTTAGAAAGCTGCCTGGCAGAGAAGGACCTGGGAGTATTGGTTGATAGTCGGCTGAATATGAGCCAGCAGTGTGCTCAGGTGGCCAAGAAGGCCAACAGCATCCTGGCTTCCATAAGAAGCAGTGTGGCCAGCAGGGCTAGGGAAGTGATTGTCCCCCTGTACTCGGCTTTGGTAAGGCTGCACCTCGAGTACTGTGTTCAGTTTTGGGCCCCTCGCTACAAGAAGGACATGGAGGTGCTCGAGAGAGTCCAGAGGAGGGCAACGAAGCTGGTGAGAGGTCTGGAGAACAAGTCTTACGAGGAGAGGCTGAGGGAGCTGGGGTTGTTTAGCCTGGAGAAGAGGAGGCTCAGGGGAGACCTCATCGCTCTCTATAGGTACCTTAAAGGAGGCTGTAGCGAGGTGGGGGTTGGTCTATTCTCCCACGTGCCTGGTGACAGGACGAGGGGGAATGGGCTAAAGTTGTGCCAGGGGAGGTTTAGGTTGGATGTTAGGAAGAACTTCTTTACTGAAAGGGTTGTTAGGCATTGGAATGGGCTGCCCAGGGAGGTGGTTGAGTTGCCATCCCTGGAAGTCTTTAAAAGACGTTTAGATGTAGCCCTTAGTGATATAGTTTAGTGTAGGACTTGTTAGTGTTAGGGCAGAGGTTGGACTAGATGATCTTGGAGGTCTCTTCCAACCTAGACGATTCTGTGATTCTGTGATTCTTCTAACGTATTTCAAAACTGTTACCAACTGTTAGCATATATCCGAATTTAGCCCTCATGAGATGATACAAACCCATGTCCTTCAGTATTTCCCTTTTAAATCTCTGATGACCCTTGTTATTCATCCTTTAGACTTTTTCCAGGAAAGACACATGCTAATTTAGTGTAGCATCAGAAGCTGTATAGAGTGGTTTTGTCAAAACCTTACCAATATAAAGCAGAACAGTTATTTTCTATGTCTAATCTAGAAAACTCCTGCGTACAGATCAACTTGAAGCTCAGTGGGCAGGAGTTTGCAGCTTGATGACATTCTTGGGTGTTCTGGGTGTCCACTGGCTGCATTGTAGGTACCTCTAAATAGCATACAGTGGCTATAAACACCTAATTTTAAATCTCCTGCAGGCTGATGGGGGAGAAAAATGAGGAAATAAATCATTCCGTTACAAAGCTGTCATCCCCCCCCCCCACCCCCAATATGCTGTCTTTTGTAAATTATTTCTGTGCTGGGAGTAGAGTACTGTGCTGGGAAGGACACATTTTTGTCACTGTGCTGGGAGTGGAGTACTGTACTGGGATGGAGCTAATTCTTTTCACGGCAGCTCATACGGTGCTGTGTTTTATATCCATGACCAAAGCAATGCTTTATAACACAGCAATGTTATCAAGCAGTGTACCAAGTCACAGGTTTAGCTCATGTGTAGTAATGCAAAGTTCTGTCAACAACTGAACTCAGGAGGAATAATTTTCTTGTGGACTTCATTCTTAGTAGCTTTTTTCATTTAGAATAAGAAAATTTTCAAAAAAAAAAAAAAAAGAAAAGATACTCAAAAACTCCTCAAATATAACTGCTTGAGATGGTTACAGAGTATAGGAATTGTAGATAATGTTTTCCATGAAAGGCATAGCAATCAGATCTTTTTGTATAACCTGGCCTCCAAAGATTTGGTACAGAACTCTTGTTTGCTGGGCATCACCTGCAGTACACATTGAAACAACAGAATAATTAAAGCTTGTTGTGGTTTGACCCTAGAAGGATGCTTAGCACCACACAGCTGCTCGCTCATTCCCTGTCAGTGAGATGGGGAGGAGAATAGGAGGAGTAAAAGTGAGAAAAAATGTGGGCTGTTATAAAGACAGTTAACTAGGTAAAGCTGAAGATGCATGTGCAAACAATACAAAATAAGGAATTCATTTGCTACTTCCCACTGGTGAGCAGGTGTTCAGCCATTTCTAGGAAAGCAGGCCCCATCACATACAGTAGCTACTTCTGTACTATATTTTCCACAGTGAAATTTTGCGTGATACTTAATTCAGTAATGACGCCTCAGAGCTGCAACTTTTGACAAAAGCTGTTCCACACCACTTATAATTTAAGAAGACACATTCTTTAAAATAATAACAATAATAATTAAAAATAATAAATAAAATTAAAATAATTTTTAAAAATCAGAAGGTAGACTCCTCCCCAGAGGACATAGGACAACATTATAAATCCTATTAAGAACAATTTTAAGTCTACATGTATTTGACAAGTTGATGCTATCTCTTTCAGAGTTATTTTAAAAGTTGTTTGGTGATACAGCTCTAAATAATCAGTATCATAGAGTCATAGAATTATAGAATCATAGATTGGCTCGGATAGGAAGGAACCTTAAAGACCTGGTTCCAGTCCCCCTGCCATGGGCAGGGACACCTCCCACCAGACCTCGTTGCCCAAAGCCCCATCCAACCTGGTCTTGAACACTTCCGGGGATGGGGCATCAAAAACTTCTCTGGGCAACCTGTGCCAGTGCCTCACCTCCCTTAAAGTAAAGAATTTCTTTCCAACATCTAGACTAAACCTACCTTCTTTTAATTTAACACCTTCCTCCCTTGTCCTATCACTTTTATGATAGGACATCTTATTTATAAGGTCCATTAAATATTGAAAAGCTGCAATGAGGTCATCCCAGCCTTCTCCGTGTCTGTCATTACCCCTTCTCATCCACCAGAGGGGGCACACTCTCCTTGGCCTTTCGTTTCCGGCCAATGTACATGTAGAATCCCTCCTCGTTATTCTTTGCATCCCTTGCCAGGCTCAGTTCCGTCTGTGCCTTGGCTTTCCTCATCCCACTCCTGCACATCTGGACAGCATCCCAGTCCTCTTCCTAGGCCACATGTCCCTGCTGCCACTGCCTGTGCATTTCCTTCTTGTGCCTCAGTCTGACCAACAGGATCAGCCATCCCAATTTCCCACCCTCCATGCTTGCTTTCTTACACAGCGGGAGGGAGAGCTCTGGTGTTCTGAGAAAAACATCCTTAAAGAGCTGTCAGTTCTGTTCAGCTCCTTTGTCCTTGAGGACAGTGTTCCAGGGGATCTCCTCCAATAGGTCTTTAAACAGCTAGAATTTCACTCTTCAGAAGTTCAGAGTCCTGACTTTGCTCTTTGCCAGGGCCATATTCCTCAAGACCACAAACTCAGCCAGGCATGGTCACTGCAGCCCAGACTACCTCTGATCTTAAACTCTTTAATGTGTTCATCTGCACTGGTGAGCAACAGGTCCAGTAACAATGGTTGGTTTGTCTAATACCTGGACAAGGAAGTTGTCCTCAATGCACTCCAGGAGTCTCCTGGACTACTCACAGCCTGCCGTGGGGCATTCCCAGCAGACATCTGGGTGGTTGAAGTACCCTATCAGGATGAGAGAGTGCGAGTGTGACACTTCTTGTAGTTGAAGAAAGAAGGCCTCATCAGCGGGCTCCCCTTGATCAAGTGGCCTGCAGTAGACCTCGTCCACAAGGTGCCCTTTATTGGTCTGGTCCTTAACTTTTACCCACAAATTTAGAAATTACTCTTTTTGCCTTGGTCAAAAGGAAAGTCTAAATTACCATATCACAGTATGTATTCCTTAATTTCCCAGTTACGCTCGGGATAACAAAATATTTCTGGTACATCGCTCCTAACACAGAAAACAGAGGGATCTGTAACATCCAGGCCAATAGGATGGGAGTAGATTACGATTACTCTGTGATGGCCTAAGAGTTCTTCTAAAATCTGCAGAGAGGTGACTATTAGACTATGCACCATACTGACAAGTTTTCCACTGGCCGATAGCCAAAATTAGGGGGGTTGTATGTTTTTCTCATCACAAGAAGCCTTCTACATAGGAGTCAGTTTTTTTTTGTCGTTGTTGTTTGTTTGTTTTTTCTTTTGGCTCTTCCCTAGGAATCTCCAAAATTCTGAATTCACCAGAAATCCAAGTCACAAGTAGGGAAAAATTCCTTTTTTACAGCCCACTGTGTCATTGACTACAAATAAACACACCTCACAAAAATCCAGTTTAATACAGGGGGAGGGAGAAAAAGAAGAAAAAAGGAAATTTAGTATCTTGTCCCCTTCCCAGAAAAATTAAATACCTTATAATCGGGAGCAGCTGTTATTTGATCAGGTCTGCTGCTAGCACTAATGCAGTTCTCTGCTGGCATTGCTGGCAGCTGGTTTGGCTGACACACCAGCCTCTGAACAGCTCTTGGAAGCCATTATCGTCACTTCAGGAAAACAGAAAATAGAGGACCCAAAACTCAGGGAAGGGCTCACTTACTGCTTGTAAGCCCTGCACCAGGCTGAAAAGACAGTGCAGCTGTGACTGATGAGCACTTCCCGGTGCAAGCCTGCGCCCACGCTTGCTCACTCTCATTTTTATACCTAGTGACTCATTCTAAATATTCTCTCTTAGATGTTTGTGAGCAGTTCCTATCTCTGCAGGTGGCCTTGGCTTCCCAGTGATCTCAGCCAAAAGATCTTCATGCACCAGGTGCTGGATATACCTGCCTCCATGCCCATCTGTCAGGGATGTGAGCATGGCAAGGACACCACTCCATGCGCTCCAGCCTCCTCTCTGGGCTGTTTTTCACAGCTGACCCATGAGAAAGGCCTGTCCCCAGCTGCTAGTGAGGGTCACTGTTGGAACTGCCAACTGTTTCCGGATTCTGAAAAATATTTTTTTTCCTCCTCAGGAACATAATACATCACAGGAAAGAAATCCTGCTGCTCTCTCATCTACCCAACACACTCCACCATCCGTCCAAGTTTATATTATTCCCCTCTTCCTTTATCTCACACAACCTACATGGGCAGTTTTCAGTCTTAGCAGCCACACTTAGAGAGTATACCTAGGTAGACCTACTACAGTTTTTGGCAATATCAGCAGACTGGTGGGTGAAAAGTGGATTCCAACATCTAGAGCTAAACTTTAAGCTACCTCACGCATCAAAATGTACGGAAAAGTAAGGACCAAGAGAGCTGGTCTGAGCATGGAGTCCTGCAGGCCAGCACAGGCGATGTTTCTCAGTAGCACTGTGTGCTAGTGCTTTCAGAAGAAAACACTTCTTCGCTCAATAGCAGTGGGTCTGCCTTAATGTGAACAAAGAATGAGTAGTAGAGCTTTTGAGACCTTTATAGATTTGACATTTTAACTGGGAGGTGGTGATGATTTTCCCATTGGTCTGTTTTCCTGCCCACGTTTAGTCTATGGGCAAGCTGTCAAACTGTTGCAAGATTTCAGTGTTTTCTTCTGCTCTGGCAATGTTTGAACTGTATACAGTCCCTCCTCAGATGCTGAATCTTACATATTGCATAGAACATATATTAAAAGTCAGACCTCACATGATCATCAAGACTGGATTAATTATGCAATTTGTTACCAGCTTGTAATGAAGAAGAAATAGGGCAATAATCAACACCTTTAAGGCCCTAATAAGCATGGAGGAGCTGATGACTGGGCTGCTTTTTTCAGGATGTTCTATACACAGATTTATGACAGGGCTACAGGGAAGGCACTTCCCTGGAGCAGATGTAGCTGTGATACAAGGAGGAGCTGGTGAAATCACACAGGTCACACAAAACTGAGCAGCAGTGGAACAACTCTTCACAGCAGGTGACCAAAGAGAGTCTGGGACAGCAACTGCACTTACTTTACTCCCTTCCTGCAGCCACCTCAATGTCTTAATTAACTGGGTAATACACTAATGTTACCATTAAGAGAATTATTAGAAGGTAAAAACAGAATTAAATATTTAGAAGTTTTTGTATAATGAGAAATTCTGTACAGCATCATACTGGCAAACTTATTCATTGTTGTGAAGCAATTTAATGACCACCACCATAAGCTGAATAAATTACCATATTTTGCTCACAGAACTTAGCCGGCATACAACTGTTTGTGTTTCCACTCCATCTGTAGATTGAAGCAACACTAAAAATTCAGACATTTAAATTCTTCCCTCACCATTATGGCCCTCGTGACAGATGTTCTAGATCTCCCCAGGAGTCCTGCAAATTGTGTTTACCACCCCTTCCTTGTTTAAACTTCGAAGTAGCATCTCCGTAAAAATCAGTAAGTACAAACAACAGTGTAATGTAAGAGTAATTACAAGCATACATATCTTTCTGTACAATATACCCAGATGTGGAACAGTAACATTTACCATGTGGTGGAATGAAGCAACTGTGTGAAACATGATACAGGAACTCTGAAGTCCAGCACACAAGTCCGGATGCATGAAACTCATACAAAAATGTAACAGTGAGACAGCATTGTTTGAAATTTCAGACTGCAATGAAAGATAACATCTTCCAGCATTGAAAAAATCCAGTTCATCAGAGGAAGGAACGTTCCATCTAATAGAGAACAGGTGAAAATAGGGAGACATCAAGAAGAACTCACTTTATGGATCAAACTTCCTGCAGCCCCTATGTGGTAAGCAAAAATAATTAATGCCACCATCATGTTTCATGCAATTTTGGTTTTATAATGCATGGTCAATTTTATCTACCTCAGACACTGCAAGGTATTTCAGTCTGCTAGGAATATTTGAAAATGCAATGACAAAAAATAGATCATCACTGGATGTACAGTAAGTTCTGCAGACAAAGGCTCTAGGATGAGAATGAGATGCTAGTGTTTGGAGAAAGAAGAGTTTTTGTTTAATATTCCGATATAATTTAGTAGCTTAGTGATTATTTGAGAACAGGAGAGCATCAGTGCACTCTGTTGTTCTGTTGAAATAGTAATTAGGTGTCTGTAGACAATAGGTTGCATGTCAGTTTATATAAGGAGCTCAACATTCCCTATAGGTGCAAGTACCCAAATACATTTTTCTGTTTTCCACAACAGATTTTTCATATTTGGTCAAAGTTATTTCCTTTATTCCAGCACCTGTTCCTGTCTCAGCCATAAAGGGATTTGCTCATAAACGTAACACCACTGCTCTAAAGTAGGAATCCACCAGTTTCTCTCTGCAATAGCTTGGTCTGGTTAAGATAAAAACGACACACTTTTTAGCTCTGCAATTCAGAACCATATAACCCATATACACCCCTTCCTGGAGACCAGAACCTGCTGTGCCAAAATTCATCTACATTAAACAGAAGAAAACAACCTACAAACACAGTGAGGAAAGAATAGGCCTCTCACACTCATGCCAATTTATTATTCTATGCTATTCAGGGCAAACTACAAGTTACTAAAGAGGTGTGGAAATTTTGCTTAAAGAACAACCTTTGGTATTCAATGATTCCCTCATTTCTTCCTGTAATTTCATTATAGCCCAAGCTAAAGAATGAGCAAATGAGTGTATTATCTTGCCAAACTTGCAGCTAAGGATGGAATCCTAATTTATTTTTTAAGCTGCTTAGTGAACAGCAAGTCTTTCATTTCTATATATATTGACAGAATCTGAGCGGAAGTGTAAATATTTATACAAATTATCACACAATTTTAAAAAAGATCAAGAAAGCAAAAAAGAATGCCAAAAGAAAAAAGAATGTTTTTGATGTGCATGACAGACATAATTGGTCCCACTGATCTAGGAATGATGCCAAACAGCCCTGAGCACTATTCACTGGCACCATCCCTGTTAGCTACTCACAAATACAAAACAGGTTGCAAGTGGTGCAAGATGACAGGAATCAGAGGAATAAATCCATTAGAACAAAATTGGAGTTCGAAATACGTGACAAAAAACAGTTACAGCTATGAGTTATGGTGTTTTCTGTGAGGGTCAGGTCTATGTGAAGGACCACAATAGGTTTGCCTGTGTAACTGTGGCCCTTTCATCCAGTGAGCACACCAGAATACACAGTGGTACAGGACGGAATTAAAAGTGAGTGGTGAATCAGCAATCTGAGTCATCTACGTTCAAAATAAACCTCCTTGTTTACAAAATATAAAAATACATCATGCGTAGTCTTCAGCATCTTCCAAGAGAATATGTCCCCATTTCCCCAGCCCCGTTCCCTACAGCCCCCATGCTGCTGCTGCACTGAGCTCTGTTGTCAAGGATCACTCCATTACTGCTTCCCTTCTTGACACAAACTGCAATAAATTACTTCAGCCACACTGATGTCCCTTGGAGAGACAACACTCCAGGACAAAAGTAATCCAGAAGGTTCCTGGAGTTCATTGATAACCTCTTCCTCACAGCGATAGAGGAGCCAATGAGGAGAGGTTCCGTGCTAAACCTCATATTCACCAACAATGAGGAGCTTGTTGGGAACGTGAAGGTCGAAGGCAGCCCTGGCTGCAGCAACCATGAGGTGGTGGAGTTCAGGATCTTTTAGACAGGGAGAACAGTGAAAAACAATCTCACAGCCCCGGACTTCAGGAGAGCAGACCCTGGCCTCTTCACAGTTCTGCTTGGAAGAGTCCCGTGGGATAAGGCTGAAGAGGGGCTCATGAAAGCTGTTTAACGTTCAAGGATCACCTGCTCCAAGCTCAGGAGACATCTACCCCATTGAACAGGAGGCCAGTCAAAAATGCTGGGAGGCCTGAGTAGACGAACAGTGAGCTCCTAGACAAACTCAAAAACACAGAGGGTGGAAGCATGGACAGATAACACGGGAGGAATACAAAGACATTGTCTCAGCATCCAGGGATAAAGCTAGGAAAGCTAAAGCCCAAGTGGAATTGAATCAGGCCAGGGATGTCAAAGATAACAAGAAGAGCTTCTATAAGTACATTAGCATCATAAGATTAGGTCAAGTGTGGGCCCTCTACTGAAAGAAATGGAAGACCTTCTTACTCAGGACATGGAAAAGGCTGAGGGAGTGAATGCCTTCCTTTCCACAGCCTTTACCTGCAAGAATACCCCTCAGGAATCACAGCTTCCAGAGACCAGGGAGAAAGGATGGAGCAAGGAAGATGTACTCCTGATGGAAGAGGGTCAGGTCAGGTACATAAGCAAACTCAGAACAGATAAGTTCATGCCCCTGATGGGATGTATCCATGGGTGTTGAGGGGGCTGGCAGATGTTGTTGCGAGGCTACTCTCAATAATCCTTGCTTGATCACAGTGAGTGGGAGAAGTGTCCAGAGACTGGAGGAAAAAAATTGTCACTCCTCTCTTCCAGAAGGGTAGGAAGAAAGATGTGGGGAACCACAGGGCAGTCAGCATCACCTCGATCCCCGGAAAGGTGATAGAGCACCTGATCCTGCAAACCATTGGCAGGCACATGAATGACCTGAACTACAGAAGTGAAATTAAATGCACATACAAATCAAGAGATGTGCAGAATTTCACTAAAATTATGTTAATATACAATTGAGACACAATGATAACAAGAGACAACTTATCTTCATGCATTTAAAAATCATGTCTCTTTTCTGTTTTCCTGAGGGGGCATAAAGTGGGGGAGATAGTTAAATAAAGGTTGCCAGCTGGACTGCAGAGCAAAAAAAGTATTTTATTTATACATATCCTTTTGTATGAATATCTAACCACTGGGTTTTTAAAAAAGTGTCTAGAAAGAGACTAAGATGTTTAAGAATATTAGCTAACGGAACTCCTTCTGCCTCCTCCCCCTACCTTCTACTCTGAGGAAAACCGAAGCATTCTCTTCTCCCTGTGATGCCTCTACTTATTTTGCATTTTGATATATAGGTCTCATATGTATTCATACTGAACCTAAGTGTTAATGACTCCTCTGAAAGCCAAGACAGAAACTGAGAACACTTTACACCTCACTGAATGCAAACTGGCATTCTGCGTAATAATACATGGGAAGAGCTAAGAGCGGAAATATTTTTAACATGCATTAAGAAGTGTTTTTCTTCTAGCGGCTGGGAGGGTTTTGTAAGTTTCCCCAAAAAGGCAACAACCATTTTTGAGAGTTAAAGATACTGTGCTTCATTGTAACTCAAAGCATTTGCCCTCCAACATTGTCACAAAGTCTGGAAATTAAAACACCTGCCACTGATTTTTCTCTGACCTCTCAAGAGCACACATGCCTTTGTGATAATACAAGCCAGGCAGGCCTCTAGGCCTCTAACCACTCAGTCACAGAGATTTTCCTCTGCCGCAGAGAACAGGTCTCTGCCCTTGGAAGCTTCCAGCTTATTTACATTGTGCCAATACGTGTCTGGGCCTGTGGCGGGACTTCAAATTTTCTCATCTCCTTAATGAGCTGCATGTTGAGATTTTCACTGCAACGCAACCTACTGGATGCTGTGGAGCTACTTGTGGCATTTTATCCCAGCATAGTACTAAGGAAATGACACCTGCTATGTTTTAACACAAGCAGCTTTACTCTGACTGTTTTGTTCTCAATTTACTTTTGACCTGCAGTGGCTAAGAAGCCACTGTTTTCATATTAGATGTATGATCTCTGGCAGTTTCATGTTGATCAGCTTTCTGAACTGTAGATCTAGCCAGAGATTTAAGCCATTCAAGTGTCTCACTATACTACTTATTTAAGATGGAAATATCAGTAGCCACACAAGGATTTTACTGGAATAATTAAGAGTTGGTTTTCATTATGACAATTTAACTTGGTGTTATCAGTTCAGCACAAAGCCATGCAAGGCATATTTACACAGTACACAGATACAGAGTAGCAAGAGATACACATACGGTGAGGCAGAAAATCTGGCAGCTACAGTAAAATCACTTAACCATTCAGAAACAGATTCACCTGACATATAAAATAGGAAGCGTGCTTAGCCAAAACGTGTCTGGCTACAACAGTTCCTGCCTCTTAGAAACTGCTTGAAAGATTTCTCCTTACCTTGTTACTCCAGAGAAGTAATTTTCACTAGTATGGTATAGTATCTTGAATGTGCCTGAACTTCCCTCTCTGTGGGTTAAAAATGCAGCCTATGCATCTTTACCAGCTCAGTTCCTTTTTTTTTGGGTGGTTAAACCTCAGCAGTGATGGAAAGGGGTTGAGGGATGATAGCACGTTACAGTGCATGTTCTTCACCTTTCCACCAGTGGGAGTGAGCTTGCATCTCTTGTTACTGTGCTACAAAGCCTTACCCAGATAAGCATACTAAGGCTTTGTAGCACATTACAAAATAATCAATTAATTAATTAATAAGTCTACGGGTTTTTATTTACATGCTGTACAGTACATTCAAAAACATTACAAATTGACACAAAACCAGCATATGGGGCTTACATAGCAAGGGTTTGGTAGTGGAAAAGCTGCAGGGGTGGCCTCTGTGAGCAGCGCCCAGCAGCTGCCCCATGTCAGAGCACAGACAGCTCCAGACAGGACCTCCAAAAGGGACCTGCTGCTGGCCAGAGTCAAGCCAATAAGTGAGGTTGTTTGCACCTCTATGAGAGAAAATTTAATAAAGGGGAAAAAAATTGCCAGGCAACAGCTGCTTGGAGAGTGAGGATTGAGAAGGTGTGGGAGAAGCAGGCCTGCAGCCCCCCAGGTGAGTGCAGCAGGAGGGCAGGAGGTGCTCCAGGCAGGCAGCAGCAGTTCCCCTGCGGCCTGTGCAGGGAGAGGCCCCTGGTGGAGCAGGCTGTCCCCCTGCAGCCCATGGGTCCCACACGGAGCAGATCTCCACGCTGCAGCCCCCCCGTGGAGGAGCCCCCGGTGGAGCAGGTGGATGTGGCCTGGAGGAGGCTGCGGCCCATGGAGAGCCCCTGCAGCAACACAGGAGCACTCTGTTCCTGATGGACTGCAGCCCATTGGAAGGACCCACACTAGAACACAAAGAATGGCATCCCATGGGATAAACCCATGCTGGAGTAAAAGAAGAGTATAAGTGGAGGAAGGAACAGCAGAGATGAAGTGATAGGGACCCAACCACCATCCTCCATCAACTTAACACTAGGTGGCAGAGGAGGCAGAAACATTAGAAGTGAAGCTGGGCCTGGAAGGATGAGTTGTGGGGGAAGCGGATGTTAATTTTGTTTCTTACCATCATACTCAGTTTTTCATTGGCAATAAATTAAATTACTCTCCCTAATCTGGGTCTCTTTTGCTTACCAAATACTGTCATGGGCAATCTCCCTGCCTCTTATCTTGCTCCAGAAAGATTTCTGTCTTACCTTCTCCCTGTGTCCTGGTGAGGAGGGGGAGTGAGAGCAGCTGGGTGGGCACCTGGTGGCCAGCCAAGGCCAATCCACCACACCCAGGTTATTGCCAACAGCTGATTTAAAGAACATCAGAGTACAGACCTCTGCAGCCAGAGTGTAAATTGCTTTTGCTAGGGTACCGATCACTCCTTGTTTATGACAGGAACTTGAAAACCTACTGCCTTCTAGGTCAGAAATCCTTCTTTTAAATAGAGCTCTTTTCCTGTATGAACAGTATGTTTGAATGTGAAAAGCAAGAAGTTAATGTATGGAGTTCACACTAAGAGTCCCTACGAGTCAGAATAGAACTAGAAAGGCAGTTTGTGTTACTGCATGAGGAGGAGGAGGTCTCAGGTTCCTGCGTCAGTCAGTGCCTGAACCAAGAATCTCCCAGCCATCAGCACAGGGGGATGAAATTGTGTCCCTTTCTATCAATTGCATTGGGTGCAAATCTTCATCCAAAGTATATTATGCTTCAAAGAATTCTCTATTCACATGAAAATGCAAACAGCTAAAACAACTTCTCACTTTTGTTATATCTTTTATGTACTTTCTCAGGTTACATTATATTTTTGTGTGTTATTCAATCTCCTACCCAGCATCATAAATAAATACATCAATATGCAGAGATTATACCATCCTACCCAAAATATGTTTCTCAAACCTTAATTATACTTTTAGCCTGCCACAGGCTTCAGTTCAATCTCTCCCATGCTTTTCTCAGTTCACTACACTTTTTTTTTTTCCTGATCAGAGGCCCATGAAATTTTTCACACCCTCTTGAGCACATGGAATTGCATGAACTTTCCTCTGTCCTATACCTGACAAAGAGCTTTCTCTGCTCCTTACTGCTGCCTCCTGGGAAAATTTGACAGTGCATACTTCCAGTCCCAGCTGCTCCACCTGGCCTCCTCCCTCAGTTTGGAGATGTCAGCATTTTTTCACTTTTTCCAATTTCTTTCTGCTGCTCTCCTAGGATTCCACTTATCCCAACCTTTGCTTAAACAATTTTAAACACAAGTGCCAAGACCTGTCTTGAGATTAAGGACTGCGAGCTCTAACGCTGAGAATCTGTGAACTGTCAAAGTACTCTACTGTTCAAGCAATTCAAGTTCATATGACAATCTTTTAGTGTTATTGTCTTTTGGTTAAGATAAGAAAGAAATCCAAAAATGGCTTTTACCTTTTAATTGTAATTAGATACTGGTGAGATTTTGATGGATGGAATTTATCCATAAAGTTCTGCTGCAGATAAAATAGTGAGGTGCAGAGTTTGATTTTTTTTTTAAGGTGTTACGAACTTTCAAACAAAACTTGTTTATGACATTTTTAAAACTATCACAAAGAAAAGCTTATATTGAAATACTTTATTTCCATCTCACAAAAAGCAATAGTGTTTGCAGTACACATGCCTTTCAAATAAGTGCTGGTAATATGCAAAAACATTTCTCTGAAATATAAAGAAAATAAGCTTCTCTTCCCTTTACAAATGAAACAGACAACTTTGCATATTTTATATCTATCTATACATACACACGCACACACACACACAAACAATATTCAAATCCCCATCTGAAAGCAGGTATTTTACAACCTGAAATGTTACCACTCACAGTTCAGACACCTGTGAATTTACATTGTCTTATATATTTTTACAGTGTTTAAAATACAAAGACTAACCCATTACAAGTACCTACAGTATACAGCATTTCCAAATTAACTTTTAAGGTATTTTTCAGGGATACATAACTTAACCTTGCCTTAATGAAGACAGGGCTCAGTTCTCACTGCAAAAATTTGTTTTACACTATATATTCAAACTCCTCCAGTCTCCAATTCTTGGAATGGAAAATCTGTACTTCATTTTTACAAGTTCAATTCGAATTACTGTGTTTCAATCCATTTGAGCCACTCTATTTTTTTATAAAACTATATACTTAAGATAGTATTGTGATTTGTTTAATGCCACCATTACTAATTCAAAAAAAAGATGCCTGCCTCCTATTCTGCATGAAACAAAGTTAAATTGTCACATATAAAAGTCAATATATCTACTACAACAGCAGGTTTAAACAACACAGCAAAATTAGAGATTGAAATTCTTTAGCAATATGACCTGAGAGTTTACTATGGTAAATGTACTTTTTTCCCCTCTAGAAATCATGTGACTCCATGACATAAAAAAGTAACAGAAATCTTTGAACATTTAGTAGCATCTTGATGAAAGTGATAGGTATAAATATAACTATTAAAAATAAGTTTATGTATGCACTTGTCAAAATGTCAAACAATAAATGTTCAGCATGTTGAGAACTGAATGTACTACATGACGCATGAATCAGGAATATGTGGAAAAGCTAAAATATACATGACTGAATGCAACAAGTGCATACAAATAAGAATGGTTACTGAGCATTAATTTAAATTTCAGAGTGCAAAGAAGAATATCTTCCAGCAAAGCAAAGGAAGGATGGTACAACCTGTCAGAAAATGGAATGTTCCACCAAAGGGAGAACAGGTAAAAGATACAGATTCAAGTTACACTTCCTACATATGTTAGCCAACAAAAGAAAATTATTACTCCCATGATTAGTTTTTTCATAGATCATTCCTACAATGTATGTTCAGAATTAAGTGTCTCAAATACTACAAGATCTGAACAGTTCTCCTTTCTATGGTAGACAGTAACTTTCTACACATTCTGAGTGCCAAGTCTGATAATTAATGCAGAAATTCCAGTCCAAACAAGCTGTCTCTCTAGCAAATGAGTGATTTCCATATAGGAGTGGACAAGAAGAAAGTTTTAGTTTCTTCTAGAAGGATTAGTTTACAACAGAATGAGCTTGACATCAATACAATACTTAGGAGGAGATGCAACATTATTTTATGAAAGTTCATGTATGTAGTAGTTCCATAACTGGAAAATTTATATGCTGAAGTACAGTTTTATATCGTATTTATAGGATGCAACAAAAGCCAACACTGCTCAGTGTACTCCCTCTGACAAACTTCAGTTACCTGTGAAACAATCTGTATAATAAGGACGAACCCTCAGCAATTGTAGTCTGCTTTCCCGTTAGCAACGCTGAATAGTGCTCAGAGAAACAATTCTCAACCTCTAAGAACAAGACCTCAGTTGGCTCCTGCAGGAAAACAGGATGTTTATTCTAACATACTGTCTAGTGTATCACTTCAATTATAAGCCACAAGGCACAATGACTATTTGCCTCTATGACCAGTTACACAGAAAAACTAGACCTATTTTAAACTCCTTCATTCCATGTTACCGTCTTTTCACATATTAGAAGAAGTCTCATGCTTTTCCTATACTGCTTGCACTTTTTCCATCTCTAAATAAAAATAAAAGCTGAGCTGGCAGAGGGAGCAATCCTTTTTCCAGAGACAAAGTTAAGAGCTCAACTGCTTGCTTATACTTTTCCTGGTAGGCTAATTTTACATAGGAAAAGTATTTATTTATAGAAGTAAAAAAATATATACATGCATATTTGCTTTTCACCGCAATTAGCTCTTAAAATAAGAAGTGCATTCATTATAAACAGAGGATACTGGAAAGTAACAAGACAATCAGTACATAATGGCTTTGAAGACAGTAATTGATGTAGCCCATCTGAACATATACTGTAGTTCCAATTTATTAAACCCCGTAATTTTACATTGCAGGAGATGATACAAAGCTAGTAGCATTTGAACTCGCAGCTTTTCACTGCAAAGCTCTTCTGCTGTAAAATAAGAATGGCGTAAGATATATAAAAAACATTAGCTCGGTAAGTTTTAGCTAGAAAATACTATGGAAATTAAGTAAAGAGGTCCTATTGGCTACAATATGTTTTTCATTTGACCAGAAGCCAAAGAAAACTCAAGGAACTAGCAAGATTTCATTCCTTTGCAGTAAGGCATGACAGATGTGGCTCTAAAGGGCAATTCATTGCTCATGCCTTAGCCATTCCACCCTTCATCAGTTCCCAATAATCTCAATAACAGAGGAGTATATTTAAGCATTTCCCTTGGAAGAAGGACTCCAGCACAGTTTTTATTAAGGTTATAGACTCCATGACAGAAAAATAACTTAAAAACCTCTACAACGGATACACTGAAATTATTACCTATTAGAAAAAAAAGCCATCAAATGCAGCAAAAAGTGAAATGAAAAATTATTCAAAAACCATCCCCCCCCTCCCCTGACTTTCCAGACGTTCTTGGTACAGTTTGCAATCTAAAACTCAGCTGCATGCTATTTCCTTGCAAAGAACTAATTATCAGTAAAGCATCTGAATAAAACCTTACACTGCTATAATCCTACAGCAGAAATCAGGAGGAAGATGGGATCTTCCTCTGGAGTTTCCATTTGAAATTTTATATGCCTCAGTACCACAGTCAGGGCTGAAATAAAAAGAAGCGTAGGGGGATAGAAAAGTGAAAGCATACTACTGTTTTCTCATTTAATATTAACAAGTGACTGTAAAGGAAAATAGATGACAACTACATATATACACACATATACAAATATGGAATTCGTATTTCTGCAGAGAGCATAAAGGTTTAAAATAAACAAATAATACCACAAGACATGGAAGTTTGTAAAAAAAATAATCAGAGAGCATAGCTAATTACCATTCTAATTGCATAATTTATGGAATTAGGATAGTATGACCTATTTTCAGTGCTTACATTCTTTCTTCAGTACTTGTGAAAATTGCTCTTTTCTGGGCCTCTGGGGCAAACAAACGTTTGTGCACTCTGAGAATCTAACACACTTTCTAATAATTTCAAGATTAGAACTGCAGACGTAGTTTTTAATGTGAACTGGTGAAAACATAAGGAATTTCTTTTCCAAGAAAGAATCTCCCATTCTGGAAGGATGGGAAAAGTATGGCATGGCTTAAGCAATCACAGCTTACAATTTCTTCTAATTAAATAAGCAGCCAGTGCTGCAATTTCATCAATTAAAGCCTTCAGTTTGAATTGCCTGTGACAAATTTTCACGTCCACTAATTTAACTCTCATTCAAATTACTATCTTCTTCAGAATATGCTGTGACTGAAATTCAAACTTTGTGGTGTTCAAAATTTTCAACTTTTAACCATTAATGTTTTCATATTGGATCACATATTGGATGCTGATAAGACAACGGGTCTGAATCTGCTTGCATGAATCCACAAAAGGTGCAACAGTAATGAAATGAACATTTGAAAACATCAGAACTCCACATAAACAAGTATGATTACTCTTGTATATGTTTTATGTACATGCTATACCTCAAAAATGGCCTCTCACTACTTTTGAAAGACAAGATTGTACAATTGGTATTTTGGCTTTCTAATGTGGCACGTCTCTGCTTTTAGATCCCCCCCTTTTTTTTTTTTTTTTAAAGAGTATGATGATTTAGATCCCCTTCCTTTGAAGTACGAAGATTTAGATCCCCTTCTTTTAAAGAGTATGAAGATTTGTCACACAAGGTTTTTCACAACAGTAGAACAAACCATTAAAATCTAAATGAGAAGCTTTCTAAAGCTATACTGAGTAAGCAATGTACACAAATTATACTGTGATATCAAAGGTAACAGGCAAGGGAAAAAAAGCATAAACTTAACCAAATGAAGTGGCTGATACACTGACTTATTGCAGGACATCTGGAACAAGTGGTGAAATTAAAAATCAGTAGTCAGAAGCACACAAATCAGTAGTCAGTCTAACAGATAAACCAGCCTGTTAACAACTTCTCATGGCAGTTTTGTGCAGTTGCTCACAGATCTATGCAGCAACATCAGTTACACTCCAATGTTTAACAACACAGTTCTCAAAAATGTCTAATAAATTCAGAGTAAAAGTTCCAAGGCCCCATCAATGTTTTTGGAAATTCCATCTCTAAAACATTTGTTTTTGCTGTCTGGCTTTCTCCCTTCCATGCAGACTATTAGTGCCCAGCCACTTTAAACATCAAAGTGTGTATGATTAGCATGACGTATTATTCTTATTTTTCATGTAATTCCTAAACACAGTGAAAAATCAAAAGTCCAAACTGAATTCAAATCCAGACCTTATTTACCTCTCCTCAAACTGCTGTACTTTAAGAGATCCTCTAATACTTATGTATCCTACGCATGACTTTGTTTCACAACAGCTTCTCTATCTACAAATGTGGAAACTACCTGTATTTTTGCATTAACAAAGCCCTACTAATTACCCAGCAGTCTGCAAAAAGCTAACAGTTCATGGTAACTTTCTTTCTTTCTGCTCTTATCTGTCAATATCAACGCGCTGCTGAAAAATTAGAACATGACAACCAAATGAAAGGGTACTAAATTTCATATAATATAATATAATTTATGGAGATGTTTGGTCTATAGATGAAAACAGTTTCAGAATAAATACATCCTGCTCATAAATGCTTCAAGGGAAATCAAAATTTATGTGAGACATGCCCTGAGCTATCTAGACTCTCTAATAGTGCAAACAATGTTGCAGCAATGCTTGGTTTCACCCTGGCTTTTGCAAAAGAAACAGAGCAACTGTCCACAGATTTCCTAAATGGCTGACACTCCATAGTGTTACGTGCACTACAGCCATTTTTGTAGCTTTGCTAAGTTCCTCTCCATCCACTGGATATTGAGCTGAATCGTGTCAAGTGCCTCTTTTACACAACGCAGTTTAGAACTCTCTTCTGACTTTGATTCAAAAAACGTCTTCACCTGTATAACAAGGAAAAATAAAGAAAAAGCAAATGTTAATAAAAATCAACACAGACCTCAGAAATAGGTACAGAAGCAAAGGCTACACATGTGCTGGAAATAGAGAATCATACACACGCAGCAAGCAAAATTCTCAGAGTTGGCTTCTCAAAATGCAAGAACATCTTTCATGGGAACAGCAGCAACAACCCATTTGGTTTCAATAAATTAGTTTACCAATAAATAGATACTCAACTCATCACATTAATTACAGAGGAATCACAGAGCACTCAAAGTTCTAGAAAGAGAGTTTTTTTTGTGTGTGAAAAAGAACTGATTGTTGCTAGTGACCCCATGCAGTCCTCTGGAATGACCCCCACTTCCACCCAACATTTTAACTGTCAATGCTTACACTTAAAATCCTATTGCTCATACAATAAGAAGCCATCTCTACCCCATTTTCTGAATGAAACATTAGACTAAATCACAAACCACTCTTGACACCATACATTCAGGGCCTTGTGAGCTAAGACTCAAATTTCTAACAACTAGTACCTGGATCTTAGCTTATACTCAACCTGCACAACAGCTCTCTGGGATTGTTGACAGCCAAACTAATCTAGAACAAATCTTAATGGCTCCCTATGCCATTCCACAGATGCAGAAAGCATAGATTATTGACGCGGTCTAAACCAGAATTTTGTTATGACTATTTTGGGAGACAGAGCGTTCCAGTGAACAGGAAACCAGAGCAATATGAACAGATAGCTGTGCTTGACTGTGTATATTCAGCTCTACTGCTGATTCAGAATGTAATCTTCAACATGCTTATGTACATACTTCCCATGTCTGACACTGGGATAGAAATAGCTGTATATCCTTGAAAGAGGGCTTTAGTGACTGTAAATAACTGTTTTCCTCTACCCCAAAATATCTGAGGACAGCACTGGCACTAGAAAGTATGATTTTCTGATTGATTAAGCCACCGACCTCAAGTAGATGCGCCCTTGTTGCAAACTGAGAAGTTGATGAACTAATGATGTTCTGGATAGTATATGAGCCTAGATGAAACCTGAAATACAAAGAAGAAAAAACTTAGAAGCCATTTTAACATGCAGGTTCAGTATATGCACGCGTTCTTATTTCCAACTCCTCTTCTGTTTCAGTATTTGGAAATCATTCGAAGCATCTAAATTCAAGTTTACATCTCTTTTTTTTTTTTGAAGAGATGCTAAGAGTGTTAGCAGTCCAAGCCTCAAGATACCTAACCCCTATAAAAATTCAACTTCAGAGCCAACAACAAGGAAAATTTTCAAACTTCTATTCCAGCTCAAAACACTAAAGAACTGAGGACACCACACATCGAAGAAAAATGTCTACTTTTGTGGTATGTATTCAACAATCAAATTGTTGAATAAGCAATCAAATTTGTCTCCAGAAATCATTTCAAGCCAAGTAATTTTGTAATATTGATTATTAATTACTCCTGCTTTAGCAAGCAGGAATTTTCATCCAGGAGAAGCATTTTTAACAATGTGAAACTGTTCCAAATCACAACTAGGATTTAGAAATATCATTTTCTAAGTACTGTCAGCTTTTTGAAGATTCGTAGGCCAGCTCTGCAATTTCAAGAACAGTTAAGAGGAACATATTTCTAAAGCAAGTGGATATTTTTTTGCTTATTTGTTTTTTGGATTATATAGAAAGGTAGAATAAATAGATGCTGAATGAACTGCCTGGGTTTACTTGTGAACGCATTTGATTCACAAAACATCCCACAGCTCCAGCAGCCATCTTAGTCTGAGACATCACTCTTAACAGAAATTCAAACCAAGATTTTCTAGAATAACTGTGAGGTTCTAAGAGGCCTCAATGTTCCATCAACTGTTAAGTGAGATTAAAATTTATTGTCCATTTTACTTTTGCAAAGTCTAATTTTAAAACAGGCTTTAAAGTTATAATAAACGTCATCTTATATGAAGCAAACTATTTATTCACTTGCACTTCATAATAGTGGTCCTTTTGGCAATGTGGGTGTGAAAAGCTATATCAAAAGCCTTACTTTCTTGTAAGTTTTTCCCAGTTCTCTTTAACAAAGTCCCAGGCCAACAAATATCCAGGCAAACTCTGGCTAACAGTTGCTACGATATGTGAAAGCTCCTGTGCCCTGATGACTTCTCCCTCAAGGCTGTTCTGCATTAACCTAAAAGACAAAGCATATGAAAAAGGACAGGAAAAAAAAATCCTATTTATTCATATTTTCATGTGGTTCTACTAGTAGCCCTGAATTCAATGGAAAAGATTATGTAAAAGATCAAACAGCAATCATCTTCTGGCATCTAAAGCACACGGATGCTACATTTTATAACCACTGTATTCATTTAGTTTAAGTTTCCAAGAACAGAGTGATCTTAGCTCTAAACCAAGTACCTGAATTTTCATTGCTGTTGGAAAAGATGGAGTAAATTTTCACAACTTGTAAGATAAAACAATTCACAGGTAAGTTAAGAGAGAAAAGCAGGAGTAACAGTAATCACCTACCAGGACACACTTAGTGTCCTCCATGTAATACTAAGATTTAGTCTATAAAAATGTGTAAGAGCATAATGTAAGGTCAAAGAAAGACAAATATTAAAAAACAGCGCGCACACACACAAACAGTTATTGTCTTGGATATGAAGATGTAACAATCTCTGAAGACTCAGTGAGCAATCTGTTTTACCATTATCACAAAATCTGCAATTTTCTTCACCAATAGCACAAAGCTTTTAAGTCCATTTTTTTCTTTGTGTATATTCCACCTTGCCACAGTTCATCTTTTTAACCTACTCTATTATATACATTATTTTGAAGTGAAAAATAACAGGTTTGTCATGTTTATGGAAGCCCGTACAAAATGTCTGGCTAGATTTTCTTTAGTATTCAGATTTTTTTTTCCTTTTCAACAATTAAAAAGAAAAACACAACATTTAATTTACACAACATAGAACTTTGTGTCTTTCATACCAGATCAGCTTTCTGACATCTTCTGTGCTGGCCAAGGCTTCGATCATTTTGCTTTTCTCTGCTTCAGAAACTGAAGAGGAGTACATCTTTAGGAGGAATTCCCAGCCTTCATTAGTTTTGGCTCCAGTTATAAATATGGCTTTCATAAGATCACTAGGCAGACTACAGGGAAAAAAAAATCAAAAAAACAAAAACAAAACAAAAAAGGGGGGACAAAAAAGTTCATCTGAGAAAAGAAGGAAGAAAAGTTACAAAATGAAAAGATTAGCTTGAAAGAGATGCCTCTCATTTTTGCAATTTATTTCTGTAGCAATTTTAAGTTTGCTGGACACATGAATTCATGCCTTTCTAATATTTTAACTCACTGGGAAAAAGCAAATTATATTAGTCATATGAAAGCACTGCAAATGGTACAAAAATCAGTATCATTTTCTATGGCACAAAACACACAGGAAACCAGAGAAGAATGAGTTCTGCAAGAGACAAAGGTATACTATGATGCTGCTACTAAGTAATTATCCTTGAGTATGCAGCTTAAGAAACACAGATGAAAACAATTTGTAGATGGTTTTGCAGTCACATTGGAGACTGCAGAACAAAATTTTAAAATCTGGCACAGTTTTCCCTCTCATCTTAAAACTGCAACTACTTTTAGACAAGCAACAGTAAGTGAATGAGGAGCTTTATCAATATTCAGATAGCAGAGTAACAGGATAATATGTAGGTAGGTAGAATAGTGGAAGCCCATTTTTGTGGTACCTCATTGTTCCATTAGACTTCATCCACTTCTCAAACATCTCAGTGGCAGCTGTTCTACATTGTCTTATACCATGGGTGCAGGCAAAAGCTAGTAGTATTGACCGGAGCTCTCGTTCAGACAAAGTCCCATTATCTGTCCAATGCTGTTGGTCAATTTTATTTCCAAGCAGGTATTCTATTCTATACTAAAGGAGGAAAAATTATTAGCAATAACTAATTCTTCCCAAGAGAATTTTCCACATACAAAGTTATAAGTTAAGTTTTATAACTGTGTAAGTTAAACATAGTAGTTTTGCCCCATTATCTATATGAATAAATAACAGATACCACACGGATCTGAAAGACAGGCCAGGTCTACATTTATGTTACACAGTCAAACTGAAGACCATTTTTCCAGCTACTGGAATTCAAAATCATAGTCAGCTCATGATCTCAACTAACTACAAGTTCTGTCTGTTTAACTGCTTTTAACACCATCAAGTGACAGTTAACATTCCTTAGTTTAGCATAGACAAAGCTTTATGCCTTTCTAGTTTTGTAGCTTGGAAAAAACAAGGCGCCCCACCAACTAGCACATCTCAGCTGAGACATTCCAATATAAACTATTATAATTTAATAGAAAATGTCGGCAACCATAGCTTGGGCTGCTTTTTACAGTAGATAATGGTTGGTAAAATCCTTGAATAAATACTAGATAAGAAAAAAAAATATAGCAGTTGCTTTTTTGTTTCTTTCAAGTTTCCAAGGTTCGTTTTAAACCTGTGGATAAATACAGAAAGGAGGCTTCTAAATATCAAGGCAGAACAGACAAATGAAACACATTTCCACAGCAAGAACTGAGACTACACTGTTATGCCTGTAGCACTGTATCATGTTAGTCTAACACATATCTGGAATGGGACAATGTGTATTGTCACATGACACAATGTGTCCATTAATGTATTTTTATTTTTACAGACAATAACTTTGCTTTTTTTTCCTCCCCTCACTGTACCTATGTAAAGCAATTGGATCAATGATCTCCATCCACTTTAGTGATTTTTGGAAATAACATTTCCGTACTAGAAAGTGTCATAGACTCTGTATTGAATTGATCTTTATACCTATTGCTGTAAATCCCCACACAACACTGGGTTAGCACTGCATTACAATCCCTAAAAAAACATTGAAAAAAACTAAAGTCAGTCCACAAAATGTAGCATTGCAGTAGATCTTTTCTATTTAACAAAAGCATGTAAGACTAAGAACTGTCTAGAATCCAGTCTATCTTCATGGAATTACTGAATAATACATTCAACAGTCAACACTAATTAAACTGTAAACAACTTTATGACAAATTATTTTAAACCATATTTTCCAAGAAAATAGTACATACCATCACACGTGCTGCCAGTTGTTGCTCACCCTTTTTCTCTAAAAGGTTGTAGATAAGACTCAGCTGAAACAAAGCTTGAGTGAGTGGTGCGGTACTGCTCTCTTCTGTAAGGTAATCGATCAGCTCAAAGGCCTTTTCCAAAGGCTCTTTTCCTAGACTGTAGGTCAATGAACACAAACATTAAAATGGTTTAAGTGATGCTGCCTGCTTTACCCAAGTCACAATAATCTTCATTACACTAGCAGAAGAATTGATAAATAAAGTAATAAGAAATGGTTTCGATGTCAAGGTTTTTATCATATAATATCAGCAAGAAGATAGTGACGCTAACATGCCTTCAATTAACAAAAATGAAAATAGATAAGAAGAGGTAAAACTGATTTCAGAAAATATTTATCATAAAGAGGGTATTTGGATGCAGGAAACAGCTGTCTAAAAGGCCATCCAGAACATTCAGCTGTAGTGCTAATGGAGAAAGACAATATAGGAGCCAGTAAAAAAAATGAGCAGCAAACAGCTTGCTTCTCTAAGGTGAAATATTAATTAACAGAGGGCAGAAAAATAGCCTTCTATGCAGACTATAAGACACCAAAGGAAACAACATCTTCCAGCAATGGAAGCAATCATATGTTTATGTGATTTAAATAAGAGGATGCTGATAAAAAAATCAGGGAGATAACATGTAACACCAATACGGATTCATCAGTGAAATAACTTTTTTTTTTTTTTTTTTTTAAGTTGGTGAATGGTTTCAATAGGCTAATGAAGTCTGAATTAAAACTCCTCTGAAGCAGTCTTCATCTGAACCCAGATCTGATTCTTGTTTGACTTGGAGAAAACTTAAACACATATAAAATACATTTTCCAGTATAAAAACCTTACCTTGCAAGGTTGAAGATATTGTTGATCAGATTAGCTCTGTCTTTAGCACTCAGAGCAGTGTGGTTTTTTTTCAGCAGATCAATCAGTGTTTTCCAGTCTTCCGCATAGTGTACTATGTAATAACCATTCATGTCCACGTTGAATTTTATCCATTCCACCTCTTCTGGAAGTTCAATGACGGCTAACAAACAGACAACCAGTTAATAGCAGACAAAGGTGTAGCACCTGTTCTTTCAAATCCAGATCTTTGAAGTAGACTGGTTCTAGAGAGTTAACAAATCTTTTCTGGCTCACTAGTTCCCCCTACTATGAGAGGGAATAGCTAGCAAAAATGTTCAGAGTGAAAGCTTTATAATACTAGACTGTACATCTTCCTTCAGTGCTACATCTGACTGACTGGATAATATCATAGTCTGACCCCAGTTGCATCTATGCACTCTAGAATACAACAAAGGAAAAACAACACAGGAAAAACAACAGGGCACATAATGCCTTGTGGTCACAGCACAGTGAAGAATTTTAATAGGTAAACCTGTCCTACCCAGAAACAGAAATTGGAACATTTGTCACTGATGAGGACTGTACAGGATAGCTTGGACACATCTTACTGCTCTTGAGATCAGGATAATTATTTCAACATGCCAGATCAAACCTCAGGCTCAAGAAGACAGTGAAAAAAGGGAGCACATTTACAGTCAGGGCTTGCGAGTAATTTTGTATTCTACCAATGATCCTACCACCAAAAAGAATTAAAAGCCAAACGTAGCTTACTGAATACTGTTGTGGAAGCTCCAGTATGTACACTAAGTAGCTTAATTTGGTAAATGGTAATTTTGGTAGTTTTAGATGTGGAAAGAAAAATAAAAACAAAAAGCGACAAAATGCCCAGGGCACACAGGTTTTGTCATTATTTTTTGTTTATTTTTCATTTTAACTGGAAAGCAGCTTGCACTATGTCAATGACACTGCTGGGGATCTACTTAACAAATTTTCTGTCATGACAGTTAACTAACTTATCCAAGGGAATGAGAGTACTGTTTCCCATTCACTGGCACTGTTTCAGGAGAAATCTGTCCCGCTTAGGTTTTCGTATTTAAAACAAGGCAACAATCAGAGAAGACCATTCAGGAAGTGAACAAGCTAGCACCTTAGTCACACGAAGTGTTTGGATGTTATGGTTTATTCAATACATCCAAACATTCAATACATCCAAACTATTCACAGCAAAGTGAAAGAGGGATCTCATAGTAACACAGCAGTATAGTAACACAGCAGTAGATGATAGGAGAGAGACTAAGCTATACTATCTCAAATGAAAGCATGCTTTCAAATTAAAAAGGTAGATAGCACAGGATAGGAACAAGTTAAGTTTTAAGAATTTTGACTCGATCATAAGTAAATTTATGAGGTGCTTTCATACTGAATCCATATCCACTCTCGTGTCTATTAACATTGCACAAGCAAACCAGTTAATAACTCATAGGCCTTTGCAGGCCTCACTAAGTACGAGATTTGCTGTACAGTTCTCCTTTTAAACACCCCGGTTTCCTCTCTGCCCACTAACACATACATATAAACAGTGACACACATCAGAAAAATAAATAGACAAATACTGGTGACATTAAGTTGGATGAAAGGACACGCTCTAGATTCAGAGTCAGCTAGATACAAAAAAAAAAAGGGACTTTTGGGATATAGGAAACAAAATTCTTTATTTCAGTTGATTCTATAATTCCTGCCAAAAATGTCAGTGTACATAGCATTTGTGATGCCTTTGAAATTTAGTGAAATTCTACCATAAACTCTTTTGTACTGTTCTCCTACTCTCATATCCTATACATCCAAGTATCTGCAGCCAATGAGGAATTAGTAAGGTGAACATGAGAGCGCCAACAGGGACATTTAAGGTCAAAAAGATGTAATCAGTCTGCTTACCTATTCATTCTAATAAGATCAAAAACACATTCCGTTAAACAGCTTTATTTTTCCATTCTGATAATTCATAAGAACTGCTTGTAAACCTCCAGCTCAAATTACAAAGGCCAGGAATAAATGAGTGTTTTGTAAAAGCATGTCAGAATAATAAAAAATAATATACATTTTTTCTTTAATTATAGTATTTCTAGAGTCATGTTGGAGGGCTGGTAATTTGTAAAAATCAGTAAACGGCAAAAATGTCAGGAGCAGCTCTAAGCATTTTATTTTAATTTTCTATGGTATTATTTTGAACAGCAGAGGTGGGAGATAGGTTTATGCATTAAATATAATTGCAAGTTAAATACGCTGAATTGTAAATTCAATGAAGGAAATACATAAGCAGATGTAAAACAGTGAGCCAGACCAGCCTAAATAAGAGAAAAGCTATTCAGTCAATGGAACCAACGGGGAGACGGCCAAAATGATTTTTACATAGTACTACGTAAAACTGTATAGAAGCTATTCACTTGGCATGGAGAAAAACAGGACTGAATTAAAAACAAACAAAAGCTATATGGACTAGCAATTTAGGATTCAAACTCACTGCTGCAGCAAAAGCAGGGTTTATGTGAAATGATCTAAGAATTTCAAGTTGTACAAAAGCTTTCTGAAGAACTTAATCTATTCCAGGTGGAATACTTTCTTGTAACTTTAAACAAAGTAAGTAATATTTGAGTGGAAAATGACCTCCTTACATTTCAGTATATTGGCAGAGCAACTGTCACAGTACTCACTCTCCAGAGGACATGCAGTTCAAAATGTTTTGTGCATGCACCGTGATGAGAAAAGTACAGGCTTTAACAAACTGCAAATCTGCTTCTGTCTCAGTTGCTGCCTTTTACTTGTACATAAAAAGCTATGGGAACTCATCTCTCTAATGACACTGTTTGATGACACTAATAGTAGTACCTGGCTCCAGATCTCTGCAATTACTTTATACTATGTGTCTTCATCTTCACATCTTATGCAAGTGTGTGCTCAGAAAGACCTGCAATCTGCAACGCATAAGTAACTTGCTTCCAAAGTTAAGTCACATACCTGACTTCTGGTCCAGTAAGTATGCGTTAATGCAATGGGTAAAGTTGCACCTATTAGTCATGTAGGTGAGAGGAATATGCCACAGATAACTGCAAAGGAAAGCAAATATTTACTGACATATTATTTACAGTTCATTATTTGTTTTGAAGGTTTGCTGAGTTTTTAATTTAAAACATTTTAATATAATAAAAGTACCAGAACCATATAATGCTGTGTAACAAAGTGTAAACCCCACACGCATGGCATCAGAATGTGATCAAAGAAAACATGTGCAACACATACAGCAATTTCTTTTTTTATTCCCACCATGTTGAGAAGTGGATGAATTTCCTAGTACTTCTTCCTCAGTTCCAGCCTGCTAAGTACCTTGTCCAAAGTCATGTGGACAGAACATCTCAAAAATTTGGCCAGTACTATTTTTATTTCAGTCCAGTGTTCAGTCTTCCTTAAGTTTTACAAGTATCATTATTTTTCAAAAAAAATTTAGGTCGATTCAAATACAAGACTCAAATTCCAAATCATGGTAATAGAAACCATAGCTGACTGCACACCACCAAGACTGACCCAAGTGAACTGCAAACTGGAAGAATAAATGCTAACTTGTCTCACAATGATGATAATGACGTGTGTATTTAGAGGAAAATACAGCTTTAAAGTGGGGCAAAACAAACTGTACATGTGTTCCAATTTTGACAGGGACCATTACTGTGAATGACTCAGAGTACTCTTCTTCAAAAACTTTTCATGCACTTCCCCAATTGACATCCACTAGACAGAGAATAATTAAGCCTAATAATCCTTTCCTTCTTCCCTTCCCTTTCAATCACACATTGTTTTCCTTTTTCCCCACAACAAAAATAAAACATAGCCCCATAACTTACAGCATTTCAAAAGACAGGCCCTTTCACAGGGCTGATTCTGCAAGATGATGCTAAGGACTCAATTATTGTTAAGACCTCAAACAACTGAATAAAACCCCCAAAATCTCAAAAGGATTCAAGCTTACATACTTTGGTTTGCTATGAAATACAGTTAAGGTTCTTAATATAAGATACCATAGAATCATTAACACAGAATCATTAAAGTTGGAAAAGACCTTCAAGATCATCTCGTCCAACCATCATGTATTTGTAACAGATTTATTTTCACAATTAACAATTTCTTCACTTTTGCTTCTTCAGTGTTTATACATGTACGTTTTATTTTTTGATACAATGGAAACTCAATGAGACAGCCATCTGCTGTCACGCATTAGTACCCTCTTAAAATTTTTACACCAAGAAAGTTTTGATTCTAGCTTTTATACTTCGCTCTAACAATGTGCAAGACGCACACTGAATATTGACAGAAAGGAGTATAAGCTCTGAAATAAGTGCATCAGCAACTTCTGCAATGTACCGTTTTAATTTAAATTTAAAAGCTTCAGAAAAACATGTAAATGAAAAAACTGAGCTTACAAAGGAAGCTCACAGAGTTTTAGCAGTTGCTAGGGTGAAAATAGGCATGGATAATCAGTTATTTTTCAAGGCAGATGCTAAGTGCATACACTTTTATGGCAAATTGTCTTTATTACTACCAGCATTCAGACAAAATACCAGAACCCCTGAACACAAATAAGAAAGGTACATGATACAAAAAAGTTATCTGCCGATATATATTAATGTATGGAAAGTAGTAAGAAGGTGATTACCTTGCATCTGATGTCCAATTTTCTGGTTCCACACGATATAAAAATTTTTCCTGCTGTATAGAGATATTCTTTCCTGTTCGGACGACAGTCACCAAAGGAAATCCTTTATTCAGAATCCACGTTTTCATTAACTTTTTTACATCTAGTGTTCCATTGGTGATCTATAAAAAACAATCATAGTATAACAGGAAAATGGCAAATTTTAAAATTTTTACAAAAATACAAACATTTTAAAAATCTCCCTCCTTAACTTACCACATAAGTAGTAGCAACATTCTGTATTAGTGAAGAGTCACTTTGACACTGAGACTATAAATTTCATGAGCAATAAATTAGGGGAACAAATTTTTTTATTTTCTCAAGCAGAGACACTCCTTGTCAAGCAGTGGAAAGAGAAATTAGAAACATTCGATAGGTGAAACTGGTATGTTGAGAAAATAGAGACAAGAATGCTCTGGAAAAGGAAGTTATGGTAAGCTCCCCAGACCTAACCCACCTTCCTCACTTTCACTTTCACTGTTGGTATTCTGGTATTTTATGCATGTTTCAGATCCTGCATGTCCTACATGCATGTTAAAGATCTTTTTTAAATTCTGAAATCATTATTAGAAATTGAATTAAAGTGATGGTGTTTGTATAATAAAACAGTAAAGCAATTCTTTACATTCAGGGCTTTTTTTGTATGATTTTTTTTTTGGCATCCCACCTACCACCATTTGTATAGCTTAACCTCCTACCTCTTCTAATCTTTCAAGAACTGTCTGCACTACAACATCACCACTGAGGGTCAAGTACTTTATACTGTCTACATATCACTGCCTCTCTACTAGCAGAGATAATCGTCCAACCTGAGAAAGACAATGCTATCTCTAACTTACAAAAATACATTTTAGGTGGAGCTAACAGGAACATAAGGAAATTAATACATTATTATTTAAGTTGCATATACCTTTTACCAACCCATGCTGTCTTTCTCTAGTTACCCTTGTCAGCATCTTATTACTCACTGTACAGATTCAAGTCTTCAGTTCAAGTCACATTCAGCTTTTTAGTTATAGCTTAAAGAGAATGCTCAGGTCCATCTCATCAGTGGCTATAAAGACCTTAAGGAAGGGTGCAAAGAGGACAGAGCCAAGGTCTTTTGACTGGTGCCCAGTGGCGAGATCAGAGGCAATGGGCACAAACTAAAGCACAGGAGGTTCCTGAGCATCAGGAAGCACTACTGTACTGTACTGGTGACTGAACGTGGGCACACGCTGCCCAGAGAGGCTATCGGGTCTCCCTCCGTGGAGATATTCAAAAGCCATCTGGAGATGGTTTGTACCTGGGCTGGACCGTGATGGCCTCTAGACGTCCCTGTCAGCCTTAACCTTTCTGTAAAAGCAATGAGACGTACAGCCTGGGTAGGTATGACTGTTAACCAACTGCCTGAGTATGACCGGTTGAGAGTCTGAATGTGAAAGACTACCTACAAAAGCAAAAGAAACTAAGAATTCGAAGTAGAAAAATACAAATAAGCGGACAGAACACCAAAACAAATGAAAATGGATACAGGGACAGTACATTTCAGTGAATTCAAGGAGGCAACAGATGAAAACCAATGGAAAGGAAGTGCAAGAAATCTGGTACCTTCTCAGGGAAGGACTTTTATTAAAGGTCTCAATGTAAATTAATGTGATGCAATACCAGACCAGTCCAGCTAACCCACGAGCCTTGCAAAAAGTGACATAGGAGTGTACATGAGGTGCAGGTTAATCAAAACAGAATTAACAGTATTTACACTTACATAAAAAAACAACACAACAACAAAAAACAACAATCAACAAAAACACATATACAAACACAAAAATCCCAAACCCCAAAGACTCAGGCACAAAACGAGGTACAACCAGCTATGGACACACGGGAAAAGGGGAACAGTGTAAGCACATCACAGAAAGGCAACTTTCAGCAGATGAAGCTGCCCCTGCAGTATGTGTGAAGGGCTGGAGGGTTGGTCAGAGGTTTCATTTAGGAGAGGCGTATCTACTTTTCATTGTAAAAAAACACAAACAAAAAAACCCCAACACTTAAAACAAGAGTTCTTTACCATAAGAGAGTCAGTCTGATACCAAAAATAATCCATCACTAGCTGGCAAACTAGTGACTGTGGATAACTACATAAACAAATTTAGAGCCACCCCGACAAGAACTAACAATGGCTCCAGTTCTGCAAAAGTTTAGATATCATATGATGGATGCCAACAACCAGAACTAAACATTAATATCTTGCCTACCACTCAGTCTCTATGAGGAAACCTCATGTGTATTTCAGAGAATTTAATACATACCACACAGAACAGAGACAGGGAGATGTGTTCCCTTCCTTCATCCAAACAGCTTAAGATCAGGGATACCTAGCAGCTCACTCTTGTTGGCATCACAGAATGGTTTGGATTGGAAGGGACTTTGAAGATCACCTGGTTCTAACCCCCTGCCATGGGCAGGGACATCTTCCACTAGACCAGGTTGCTCCGAGCCCCATCCAACCTGGCCTTGATCTCTCCTTCTCTCTCTCTTCTTCCTCATGCTCTCCTTCACACTCTCCCCATCAAGTGCTCTGTTCTTTGCACTCCCTCCCTCTCACTCTTCCCCCACTTCTTTCACCCTTGCACTCTACCCCCTTGCATGCACATTATCCCCTACCCAAAGCCCCCTGCCCTCTCCCTGCCTCCTTGTGCCCTCCCCCCCCGGCCCTCCCCTGCTCACCCTCCCACTACTCACTCTCCATTACACATCCTCTCGCAGCCTTGCTTTCACACCCTCGCCCTCACTCTTGTGTACCCATCTTGCCTGCCTTCCCATCTGAGAGTGGCTGAACTAGGCCATCTGAAAATCTGTTTCCATATAACCCCAGCTCTACTTGTTGAAACAGAAGCTTCCACTGAAACAAAGGTATGTGAAGATTGTCTCAGGATGCAAATATTTATCGACAGACTTTGGATTCAGCTCCATTATGAAAGGAAACTTTTGTCCTGCATTTAAGATGACCAGTTTTATTCTGGCCTTAACACACCAACAATGCACCTCAAGGGAGCATATATATGTATATGTATATATATATATATATAGATGATGACATGTCCACACATGGTAGATATGGTAGTGTTTACCCACTTCCAGCACTTTTTTGGGATGATACTGAATGGAGTCCTAGAAGCTACAACAATCTCCATATTTATATGATGGAAATACAATAAGCATGAACTTCATAACATTTATCTGGAGTATATTATCCCATTTTCTTCATAAATTAATAAACAAACCAAAATGCACAACACATTTTGAGAAGTAAAAAAACACGAGCAGAATATTAAAGATGAATACCTCATTCATGCTGTCCCACAAGTCATCACTCTGGGCAGATCTATAGTCGTGATTATGCAAATATACCTCAATGCCAGCTTGGAAAACATCCTTTGTGAGATAGTGCTTCAGCATCAACAGAAGTGAAGCCCCCTACAGGGAAGAAAAAAGAAAACATTGGTAAATTAAAAGGTACAGAACTTGTTGAGCATATACATATTGTACCTCTTTCACACTACAATAAAGGTATAAAAAGGTGGCAGATTTTATACCAATTTTTTTTTATCCCAAATTTTATTTTATCAGAATAATTACCTTTAACACCCAGTTGCTTTGGAAAAGTATTTTTGAATATTTCATCAACTTCAAATATGGTTACAAAAAGAACTAATACCATTTGAATTTTTTTTCCCCAGTTGCTTTGGAAAAAAGATTTTGAATATCTCAGAGACTCCAAATACAGATATAAAACAGGCTAGTAATGCTTGAATTCCCACCCCCTCCCAGTTATTATCATCTAACAAATATTGCATTCTAATTGGTAAGTCTCTGCTGGCTGATTTATTTCATTAGCAATACTCTTCTTTATGATACAGAACTGCACTTATGAGACAGCCTTCAACAGTTATATGACTTGCATCTATACTGAACAACTCAGCTAAGAGTAGTTCCAGTTTCAAAGTGGACAGGAATGCATAGACAGAAAGGTGTTTTTGTTGTTGTAGACATGACTGAGATAGCTGAACAGCTGCATTTCTATTTCCACAGAAATGGTCTTACATCATAGCCACGAGTAAATAAGTTACCTAAGGATTTGCATACTGTACACCTAAATGCAGATGAGCAGGCATATCACAAAAAGATAAAGGTACACTAAGTTTTTCATAATATTTTAAAGAAAGGATCAAGAAAACATTACAAGGTAGATTTTCATGGGAGCATGTACGGTTCTCATACACTCTTGAATTCTGGTTTGTAAAGTAATATGTTGCCTGAAACTGAAAGTTGCCTGAACTCTGTTGATTTAATTATTCACTAAACTGTAGGAATACCCCTTACTATAGACTTCCAGAACATGGTCATTATTTCCTCTCTTGCATGAATCCATACTTAATCTATAGCTCTACGTCTGTTTTTCTTTCTGTCAAAGATAACCAAACACACTGTTGTTGTAGGTGGATTGTTCACCCACCATGATGGGTTATTGACAGCCTGTAAAACTAGCAGGCTAAAATAATTTCATACAACAATTTCTATTTCAGATAATAAAATGCAGAGGCCACCTATTCACCTGTATCAGTTTGTAGTACAGCAAAATAAAGTTGTATAATTCAGTAACAGTCACCCTATTGGCTGATTAGGAACCATGTTATAAATGCCTTCCCACTCAAATTGCCAAGGGCATTAGCTAAGATACAAGGCCAAGAGTAGTGGAATACAAACACAATGTGAATGTAGCAAGAACTAAGCAACGAACGCCTCTGAAACAAAGAAGACAGCCATGAAAAACCCGTTTCTGGCAATGCAAGGGCTAAACTTCTCATTTAACTCCTAAACTCCAAGATGTAGGTTGCTACATCTCCATGGAGAAGGCGCACATACTTGCTAGTACCAGTAAACTAATAAAGTAATTGTCTGAATATAACGTTTTACTAATGGACTGAAACTCCAACCTAATCACTTTGAGAATATTTCCATTAAAATCACACAGTTTTGATCAAAGATTGACAGCATTCTAATCGCAGAAGTTACGCAGCTACAGGCACGATCATGAATGTTGTGTAGCTTCCAGAAGCTCACCATGAAGGCAACTAATTGAGAGAGAAACCCTGAAGCCTGAAATAACAGCCATGCCTTCTGACATACAACTTAGGGACAGAAACCAAATTTACTTCACAACCATGGGAAGCTGAAAAATCACATCTCTGTTCTTGTAATTCAGTGAACACAGACCAAAAGAAACAGATGCACATCACTGTGGTTAAGACCATCTGGCATCTCAGAATGCTCAGGGATGCCAGACAACAGGTTGACCAGCTAAGAAAGAGAAAACAAACCAAGACAGCTTTAGGAGGTGCTTTTCATCACTGAGCAGAGAAAGATGCAGCATTTCTAAAGACGCAGTTTTCTAATGAGCACTAGCTCATTAGAGCTAGTTTCATATTAGATGAGACTACAACCATGGTGTTGAAAAAATGACAGCTAATCCAAAAGAGATAAAGGGCTTTCCTCCCATACTACCAAACTCAGGGTACACGACATCTAAACCTGAGACATAGTAAGTAAAACTTTGGCAAATGCAACTATTTGCTTTCCCATGCATTTCTAAGTGAGGCACTGTGAAGTTTAAAAAAAAAAACAAACTCATACATATCCCTCACTACTGATTAGAAACAGATATAATATAGTTGTAGACAACCAGGATATGCTGTAGAATCACCTTACATTCCAGAATGCAAGTCTCCACTCAGAAGGTCTCTAAAATATCGTTTTCAAAAAGCAGAGTAATAAATAAATAAAGATGGAAGAGGGTCAATAAGTGCCTTTTTCTTACTCTTTTCTTAGGATCCTGTGATATTGTTACAATCTGCTATCACAAACAGAATATATAAACAGCTGGACATTTGTTTCACCCATTGGGTCCCTTCTTACATCTTCATGAATATTTTACTTTGTGCCGAACCATGCACCAAACAGAAGTACATTAAGTAAAGACACAAATGCAGGTACATAGTTTTATTTATTTATTTTTTAAATATGAATTTAAAATTATGTAGATGCTCAGAAACACTTCTGAAAGATCCTAGGTATTCCCAAACAACTGCCAGTACATGCCTACTTACTCTTGATCCCACATTCATTTTTACGGTAGTTAATACATCACTTTCTGATTATTTTGAAATATTTTTGAAGTTACCTTGATATAAGAAAGTGCATCAAACATTTCTTCAATTTGCTCTGACGACTGAACAGCAGAAGAGACTGGATGTGAAGAATTCATTGAATCCTTCATCATAGCCTTGAATATTAGATTTAGGAAATCTTCATCCTACAAGACAAACATCTGTGTCTGAGAAGGTAGAACATACAAGTGTTTGAGAAGCTGGAACATACATGGCAAGCAGAACAGTAAAACTCGTCTTTGCCTTGCTCTTCCATTAGTCTGAAACACCATTGCTTGCCTTCTTGCCAATGGAGGCAGCAGAAGAATTGTCAGGGTAGTATTCATGACACCTAATATTTTCCTTCCAGATTTCAGTAGCGGAATCTCACGCTGGTGTTTACATTATCATTCAGACCCTTAAGCTCTTGTTCCAGTAATATATCTTCAACACTAGGGATAATAAACGTACTTAATAAATAAGTATGTGCTCAATTTGTCTCTATGTTTTTAGTTCACTTTGGAGGGAATGCAAAGGCGTTATTTCTGTAGAGTGCTACAATGTTAATGCCCGAAGTCTAACAAAATTATTGACTACAATGATGCTCATGCGCATGTAAACAGCATCTTATCTAGCGATCCCAGTACCAAAGCCTCTTCCTTCTTGATGAAGGATATGGGTATTTAATACATTGTTACCATAATGCAACAACCCTCGACAATTAAACATTTAAACTATTTTTAAAGAAGCTGATTGCATTCCTATTTATTTCATTTCACTGAGATTTAACGAAGCAACTCTCTTTAAAGTTTCCATACAGCAGGAGTGAATCTTAATGGGTTACAGAAAATGAAGGAAAGGCCTGTTTTATGAGACAATCAAGAAATCCTTTGAAGTTGAAAATTTAAAGCTATTCATTTTGAATGCAGTTGTTTGGACTGATTTTTTTGTGTTCAACAAAACACTTTTTGGCACCACCAAGTGGTGAAACAAGATGTAGGTGAAGGTACCTTGTCAGGCACCTTTCAGAACGAAGTACTGAAAAGGAGGTATGTTCTTGTTAGAATACCAGGGTAGCTTTTTGTCGTCCTCTCACCACACATGCTCAAAAGCAGGACAACTTTGGAAGCATACTTTCGGTGAGCACCAAACTCAAAAACCAAATGAAAAAACTTAACACCTAGTTCCAAGAAAAAACTCTACTGAACCAAGTTTGCAACCCAAGTTTCTTAATGTAGTAAAAGAAGGGTGAATTAAATACTCAGAATTCACACCCAGCTAGGATGCTGGGGACACAATCCAGCAAGTAGGAAACAGTCAGTACCAGTCAGGCTTTTAATCCCATGACTAACGCAAATTGCATAAGCACTTCTTGAAGTGGAACCTGTAGCCCTGCTATCTCCCTTCCTAGGAGATACCCTTTACCTAGGATGAGGAGGTAGTCTCTCCACTGCCCCCTCCATGTAGTTCCACCAGTCTTCCCTTCTTGGCCTGAATTCGGTGACAGGAATGCTTTACAACAAGAGGGGAATGATCAAGTTTAAATCGCTTACGTTTTCCAGAGCTTTTCAGAAGCCATACAAGCTGAGTGAGTTTTTAAACCAACACTAGGTTATACCAAAAAGCTTCCTTCTCTCTCCTTCAGACACGTCTGTAAAGAGAAGTGCCCGTTGGGAGCAGTGCTTTGTACAATGTATGTGGTGTAATTCCACGCTATCAGCATCCACTGGGTCGGACCGTAACATACTTTTAAATCCAGTCCCTGACTCGCGAATCCCAAACTGATTCAGACATGATTACCATAATGATGGAAAGACAAAAGTGACTCCAGGCATATTTAGTAACCTAAAGCTCTGGTGATGCCTAAGGCTACTGGAAAAAGTGGAGAAAAAAAACCTTGGTCAATGACATACCTGGGCTTTCCTTGTAAACTTTCAGTTTTAACCTATCTATAACACAAAGACTGTATTTACACTACCACCAAAGTTTAAAAAAAACAAAACCCACTCAAACAAACAAATGAAAACCTACTTCCAATATAATGAAAGGCCCTATGAAGGAGAGGTATAATACAAAATAAAGAGATATGAATGCTACTCAAAGTGGACTTCTAATATGAGTTTATAAATATCAATCCTTCGTGGTCAACATTAAAAAGCAGATCTTAATGAAGGTACAACAAGTCTAGTTATAGAAAACACTTACTGAATGTAATTCTGGAAAAATCTCCTCCATGGCAAAGTACTCCATGAAAGTGGCAAATCCCTCATTCAGCCAGAGATCATTCCACCATTCCATAGTTACTAGATTGCCAAACCACTACAAAAGACCAAAACCAATTATTTTTCTGAAATAAAATCAAAGGAGTACAGTGACACTCCATCCATCCTCAGCTTTATTTTGTGACAAAAACAAATTTATTCAAAACCACAGCATGCTTTTGCATGAATAACTCGGTAATTAGACAGTGACAGAATTGCACTCTGCCTGTTGCACTGGAGAAAATACTCTTGCAGGTATTCGGAAAAGATAAAATGCACAACCTAGTAGCAGTGGAAGCAGATGTGAATTTAATAAACACGATTGCATTCAAAAACAAACAAAAAAACAAACAAAAACAAATAATGACCTCCCCAATCTAGTAATACCTGATGGGCAAGCTCATGAGCTATCACTGCAGTTATTAGCTTTTTATCCCTTGCTGAAGAAGTTTTACTGTCATACAACAGTGTTGTTTCTCGGAAGGTGACCAAGCCCCAGTTTTCCATTGCACCAGACTGAAAATCAGGAATTGCTACCAGATCTGGAAAAGATTTGAAAGAAGCTATTGAAAACAGCTAGTTAAAAGCATATTTCAAGTCTATCTATTCTATTACATAATCCATGAAAAAAAAATCATTATTTAAATCCTGTGGTGTGGGCATGCAGTCACATTTCAAGCATGAAAGCCTCATGGATTTATAGCCGTGTTTCTTTAGCAGTATTCTTACACAAACAACTTAAAGCACTACACACTGCCTTTAGATCTTGCATGCACATGAGTAACCAGGAAATGCAGCTGCCACTACTGAAAGTGGCATGTTAGATGACTGCATTTAATAACCTTTCCAATCACAGTAATACATGCAGAGAAGTCAGGTTACAGATTTCACACTGGTGAACACTGTTCTGTCTGAGAATTCTCTATCTCCCTATCAAAGGGCATCACATTAAATGTACATTGAATTGTTTCTTTGATGTTACATACAAGTATAAATAACCCATTCTCAAAAGTTCACAATTTTCTGGCTTGTGGATCACTTGGCATGTACACTTAATGAAACATGTAGTGGATTTTGAAAATAATGTTTGGGCAACCTTATTTCAGAGATGTTTTATTCCATCTTATGTATTTATTTATTTAAAAGACACCTGAGAAGAATTAAAGTTCCCCTGCATTTCTCAGAATTTATTAGGGTTTCTTTTTGTGCTTAAAAAAAAGTTCAAAAGAACTTACCTAATTTTTCAAGAGGGTAATTTATTAAAAAGTACTTTTGATAAAATTCCAGAAGTTTCACTGCCGTGTTTAGAGCATACTCTACTTGGTTTATATGCTGTGGTATGGCATAGACAGATACCTAGTCAAAACAGAGAAGAGAACAGACTTTGAAACTTACAGCTACAAAAGCTTTAGAAGTGGCTCTATCATGAAAATAGCTTTGATTAGGTTACAGGTTCATCCACATTTAGATGCATACACAAACACAAAAGACAGTCTTACAGTCTGGAAGTGTTCTTACAGTCTCTCTTGGACTATTAGACACTCTTGGCAAGCAAAGAACTCACTAGCTAGACTCTACCCTGAGCTGGTATGATCGTTTTCAGACTTCCTGTCATTAAGCTAGTAAATACTATACATTGCTAGCCTGTTTCTGTCTGGTGCCTTCTAAAGCTCTGCTAGACTTCCTTAGTTTTGCTAAACCTTGCTTGGTAAGAATAAAGGAGAAGGACAGTGAAGAACCACCCTCCCTCAGACAGAATACATCATTTCTTCTTTTTCTCTTCTCCTACATAGTTCTATGATACCAATAACCCATGCAAATAATTCTGTTATGGAGAAAGGAAAGCACACCACACAGACAGTTGTTTCTCTCTGCAAACATGAAACATTTTGTAGAGCAATCAATTTCCTCCCAGGAAAAAGGCTATAGAGCTGAATAGCAGCCACAAGGGAAAAAGAAAAAAAAGCACAAAAAATTCACCTTTTCAAGTTACATTATATGCAGTCCATCCTATTCAACTATAATTAGAAATACTTCTCCAAAACAAAATTAAATTGTATTGACCAGCATCCTTACTTCTGTATACTAGATTAAAGAGATATAGATCATGACATTGCTTCACTAGCCTGGAAGACAGCAATTTTTAGTAGTTTTGGAAAGGGCTTCTCCTTCTGTAGTGCTACTATTCCCTCTACAACACCACACAACTCTTGGCTCTTTCTAAGTACCTACTGACACTTCCAACATTTCTCCACACAGTTCCAGCTACAGTCATTAAAATCACTGCCTACCTGAAACTCCTGCATTTCTTAAAATAAGATTAAGGAACAACTCCTAGTATTATCATGTTTTCATATTTAGTTACTTAAACGGCACACATTGCAGAAACTGCTCACTTACTCTGCAGTCCATATCCATAAAAATAAATAAATAAATAAAAACCTGACTTATTGAAAGGTAGAGGGTTTTGGTTTTTTTTAGGTATTTTTTTTTATATAACATATTTGCTGCTCTATCTGAACACATATGACAAAGTGTATTGTGATGTAAATAGTATGTTTGCTTCCCTTGGGAACCATACTGTTTCTGTACATCTTTTGAACCATTCTTGGTTCCGTGACATTAATCCTTCACAGATCAAGTATTAAAACCAAATGTTTTAAAAGCTTCCAGTTATGAAAGCTCTTAGGAGTTTTAGATTTTGTGAATTCCTACTACTAATAAGCCCTGATGTTGAGTCCCACGCTGCAGAAGTCTTCTCAGTCTGGTATAAGCCCTGACATCAATCCAGCCTAAAGCATATGGTCATTGTCCAAAATAAGCATAATACTGTACCTACGATAAGTATCAAAAAAAAAAAAAAAAACAAGAAAATAAATAAATGGGGTGGGGGTTCATGGAGGGAGTCACTAGGTCTTGTAGAAAGTTTGTGTTTGCTCGTTGGTTTGTGGATTTTTTTTAATGGTTTTGTTTTCTTTGGCTGCACTGGGAAAGGGGAGGGGGGGGAACTTACAAGAGGAATAAACGTACCAGACTCCCATTAGTTTCTTTACTGATGTTTTTCAAGTCTGCAACAACAAAGGCTACCAGGTAGGTGCTCATCTTCAAACTCACAAAAAATTCATCTTGGACAATTCCATTTGTCACAGGAGTAGTGGCTTTCTGCAGATAAAAGAAAAGTATTACTAATGTAGACAAAAGAACACTAAAGCATGCAAGAAATCAGTGTTAAATTGAAGAATTATTTCACAAGTGGCTAGGAACAGTTTATAAGCAAACCTGAAGAATAAATTTATATTTTGGTTATGTTTCAGTAGGACAGGTAAGACCCAAAATCTACCCATGGTGTAACACAGCTTGAGGAGACATGGAACATGTAAGCCTATATAACTCAAAATTACTTATCAAGCTTTTAATATGCAGTATTAGCAGACAACCGCATTGTTGGAGACGTCCTCTATCTCATTTAATTCATACTTAAAACCCCTAGTATAATCCAAAATCAACAGCAAGATTAGCATTAATCCACTGTATGCACAGTTCAGCACAGGCTGTAGGTACAGTTCAGCATAGTAGGCACAGCAGGCACAGTTCAGCAAAGTCTGAGAATACAGGCACTGCACAGATTAAATATTTGTCTCTTCCCAGACATCTCTTCAAGAACAGGAACTAAGCATACTAAATAAACAAAGAAAAAACACACAGCATGACTCCTCCTCTGCCTAACCCCTACCAATTGGAAGAAATTTCATTTTAAAAAGTTAAGAAAACCTAAGGTCTCATTCACTTCAAAGCACAAACATGTCCAGTTTAAACACACGCTGTCAAATGTAACTGCCCACTCAACCTTCTGAAGTATGATACCATTGTGTATCTTAAGAATACTTCTTAAGAATGCAGACGTTTTTCTTTAATATTAATCCTGGAAATCCAAGCTCTACACCTAGAAGTAATTCTTTGTATAGTCCTTCACAAAGAAATTACATAAAGACAACAGCTAAATGTATAAAAATCACTAATGCAGAATAGTAAAGGTTTGGAGACAGTGACAGTAGTACATGTGTCTTCTGAAACTTCATAAATATGTTTGTTTCCAGAAACCATGAGCATTTAAAAGAAACAATAACTCTAGCTTTGGACAAGACTGTCTCAAACCAAACAACGACCTAACATTTAACTGTCACAAAAAATAAACTGGCAGCCTGAAAGAGGAATATATGTTTAATCCTGAGCAGAGCAATACAATCATCCTGTCTGGCCATCATGTACGAACAGAATTTCTTTCTTGAATTTCTTCAAAACATTCATAAATTTATATATACTACAACTTCATTATCATAAAAAGTGATACTGTACTTAAGGGGACAAAGTGTCTGCTGTGGCTGCAAATAAACTGTTTCAAGTCAGTTATCCTCATTAAAAAATAAAAATAAAAAAAATCACAAAACACAAGCCCAAAACTCATACAGTTTACTTCTAGCTTGAATGTGTGTCAGCCATTAAATATTGCCATATTAGCTGTGCACACACTAGTTGAGAAATCCTGCTCCTGAGATCTCCTGCTAATGTAAGTATTTATAGAAATCGATGAAGCTCACCCTTTAATATTCTCCTGGATAGAGTTAAGAATCTGATCTTAATTGTCTCCATCCAGTACAGCCTGTTCCCAAGACGTGCAGTTATTACAGGAGAAATTTCAGTTATTTATTTTTCCTAACAGAAGTTTAAGTGTTTATTTTCAGAAGAGGGCCTATCCTAGTAATGATCTCACCAATGGAATATGCTTTATGCAACAAGATAACCTTATCCACATTTGGTATTTCTTTCTTTATGCATACACAGATCAGCTCACTAGCCTGAAGTGTTGCATTGGGATCCCATGCTACCTAACAGAATATCTAATCCAGGCTAAGCCTGATAGGTAGGAGTTCAGCATGTGCTAGAGCACTTGGAAGATCAGGGACAAAAAACATGCCAATAAAAAGAAGGTTTGCGTATAAAAGTTGGTACTGCTACAAGAGAACTCATTGATGCCAGGAATGTTCTTGAGGTAACATACTTTTCCACAGAAACGCTTGTCTAATTTCTTTGTTTTGTACAGTCACAAAAAATAAAGATTTTACTGTAATTCACAAGCATGGGAGAGCAAGCTTTCCTGACAAGTTACAAAACCCAAAGGGACCACTTCTAAACCCACTAACTGCAAGTTTAGATATCATAACAACAAATGAGGAAATATACAGGATCAAGTTATCAGGGTATCGAGTTGAGGAGAGAGGAAAAAATATTGTTTGCAGTATAAACACAAATGAGTAATTGTTCTAGAGATACTGTCCATTAGCAAAACTATCAATTCACTTGCTCTGTGTGTTCTTATAACTTCTTGATAAAAATCAAATTAAATCTGACTTAACAGACATGAGAACTTGCCTTTGGTTCTCAACACTAAACATACAACTTCACTGCTGTTTATGTCTTTCTCTGATATTCTCTTTGTTTCACGTAAGGACGCCTTCTCAAATCTTTATCACAAAAACAACGTAATAACCGTATTTTAAAACAGAGATGGAAACAAGAAAAAATGCAAATGATAAGTTTTTGAAATGTTTTGTCTGCTGTGCTCTTAAAACATTCTCACTCTAACAAGCTCAGTAATTGGTACAGAGAAAAAAATAGCGGGCAAACTAGAAGTGCAGTGAAAAGTATCAGATACCAGGAACAAATGCAGCAAGACAGAAGTGGACTAAAAAGCAGAGAACCAGATGATGGAAAAAGCCTGACAAGATGGGAGAGGAGGAGAATTCTTAGCTTGAAAGGACAGAATCTTCTGCCTATGGCACTCACAGGTAGTTGAAGAGATGTAGTACTCAAGGCAGAAGCAGCAGCAGCAGATTTGAAGGTAACTCAAGTGGTATGACAAACATGAGCAGTAGTCAAAATGCCAAAAAGATGCAAGAGACATATTCAGAAGGGAATTTAAGATGCAGGAGTGCCATAAAAATCACTTGAGGAATGACTCTATGTAGATCACAATGCTGGGAACAAGGAAAGGCACGCACATTTTCAATGCAGTACAGGAACCGCTAAGTATGTAGTTAAAGCAATAAATAGGGAAAATCCATAATATCCACGTTTAAGATGATACAAATGTGCAATACCAACCCATTTTTCACTGCAAGTAGGAGTAAAAGGACACATTTCCCAAATCTCCATTTTTTCAAATTGCTTCCTACCTCCTTGAAAAATGAGCAATGCAATGAATACGACACTGCGGTAAGAAAGGCTAGGAACTTACATGTAAATGTGTCCTGAAGTGAGGTGGAAGAAAAAAGATGCATTAATGATCTAACTGTAAAAGCACCTTATCAGTATGTTTTCTCCATGTGGATGATGACTTGTGGCACACACACACAGAAAGAGCTACCAACTGCTTAACAGCGCTTGGAGCTGAGCAGAAACAAATGAGATGGGGAACGGCTCCCTCCCCAGTGCAAAATGCCACAGGCACATACCTTGCAGGACTGGCAATGCAAGGCCGGCATTATGGAAAGATGCAAGGTGAAGGCAAATAACTGTCATTCTTTCCAGATTTAAATTGTATGTCTTAAGGTCTGGGAGTCTGACTAATTAGAGGAAGATCCTCTGACAAGAAGCAGTAACTCACTAAACAGGAAATACAGAGTTGCATTTTCAGGCATATTGGTTGGATCAGTTGAGCTCAAAAGTCACAAGTCTTAGCAACACAGAGCCTCAGCTACAAGCAGCTCAGCTGCTGATTCTCTCAGGAAGGTAGAAAAGCCTGCTTATACATACTGATGCTTACTGTTGACTGCATCAAGTGACCCATTTGCATAATCTACAAGAAGATAGTTTGAACTTTCGAAGCCTTGCCCAATACCACAAACAAATGCAGTAGTTTCCCAGGTGACTTCTTCCTGCACAAACAATATTGCACAAACACCTTGCACAAAAGACATGAAATCTAAGTGAAGTCAGAAGAGAAAGGGAAGTCAATGGAGCGGCTAGATTAAATGACAGAACAAAGCATTTACTGAAGAAAGCAGAATGGAGGTGCTGCACAGACACATTGTGAGAGAAAAACAAGGGAAGTAAACATGCCTTCTGTTACAGTGAGGGCCCTTGCTTTCCCTTCTGGAGAAATCTATTATCAACCACAACTGGCATTAGCAGACATACTAAATGACAGCAGACCAGTAATTCCTTTCAAACTTTCAAAGAGGAATTAAAGATTCCTGAATTGGGGAAATTTCCAAAATGAAGCAAAAAGTCAAGCAAATAAGTAAATGTTAAAGGAGAACACAGAACTTAAAGACAGATAAACTAAAATAGTAGCACCCAGCAACCCCCCAAAATACCATCCTTGATCTTGAATTATCCCCAACCATTTTCCTTAGATACCTAACCACATATGACAGTGAAGCAGAGTTAATCATCGTTTTTCCCCCATTTCATCTGCCAGTCATTACCAGTCAAGAGGGCAACTAAGCCCTCTCATTGATGCCATAGGTATACCAGATAATTCTAACAGAGATGAAAACTATCGCGTTATAGAGATGATCATTCTGGGAGTTACTGAAAAACACTTTAAAGACAATGCAGTCATTGGTCATAGCCAGCATTTGTTCATGAGAGTCCTGCTTAACAAACTTAATTTCCTTTTACCGTGAAGTTACCCATCTAGTTGACCAGAGGAAGACAGTAGATGTGACTTGGGGGGGATTTTAGCAAGGCCTTCTATGCTGTCTCACACAGTATCCTTCTGGACAGAATGTCCAGCATACAACTAGATAAATACATGATATGATAGATAAACAATTGGCTGACTGGTTAGGCTCAAAGAATTAAAGTAAATAGGGTTTACATCTGGATGGAGGCCAGTTACTAGTGGGGTCCTCAGGACTCCATTTTGGGGATGGTTCTCTTCAATGTTTTCCTTAATGACTTGGATGCAGAACTTGAAGGTAAGTAAGTTTAAGTAAGTTCAAAGGTGAAAATAAACCAGGAGGAGCAGTTGACTCCCTCCAGGGTTGAGAGGCCTAACTGAGAGATCTTCACAAATTAGAAAGCTGGGCAGTCACCAACAATATGAAATTTAACAAGAGCAAGTGCTGGATGCTGCACCTGGGACAAGGGAAACCCTGGATATAGGCACAGAATAGGGATAAGAGGCTGAAGAGCAGCCCCACAGAAAGGAACCTGGTGGTTTTGGTCAACAGCAAGTTGAATGTTAGTCAGCAGTGTGTCCTGGCAGTCAAAAGGGCCAGCCATATCCTGGGGGGCATCAGGCCCGGCATTGCTGGCTGGTCAAAAGAAGTGATACTTCCTGCTTTGCGCGTGTGCAGCCTTACGTCAAACACTGTGCAGTTTTGGGTGCCACAATATAAAGAGAACATAAACCTATTAGAGGGCGTCCAAAGGAGAGCTGCAAAGATGATGAAAGGTCTAGAGGACGGGATGCATGAGGAGTGGCTGAGGTGACTGGGTTTGTTCAGCCCAGAGCAGAGCAGGCTGAGGGGAGGCCTCATGGCAGCCTGCAGCTCCCTCACAAGGGGAGCGGAGGGGCAGGCGCTGAGCTCTGCTCTCTGGGGACAGTGACAGGACCTGAGGCACGGCATGGAGCTGGGACAGGGAAGGGTCAGGCTGGGTGTTACGGAAAGGTTCTGCACCCAGAGGGTGGTCGGGCACTGGGACAGGCTCCCCAGGGCAGTGATCACTTCACCAACTCTGCTGGAGCACAAGCAGCATTTGGACAGTGCTCTCAGACACATGGGCTTATTTTTAGGTAGTCCTGTGTGCAGCCAGGAGTTGGACACGACGATCCTTGTGGGTCCCTTCCAACTTTGGATACTGTGGTGCAGTAGAAGAGTTGCAAACACAAACATTCTTGGTCAGTACTCATGATCTGTGGAAGGTATGCTTAAGAACAGAATAAATTTCAAGCAACTATTTGCAATTTGCTCAGCAATATCTAAACACAAGCAGCAATGACAAACAATAGTTTGTATATAAAAAATGATAGAAGCTGTTTTATGAAAATTACTTTAACCACTTGTCCAACTTCTGGCAGAGGAAAGCAAGTAACCGCCCTTTCTTGTTTACAAAAACAGAAAAAAAAAGGAGAGTTGTCAAGCAGTTTGTATAGTGATTCTTTCAGTGAAGAGAGCAGCCGATAATGTCCTCTTAGACCTGGATATAAACCAAGGTGCTGGAATCCTATTGAAGTAATTGTTGAGAATCACCACAAATCCATTAACATTCATTTTGTATGAGGAAGACACTGTTTCACATAGGTACAATTATCAGTTTGCTTTTCAAAAAATGGGGCAGCTACACCAGCATCTGAGCCTTTGACAGCCTCCTGAAATCCATGTATACTGGCACAGTATACATATATGTTTCACCAACACTGAGGGCATAATTTTCTTCACTATTAGTTAGATTAATATCAATATTCATGAGTTTCTATTGGGTGATAAAAGGTGGTTATGCTTTTGATGAGAGAGGACCTAGTTCAGATACAGACTAGGAAGTAAGTTGGTCTTGATGGTCTGTCTAAATGAATTAGGTTTCTATTAAGGTTTCTCCAAACACTTAATGGCATCAAGCATCACCATAAAATTCAGATATGCTTGTAGAAGATTTTAACTGAAAGGATCTACCTGAAGGAATTTCAGATCCTTATTTGAATTCTGGGGTTCAGACTGTTTACACCCTACTTTTGAGCCTCATTCGTGCTCAAAAGTCCATCCTTCTATACCAGACATAACAGAGACTGCTCCTAGTTACTAATGATACAGAAACTGTTGATAAAGACATTCCAGTCTTCTGCAAATGTGCAATATCAGCAAACACAGAAACCTCCAAAGAAAACCTTAAGTGCTTTTGTGATTGTTGTAGCCAACAACAAAATCCTACAAGATTACAACTCATTTACCCTGAGCAGGAATCCCTCCTATAGCCATTCAACTGTCACTACAGTAACATCCCTATATTATATAGTGTGTTAATCAGTCGTTCCCCTCCCCCAGAGTTACTTAGCTCAAGTCCTTGAGGAACAGACATTTGTTTTATAAGAAAGTCAGAGTGTACAGTTTATCTTCTCAAGGTCCAAACTAGATGATCCTATGATTCTAATTTACCCCCCGAACATTAATGCAGCAAACACAATGCAGAGAACTTACAGAGATTACCTAGGAGATAGCTCTACTAAAATTCCTGTATAAAAGTAAGTACCTTTGGCATATTTGACAGAGCAGTAAGTTTCTCATCTCTCTTGATCTTGATTAAAAAAGTAGCTTTCAATGCTGGTTCATCAAAGCATGGAAAAGCAGACCTTGCTGCCAGAGGTTCAAACTGAGTTGCTGCAAACCACCTAATGAAGAGAGTAGAGAAGGGCAAATTAAGAGTTATGAAAAGGATAAATGACAGTTTATGTTTGATTGTACACAGTCATCTTTCCCCGCAAACCTTGTAACTGCTTGCTATGGAAGAAGCTTTCCAAATGGCAGATAATATGGTCGGTCCATTTAGAATAAATGTTTCATTAGGATTATAAAGAAGTATTTTTGAAACCAAACAAACTTATCTATTGGAGAACTAATCTCCTTGGCTGTTTCTTGTTTTCTTATCCTATACCTGAATTAATGCAATTAAAGAACAGTCACCAGACCAGTGATCTTTCCAGAAAGAGGGAACAAAGCTTAAAGGAGACAAATTTAATCAGTGGACATGCCAACCATATAAAACGTTTGAAACCTCAGCAGCAGACATAACAACAGGGAAGCTTTTCCATCTAAATGTTGTGCCTTCAGCTGAGGATGCTCTTGCAGTTCAGCTGTCTTCCTGCTTGCTTTGCTAGCTAGCGGATGTAAATTCATGCACTGTCTTGCCTCTAACACAACAACTAGTCATATCACAAGAGAACCTCTCAAACATCTGTGGACCTCCTCAAGTGTTTTGATATTAACTAGCTCCAGAAATTACAGCTTTTTCTAGAGAGTATCTCTGACTTGTGTTCTGCTCCCCCAGGACAACCCTGGAACCTAAACATGAAGTTCGCCAATTTGTCTTCCATTTACCAAAGAAACAGTTTCTATTTTAAACCTACTGCCAAGCTCCCCAGGAGCTTTTGGGGGTTGTCTTTTATTTTACTCTGACTCCAACATTTTGGACCTACAGCTTTTCTGAGGAGGCATGTCACTGTCAATTCATAAGATTTATTCTCCTGGTCTGCTTTCAACTTTAGTCCTCTCTTTCCCATCAACCACAATCCTGAAGTTCGCAACGATCCATTTTGCATAAAAATATAAATAGGATACAATCTGTTTAATATTTTTTTAAAAAATCATGTTGTCAAAATAGCCTGTATTCCTAAAAACACTGACTGTAAGCATACAAAGACAACAAACACCCTGGGAAACAGAGGCATGTAGGGCAATGGAAATGATGATAATCGGTAAAATTTACTGGAAACTATTCATTGAAAAATATGTAAGTTAAAGCATCCTGTCTTTGAACAGAAGCAGGTAGCACTAGACTAAAGGTGGACAAAATCCTCCAAACTTACTAAGATTCTCTTTTTCCTCTCCACATACAAGCTCTTTCTACTACTGCAACTGCAAGATGACAAAGCTTCAACTACATCAGACTACAAAAAAGTATGAAATCTCAAGAAGTAGCTATTTACAACACTTGATGTTATTTTTGCCTTCTGCAATCTTACTGCAAGACTCTACTCTTATCACCATGAAATATGGAGTGAAATGAAACTGTATGTCTTTCAGGGCTTGTGATAAGCTACTTATATCTACTTCATTTCATCTTGTAATTACGTTCTTCTGATGCAATGTACAGCCTTTGTGATTTTTTTTTATTACTTAAAGAATTCCAACACAGACTTTTGGCATTTTTGTTATATTGTCAGAAGATTGAGCCATAGCAGCAGCTTCCCAGGAAGCAGCAGGTTCTCACTAATCATCACACATACAATATCATGTATTAGTATATGAAAGGGCTCCTCCTGAGCGTAAGAGACTTATTGACAGTGTGCCACCTTAGATATCTGAACCTCTGTACCTCAGTAAAGCATCTTCATCAGACCTGTGCAAATTGAAACAGATCAGAAATGCTTTAAACCAAAATTCTGTCTTCAAAATCTTGATCTCTTACAGAAACTCCCCCAGACAACCTCACATAAGGACCAGCAGAAACGCATGGGAGTGAAGGGGAGAAAGTTTCTGCATTACTCCACAGCTGCTGATCACTTCAAGAACCCAATTATACTCCACCAGTTCTTGCATATATTTGAAGACAGCTGCTGCAGACAACCTGTTTTCTTGTACATTTCAGCAGTATGTTACAGATCCACTAGGACCTAGCTATGGGGAGTTTTAACAGCAAATGGTAAGTAAACTTCTGAAAAATAAATCAGTTTTAGTTTAAATATCTTGTCAGTGCCTAGAGAGGCCTGCTGAATCTGAAATGAAATATACTATTTTTTATTTACAGAATAATAAGAAATATATCTTTCACATGTTGTGCAGCTTCCTAACAGTCTATGAAATCATCTTTACACTGAGCAGTTTTTATTTTAAAAGATGGCTACCCTTGAGGGACTTGAATAATTCAAACATGAGCAGTGTAGTTATTGTATCTCACTGGAAAAAGAAAAAATTATAACCAGTTTGCCACATGTTTTTTTAGTGAGACTCCTTGAAGTATAAAAACAGAGCAATAACTCTAAGAGTCTTGTTTTAAGTCAGTGAAAATAAGTAAAATATCAGTGTGATCCCTTCTCCAGAGGACAACTTCAGTGGTATTAATTATAAAGTTTGCCTTCTCCTTTCAGGAAACAAAATCTACTCATAAGTATTTGGGGCATTTCCATACAAATTCTCTGCTGTTAAAAGAATTTGTAACGCTGATGACATTTTTTTTCTCTTTTCCATGCTTTTCCCTTTATGTACCATTTCACTTTTTTTTTTTGTTTAGGTCTCAGCATTTCTTAGAACAAGCTGGTAAGTGTTTATTCCATTTAACAGCCATTTTGTAGGCCCTTCACATCTACTTTCCTGTCAGCAAGTGAACTTACCCATAGTGCTCTTTTCATCTTTCTTTTGCACCACTGTTTCTAGAAAATCTGCATGGACTATTATATGTTAACGAAGGCACGAAAAATCTTAAGTACACAATCATGCTAAGGACCATTTGAAGTAGCTGGTGGTGGGTAGCTATTTTCGTTAATCTTCTTTGTAAAAAGCCCTCACTCTCCACATTGGTGGTACTATCAACTAGCTAAGGACATTTCTCACTAAAGAAACTAACAATTAAACAACAACAACACAAAAAAGCCATGCTATAACTACCTATAAGCAGCATACAGCATTACATTAAACTGAGGAAGAAGCTGCCCTGACTTAATGAACTCATCCATGAAGGACAGTTCCCAGGCATTGCTGATTTTAATCGCTGATAACTTCCATCTCCCTAGGAGCTTTGCTTAAAGTGTCAGCAACATAAGAATAAAGTGTTTTTTTTTTTTAATCTCTAGATTTAAAACATCAGGAGGTTAAAGATTCACTTTGTCCATTAGGAACCAGTTGTACAAAACATTCAATAGAAAAAGCTACCCTTGTTATTTCTACTAAAGCATAATCTAGAAATGACAGAAGAGAGAAGCAATATTTGCGTGCATACCTTTGTTTAGAATTCTCATCCTTGTAAGAAATTTTGTAGAAGCCATAGTAGGTGTCTGATAAATTAGACGAATATTCTATGTTGACAGTATAATTCTGTCCTACAAGGAGAGCCTCAGGAGCCATGACTGCAATTTGGTCATGCAATGGATATTCCAGCAATTCAACTGGCTTTGCTTGACTTCCTCCTGTTGAAGTAAGGGATGCCTTGGTGATATTAAGTCCTGAGCTGTGAAGCACAATCTTCCTAGTTACCTGGAGAACATTAACCACTATCTTTACAGATCCTGAAAATTTCAGAGTAGTAAGGTTTGGCTGCAACTCAAGATCATAATGCAGTGGTACAACATCAGAAGGAAGTCTCATTTTTGCCCATGGAAACAGTTTTCCATTGGTTGCCAAAGGGTATATTAGTTCCATTGTACGATTTTTTTTATGGCAGCCTTCTTTGGTAAAGGTACATTTGGGAAGAAGATAAATCACCATTATTACTGAAATCGCAATCACAAGAACAACAGTGCAAACCACCATGGTCCTTGTAGAGGGCACCGAGCATGATCCGTCTGGACTTTGTCTATAGCCAGCCATGTTATTCCGGAGGCCTGAGCTTCTGTTAATGAAGGACATTCCCAGCAATTTTGCTGATGACTCATAATCCTCTTCATCATCATCCATTTCATGCTCCCCAAGGCCACGCACCAAGAGCCGTGAGCTTCTTGGTTCATATTCAACTTCATCTGGCTCCAGGGGATGTAAACAAGGCTCTTTTGCCAAGTCAACCACATCGGGCTCTTCCTCAAACATACTGTTTTCAATCATATTTCTGGGTAACTGAATTTGATCTGAAAAAAGAGAAGAGCGTATGTTACGTCATAAACAAAAGGCATTACTATAATATCTCAAAGACAGTTTATTAAGGTAAAGAACAGGAAACACTGTTACCACACATACTATCATCAGGAGCTCTTCAATTTTCTTCCTTGGGCTTGTTTTCAATAAACCTTGCCAAGTTTTTCTGCCTTTTGGTTCAGTATCTTGCTCCCTTCTGGGCTTCAAGATGCTTCCGTTGCACATACTCAGTCACATCTTGCACCATAGTTTGGGATCACCACATTTCATTCCCAGTTCACTAATGTCACTGCCTTGGCTACACATCTCCTACCCCAAATAACTCTACTTGTATTCAACTAAATTAGGTACAATGAAATATTTTTTACGTTGCAGGGTAAAGAACAGGCAGCCAATACTGTTCTTAAGGTGCTTCTAAATATGCTAGTTACTAAGTCATTGTTAGAGGAGAATATTTGCCAAGGAGCTGGCAGCTATACAAATAAAATATCCACTTTACATTTTTTAGGCTACTGTTTTTAATAAGCACCCAAAAAAATGATGCATCTCCCAAGGCAATATAAATATTATAGTTAAAATTGATGACTTCATTCTACCAGCATCAGGTACCTTCATTCTTCACGTGCAGATATATTTTGATCAAACTTCCGCACATCTGCAACTGTTTATGTAAAACGTTACCTTTCACTTAACCCACTCAGTGAAAAGTAGAAAAATCACTGTTGAGAAGAACTGTATACAGGTTATTGGACGTGGAGACAGAAGTTGCAACCTTAGAAACTAGGAGTTTTGTTGTTTTTTTTTCCCTCATACTGTATTTCATCCAGAGCACTGTAAACAACACAGAAAGGTTGTTGATAGGTTTTGTTGTTGATAGCTTTTTTCTCTGGACACCACAGAGCTGTCTGGAAAACAAAACAACCCAAATGGAAAAGCTATCTATATGGAAGAGATTTCTCAACCAAAGAGTGCAAGAAATCCCATTACCAACTTTTTAGGCTCTTGCAAATTAGTTAATTAGAATAGTGCCTCTTCACAGCTTCAAAAGGAGTAGGCAAAACTTTTGTCAAACTGCACGGCTTTGGATATGAAGCTAAGGTCTTTCAGACATGGGGGTCTATTGTTAGCCAAACAATAATCATACCACATCTCAATACTGTACATCATTTTCAGAATGAGAAAGAAAGTTTTCTTTCAATCTAGAACCTATTGAAAAGGTTTTAGAAGGCTTTTACTAATTTCTGGCAAGAATGTACTTACTGCCAATCTATATATAGAGGGACATCAGTGCACCTATAATAAAGATTTTTTTTTTATACATATATATATATATATATATATAGCTAAGGTCCCCTTCAACATTTGAGGTTAATCATAGAATCACAGAATGGTTTGGGTTGGAAAGTACCTTAAAGATCACCTGGCGTTAACCCCCCTGCCATGGGCAGGGACACCTCCCACCAGACCAGGTTGCTCAAAGCCCCATCCAGTCTGGTCTTGAACACCTCCAGGGATGGGGCATCCACAGCTTCTCTGGGCAGCCTGTGACAGTGCCTCACCCTCATCATGAAAAATTCCTTCCTTATATCCAATTCAAATCTACCCTCTTTCAGTTTAAAGCTATTACCCCTTGTCCTGTCACCACAGACCCTGGTAAAAAGTCACTCTCCATCTTTCTCGTAAGACCCCCCTTCGGGCACTGGAAGGCCGCTATAAGGTCTCACCGGAGCCTTCTCTTCTCCAGGCTGAAAAACCCCAACTCCCTCAACCTGTCTTCACAGGAGAGGTGTTTCAGCCCTCTGATAATTTTTTATCAATCTTGATACTTTTCTGCCAGTTCTTTCAGATCAAACTGACAGGGTATTCAGATAGCTTCAGAAATGGGCTCTAAAGGCTTAAAAAAGTGTGTGTGTGAATGGGGCAAAAATCGTACCCATACAAAACAGTAAGAGGAAGGAAGGTGCACTGGTGAATTGAACAAGCAACATGGAAATGGATGAAAGCAAGGCATTTGCTGGCATTATGATGTACCTGCTCACTCCTTGTCCCAGCATAAATGTACTTTTGTGACCATGAATAGGATCATAAGGGCACAGGACAACTGAGGTTAGAAGTGATTTCAAAAGATCACCTTCTCCAACCTCTAGGTAAAAGCAACCTCTAAAAGGGCTTGAGGACAGAAACTTCTCATTATAGTGCTCTTGTTCAAGCAAGCCTTTAGGGTGTGATTTCAGTTCAGTGGTCCAACATTATTGTTTCGGAGCTGGAGCATGTTTACTCACAAGCTTGACCAGCAGGGCGAGGGAGGTGATTCCCCCCGGCTCTGCTCTGCTCTCATGAGACCCCACCGAGAGTGCTGTGTTCAGCTCTGGGGCCCCCAGCACAAGAAGGACATGGACCTGCTGGAATGAATCAAAAGGAGGGCCAGAAGGATGCTCAGAGGGCTGGAGCACCTCTCCTGTGAGGACAGGCTGAGGGAATTGGGGCTCTTCAGCCTGGAGAAGAGAAGGCTCCATGGAGACCTCATTGAGGCCTTCCAGTACCTAAAGGAGGCCTACAGGAAAGATAGGAAGAAACAAACTCAGCAAGTGTAGTGACAGGAGAAGGGGTAACAGTTTTAAAGAGGATGGGTTTAGATGAGATATTAGGAAGAAATTCTTCACTCTGAGGGTGGCAAGGCACTGGCACAGATTGCCCAGAGAAGCTGTGGATGCCCCATCCCTGGAAGTGTTCGAGGCCAGGCTGGATGGGGTTTTGAACAACCTGGTCTGGTGGGAGGTGTCCGTGCCCGTGGCAGGGGGTTGGAACTGGATGGTCTTTAAGATCCCTTCCAACCCAAACCATTCAGTGATTCTGTATAGAAAATTGGAGACCCCGCAGAGCACAGAGGACAGAAAGCTAAGTTACAAATGAAAACATACAGACAAACTAGTGAAAGAAAAAAAAAGTGGAAAGAAAGTATTGTGCAACGGAAGATCTTTTATAATTCTACACAAGAAGGGCTTTTCTAGCAGTTCCTTGTTGCTCTTCAAATCCATTGGCTAGCTTCAATCCCATTTGAAAGGAGACTGAAGGATAACCAAATTCCTTCAAGTCCCAACCCGACCCCACCCCAGAACTGCTCACAGAAGACATCCAAATTTACATCTGCTATACAGGAAGGGCAGGTATTAAGACTCACATCTTAACCACTTGCAAAGGCAGCAGCCAGTCAGTACACAGCTCCAACCCCAGCCATGGCAAGTGCTGCAGCTGCATGGCCAGCAAAAGAGGTAGAAGACAGGGGAGGCACTGCAGAAGGAAGGAGGAGACAGATAAAGAACATAAATCTGGCAGAAAGTAGGCTTCATCAGCTCCGCTGCTCATAGAACAGTTTGCTTTTTGAAGAAATTATTCTCAAGTTAAGTTTCTTCTAAAGCCAACTACCTTAATTTTCAAACCTGCATGCAAGCACTAGTAATTCATCAGGTCAAAATAATTATATGAAAAATCCGATCAGAAAATAAGAAAAACTAAAATAGAATCTAGTTTCAAGGCAATTCATAGTTTTAACACCTAAGAATAGTTTCTAGGGAAACAACAGTTAAAACCAATTTCCGTGGATTTCTTTGGCAAACACTAGAAGCAACCAAGGCCTCAGTTGTTCTGCCATGCTGCAAAATGTCACAGTAGATTACCAGTTTGATTTCAGGCTATGAGATCAGAACTGCAATGAAGATCAATGGCATCACCAGACTTCTATTCTCCACTTAAAAGCATGCAGACAAAATATCAGAATGTTGACTGTTACTAATGCTGACGTACGTGTTCACAGAAGCATAGAAGTCAGGCTACTTTTTCAAAGAGGAACCATGGCAAATATGTTTAAATCATTTATGCTCAGATAAACTGTAGAGTGTTTGCTTCCTGATGGTTCACAGGGATTAGTGTAGGAAGACAAGAGTGTGAGTCATCCATCATGGGGACTGAACTGTTATGACCTTTCCATTTAAACCCATGAGCTACTACAGTCAGCTAAAAGGCCCACAAGAAGGACTAAAAAGGTACTCTTAAACTGCAACAAGCCATAAGGAGTACGCAGCAGCCCAAAGAACAATATTGCAACCATCACATTTCCCTGCTGTCTTACACACAAACACAAGTATAGTCAAGGGGCAAACATAAATTCAGTGACTCATGCTGATTAATTCAGTTTCTAATTACAATGCAGAAAAAAAAAAAGAATAATTGCAAGACTGGGGAAGTTTAACCTATACAGGAGCAGCATGGTTCCAGTGAACCACTGCCCTATCAGCTGTAGGTACACCAGATGCACTGTGCTCACACTAATTCACAGCTAAAGAAACATGGACCCAAGCTGCTGAAATGCACTACAAAAGTTCTGTCATCCCAGCATGGTGACTTAAAATCTAAACCCTTACTAAACATAATCTCGGTCTTACAGTGAACAAGGAGGTTAAACAAAAGTCATGGGGCTGGGCCTAACATTGCTCCCTAGTTAGCACTAATGAAATGACACTCGACCTGGTTTCTTAAGGCTCCCCTTGCCGCAACTAAAAACTTAAACACACCAAAGTAAAAAGGAGTTTACGTTATTTTTCCAGAAATTCATTATATGTAGTGTTTTTTAATATCTTCCTCAATGTGATCTGTATCACATATAGGAGAAAAAAATAGGAATACTTGTGGTTTAGAAGCAATCCAGAGAGCAGATGCGAGGTTAAAACTTAAATGTGATAGACTAATCCAGAAAAGCAATCCTATTATACTTCAAGATGAAAGAGAACAGACATTTTCTCAAAACAGCTGTTCATGAAAAGGTTTTTTTAGTCCTGGAACACAGGTGCCTGAAAATCTGTTGGGACAGATCTCTACACTGCAATATTCAGAGGACCATAACAAGCCCAGTCTGTTCTTTTTTTTAAAGAGAGAAGAATGCTTACAAATGAAATTCACACGTAGTTACAACACGACAGGCCAATAATAAAATAAGCTTGCTGTATGTACTACATAATGCATAACTTACTATATAAATGTGATCAGTGTAGTCGTATCTAGGTGTTAAAAAGTGGCATGACTTAAGGACACAAAGCATCACGACCTCTCTTTTTCCAGACTGAAGGGTTGGAAATGACCATAAGAGGCAAGAGGCATTTGGATAATGCCATTAATAATATGCTTTAACTTTTGGTTAGCCCTGAAGTGGTCAGGCAGTTGGACTTGATGATCTGTGTAGGTCCCTTGCAAGTATTCTGTTTTGTAAGTGCTGCTTGAATCAAGCAACCTCTGGAAATACGTGTAATTAATCAGAACAAACTACACTGAAGAAGGTCCCTTATCTTGTTTCTCAGACGATGTATAAAAGCTTCAGACAACAACATGTAACAAATCTCATTATGAGTGATGGTGATATATATTATCAGGTCTTGTGTCTGATTTGAAACTGAAAACTCACTCTAATTTTTTACATTAATTTAATTGGTCTATTCCCCAGATTTATTCCCTTTTAAAATGTACGTAGAAAATGCTGTGACATTTGTTTTTTTTTTTCAGCCTTGCATATCCCAGTTAAGAGGTTAAAATATTAAAAAATAAATCCAATCAATCCCGCTGGTACAGTTAGGCAGACCATCATCACTTTTTGAGACTGTAAGTTCATCACAATATCATCTTCAATTAATGTGCAGGTGTCATGCAGTGTTTTTACTAAAAGAAATAAAATAATTACAGTAGCACCTATCATTTTGCAGCAACTGAGCCCCTATCACAGAGATAAGCACAGGAAACTGTCCATTACCCCAGAACAACCAGGAAGCCAAAAAGCAACTGGGCAGCATGTTGTCACAGACGAGCAGACGTAGTAAAACTCATGGCCAGACCAAAAGGTTTTCTCTCTGTAAAGCATGCCTACTAAGCTGGAGTAAAATTTGATTCCCACTGCAGGTAAAACCACTTCTATGCATTTTAAGTAATAGGAGAGAGGTACAGAGTTAGTGTTGTGTAGGAACATGAACTTACTAATCTGCCAGTGTGTCCGAAAAGGGCCCACCAGGGAACACAGAGAAACTATGAACAAATGACTTGTTTTGCTACCTGAGGCTGAAAGTGAGGCACTTTGTATGGAAGGAAGAGAACACCATCCTCAGATAAGCAGACACTAACAAAGCCACGCATGTTCCAGGGAAATGTCCAGTGACTCAGCAAAACTGGATGGATAAATTTATAAATTTGGCATATTATGCATTTAATAGTCAATGTCTTTCCCTTGCCTTGATGTTTTGACAGTGAAAACAGGAGTACCTGCTATTTCAGCTGTGCCAGTACCAAGAAAACTCAAGAAATGTACAACAGGGAACTAGTTAGTCTATTATTGATTAAAACAACATAACCCACACAAACTCAGTCAACCCCCAAGATTCAATGGAAGCAGAGAAGAGCAGAGCTCTCATTCTAACAGCTTGAACATTGCAACTCAAATTATGTACTAAGAGCTAGCTGCACTAAAGTTACAGTCCTCAAACAAGCAACTCACTGATATTATGTCAAATAACTCTGTGCAATGAATGATTTCAGGAAGAGCTAATGATGTTTATCAATGGGGATACATTTATCCAGGTCCACAGTACTTTTTAGATACCTAATTTTTACACCCATCTTTTACACTGCTGAGCTTTTCTTTAACAGCATCAGCTGCTCACCAAACATCAAATCCCACAAACAAACCACATCAGTTTTCTCTCCAGGAAAGATGTGGCATTTCTTAAGACCATACAACAGGACAAAAAGTAACTTCAAGGTATTATTTTCCTTTTAAAGATCTGTTTTATATTTGTTGTTTATTTAATGGTCATGTTTGCTAGAATCAGTGGTGAAACAGTTGCAAGGTATCAGCATAGATAGCAAGCAATGAACCTGCTACCATGGTGGTAAAGTGAGGCTGAGGAAAAGGTGCCAGCCAGAACAAATACTGCTCCACACAGCAAAGGCTCCACCATTCCTTTGGCATTCAGAAAATTCGCTTTACACTCTTCAGCTCAGGCAAACGGCATAAAGGTATATGTATACAGGACAAATATGATGTATATAAATATGTAATAATGTACACAAAGACTGTACAAATGTTATTGTTTCTGAAATGATTTAATCCCTCTCAGTAACTAACATCATGGCACAAGGAAGAGCCAATGAAGAAACTGCGGAAATAACGTATGTGAAGTCACTGCACTCTTTTATATCAAAAGCAGTATTTTCAACATAAACTGAAATATAACTGTTCATATAACTGTTGTCAAGGAAAGAAAAAAAGCTTGAAAATTAGATATCAGAAGAATGTTTGATGTAAAACCTATATTCATATTTTACTTAGTGAATTAAGTCTCATTTTATCGTATCTGAAAAGCAAGTTTTGGAAGCATTACACTACCAGAAAAACCCACACTATTATAGACAAGATAAAGCCGTACAATTTTCTGAGCTAGTGTCTTTAATATTCTCTGTGCAAACATCTACGTATACCTAGCACTACAAAACTTGTAAGTAAGATTCATTTGTAAATAATGCATATTTGCTGCAGAATCTGTTCTTTAAGTAAAGGATAAACATGTTACAGTACAGTATTCATCTGTACTTATGAGAAGCAAAAACGAAAATATACCTACTTTAGATTTACATAGTGAAATTTTTCACACATCCTATGTGTGAAAGATAAAAAAAGAGGAACTTGCATTACGTAGTTTGAAAACAGGGCGGAGGAAAACAAGGTAGGGGAAAACAGCAGAGATGATACCCAGCAAGCTTTCAAGGATTATATGGACTTGTTGAAATTAAACCAATGTTTAAATTTGATTTCAATTTTAAAACAAATGTACGTTTTAAGTGTACAAATCGTTAAGCATGTGATTAGAAAAAAATTATTCATAATGCCTGGCAGGAGAAAAAAGGCTCAACTTGACTTTAGGAACAAAAATGTATTTTTTCACATTGAAGAGTTGTCTAAAATGTGACTCCAGACATTTGGGACAATGAGAATTTGGCAAAACTATTAAAAGGTTACACACTGTCTCCTGAATTGCCTATCCCCAAACCTGCATTGACAACCTCAAATAAAAGGAGGACAAGGAGAGGAAAATGTTCTGTTAATGTTTCACATATCTCTGAAATGTCCTGATTAAAATTTCAGGAATGCTACTCTAGAACAGCAACACAATATACTGTTTAAAGTTTTTGTTGACTCATTTTGGCATAGACCCATCTTTCACATTTACCTAATCAAAGCCATAAACCTTAACTTACATTGAGTTACTTACTACATATATCATTGAATTGTAAAAATAAAACCTATATGGCCAGGTTTGCTCCTCTTAATGTTAGTTTACTAACAATACAGCTTAGCAGGAAAATCAATCAATCAATCTCTAAAAACCTGAACTGCAAAGCATTAAATCTTTCATGGAAGAGGGGAACACTCACTCGTACACCCCATACTGGACTCCTTGTACATCTTCTTCCAAATCCTGATTTTATTATCAGCCAAAACTATTGTTGCAGTTATTGTTCCTGCCATAGGTGAGGGGAAGGAATGGAGATTGGCAGCCCAAAACACCATTCCAAAACATAGGTTCAACTTCACAGGTGCTAACACTGATATACAAAAGCACTTTGCAGAAAACTGAGATCCTACATACTGCACTGGAAATTCTATATAAATGCAAAAGGTGAGAAATATTTCAGAAAGTGCAATCATTTTCTCAGTGGAGACTGCTTTCTTCAGCCAATTAAAGAAAAATCACTAGTTCCAAACAGCACTGATTAGAATTTTCATTACCGTAAACCAATGTTTGAGCTTAAGACAACAGGTACAACTTATCCAGTATCTTATCTTTTCAACAGTTTAAAGCCATAAAATAGCCTCGGCTCACAGAGAAGCAGGGACTTAGCTGGTAAATCTCCAATTAAACACTGGAATTGGTAGCCTTTGAAAATGCACACTTAAACTTTCATAGTTAACATTTTCAAAGAAAGCAGCTTGATTTTTGTTTTCAAAATATAAAGACAAAAATAAGGTCAACTCCCCTAGTTAATGCTACTTATGAACCGCATAATCAGGTAAGTTAGAAAGGAGTTTCATGAATCAAGCTGGGAAGGAAGTGTTTCAAACACTCCACCCCACTTCACCACTTCAGCAAATGAGATAAGACAAAAAAGATCAAGATACAAAAGTTAAAAACTTAATACTTTTACAGTATTTTATATCAATAGACTAATGAAAGAGAAATTAAGACTGTACGAATAAAATCCTTAAAAGTGATGAATACTGAGGCAATGTTGCTGCTTCTAATTCCCCCTTCCCTTTTTATTTGGATATGCATTTGGGTGATACCTGTCTATTATGTCTTATTTCTATGCTGTATGTTAAGATCTTTTGCACAGGATTTGAATGCGTGGCTGACATTATCTCAACCATTAGATGAGATCTGTTCCCCCCCGCCCCCCCCCAAAGCTCTCAACGAATACAAGTATAAGTGATGATTTCCTGGCTGCATGGGCCAATAACCACCCAGCCTACATGTACCTAAAGCTCCTCCCACCTACAGCCTTCTTTAGGCGCTCAGTGTTTGGATGCAGCATCAGAGTTGCCTTCTGTCTTCTCAATTTCAAAACCTACTGATCAAATCAGAATTAACCTCAGTTTTGTAAGAAACCTGGGGCATAATGCTTTAGAAATAGTTAATAATCTCATGAATTATGGACAAGAAAAGTCCCCTCGGCCATGTAGTACTGGTAGCACTCCACATTATCTCTAGCCTTAGGACTGGTTGCTTGCTTAGGTGAACCATTTTCACGTCATGATCTGAAGAAAGAATTATACAAAAGATACAAGTCAATTAGTCAAAACCAAATGGACTTAGAATTAATCCATACTTTGATTTATGCTTTAATTCTCTGTTGATGCTGCATCAGGGGCTGTGAAAGAAAAGCATGCTTTCCGAGCATGGAGTGTATCAATGAAGCAGAATATGGATTTTAAACAGCTAGCTAGTGCAAACAGCACAAATAAACAGACCCCATCACCCTAAAGTCCACAGCCGGGACAGGAGGATTGGGATGGAGCCTTTCAGTCCACCCAAACACTGAGCACACAGTAACTTCATCACCTGTTGAGGCACTAGAAAGGAGACCACCTCTCTTACTTGTCAAGGTGAATTCCCAGCCATCCCTGCTGAATCTGAAGACTTGACAGGAGGAATTTAGCACTGCCCAGAGCCAGTGGAGCTATGTAGTCCGGTCCTCTCCGTCACAAACGGCCAACTCAACTGATGGTCAATCCAGACTTTGCATGTAGTCCCTATTCTCCACAAAATGTGCAGAAACCTGAAACCGAGCCTACATTTTCTTTACCTTACCATTAGCACCTTCTGGTCTATTTCACTGATTACTCACCACTTCAAGGTGAGTCTTATCAGACCTAATCAAGTAGACTGCTGAACTTTCACAGCCTTTCTCAGTTTCTTTGCCTACAGCATACTGTGTTCCCAGCTATCAAAACCCGGTGGAACAGCACATAATGAACATCATTGTGTCTATTCCCTTTCCTGGATCACCACTTCCACCTCTTAGCAGAAAGATATATTGACCTCTCACCACATCCCCCAAATTCTCCATCCTTCATCCTCCATCCTTCCCCAGCACCTGTGTCCAAGATGTCCCAGAGTTGTAAGCTTTGTGTTCCCCTCTTTGTTCGTCTTCTTCTTGAGGAAGCAGGTCTTGGGCTTCCTCTTACTGCTAACCCAGCAGAAGATGAATGATTGAAGATGTGATCCTGCTCGAGGCTCATCCTACTCCTCTGAGCACTGAAGTGGACAGATTCACTAGAAGCACCGTATGCCTATTTTCTGCAGCAGTAACCAGAGGAGTTAACTTGTGTTTCCTTATTTAAGAGCCTGGGTTGGTCAAGAACTCTGAACAAACTCTTGCCTTACTTTAGTTTCGAAGCAGAGACTCCCTCCACTTCTAAACCCTCTGCTTTCTAACTAACTTCAGCTCTGCCCCTCTGACACAGCATCTCAGCTTGCCTGCACAGAGGCTGAGGACTTGATGCCGCTTCAGAAATAACTGAGTCCTTAGATTGCGTGTAGACTTTAAAAGACTTCTGTAGGTCTTCGATTCCATTGTTAGTAATATATTTGACACATACACACAACCAAACACCCACTGCAGAAATCTTTTTAATAGTTAAAATACTTGTAATTGCAAAGGTTTCAGCAAGTATAAAAACTGACACTAATCACAAAAAAACAAATAGTTATTACATTACTAAATACTAATCAGAATACTAATTACTACTAATAATAACTAAATACTAATCAGACACTTTTCTTCCTTCTCCCCGTCACAAGAAGCAATACTTGCCCCTGTATATGGTACAGTATCCAAATACAACAACAGTTAACACAAGACAGTGAGGCCCAGCTGAAAGGATACAAACCGAGAACTCTGATCGCCTGTCCAGATACGATGGTTTGGAACATAATTTCTTTCCTCTATCCCCCACTTTTGCCCTAACCCTCTCTTTTGAGCCTATAGTATGGGTATGGTTGAGCCTTTGTTTGCACACTGAAGCTCTGCAGCAATTACTGCCTGCTACTGTACTGGTTGTTACAAGTGCCTGACAACTGAGCTCCAGGTTTACCACAGCTGTCAAAAAATACTACCTTAAATGCAATGCATCACGAATTTCCCAGAAACACATTCAATTTCTTTGCACAATGCCATGACACATAATACTTAATAGTTACAGTCCTGATCAATCAAACATACCTACTCACGGTGGGAAGCAAAAAAATTCAGTAGCATTAACATGAGTAATGCATCTGTATTTACAGAAGAAGCAAAACTTGACAATCTTTTTATTTAGACCAATTAAAAATTCTTCCTTGCTGCTGCCTTGTTTTGTGACCAATCAACACTGAGGTGCCTACGGCAATGCCTGAAAATGCTGTACTGCCAAATGCATGTATCTGAATATTTAAGCAGTTAAGCAGGGAAAAGACATTATCAAGAAAGGAATGCTTTTTCAGGACGGCACTGAAAGAACATATGTAAACACTTCTCAGAGAAGCGCAGAGCAAATAAATGCCTCAAGGCTTTGGAGGAAGTAATAAAAAAACCTTTAAGTGGAAAAAAGTACTTAAATATCAAAGATTAATTTTAAAAACTGCTCTGTTGTGTTTCTGTAATACCACCTAACAGAAGCACTACATGATTTCTAGATTTTGCCCACGGACAACTGATTTACAGCACAGCCAGTAAATAATCCCTGTTGCTATTTTCACGTGCAGTACACAGACACAGCTCCCTGGGACACAGGAAGTCACTTTTAGAAAGAGTAGGAAGGGACGGGCACAAGACTCTTGAAGTTCTCATGTAATAACCCTGCACATACTGGGAAACCTATGCAAAATCCTAACCAAAACCTTGTGCTTCAGTGCACCAGACAAGCAGTAATATTTCTGGATTCTCCCCCAATCCACAGAGGAAACGGGGTGGTGGAAAAAATTCTATTTGTTCATAGTCCATATATAAGTGAATTCCTCACGTTATGAGATTTCTAGCTCTGAAGCTTGCACAGAAGTTCTATGCAGGGACACAGAGCATGGATCCCACAGATGACAAATGTAAACTCTTAGATTAAGACATTCAGATCTCTGTGTGCATACACTATCAGATTTACACACCCAAGAAATGTGTGTAAAAAATCCCTTAGTTATGAAGTCTGCTCTTCAAAAGATACAACTATTCATTACTGGAGCAGTGAACAAGAAAAAAAATCTACATGTTTTCCCTCCTTTGGCTGCAAAGCTGTATTTTGTGGGAACAGTGCTTCATCACCACTTGAAGACTGCATTACATTATTTCTTCTAGTGGGTAAACATCCACCAGGTATTTAGAGTGAAACAATTTAACAAAGCAGTACTTTTAAGGGAGGAAGATTTTTCATTTTACTCTTTAAATGAAAATCATAAATATCCAATTTTACATTATACACAGTAGAAGATTGTCATATAGTACTTTTATATATTAAAAGAAAATGAAATAGTATACATAGTATTACTCGATCACAATCTGGACATCATATTTGCCATTTCTTTATCATTCCAGTTTTGAAGAGAACTTTCCCTTGTCAACAAGGAATGAATTTCAGATTACTTATCACAAGCAATAACAACATAATCACATAAACTTGTAACACAGAGCTTCATCCATCTCTCTCAGGAAGTAAAAATCTTTTCAGCCTGCTCTAAACCAAGTACTTCTTGGTTTATGATCATTACTTCTTGTCACATCAGTTTAGTTGCTCGTTCTAAAATGTAAAGTACCTCCTCGCACTGTTGTGCGTTGGGCTGTCTCCAACTAGTCTATAAAAAAAGTCCATTATTTATTTAAAAAAAGAGAGAAAAGCTCATTTCATCTTTTCAAAGTAGTGTGTTCAGCAAAGAAAGCTAATACCAACAAGCATGTTAGTCATGCTAAGATTCTGACTACAGTTTTCCTTCCCAAGTCACCCTAACTGTTCCATGCATTTCAAATTCCTTCTGAGGAAAAAGATTATAATTTAATGCTATACAGAGCAATTATTTGCTGTTGCTAAAATACGAAAGCACGCAATGCCATTCACGTAATTTAAAAATCAACACCTCTTCACAGTGAGAAAACGTATTTATATATCCTTCAGTCAGCTTAAAAACACGGATACAAATAGCTGGTGGAATTTCAGGGAATCAGAAGTCCTACTTGAAATCATTTTGCCCTCCTTTAACCTACCATCTTGGAGACAGGACAAAAGAATGGCAAAGGGAACTCTCTCTAAGAAAAAAAAAAAAAGACACTTGAAAAGAACCTTGCAAATGTAGAATCGACCGCTCCAAAAGTTACAGGTCATAATAGAGAATCTAGCCTGTCAAAAAATTGCAGTTCCCAGTTGATCATGCAAAAAGAAGCACCCAGAGGTCCCAAATGCACCCACATGCGACAAGGCCCCAGTTCCTATGGCACTTCTGGAGACGGCTCGAGTTCAGCTGAAGCACCCTTCTCCAGACGAGCAGGATCCAACGAACACACCCACAACTCCTTGACAAAGGGCATGCAAAAGCCTGACGGATATCCCAGCTCTGTGGCTTCTTCATGTAGATGCAGGCATATACCCTCATCTTCCATTTGTGGGAGGAACACCCTGAGCTGACAGTACCTCCAGAATGACAGGTTTTCCTCAGACAGACATGATCAAAACCAGAGCTGTGCACGAGTACGTGCTCATTAAAGGTTCGTGCCAACTTCTTCATTATAAATAGGACCAAGGCATGACTGTAAATATTTGCTTTGGATGGAAACATCTATGGAAACATTACAGGCCCTACTCTGAATTTTCAAGCTCTGAGCTGTGTTTAGTCACTACACAGAGGCAAGAGACAGGAATCCTTCAGAACTGGGCATTAGAGAGTGAGCTCAAACCGCTTATGGATTTTACTCACAAACAAAAAGGGCTTACATGATTTTCCATACTCCCTCACAAGTACCTCAGTTGGTTCGACAGCAATTAATACCTACAATCGAGGGCTGTGGAACCAACACAAAATGACTGGTTCAGTTAAGGTACAAAGTTAATGTTCAAAAAACAAAGAGGATATTCAAGTACCTTCTGAAAACAGTGATACAAGACAAACCCACAGGAATCCACTACCAGGAGAGCAGACTGGGCCCGCAAATGTCTTTCTTGGTCTGTACGTATATAATAAAGTCTCTTGAAAGAAAGTTTCATATGACTATCACCCAGTGCCAAGACAATTTGATAAAAAGCCCTGAAAGTTTAAAAACCATAAACAACAACAGAAACTGAAACACAACTTTGCTCTCTCTCTACCAAAATCCCAATGAAAATTATTCCACTTACCATTTGGGATTTGAAGTGTTTCTATTTGAAAGAAGGAAAAGAATTGCCAAGTTTTAGACCTTTCCAGAGCCATGTACAGACCTGGGTCCACTTCTGATGATCAGTAAGAGCTGTGCAGGTAAAATCCCACCTGTCTGTGAAATTTATGCACTACTTACCATGTTTCCTAGTGGCCTAATAGCAACACTCTGCAACAGCACGTGGGAAACTCAGATTTCCTTCATGAGGCTTTCAGCATCAAAAAACAACAGCACACGTTACAGACAGTATAGCAGTAAGTCTGCAACAGAGAATGATTTCCCACCTCCACCCTCCCC